>NC_134353.1:847730428-848402928 GCF_048569485.1 Anomaloglossus baeobatrachus
AGAGGCAGGAAAGCAACCCCAAAACATCAGGGAACCTCCGCCATGTTTGACTGTAGGGACTGTGTTCTTTTCTTTGAATGCCTCTTTTTTTTATTTTCCTGCAAACTCTATGTTCATGGCTTTTCCCAAAAAGCTCTACTTTTGTCTCATCTGACCAGAGAACATTCTTCCAAAATGTTTTAGGCTTTCTCAGGTAAGTTTTGGCAAACTCCAGCCTGGCTTTTTTATGTCTCTGGGTAAGAAGTGGGGTCTTCCTGGGTATCCTACCATACAGTCTCTTTCCATTCAGACGCCGACGGATAGTACGGGTTGACACTGTTGTACCCTCGGACTGCAGGGCAGCTTGAACTTGTTTGGATGTTAGTCGAGGTTCTTTATCCACCATCCGCACAATCTTGCGTTGAAATCTCTCGTCAATTTTTCTTTTCCTTCCACATCTAGGGAAGTTAGCCACAGTGCCATGGGCTTTAAACTTCTTGATGACACTGCGCACCGTAGACACAGGAACTTTCAGGTCTTTGGAGATGGACTTGTAGCCTTGAGATTGCTCATGCTTCTTCACAATTTGGATTCTCAAGTCCTCAGACAGTTCTTTGGTCTTCTTTCTTTTCTCCATGCTCAATGTGGTACACACAAAGACACAGGACAGAGGTTGAGTCAACTTTAATCCATGTCAACTGGCTGCAAGTGTGATTTAGTTATTGCCAACACCTGTTAGATGCCACAGGTAAGTTACTGGTGCTGTTAATTACACAAATTAGAGAAGCATCACATGATTTTTCAAACAGTGCCAATACTTTTGTTCACCCCCTTTTTTATGTTTTGTGTGGAATTATATCCAATTTGGCTTCATGACCATTTATTTTATTTTTTTTTTCATTGAAGACAAATTAACCTCATAACGACAGCCGTACGACTTAAAGCGGCGGCAAAACAGGGTACTTATTCTGTTCCGCCGCTTTAAAGCGGCGGGCCGAAAAAAGCCTGTAGCGCCCCCCAGCGACCGAAAATCTCGGGGGTTTCAGCTACCGGGGGTAGCTGAGACCCCCCCAGATTATGAATCGGGGTGTTTTTTTTGGACCCCGATAATGTGATCGCCGGTATACACCGCATACCGACGAACACATGGAAAAAAAAAAAAATGACCGGTAAAACTGATTTTCTTTTTCATCTGACGTGATCAAACATGTCAGATGAGAAAGAAATATAAACCCCTAGTGCCTCCAAAGCCCCCGGTACCGGAGAGTCCCCACCCCTACCCCCCCTCCAGAAGTCAAAATGTCAGAAATGTCCTCCCCCTGACCCCTCTTCCGGTACACCGGAGCTCCCTGGACCCCGGAGCCCCCTCCAAAGAGCCCCCCGTCCCCCCCGCCGGAGCATGCAAGATGGCGGCGCGCAGGGCACAGTAGCGCGCGGCCGCATTCATCCTGCTCTTTCTGCCGCATGTGACACGTCACATGCGACAGAAAAGTTGTCGCCAGGTCTCCCGCCGTCACCCCCCGTCAGCCCCCCGTGAGCCCCCGGTCAGCCCCGTTACCTGGCTTCTGCTTCGTCCCCGCGATCACTCCGCCTCCTTCTAGAAAGCTGGCGGCGCATGTGCAGACAGCGGCTGTCAGCTGGATCCTTGCAAGCAGGGACGCTGACCTCGCTGCTGCACTGTGGACCGGGGGAGAGTGAATGCAGTAATCTACAGCCACACTCCTCACATGGAGAGCCTGCTGTTCTAGAAAATGGGGGGTACGTTCTGTGAGCGTGCCCCTCATATTCTGGAATGAGGTTACTGCAGGTCACTCTGCCCTAGGTTGGACCGGGGCAGTGTGAGTGCAGTATTCTCAGATTACTGCACCCACACTGCTCATGGAGAGCTTTCTCTTCCAGAAAATGGGGGATACGTTCCCTGAACGTGCCCCTCATATTCTAGAAGGTCCAGAGTCGCCGAGGGTCCTCCAAAATGGATTACAGCGACCGGAATTTGTTTATTTTCAATAAATTGGTGAAAGAGGAATGTTTCTGGGAGTTTTTTTTCAAATAATTTTTTTTTTGTCTTTATTTTTTTCTATTACTGACTGGGTTAGTGATGTCGGGTATCTGTTTAGACGCCGTGACATCACTAACCCCAGGGCTTGATGCCAGGTGACAATACAGCTGGTATCAACCCCGTATATTACCCCGTTTGCCACTGCACCAGGGCGCGGGGTGAGCTGGGGCGAAGCGCCAGGATTGGCGCATCTAATGGATGCGCCACTTCTGGGGCGGCTGCAGCCTGCTATTTTTAGGCTGGGAAGAGTCCAATAACCATGGCTCTTCCCACCCTGAGAATACCAGACCACAGCTGTCCGCTTCACCTTGGCTGGTGATCTAATTTGGGGGGGACCCCACGTTTGTTTGTTTGTTTGTTTGTTTTTTTTAAAAAAAAAACGCCTGGGGAGCCCTCCAAATTGATCACCAGACAAGGTGAAGCTGTCAGCTGTGGTTTGCAGGCTACAGCTGTCTGCTTTACCCTAGCTGGCTATCAAAAATAGGGGGGACCCCACGTCGTTTATTTTAATTAACTTTTTGGGGGGGCTAAATACAAGGCTAGGCACCCTTTAGTGCCACATGAAAGGCACTAAAGGGCGCCAGCTTAGAATATGCAGGGGGGTGGGATGTTATATATGTTTGACATCTATCCATTCATCCATTGTAGCATTTTAGGCTGTGTGCCCACGATCAGGGTTTGCAGCGTTTTGGGCGCAGTGTTTTCCCTGCGTCCATAACGCTGCGTTGTGCAGTAGAAGTACAGTGGAATGATTTTTAGAAATCCCATGCCCACTGTGCTTCTTTTCTACGCAGCATACACTGACCTGTGGCGCAGCTTCCCGAGCCTCAGCATGTCAATTTATGCTGCGGAGACAAGAGTGTTCTCTGCAGGTAGCATAGAGCTCCACAGCAGCCTGAACCCAAATCGTGGGCATGGGCAGCTGCGTTCTCCCGTGGACAACACTCACTCACATCTCACAGGAAGGCTGACACTGGGTACTAGATGCCGTGTCACTGGATCATGGCCACATAGCCTAAAAGTGAGAAATTTGTTGCTACAGCAACATTTTTGTGAAGTACCTGTGGATTCAAAATGCTTACTATACTCCTGAATAAAATCCAGTTTCCAAAATGGGGTAACTTGTGGGGGGTTTCTGCTGTATAGGTACCCAAGAGGCCCTGCTAACGTGACATGGTGCCCGCAATTTATTTCAACTTTTCCAGAATTCAAATGGTGCTCCTTCCATTCCAAGCCCTCCCATTTATCCAAACAGAGGTTTTTGGCCACATGTGGGGTATCCCTGTGCTCATAAGACATTGGATAACAACCTGTTGGGTCCACGGTTTGTTGTTGCCTCTTGAAAAAGTAAGAAATATGATGCTAAAGCAACATTTTTGTGAAAAAAATTAAAATTTTTAATATGGCCACCTAAGCTTATCAAATTCTGTGAAGTACTCTTGGATTCAAACTGCTCACTATACACCTAGATACAAGCCTTGAGGTGTCTTGTTTCCAGAATGGGGTCACTTGTGGGAAACCTCCACTGTTTAGGCACCTTAGGGGCTTTCCAAATGCAACATAGCGTCCACTAATGATTCCAGCCAATTGTGCAGTCAAATGGCACTCCTTCCCTTCCGAGCCCTGCTGTGCACCCAAACAGTTGATTTCCACCACATATAAGGTATCAGCATACTCAGGAGAAATTGCACAATAAATTTTATGCTGAATTTTTTCCTTTTACACTTGTAAAAAAAAAAGCTACCTGGTTGAAGTAACAATTTTGTGGTAAAAATGTATTTTTTTATTTTCACAGCTCAACATTATAAACTTCTGTGAAGTACCTGAGGGTTCAGGGTACTCACCAAACATCTAGATAAATTCCTTCAGGGGTCTATTTTCCAAAATGGGGCCACATGTTGGGGAGCTTCACTGTATAGACCAGAGGTTCCCAACTCCAGTCCTCAAGCCACACCAACAGTGCATGTTTTCAGGATTTCTTTAGCATTGCATGGGTGTTGGATTCAGCACCTTTGCAGGTGATTAAATTATCACCTGTGCAATACTAAGGAAATCCTGAAAACATGCACTGTTGGTGTGCCTTGAGGACTGGAGTTGGGAACCTCTGGTATAGACACCTCAGGGGCTCTCCTAATGCAACATAGCGTCCGCTATTGATTCCAGCCAATTTTGCAGTCAAATGGCACTCCTTCCCTTCCGAGCCCCACCGTGTGCCCAAACAGTTGATTTCCACCACATATAAGGTATCGCCAAACTCAGGAGAAATTGCACAATAAATTTCATGGTGATTTTTTTCCTGTTACCCTTGTGAAAAAAAAGCTACCTGGTTGAAATTTTGTGGTAAAATTTTATTTTATTATTTTCATGGCTCAACGTTATAAAATTCTGTGAAGCACCTGGGGGTTCAGGGTACTCACCAAACATCTAGATAAATTCCTTGAGGGGCCTAGTTTCCAAAATGGGGTCACTTGTGCGGGGTTTCTGCTGTTTAGGTACCTTAGGGGACCTCCAAATGCGACATGGTGCCCGCAATCTTTTTCAGCCAAATTTCCTTTCCAAAATTCAAATATTGCTCCTTTCGTTCCAAGCCCTCCCATTTGTCCAAACAAAGGTTTCAGACCACATGTGAGGTATCACCGCACTTATAAAAAAAAGTGGGTAACAAACCTTGAGGTCAAATTTTTGGAATTACCTCTTGAAAAAGTGAGAAAATTGATGATAAAGCAACAATTTTGAGAAAATTATTAAAATTTTCAATATGACAACGTAACGTTAACAAAATCTGTGAAGTACCTGTGGATCCAAAATGCTCACTATACCCCTAGATAGAAGCCTTGAGGGGTCTAGTTTCCAAAATGGCATCACTTGTGAGGGGTTTCTTCGGTTTAGGTACCTTAGTGGACCTGTAAATGCAACATGGTGCCCACAATCTATTTTCAGCCAAATTTGCTTTCCAAAATTCAAATATTGCTCCTTCTGTTCCGAGCCCTCCCATTTGTCCAAACAGAGGTTTCTGACCACATGTGGGGTATCGGCGCGCTCATAAGAAAGTGGGGAACAAGTTTTGTGGTCCATTTTGTTGTGTTATTTCTTCTAAAAGTGAATACATTTGGGTTACAGCAACATTTTTAGGTAAAATCGAATTTTTGCTTTTGTTCATGTGAAGCACCTGAAGGGTTAATAAACTTCTTGAATGTGGTTTTGAGTACTTTGGGGGGTGCAGTTTTTAGAATGGTGTAACTTTTGGGTATTTTCTGTCATCTAGGCCTATCGAAGTCACTTCAAATGTGATGTGGTCCCTAAAAAAATGGTTTTGTAAATTTTGATGTAAAAATGAGAAATCGCTGATAAATTTTGAACTCTTCTAACTTCCTAACAAAAAAAAATTTGTTTCCAAAATTGTGCTGATGTAAAGTAGACATGTGGGAAATGTTATTTATTAACTATTTTGTGTCACAGAAATCTCTGGTTTAACGGTATAAACATTCAAAAGTTGAAATTTTCAAAATTTTTGCCAAAATTCAATTTTTTTCATAAATGAACGCAAAAAATATTGTCCTAAATTTGGTACTAACATGAAGTCCAATATGTGACGAAAAAACAATCTCAGAATCACCGGGATCCGTTCAAGCGTTCCAGAGTTATAACCTCATGAAGTGACACTGGTCAGAATTGCAAACTTTGGTCTGGTCATTAAAGTGAAAATTAGCTCCGTCACTAAGGGGTTAAATGAAGATAATAATACCAAAGAATTTGTGATTGCAATCATTCTCAAGAATAAACTTAGTATTACCTGACAGAATTGCAGGGGTGCCAATACTTTTGGCCAGTATATATATATATATATATATATATATATATATATATATATATATATATATATATATATTATATACATACATACATACATACATACATATACACACACACACACACACACACACACACACACACACACACACTTGAAACAGGAGGTTTACTAAATAGACACGTGCATGTTTTTCTCGCGTCAAGTCTCAAGTCAAAAGAAATCAGCCATTCCATATCTCAAACTCTGAGGAATATTGGTCTGGGCCCATAGTTCTCGTCCAAGGTACTTGCCCTTTATCATTCCCCTTCGGCAAAAATGAAAGTAAATGGCGCGTTGTCTGAACCCCTCACCGTAGGTAACGGCACACGCCACTTTATCCCCTCTCTTATATGTATTAGTGATGGAGCTTCTTCTCCATGCAATCCGAGAGGATCCAGATATCAGGGTGGCGGGTGTGGAATATAAATGTTCAGATTTCGCTGATGGGCCTACTGGTGTATGTCACGCATCGGATGACCTCTCTGCCACCTCTGATGTCTGTGTTAAAGCGGTTTGGGGAATGGTCTAACTTTAAATTAAATTTGGATAAATCTGAGGCTCTTGGCATATCCCTTTCTTCTCAATATTGGAGATCCTGAGAGCCGATTATCCGTTCCAGTGGCCATCTGGTGGAGCGATAAACTACTTGGGAATCCTCATCCCATCGGATCCTTCCAGACTGTTCTTACTGAACTTTCAGCCTTGGCTTACCAGATTGGAGGGGTGGTTGGCGTCCTGGGATAGGGCAGAATTTTCCTGGTTTGGTAGAATAAATATCCTCAAGATGACAGTGCTTCCCAGGCTGCTATAGCTCCTTCAAATGATCCCATTATACATCCCTTCCCCTTTTTGGGGTAAGATTCAGCAGGCTTTTGCGAGTTTTGTGTGGAGCTCTAAGAGACCTAGGCTCCGTTATGAAGTCCTCACCCGTCCCAAAACAGCAGGAGGAGTTGGACTTCCAGATTGTAAGCGTTATTATTTTGCTTCGGCCCATGCAAGACTACTCGACTTGATTCATTGTCATTACTCTAAATTCTGGGTATGCTTACCCTATGACGTGTCCTCTTTCAGTAGCCACGACTCCCTGGACCTGGCCCACCCTTGCCCGGGACAAAATCCCCATGTCCTTCTCAGTCAAGCAAACACTGAAAATTATACACACTCCGTCGGTTAGAGGAATTCTGATCGACCCAAATGGACCTCTACAACCACTAACAAATTCTCCGCAGTTTCCTCCAGGCGCCTCTACATCTTCATTTTTATATAATTCTAGAAGGACGCCACTTCGGGTGCACCAGGTTGTGCCTGGGGGTACCCTGCGTTCTCTGGAATCTATTCTAGGAGGACTCCCTACTTTGGCCTGACATGCGTTTGAATATATGCAACTTCAATACTTTTTCTCTAGAAATTCAAGTATGGTGACCTGGGGTCGCCCTCTATCGGGATTTGAGGAGTTGTGTGTTGCCTCCTTGGGACCGGCATATTCAATATCATTCCTCTATGGTTTGCTAACTGAGATGGGATGGAAGACACCTCCCCCCTTTTGTAGGACCTGGGAGCTTGAACTCAATGCTACCTTCTCATGAGAACAATGGGAGAAATGTTTCTTTCTGTCCCATAAATCTGTTTTGGCGATGAAAATACAAGAGACAAGCTTTAAAATTGTCTCCAGATGGTATCAGGTCCCAGCAGTCCTGCATAGGTAGTTTCTGGGGGTGTCTAGTCTCGGTTGGCGATGTGGCCTAGAGGAGGGGACCATGACCCATATTTGGTCGTCGTGCCCGATCCTGCAGGCATTATGGTAGGGGGTACTCATGGTGATAAAAGCGATCCCTGGTGTGCCAGTGCCTGCCTTACCGGAGGCGGTGCTTCTGTACATGTTTTCGATGTCAAAGGTTATTTTTAAGAAATCCCTACTACGTCACCTGTTACAGGCAGCTAAAGCAATAATTCCTAGACATTGGAGGTCCACCGACATTCCCTTGTTGGAAGAGTGGTTTGTGGAGATTTCTCCAATTCACCTCTTGGAGGCCTAAGGGGTACTTTTACACGTTGCGACATCGCAACCGATATATTGTCGGGGTCACGGTTCTTGTGACGCACATCCGGCGCCGATAGCAACATCGCAATGTGTAAATCCTAGGAGCGACGATGAACGAGCGCAAAACAGTCAAAAATCGCTGATCTGTGTCACGTTGTTCATTTCCATAATGTCGCTCCAGCTGCAGATACGATGTTGTTTGTCGTTCCTGCAGCACCACACATCGCTGTGTGTGAAGCTGCAGGAACGACAAACTTCTCCTTACCTGCGTCCAGCGGCAATGCGGAAGGAAGGAGGTGGTCGGGATGTAACGTCCCGCTCAACTCCGCCACTCCGCTTCTATTGGCCCGCCGCTTAGTGACGTCGAACGCACCTCCCCCTTAATGGAGGGATTGTTCTACGGTCACCGCGACGTCACCGACAAGGTATGTGCGTGTGACGCTGCCGTAGCGATAATGTTCGCTACGGCAGCGATCACCAGATATCGCATGTGCAATGGGGGCGGGTACTATCGCGCTCGACATCGCTAACCGATGCTAGCGATGTCGCAACGTGTAAAGTACCCCTTAGTGCGCAATCCCACCAAGAGCAGACCATTGTCACCTCCAGATGGTTCCATTGGGAGGCTTTTTTATCTTCCCCATTGTACTGATCTGTTTTGAGATAGTGACGGGGGCGTCTCGGATGGCAGTGTGGCCAAGGGGGTCCTCTGGGTTCCTGTCTCAGGGTGGTGGGTTCTCGTATTCAGAGTCTGGAGTTGTATGGATATCTTGCATTAAGGCAGTTAGGCATTCCCCTTCCCCTCTCTATTCTTCATTTCTCCCTTTCTTAAAAAGTTAAAAAGTGAAAAAAAAAATCAGCCAAAATCTCAGGAAGAGAAGTGTGGACTTGTACAAGTCTTGTTCATCCTTGAGTACAATTTACAGATACCTGAAGGTGCGTGCTAACATGCTAAGAGGACAGCTAGTCGGGGGAAATAACGCCGATGTGACTAATCCCTGCGTTCATTAGCATATCATTAATGATCTTTAGAAATACTTTTCCTTAAGATCTCTTTATCTATGCTACTAGATACAGGGACAGTTAGGCCGGGATTAGCAATATGCACCCAGAACTGCTTGTGGTTCTGGGTGCATATTGCACCTGACAGGTTCCCTTTAACTGAGGAACATACATATAGGTGGTATCGAGCATTTAGCAATTGATAAGTATATTGTAAAATTAGATCTTATCTGCTATTTAATCCTAGTGGAAATTTAGTATTTAACTTGAAAATCTAGAACGATTCTCTGTTTAAAGGAGTTGTCTACTACTAGGACAATCCCTTCTGATTCCACATGTTTTCCCCAAGTAAAATTAAAAAGCCTAAACTTCCCCTCTGCGGCCGGTGTGGTTCCAGTGGTGCCGAGGTTCACGGTGAGCCCCATGTCCTATCAGCGTCGGCTTTTGTCTTCCCGCCATCGGAGACCGGAGCAATCAACAGGAAGTGAGTGCTTTGGCTGCCGCTCACTTCCTGTTGATTGCTCCTGTGTCCGAAAGCGAGGAGACAGAAGATGGTGTCAGGACACAACCTCGTGTGACCCCCGGCACCATTAGAACCACAGCGGCCTCGTAGGTGAGTTTATCCTTTTTTATTTTCCCTGGGTGAAAGATGGAATCAAAAGGGGTTGCCTTACTAGTGGACAACTCCTTTAAGATTTTCTTTCTCAAGTCACTGCTTGAAGAAAGTGTCTTCTAAAAACTGACAGTAGATTTGGGGGTTCATTCTTGAGTCCATCTTGAAGTGTGTAAGGTCCAGCTAGCTCATCTTCAATGCTACCAGCCGATAGCAGTACCCGCTCCACCTTGCTTGGTGGCATTCTGTTCTCGGGTTCACTTGCTCCACCTTACTTGGTGGCATTTTGTCCTTGGGTTCACTTGCTCCACCTTGCTTGGTGGCATTTTGTCCTTGGGTTCGCTTGCTCCACCTTGCTTGGTGGCATTCTGTCCTCTGGTTCGCTTGCTCCACCTTGCTTGGTGGCATTCTGTTCTCGGGTTCACTTGCTCCACCTTGCTTGGTGGCATTTTGTCCTTGGGTTCGCTTGCTCCACCTTGCTTGGTGGCATTCTGTCCTTGGGTTCACTTGCTCCACCTTGCTTGGTGGCATTCTGTCCTTGGGTTCACTTGCTCCACCTTGCTTGGTGGCATTCTGTCCTTGGGTTCACTTGCTCCACTTTGCTTGGTGGCATTCTGTTTTTGGGTTCACTTGCTTCACCTTGCTTGGTGGCATTTTGTCCTTGGGTTCACTTGCTGCACCTTGCTTGGTGGCATTTTGTCCTTGGGTTCACCTACTCCACCTTGCTTGGTGGCATTCTGTCCTTGGGTTCACTTGCTCCACCTTCCTTGGTGGCATTCTGTCCTCTGGTTCACTTGCTCCACCTTGCTTGGTGGCATTTTGCCCTTGGGTTCACTTGCTCCACCTTGTTTGGTGGCATTTTGTCCTTGGGTTCACTTGCTCCACCTTGTTTGGTGGCATTCTGTCCTTGGGTTTGCTTGCTCCACCTTGCTTGGTGGCATTCTGTCCTTGGGTTCACTTGCTCCACCTTGCTTGGTGGCATTTTGTCCTTGGGTTCACTTGCTCCACCTTGTTTGGTGGCATCCTGTCCTCGGGTTTGCTTGCTTTGTGCTTCCTTGTACTGCAGCAGTTTTTCTTGGCAGCATTTCACAGTCGTGTTTCCATACTGCTGAGGCAGCCAAGAGGAAAAAAGTAGAATTACCTTTCACTGTACGCCGGAATTGGGGGCAGGGGTTATGTGACTGTATATGACCATGGTAAGATATTCCTTGTAATGAACACGGCCTTAGTAATAATGACTCTCTCTCTTTCATCCATTATTTCATTTATTATTTATACATGTCAAGCCGGGATCAAACCTTTCATATCCAGTAGCCAGGACTTCTTTATTCCATGGGTTACAAGTCTCATCAGTGCTGCCGACTTTTAACTCCTCATGAACCATATTCTACACATTTCTAGCAAATAATATTTCATCCACAAGGCCAAGACACCCCAGGACGTGTATGAGCAGACTCTAGATGAAATCCCCTGCATATAACTAGTCTTTCTTTTTCCTAGGTGCGGAGGGCGACCCACAAGGCACAGGGAGTCTTGAGTGGATTATATAATTAATGCATGTGTAGGTCGTAAATTGGAGTTTATTCGGCCTGCTCTGGGACTCTGGAAATAAGGGAGGAAAAAAAAAATCTCTTTGAGGTTACCATAGCAACCGCTCACCCCACCAGTCTCTTCATTGTGCGCAGCCTATCGCCGGGCCTGCCGGCTGGCTGTCATCCGTACAGTATTTTTATTCACACGCTGCTCCTGTTATGCACCTTGGGAGGAATGAGATCAGATGGCTTCTGTAAGAAAAAAAACCAAAAAAAAAATAACACGTCTCTCCTGCCAACGCACTGCAGTCTCTTATATAGAGGCAGATCTGTGATGTTATTACATTCCTCGATAGCGGCTCGTCTCAAGTCTGTTTTTCTTCTGTAATTGCTTTCTTCAGCTCACAAGTCTGCGTAGGCACATATGTGAAACGCTGGCACGTGGGCCGATTTTATTTGGCCTGCTATACTATTCTGTATGGAGGGCAACACGGGGCCCATTATTCTGTATGGAGGGCAACATGGGGCCATTATTCTGTATGGAGGGCAACATGGGGCCACTATTCTGTATGGAGGGCAACACGGGGCCCATTATTCTCTATGGAGAGCAACATGGGGCCATTATTCTGTATGGAGGGCAACACGGGGCCCATTATTCTCTATGGAGAGCAACATGGGGCCATTATTCTGTATGGAGGGCAACATGGGGCCATTATTCTGTATGGAGGGCAACATGGGGCCACTATTCTGTATGGAGGGCAACACGGGGCCCATTATTCTCTATGGAGAGCAACATGGGGCCATTATTCTGTATGGAGGGCAACACGGGGCCCATTATTCTCTATGGAGAGCAACATGGGGCCATTATTCTGTATGGAGGGCAACATGGGGCCATTATTCTGTATGGAGAGCTATGTGGGGCCCATTATTCTGTATGGAGGGCTATGTGGGGCTATTATTCTGTATGGAGGGCAACATGGGGCCATTATTCTGTATGGAGGACTATGTGGGGCCATTATTCTGTATGGAGGACTATGTGGGGCCCATTATTCTGTATGGAGGGCAACATGGGGCCATTATTCTTTATGGAGGACTATGTGCGGCCCATTATTCTGTATGGAGGACTATGTGGGGCCATTATTCTGTATGGAGGACTATGTGGGGCCTATTATTCTGTATGGAGGACTATGTGCGGCCCATTATTCTGTATGGAGGACTATGTGGGGCCCATTATTCTTATGGAGGACTATGTGTGGCCCATTATTCTGTATGGAGGACTATGTGGGGCCTATTATTCTGTATGGAGGACTATGTGCGGCCCATTATTCTGTATGGAGGGCTATGTGGAGCTCATTATTCTGTATGGAGGACTATGTGCGGTCCATTATTCTGTATGTAGGACTATGTGGGGCCCATTATTGTGTATGGAGGACTATGTGGAGCTCATTATTCTGTATGGAGGACTATGTGCAGCCCATTATTCTGTATGGAGGACTATGTGGGGCCATTATTCTGTATGGAGGACTATGTGGGGCCTATTATTCTGTATGGAGGACTATGTGCGACCCATTATTCTGTATTGAGGACTATGTGGGGCCATTATTCTGTATGGAGGACTATGTGGGGCCTATTATTCTGTATGGAGGACTATGTGGAGCTCATTATTCTGTATGGAGGACTATGTGCGGCCCATTATTCTGTATGGAGGGCTATGTGGAGCTCATTATTCTGTATGGAGGACTATGTGGCGCCCATTAGTCTGTATGGAGGTCTATGTGCGGCCCATTATTGTGTATGGAAGACTATGTAGGGTCCATTAGTCTGTATGGAGGTCTATGTGCGGCCCATTATTATGTATGGAAGACTATGTAGGGTCCATTATTCTGTATGGAGGGCTATGTGGGGATCATTATTCTGTAAAGATGACTATGTGGGGCCTGTGACTAGGTGGGCATGCAATTTTGTCCAAGTTTTTAATTTTGCCCCTATGTGTATTTGAGTTTGACATCCCTGCCGTGGGGTGACAACATCTGCCTCTTTCATTGGGTTAGTTTCCATACTAGACCTTTTCAGCTTTCAGATATAAAGTGACAAATCCTTTTCTGTACCGCAGGCACGTATGAGTAAAATTAAAATAAGAGTTACTTCTGTCTTAATCTGTCTCTGCATGAAAAAATGTGCAGTACTTGGAGCAGATCTGTTTTAGGATTTTACCATGTAAACTACTTACATAATTAATCTCATAGACCTGCTGACTTTTAGAAAAATCCGCATCAGAATAGTTGGATAATCTTGAAAATGTGTCCAGCGCTCATGAGATTCTTATTTTAAAAGAAACCTGTCAAATATGTTTCGCTGCGGCATTTTAGAGAAAACCTAGTTTGAGAAGCCGACCAGGGATAAGACGTCATGGATGACTAGGCCGAGGCAGGTCCCGGGCGGCTTCTCCTCGCTCTGATCCCCGTGACTGACAGGTCTGTACCTATGCACACACACACAGTGACCTATATCACCAGCTTGGTATCTCCTGTTGTACAGTGGCACTGTGAGCTATGGAGTGAAGGATTCATTTTTGTAATCATTTTATTAGCTATAGGAGGACCAATGGCATAAAGCGTCATATTGACATTAGTAGTTTTTTGCATGCCACAAAACCAAAGTTTTTTCATCAGCGTGCTGGATTTAGTTTTGATCTGTGTCCATTTTTAATATCCATGTGGCATATTTTGTCTGTATTATTTTTCAGCTCAAAACAAACAAACACTTTCCAAGTTTGCGCATGTTAAATAGTAAAGAATGGACATCACTTGGATAACGCACATATGGTATCCAACTGCAGACAATCTAAAAAAAAAAACAACAATAGAAACTTAAAGGGTGCACTCATCAGGAGACAACACTCATTATATACTGAGCTGGCCGTACCTCTAGGACTGAAATCCTGCGCATTGACACTGGATGATCATGGCGCTGGGCACACAATCGCTTCAGGTGCACTCTGAGGTATCATCCGAGGAGCCAGACATCAGAGCGCGCCTGCACTGACACTATGAGCGTGCTGCTGTGATCATCCCGTGTTAGTGCGCAGGCAGGAGACTCAGCATTCTCGGAATTAAGAGACAAGTCAATCAATTAATCAATGTAAGGTACCAGCTTTATTATACAAAGAAATGGAGGCTATGTGGCCTATATAAATGTTTCGGAATTCCCATTATTGGGGTGACAGGCTCCCTTTAAGCATGAAAAAGCTCATAGACTCTAATGGATACATGTTCTAACCTTGGAAAACACGGTAGAACACTTCCCACCAAGGACACCATCTGCGAGGACTTTATATGTTCTCCCCGTGTTTGCGTGTATTTCCTCCGGATTCTCCGGTTTCCTCCCACACTCCAAAAACATACAGATAGGGAACTTAGAATGTGAGTCCCAATGGGGACAGCCAAAAAACGTATACAGTATGTCAATTTGAGTATGATTAGACAGACAGGAAAAGCCTCAAATTTGCTTAAAATAATAAACTTTATTGATATGTATTAAAATTCAATAGACACCCAGTGACTTTAAACACACAAGGGAATAAGTGAGGGAGGAGGAGCTAAATGTATATATGGGATCCCTATAGCGCCCTATGGGATCTGGCTCCTACCTACCAATGGAGGGTGTGACGCCGTAACTGTTTTGGGCGCCCCCGTTCCACGTCTGCTTTCCCTCACTGAGCCCTAAACTAGTGAATTAAAATAGTTACACTAAAGATGGCCAAACAGTGATATAGGACTATGCTTTGTATGGGTTACTCAGAAATAGATACCAAATTGATATCATCCAATCATAAGAGTCCACACCCATATACAAGAAATAGTAATATGTTGGGTCCAGAGGGAGGTGATCACCCAGTTTAAACCATCCAGTGTAACCCATGAATTATCATTCAGTAAAATGTGATCATAATCCATATCACGGCCATCATCCATGGAAAACCCACAAATAGGTTTGCCAAAAGAGCAGTGCACAGTTCAAGACCAATTGTACACATATAAATAGCGCAGTGCCTATAGGCAAGCACAAAATCAAATACGGCCAAAAGACTATATAGAGATATGTATAAAGTAGATGTCACTATGTGAATACACAGTGAATATGGAGGCCGACACACATGGATAAACAAATCCCAAATGTCTGCCAAACAGACAGTGCACAGTCTGAATCACAACAATGTACTATAAATAGTGCAGTGCCTATAGGCAGTCATAAGAGAAGATAATGGAGCCAAGATAAACATGGTGTATAGACACCCAGGGAAAAAATGATTAAGATTAATTACTTCCCTTAGCATAAACGCTCTGCAATGCCTCGACGCGTTTCCCCTTTCAGGATGTCAGGATCATCAGGAGGCTGAAAGATCACAAATATCCAAGGTGTATGGAGGAGTGATCCATGGCTGTGTGGCTAATGGGGACAGCAATGACCACATCTGTAAAGTGCTGTGGAATTAATGGCGCTAAATAAGTATTATTATTATTATTATTGTTATTATTATACTTGAAACAAGAACATTTTGAATAAAGCCTCGATCTGCTGTTATAGGTGGCAAAATGTAGAAAGTCTCTTTGGGTTCTATCCTTTGACTGCAAAAGAGTGTAATTTACTGAAAATTGGCATGTAGTATATAAGAATTTTGCTAGAGATATCCTGTAGAACAGGGTTGGACAAAATGTAGACCGTCGAAGACTGAAAACAGTGGATCGTGTGCCGCATCATGACCTCCTGTATATATGAGGCTACATGGTGGCTCATACTGTATATTGGAGGGTATGTGGGGTCATATTGTTTATAGGAGGGTATGTGGGGCTCATACTGTATATGGGAGGCTTTGTGTGGACTCACTTTATATAGAGGGGCTATGTGGGGCTCACACTGTATATAGAGGGGCTATGTGGGGGCTCACACTGTATATAGAGGGGCTATGTTGGGAATCATACTGTATATAGGGGGCTATGTGGGGGCTCATACTGTGTATAGGGAGGCTCTGAGAGGACTCATTGTATGTAGGGGTCTGTGTGGAGACTTGTATGTAGGGGGACTGTGTGTGGGCTCATACTGTATATAGGGGGATGTCAGCATACTCAATTCTGCTCAATATTAAGTGATAGTTAATCTAAAACAATGATGTGTTAATATTAATATTGAGCAGAGTTATTTCAGCTGAATGGTTCAGCCTTACACACCAGTCCTAGTCTCTCATGTGGCCCCTCTGAGAAATTAAAAATCAGTTGCCCACCCCTGCTGTAGAAGAATCCTCAGCTACAGGTGCGTCTACTTTAACGGTAGTTATAGTTACTGGTGAGGATGTGCCGCACGTTTCCCGCTTGGCATTGCGGTTTATCTTCCGGTGATATCTGCGGTGGATTTCATATCTGCAGTACATGTCATATTACACTGTGGATTTTCTCCCCAACAAGAGAATGAGAGTTTGAGAAATGTAATTCACAGCATTTATAGTGTAATATATGGCCGATTTTTCAGCACGAAAATCAGCAGCGAGGCACTGGCTGCCCCCCAAAAATGAGCACAAATAAGAAGATTAATGTGAAATGAGCATATTTTAATTTGATGCTTGATAACTGCGGTACAAATGAGTTTTTACGACACAGAGATTCAATGGAGGATACACCACAAGGGAGCATACCCGAAGGATAAGCACATGCTAGGTCTGAGCTGTTCAGATCATATCCACCAAACAACTTGTAGATTAGAAGTCAAACAGCATATCCATAGGAGGAAAAAAGATATCCATATCACTCGTGGTCAGGGTGTTGCTCATTTTTGTCTTTTATTTTTACATTAGCAGTGGACACTCCCGTCTGAGGGTTCAATGTACACAAAACCTAACTTTAAAGGAGTGGTTCACTACTCTGCAATAGTGGTCACATCCCTGTAAAACTGAGAGGGGACGATTTTTCTAAATATCTTGTTCAGCCAATTCTGCTTCTGAGCGCCACTATTGCGGACATTTCATTCCCATTAAGTGAATTCCCACCACGCTCCGTGACTTTTGAGATCCGGTGATGTCACATCAATTTCCAGTTGAGTGATCTTGAGTGATTGGGCTGTAAGCGGTGTTTCACCACATGTCACAGCCCAGTATCTCGCGCGCTCTCTCCTTCACTGCAGAGCCCCGCAAGCAGGAGCGATGCTGGGCTGTGATGAGCGGTGAAACGCTACCCACAGCCCAGTCACTCAGGAAGACTGGGGCCGCCTCATTGACGTTGGGTCAACTGGAAGTTCACGTGAGATCACCAGATCCCTGAGGTCACAGAGCCCCTAGGGTCACTTAATGGGGATGAGTGGACCGCAATAGCACCGCTCACAGGCAGAATTGGCTGTACAAGGTATTTTAGAAAAAAGGTATTTAGAAAAAACCTTCCCTATCAGTTTTACAGGGATGTGCTCCCTATTGCAGAGTAGTGAACCACCTCTTTAATTACCTGTAACTTTAGTTTTTCATTATCCATTGGTATTTTGCAAGATTCGAGAGAAACAAAAAAAAACCCCGAAACCAGAATTTAGTATTTTCCATTTTTGATCTAGAGAAACGCATTAAGCTTGCATGTGATAGTGGCTGGCTGCGGTGCATTGAGTGGGTCCTTCCTTTTACCTGATCATTGGTATTCTGAATGCTGTCTTCTGCAGATCTTTCCTTTTCAGTGATTGCAGTGCTCGATATGCTGCATTGCCAGACTCGGCCCTTGCAGTATATGTGCCTGACCTGTTCCATTTATTCAGACATTATTTATTACTTGTTTAGCTGGCAGGTTTGTCTGGCAAAAGAATAAAGAATGTGGAAAGAACTCTTGCTACTTTGCTAACCACAACCCACTGCTTCATTTCTCATATTGCTAGACCTTCAAAACTGGGCAAATGGAAATTGGGCTTTCCTTAAAGGGAAGCTGTCAGGCGATTCACGCTGTTTAAAATGAGGATATGATGAATCGCTGCACGATTGCAGCTGCGTATATCATTCACTGAAATGCTCCTGCGTTTCAGAGAAAATCTACTTTGAAGATCCAGCCTGAGACCATAGCCAGAGGCGACACTAGTCTGGCTCTTCCTAGCATTGCTGGAGGTGATTGACAGGTCTCTGCGCTGGTAAGAGCGTTTGAGAGGATAGTATAACTGGCTGTAGTCGTGCTGCCAGGCTGCGATTCATGCTGTCTGTGGTTTGGGCCCCATGAATTGCTTGAAAGGTTTCCTTTAAGGTGCAGTTACTTTTTTTTTTGCTATTTTACTTTCCCTTTGAGATGCTTTTAAAGCTTTGTTAGGAACGCACATTTCCCAATAATCTGCCTGTCTAAACAGGCTTTTGATCACCCGACAAATAAGCAAAATGCTGGTTTGTAAAGTGACATGCTCTTTATCTTTGATTATAAATCATTTTACTCCACAGCACAACATCCTGTAACACACCACATGCTGCCGAAAACTGAAATTCGACGTGCACATTGCATGGGCTCTCGATATAGGATGAGACTGGCACTGTAAATGATGCATAATAGTTGGAGCCCTGAATGATTTTTCATTAAGTTTAAGGGGTACTTTGCACACTATGACATCGCAGGTGCGATGTCGGTGGGGTCATGTCAAAAGTGACGCACTTCCTGCGTCGCTCTCGACATCGTAGTGTGTAAATCCTAGATGATACGATTAACGAGCGCAAAAGCGTCATAATCGTATTATCGGTGTAGCGTCGGCGAATTCCATAATTACGCTGACGCGACGGTCCGATGTTGTTCCTCGCTCCTGCGGCAGCACACATCGCTGTGTGTGAAGTCACAGGAGCGAGGAACATCTCCTACCTGCGTCACCACGGCTCACGCCGGCTATGCGGAAGGATGGGGGTGGGCGGGATGTTTACATCCCGCTCATCTCCGCCCCTCCGCTCCTATTGGCCGTGTGACGTCGCAGTGACGCCGCACGACCCGCCCCCTTAATAAGGAGGCAGTTCGCCGGCCACAGCGACGTCGCACGGCAGGTGAGTGCATGTGAAGCTGCCGTAGCGATAATATTCGCTACAGCAGCTAACACAACGATATCGCAGCTGCGACGGGGGCGGGGACTATCGCGCTCGGCATCGCAGCATCGGCTTGCGATGTCGTAGTGTGCAAAGTACCCCTTAGTTTAAAGCGAATCTGTCACTAGGTTTTGCTACTTCATCTGAGAGCAGCATAATGTAGGCAAAGGGATTCTGAAACTAACCATGTTTATCTTAGATCACTGTGTGCAGCTATTCTGTCTTTATCTCAGAATTCAGTGTAGCAGAGCTGGGAACTGTCCCCGCCCACACTAGAGTCTCAACAGAGATTGTGCACTGACTGTGAAGTGTCAATCACAGCAGGGGGTGTGCCGGTCTACACAGTCACGGCAATGTTAATAATAGAGCAATAAATTCTTTAGTATGAGTACGGCTACATTCACACGACCGTCCCGTTTTTATGGTCCGCAAAAAAATGGTCCTTTTTTTCCACAGATGCATCCGTGTGACATCCACATCCGTTCCGTTCCGTATACAGTCCATGTGTCATACGTGTGCCTTCCGTTTTGTTTTGCGGGCCGCAAAAAAATTGGAAGCGGCTAGATAGAGAAATAGAAGTATAGATAGATAGCGGGATCAAAAGATAAGTGGATGGATGGATAGATAGATTGATAGATAAAAGATAGCTGAGAGAATAAATAATAAAGAATAAATAATGTCCCACTTCCCTGCATTTTGTAATCTTGCACCCTAAAGGGTGCTTAGCCTTGTATTTAGCAAAAAAAATAAATAATTTAAAAAAAAAAATGACATGGGGTCCCCTTTATTTTTTGTGGCCAACTAGGGTAAAGCAAATGGCTACAGACCATAGCTGGCAGCTTCACCTTGGCTGGTAATCCAAAACAGAGGGCACCTCACGCTGTTATTTTAAATTAAATAAATACTTTAAAACAAAAAACGTGGGGTCCCCCAAGGTAAAGTGGACTGCTGTGGTATGGTATTCTCAGACTAGGGAGGTCCACGGTTATTGGGCCCCTCCCCAGTCTAAAAATAGCAGGCCGCAACCACCCCAGAAGTGGCTTATCCATTAGATGCGCCAATCCTTGCGCTTCGAACAAGCTCATCCCGTTGCCCTGGTGCGGTGGCAAACTGGGTAATATATGGGGTTGATACCAGCTGTGTAATATCACCTGGCATCAAGCCCTGAGGTTACTGATGTCAAGGCGTCTATCAGATACCCGACATCACTAACCCAGTCAGTAATGGAAAAAAAATAGACAACAAATTTATATTTGAAAAAACACTCCCCAACACATTCCCTCTTTCACCAATTTATTGGAAAGAACAAGCAAATCCAGGTCCGACATAATCCAGTAAGGAGATCCATACCATACTCTCTGTCCCAGTCAATGAAGAATAGAATTTTCCCCATTGGCTGCAAGAGCAGTGCAGTGACCTGAGCTAACATCAATAGTTTAACCCAAGTCACTGCAGGGCATGACAAGCGCTGACTTCATGAGGTTAGCTCAGATCATTACCTGTGGTGATGAAATCTGCTGCACTCCTGACGTCAGTGCTCGCCACGGTCTTCCATTGTCCACCGTGTTCACAGCGAAGTATCGCGAGCTGTACGTGACATCACCGCTAGTCAGTCTCGGGAGAACCGCGAGACTTTATGTGGAAACGTGGTGGGCATGGAAGCTGTGCGGGAGCGGGACACAGACTGCAGGGGCACCCAACGGATGTCCCACGGAAGTGCTTCCATGTGGCTTCCGGGGATTTTGTGGACCCATTGACTTGTATTGAGTCACAGTCCGCAATTATGGAATAGAATAAGATATGTTCCATAATAACGGAACGGACATACGGCATCCAATGTGGGTTTTTTTTGTAGGAACTGATGCACATGGAAGTGCTTCTATGTGCCATCCGATGCTACACAAAAGACATTGAAAAGATGGTCCTGTCAGTAGGTCCGCAGAAAAACAGGAACTGACCAGGACAAACAGAACGGTCGTTTGAATGAGCCCTAAACAATAACTACCACGCAGATAAGAAAAACACTGATGTTTTTACTTTTTTAACTCTTGCAGCATGCTGTTCTCAGCTTAAATTGCAAAATCCTAGTGACAGATTCCCTTCAATTCAAAGTTTCCTAAAAGGGAACCTTTCATGTCAAAAACACACTACTAAACTGTAGATATGGAGTTAATATGGGGTTAATCTGCAGGTTAATAGTATTTTAAAACCGTGCGGCCTTAGCTGCATGGAAGAAATTATCTTTTTTTCAGTCACCGCTCTGTACGTGAGTGGCCGCTGTAATGCTACCGTGCCCTGACTAACAGCCGGCTCTGCATTGCACCAGTACAGAACTATCTTGTCGGTCAGTGCCAGGGGGCACGGTTACAGTCACCGCTCATTACATACTGAGCCGTAACTGAAGCCATGCCTCTGACTGAAAGCCCCAGGCTGTCGGGAAGAATAAAGTTCTGAATAAAATAAAGGAAAAGCTGATAAAACTTTCCCAGACTTGCTTTATCTGCACATGGGACATTGGGGCTCTTGGTGCATCAGCCAAACAGCCTCAGATCACCATTAAGCTGCAGATCAACCCCATATCTGCAGTTTAATAGCGGTTTTGTCATGACAGGTTCCCTTTAAGTTTGAGGTTTTTGTTAAAAGGAAACCTACTCTATTTGATTTGTTACACACATGAAGGATTCCAGATAATGGGACCTCCACTGATCCCTCAAAACACTTTTTCATGTGTGGTGCTCAAGAAAGATGAGCGCTCCGCTTCTGTATGAGCGTGCACACACACGATTATGGCCTCGTATGATGACCCGTCACCTCACTTAGCCATAGATGCCGTCCGACCTGCTGCTGCAATTTGTAACGTTGACAAAAGTTCCCTGTCAGAAATAAAAATACCCTGTTCAGCTGATTGGTGTGGCACAGATGATCCGTTCTTTTCACTGGGCAACCCATTTAAGTGAAAAGATTAATGTAGTTGCACAAAAATGATGAAGTGTTTGCCATTGTCACACCAGTTTCAAGTAGCTCCACAAAGGGCATGGTAAATTCATGAATAGTGCCACCTTCTCCTGCACCAAAAAGTCACAACAGTCCCTGTTTGGCATAATACTTCTGGCAGGGCTCCAGCCGCTAGTAAAATGTGTCAAATTCATTAAGTGGCATGTGCCTCTTAAAAGGAATCTGCCAACAGATTTGTGTTACCTCATCTGCAAGCAACATGATGTAGGCAAGGAGATTCTGAATCCAACAGTGTATCACTTAGATTACTGGCTGCAGCTCTTCTGACACAACCTGAATATTTAGGTTTATTCATGTAGCTGAGCACAGGGAGCTGTCCCTGCCCACACCAGGCTCTCTATAGAGATTGTACATTGACCGTGAGCTGTCAATCATCGGAGGGGGCGTGCCAGACTGCCCTGCATGTGCCAGCCAGACCTAGCAATGATAATCACCAAGTGATAAAGCCTTTAGTTTAAGTAAACAATAACACAGTGCCTGATAAGAGAGGCATAGTTGATTTTTATTTTTTAACCCCTACAGCATCCTGGCTTCAGCTTGCATAACTAAAACCTGCTAACAGATTCCCATTAATAAATTCTGCGCATCTTATTAGTGCAGAGCCCTCATTAAGACTGGCCTACAAGATGGCAATCTGAGTGACTCAGGCCCTATATGTCTAGGTATCTGGTTATAAAATGAATTACCGCTGCAAAAAAAAGTTTAGTTAAATGGGTTAATTTCAATTATTTTATTTTTTTATCTTTATTCTATATGTATTATATTTTATAATCTATTTAATATAAGAATAAAAAGCCAAACGTTCTGCTGTAAACATGGCATGTACCACAATCTGCACCTTTTGTATTGGATACATTCCACTCTGTCTTTTTTAGTGTATATTTTTTGTTCCTGAATACTGTGTTTAGGAGCCCCCAGCGTATTGTTATTGCCGTAAAGTGTATTTTATGGTGAGAGGAGCTGGGGGGGGGGTCTGAACTAGTAAATGTAAGTCAGTCATTATGGCCGGGGAATAATTGTGCTCGGATTGTGTTTGCATAACCCTGCGCCTGCACCTGTTACTTGTGAATGAAATGAGGGTATTTAAATGCATTCATGCATGTAACTGCTCCCTGCGGAGTGTTCAGTAATGGATTTACAGGTTCTGGTCATGGTGCTTGGTCATTTGTATTAATATTAACAATAGAAGAGGAGGGAACTGGCAAATTAATGTTTGATCACTTAAGAAGAACAATTTTGAAGTATTATTTATAGACTGGTCCTTTAAAATGCCGCATCCCTAGTGTAGGATTTAGTGTGAGCGGTGATATGCTTCTCCCGGAATGGCTGCAGTAAGGATGGAGATGGTGTAGATTGCTTAGCGGAAGCTTCAAACCATTGTAAGACTGAATTATTGGTTCCTTTTTTATGTAGCTTTCTGAGCTAAAACTGGAGTGGATTTCAAAGGGAAGAGAAATATCCGTACTGCCCCTCATACTCTCTTATTGGATCCACTTATATCTCGGACTCAAACACTGCAACAAATATTACATATATGATTCAGCCTTATGTTCCCAATTTACTAAGAAGTGACTAAACACAGGAGAGAGGGAATAAAAACAAAAATCACTGTGCAAAAGGTGAACACTGAGCCTGTGCGGTCCTTTGAGTGCTTTGTTCAGCTGTTTAGCCTGAAAAGCGCTTAGTCATTGCAGTGGAGAGTGCAGTCGTCGCCGCAGTGGAGAGTGCAGCAGTCGTCGCCGCAGTGGAGAGTGCAGCAGTCGTCGCCGCAGTGGAGAGTGCAGCAGTCGTCGCCGCAGTGGAGAGTGCAGCAGTCGTCGCCGCAGTGGAGAGTGCAGCAGTCGTCGCCGCAGTGGAGAGTGCAGCAGTCGTCGCCGCAGTGGAGAGTGCAGCAGTCGTCGCCGCAGTGGAGAGTGCAGCAGTCGTCGCCGCAGTGGAGAGTGCAGCAGTCGTCGCCGCAGTGGAGAGTGCAGCAGTCGTCGCCGCAGTGGAGAGTGCAGCAGTCGTCGCCGCAGTGGAGAGTGCAGCAGTCGTCGCCGCAGTGGAGAGTGCAGCAGTCGTCGCCGCAGTGGAGAGTGCAGCAGTCGTCGCCGCAGTGGAGAGTGCAGCAGTCGTCGCCGCAGTGGAGAGTGCAGTTGTCGCAGTCAACAGTGTAGCTTTGTTAGTAAAACAGCTGTTTCCCGCAAAGTGAAGCGATTTTATATCAATCAGTTCAACCACTCAGGCCTGAGTGACCATTTATTAGTTTATGGACTGAAGATCCGAGTTTTTATTTTCCAACAACAGACCTCTATTACATGTCAGGAATGAGCTTTGCACGCCTCGGCTGCCAAATTGTCACTTGGAGGGGGTGAAGTCGGCAGGATATAGGATTTACCGTGGATTTGTGTTGTAGGGTCTTTGTCTCAAACCCACAGAAGTTTACAAGTGAGTGAGACTTTCAAAACCTTATTAACAAGCTGCAGATACAATCCGTGTGGCAGTGAGAGCGTGCTACAGATTTCTACATCCGTGGCATGCGCATTCGTGGCAGCCATTTTCCTGTAGGGTGATCTGTAAAGGAGTAAAGTGAAATCCGTGGCCAAATTGACATGAAGAGTTTGCAGATTTGTGACCAGATCTGAAGCGTACACCTTCTGCAATGTATGTACTTTTAACAGATTTTATAGGCACTCCCCTCTTATTCTTTCAATAGATAATGTGCTGGACTTCACATAATAGTGGTATAAGGAGTGGCGCAGGCGGCATATTCCTCCAGAGCATTGCAGCTTGGGATCCATTGTCACTATGATATTATTACAGTAAGCAGGCTTTAGTGGTCTTATCGCCTGGAGCGGTGTTTCCCAGCACACGAGACACGGGGTAATTTGGAGAACTGGTAGCTGTAATAATATGGTAAATGTTCTGAAAAGCGAGTTCAATCAGATGGAAGAAATATCCCTGACAAGCAGCGCTGGGAGACACGGCTGGAGGCCGCCAGCATCTGGATGTCTCTATTGCCGGCTTATCTTTTCCTTGCTGTACTAGGGAAACCGAGCAATTTGCTCTTTCATTCTGAATATCCATTACTGTAACACCTCGGGTCTGGCACCGGCGCGCCCGCAACATGGCATCAGAACAGGCCAGATGTAAGAACACATAGATAAGGGACTGTGGCGGCCATTAGGCCATGAGGTCCCAGCAAGCTCCAGGTACAAATACATTGCAGATACACTGCTTTGTCACTTTGCATGCAAACAGGAGCCAAGTGCTACACCTCCGCGTAATGAGGAGCTTATTTGGCACTCCCTTGTACATCAATGCTCACAATACAGAGCGGAGTGCAATGACCTCCACTTACAACAGCAATTTCCCTAATAACCTGACATCAGAAAAAAATAAAATGAAACACTTCTGTATGAAACATGAGAGCAACAATACGCAGTGCTCTCTGATTTACACATCAGTCTTGTTGGCGCAGGAGGACGGGATGCAAACTGATCATCAAACAGGGAACAAAATAGAGTCTGCCGTCAATGCTGGACAGAATGCATGGTCTTTGTGATCATCGTGCTATGAATTGTTTGTATGCATATTTTTTTTCTTTTCATGGATTAACATTACAATAAAGATATGAAGTTTTAAGAAGCGCTGGAGCATGTTCTGTGGATCTCTCTATTGCTCCAATTTGGCATTGGTACATTATATATATATATATATATATATATATATATATATATATATATATATACATACACAGTGTGTGTGTGTGTATGTATATATATATGTATATGCACATACGTTATATATATATATATATATATATATATATATATATATATATATATATTACGTATCCGTATGTGTCTGTGTATGTATATATATATGTATATATATATATATGTAGATATATATATATAATATACTATGTATGTATATATGTGTGTGTGTGTGTATGTGTGTGTGTGTGTAATATATATATATAATATATAGTGTGTGTGTGTGTGTGTGTGTGTATTTGTGTGCGTATATACAGTGCCTTGCGAAAGTATTCGGCCCCCTTGAATTTTTCAACCTTTTCCCACATGGTAAAGAATCAACAAGTGGGACACAATTGTGAAGGTGAACGATATTTATTGCTTATTTTAAACTTTTGTAAAAACTAAAAAACTTAAAATTGGGGCGTGCAATATTATTCGTCCCCTTTACTTTTAGTGCAGCAAACTCCAGAAGTTCATTGAGGTTCTCTGAATGATCCAATGTTGTCCTAAATGACTGATGATGATAAATATAAGCCTCCTGTGTGTAATCAAGTCTCCGTATAAATGCACCTGCTCTGTGATAGTCTCAGTGTTCTGTTTAAAGCAGACAGAGCATCATGAAGACCAAGGAACACAACAGGCAGGTCCGTGATACTGTTGTGGAGAAGTTTAAAGCTGGATTTGGATGCAAAAAGATTTCCAAAACTTTAAACATCCCAAGAAGCACTGTGCAAGCGATCATATTGAAATGGAAGGAGTATCATACCACTGCAAATCTACCAAGACCCGGCCGTCCCTCAAAAATTTAATCTCAAACAAGAAGACTGATCAGAGATGCAGCTAAGAGGCCCATGATCGCTCTGGATGAACTGCAGAGATCTACAGCTGAGGTGGGAGAGTCTGTCCATAGGACAACAATCAGTCGTACACTGCACAAATCTGGCCTTTAGAGTGTCAACAAGAAAGCCATTTCTCAAAGATAGCCATAAAAAGTGTTTTTTAATGTTTGCCACAAGCCACCTGGCAGACACACCAAACATGTGGAAGAAGGTGCTCTGGTCAGATGAAACCAAATTCAAACTATTTGGGCACAATGCCAAATGATATGTTTGGCGTAAAAGCAACACAGCTCATCGCCCTGAACACACCATCCCCACTGTCAAACATGGTGGTGGCAGCATCATGGTTTGGGCCTGCTTTTCTTCAGCAGGGACAGGGAAGATGGTTAAAATTGATGGGAAGATGGATGGAGGCAAATACAGGACCATTCTTGAAGAAAACCTGTTGGAGTTTGCAAAAGACCTGAGACTGGGAAGGAGATTTGTCTTTCAACAAGACAATGATCCCAAACAGAAAGCAAAATCTACAATGGAATGGTTCACAAATAAACGTATCCAGGTGTTAGAATGGCCAAGTCAAACTCCAGACCTGAATCCAATCAAGAATATGTGGAAAGAGCTGAAAACTGCTGTTCACAAACGCTCTTCATCCAAACTCACACAGCTCCAGCTGTTTGCAAAGGAAGAATGGGCAAGAATTTCAGTCTCTAGATGTGCAAAACTGATAGACACATACCCCAAGCGACTGCAGCTGTAATCGCAGCAAAAGGTGGCGCTACAAAGTATTAACTTAAAGAGGCTGAATAATATTGCACGCCCCACTTTTCAGATTATTTTTTTATAAAAAACTAAAACATGCAATAAATTTCATTCAACTTCACAATTGTGTCCCACTTGTTGATTCTTCACCATAAAATTTTAATTTTTTATCTTTATGTTTAAAGCCTTGAAAATTTCAAGAGGGCCGAATACTTTCACAAGGCACTTTATGTATTTGTGTATAAATATATACACAAATACATAAAGTGCCTTGTGAAAGTATTCGGCCCTCTTGAAATTATATATATATGTGTGTATATATATATATATATATATATATATATATATATATATATATATAGACCAAAAGTTTGGACACACCTTCTCATTCAAAGAGTTATCTTTATTTTCATGACTCTGAAAATTGTAAAAAAATTGAAAAAAATCCAGCACTCAAAGCATTCAACTGGAATTGTTTTATATTTTATTCATTGTTCTGTGTAATTATTAAAGACGTTTCGGTCATCCGACCTTCATCAGTTTACACTACAATAAAAAGATACATGAAAAATTTTTAAGTATACAGAAATAATGGCATTATACAATCATGGTAACAAAAAAGGGCAGAAATATTCACCACATTATAATGCATGAACCATAAACTATGATATACAAAAAATGTCAACAAAAAGACAAAAATGAAGAATCTGTCAGTTGAGCCGCTTCACTAGCAGATATACTGTCCACCTAAAGATATAATTGAAATACAGATAAAATGTCACATAATAGAACCATTATACAACAAAAGGGGAACCAAACAGGAAACCCAAAAATGTATCCAAAAAATGTATTCTTGCTAATATAAAAGGACAAAAAGCCTAAGCACCAGCACTGAGACACTATTCTAATCTAATAAAACAGACAATACACAGAAATGCCATGTAATGAACACTCACCAGAAAGGGCTCTGTAGAAATATATGGAAAAGCTGGACCAGAGGAAAAAGCTGCCCGTCCGGGTCTGCAGTCAATGTAATCTGACAGTCCAATGTCCAGATTTAAATAGACCGCTCAATTAGCTCATTAACAAGTTACAGAGCGTCACTTCCGGTCCGAAAACCGGAAGTGACGTCACGGAGCGTCACTTCCGGTCCGAAAACCGGAAGTGACGTCACCGGTTGGCAAAGTGTAAATCCTGATGGTTGGCAACTGTAGACATACTCAGACAGCCACTCCTCACCGCAGGACGTCACTTCCGGTCCGCAAACCGGAAGTGACGATCCTGGTTGGCAAAATATAAACCAGATGGTTGGCAATTTAAAGACAAATTACCTAAAAGATCAAATAAAAGAAAAAATAGAAGAAATAAGATAAGAGGATTAAGGGAATGGTGTATTTATTCAGAATCAATTTAATAATTTTTTAATTTTTTATCAACTATAATCAACCCTAGTAAAAAAAGGAAAAAAAGAAAAGAAGAAAAGAGAAAAAAGAAAAACTATGAGGAATATACATAAGGAAATGGAGGGGGGGGGGAAAGGGGGGAAGGGAAGGGAAAGGAAGTGGGCATTGGGAAGGGAAGGGGGGGGGGGAAGGGGAAAGGGAAAGGAGAGACTATGGAAAAAAGGGATCAAGGGAAAATTAGTAATGCGTAGAAAAAACTAAAACTAGGGAAAAAACAGAAAAAAGGATTATGTTAAGAAAGAAACAGGAAGAAGATTATAAGACAATACCTAAAAGGACCGGCCATCATCAAATCAGTGATCAACTCCTCTAAAAAAGATAATAATAAGTAGGCATAAATGAATGAAAAGCTATAAGAAACTAGAAGTATCGAAATCACGATTAAGGCCTTTGGGCTCCAAAGTCTGAAGAGTAAAAATCCAATACGCCTCCCTTTGTTTCAATTTTTTAACCCTATCACCTCCTCTTCTATTTGGCAAGACCTGCTCTAACACCTGGAACCGTAATTGACTAACACTATGTCCCTGTTTATGAAAATGAGATGGAAGAGGTAAAGTCAATCTCTCACACCTAATGGTGGATTTATGTTGTGATATACGTTCCTTAACAGTCTGGGTGGTTTCGCCTACATAGAGTAGGCCACAAGGACACTTCACTACATATACAACATAAGATGTCTCACAGGTGAAAAAACCTCTAATTGGATAACCCCGACCACTGTAGGGATGCAAAACTCTATCACCTTTCAGCACATTACTGCATTGGGCACAATTTAAACATGGAAAAGTACCACGTCTCTGGGTATAAAGATGAGTTTGAACGGGTCCAGTCACACCGGCGCCCACATCAGCTCTCACCAATTTATTACTGAGATTGGACGGTCGTCTAAAACAAGGAAGAAAAGGTGATTTAAATTCTTCCACCTCCGGGTACCCTTTACGCAAGATGTTCCAATGACTTCTGATGAATTTATGAATTTTGTAAGAAAAAGGATGGTAAGTATGAACGAAAGCCAAACGTTTATCTCTAGTCTTACCAATAGAAGATTCGGTATTCACACTAGCACTATTCAAAACCTCCTGTGGATAACCCCTCGCCAGAAACTTAGTCCTCATCTCCTGTAATCTGGTATCTTTAATTTCTTGTTGGTTAACAATCCTATGTACCCTAAGAAACTGGGACTTAGGTATAGAATTCTTCATGGCTTTGGGATGACAACTATCATATGCGAGTAAGTTATTCCTGTCCGTCGACTTTATGTACAAATCGGTTTGTAAATGTCCATTCTCTAATTTCGTAACAGTGACATCTAAAAAATTGATATGATGTAAATCATATTGTATAACAAATTGAAGTTCAGACCAAATGCTGTTAATGTAATTATGGAACTCCATGATGGAATCCAACGGGCCAACCCATATGCAAAAAACGTCGTCAATAAATCTCTTCCAACACTTGCAGTGCTCCTGGAATCCCTTATGTGGATATATGAATGTATCTTCAAAGTAAGACATGTACGTATTTGCATACGGGGGCGCTACGTTGGACCCCATCGCGGTCCCCTGTTTTTGAATATAATAGATGTCCTGAAACAAAAAGAAATTTTCAGTTAACACTATTTGTAATAAGTCCAGACAGAAATCACTTGTATCACTCGAAAAGTTATGTTGTAACAATAACTCACGAACTGCTGACATGCCCTTCTGATGTACAATAGACGTATATAAACTTGTCACATCCCAAGTCACGAGAAAAGCATCAAATGGAATAGTATCAAGTCCACGAATCACCTCTAGGAAGTGACCAGTATCCAACAGGAAAGAAGGAATGTTTTTAGTCAAAGGAGTAATAATCTTCTCAAGTAAAATGGCTAAAGGGGAAAGGATAGAATCTGTGCCCGCCACTATAGGTCTACCAGGAGGGTTCACCAAGGTCTTATGAATTTTGGGGAGTACATAAAAGACAGGAATGATTGGATTCTGCTTTTGTAAGAAATCAAATGTCTTCTGATCTATTACTCCCTTCTGTAGATAGTGGCCGGTCACAGATCTAATCCTATCTCGAATCCTATTCGTCGGGTTACTTGCCAATATTCCATAGACATTACTGTCCCCCAATTGTCTCAGTATTTCCTGTAAATACATGGATTTGTCCATAACTACCAAAGCTCCGCCTTTATCGGCTTGTTTGATAATTATGTCTTTATCCTGCATAAGAGATGCCAACGCATTTTTATCCTTATCTGAAAAATTGGAAGGACAGTGTAATGATTTATTAGACACATCTTTGAAAAATGACATAATGTCATGTTCCAATAAACCTATGAACGTTTCCACTGGAGGGTTACTTTTGGGAGGCATGAAAGTGCTCTTAGTTTTGAGTCCCAATGCTTGGATATTGATAGGAGCAATAGAGGTAGATTGTGTCGATGGTCTCAGACCTATATCAGATAATGATGAAAAATGGGCCTTAATACGTAAATTTCGATAAAATCTTAGTAAGTCCATTTGTAACTGGAATGTATTGAATTTGTAGGAAGGACAAAAAGATAAACCCTTCTGAAGAAGACTAATTTGATCCGGTAACAAATTCTTAGAAGAAATGTTAACTACAATGGTATCCGGCGTACCTGGGATCTGGTGACCATCGTTGTTCTTGCAGGTTCGGTGGCGTTGTCCCCCCCGCCTAGGTTTCCTCTTTGACCTCTGCGGCTTCTTTGACCTAAAAAAATGTGGTTTTGGTCGTCTGGTAAAGGAAAATTCCGAATCCGAAGCCGAATCACCACTAGAGGAATATTGGAAACGTCTTGGAAACACTCTGGAGGATGTATCACGCCACCGATAAACTCGATTATTTTTATAGTCCTCAGTATCCCGTAGGAATTTTTCTCTTTTAATTTTTTGACTTTCAATTTTATGGATTTGTAAATCTCTTGTGACTTGATCTTTGATTTTCGCCAGATCCTCAGCCGAAGAGGTGGAATTTAATTGTTGCTCAATCACGACAATCTCTTCACGTTTGGTAATGATCGCTTGATTTAAATAATCCAAAGTCAAAGTCATTAAGTCAAAAGAGCATTTGTTAAGAATCTGTTCAAAACGATTACAAAAATCAGGGTTGTCACTGAAGATGGTCGGTCTTACACCAACCCGTAGTCCTCTTGGAATTCTTTGAACACGTACGTATTCTGCAATAGTGGCACAGTGCAATTCCAAATTTTGTAATTTTCTAGATTCCTTCTGAAAATCACGGGTTCGAAGCTCAGAAGTAGGAATATGCAAAAAATCACTCTGCACTGTGGTACGGCTCATAATATCTGCCATTTCATCCGCAGTATAAGAAAACGCCACATTGGCCATTATAAGAAAAAATGAGGGTGCACACACTAAAGGATATACTATATAGAATATAGAAATGTGGCACTCCTTCTATAGTCGCTGGTGCTTGGATAGGGTCCCACCCCAGATCAAAAAATTGAAAAAAATCCAGCACTCAAAGCATTCAACTGGAATTGTTTTATATTTTATTCATTGTTCTGTGTAATTATTAAAGACGTTTCGGTCATCCGACCTTCATCAGTTTACACTACAATAAAAAGATACATGAAAAATTTTTAAGTATACAGAAATAATGGCATTATACAATCATGGTAACAAAAAAGGGCAGAAATATTCACCACATTATAATGCATGAACCATAAACTATGATATACAAAAAATGTCAACAAAAAGACAAAAATGAAGAATCTGTCAGTTGAGCCGCTTCACTAGCAGATATACTGTCCACCTAAAGATATAATTGAAATACAGATAAAATGTCACATAATAGAACCATTATACAACAAAAGGGGAACCAAACAGGAAACCCAAAAATGTATCCAAAAAATGTATTCTTGCTAATATAAAAGGACAAAAAGCCTAAGCACCAGCACTGAGACACTATTCTAATCTAATAAAACAGACAATACACAGAAATGCCATGAAAATTGTAGATTTCCACTAAAGGCATCAAAACTATGAATTAACACATGTGGGAGATAAATACGTGGCTTAGAAATTGGTGCAGGAAGGAAGGGTTCGGGTTCATGGAGAACTGGGCCGACTTCTCAGTTGGCTACAGGCTCTACGGTAGGGACGGGCTGCACCTCAATGGGGAAGGTGCAGCTGTGCTGGGGGAGAAAATGGTCAGACGGATGGAGGAGCTTTTAAACTAGGATCTGGGGGGAGGGAGGGTAGTGGAGCAAATAAGGGGATAGAGCAGATAGAGACAGTGAGATGGTAGGGGTCAATGAAGGATTAGGGGAGGATAGGACATGCAAGGAACGTAGGGAGGCTAGGAGTAATAAAGGTGTTAATAGTATTAAATGTCTACTGGCAAATGCAAGAAGTCTTGCAAACAAAATGAATGAATTAGAGACTCATGTCAACCATGGATTATGATGTGGTGGGCATTACGGAAACCTGGCTGGATGAAAGCCATGACTGGGTGACAAACATACAGGGTTATACTACATTTAGGAAGGACAGGAAAGACAAAAAAGGTGGTGGGGTGTGTGTATTTAACAAATCTAACCTAACACCTGTGTTGAATGATGACATTGGGGGGAACTGCAACAATGTGCAGTCAGTATGGGTAAATGTACATGGGGATGGGAATAATGGAAAAATGCTAATTGGAGTATGCTATAAGCCTCCTAACAAACCTGAACAAATAGAGGGTGAAATGCTGGAACAAATTGAAAAGGCAGCTAATAATAATAATCGGGTTCTTATTATGGGGGATTTCAACTATCCAGACATTCAGTGGGACATAGAATCTTCTGGTTCTGCTAAAAGCTGTAAATTCTTATCTACTATTGGAGACAATTTCCTCTCTCAGATGGTAGATGAACCGACCAGGGGAGATAATTTGCTAGATCTGGTCCTGTCAAATAGACTGGATAGACCTACAGATCCGGGAGCACTTGGGCACCAGCGATCATAATATGGTAAGCTTCAAAGTAATATTCAATAGAACATTTCAAAGGGGAAATGCAAAAACCTGGAATTTTTAGGAAAGCTGATTTCATCAAATTAAGGGAAGAGCTTAAATGTGTAGATTGGGACAAAGTCATGGTAACTGGGGATACCGAACATAAATGGGGTAAGTTTAAGGATCTACTGCTAGAGTCCTGTAAAAAGCTTATACCCTCTGGTAATAAAATGTCCAGGAATAAAAAGAAACCACTATGGATAAATAAGACTGTACAAAGTATAAGCGTTTAAAATTTTAAAGTCTGAGAATAGAGAAATAGCATTTCAGGAGAATAAAGATATCAATAGGAAATGCAAAAAAGAAATCAAACAAGCAAAACTAGCTACTGAAACAAAAATCGCCAATGACATTAAAATAAATCCCAAAATCTTTTATAAATACATTAATGCCAAAAGGAAAACAAAGGATAGTATTGGCCCCTTAAAATATAATAGCAAGTTAGTTATAGAGGACAAACAAAAGACTGAGATATTAAATAGGCATTTCTCATCTGTGTTCACCAAGGAACTGACTGTACCAGGGATCATTCAACAAGAGAAAAATCAAAGGTCACCACCCGATATAATTAATTTAACACAAGAAGAAGTACGCCTACGTCTGAGTAAATTAAACATTGACAAATCCCCAGGGCCAGATGGCATTCATCCACGAATATTGAGGGAATTGAGCTCCATTATTGACAGACCGCTGTATCTCATCTTTTTAGACTCACTTGTAACAGGGTTGGTGCCTCAGGATAGGAGGATTGCTGATGTGGTACCGATATTTAAGAAAGGTAAGAGGGTAGATCAGGCAACTATCATCCAGTAAGTCTGACATCAGTAGTATGCAAAGTTTTTGAGGGCATTTTAAGGGATGACAAAAATATATTGCAGAAAATAATATAATAACTGACAAACAGCATGGATTCATGAAAGATAAGTCGTGTCTAACCAACCTGTTGGGGTTCTATGAGGGGGTAAGTGCAAACCTGGATATTGGTAATGCAGCTGATGTGATTTATTTGGACTTTGCAAAGGCATTTGATACTGTACCACCCAATAGCCTTATATTAAAGCTCCAGAAGCAAGGACTAGGGGAAACTATATGCAACTGGGTAAGGAATTGGCTAAAAGATAAGAAACAAAGAATAGTCATAAATGGTACATTCTCTAAATGGGCCATAGTCAGCAGTGGGGTGCCGCAGGGATCTGTGCTAGGACCGGTTCTTTTTAATCTCTTTATTAATGACCTTGTGGATGATATTGATAGTAAAGTGTCAGTCTTTGCTGATGACACCAAACTATGTAGGATATTAAAAACTGACCTTGATAGTACAATATTACAAAAAGATCTGGATAAGATATCAGAATGGGCAGATACTCGGCAAATGAGATTTAATGTTGATAAATGTAAAGTAGTGCACCTAGGACGGAGTAATCCTATAGCTGCATATACATTAAATGGAAGTAAACTCGGGACTACAGAACAGGAGAAGGACTTGGGTATTCTTATTACAAATAAGCTGAGCAGCAGCACTCAATGTCAAGCAGCAGCTGCTAAAGCAAACAAGATTTTAGGGTGTATAAAAAGAGAGATTAGATCCCGTGATCCCAACGTATTGTTACCCCTCTATAAATCATTTGTAAGGCCACATCTGGAATACGGGATCCAGTTTTGGGCTCCACATTTTAAAAAGGACATTCAGAAGTTAGAGTCAGTTCAAAGGCGGGCAACTAGACTATTACAAGGAATGGAAGGCCTCCTATATGAGGACAGGTTGAAATAGTTAGATATTTTTAGCTTAGAAAAGACGTCTCAGAGGAGATCTCATTTATATGTATAAATACATGTGTGGTCAATATAAAGGACTGGCACATGACTTATTTCTTCCAAAGACAATACTAAGGACCAGGGGGCACTCACTGCGAGTGGAAGAAAAGCGATTCCGACAGCTAAATAGGAAAGGGTTTTTACAGTTAGAGCAGTCAGACTGTGGAATGCCGACCACAAGAGGTAGTAATGGCAGATACTATAACAGCTTTTAAAAAAGGGCTGGATGATTTCCTCAGTACACACAACATTGTTGGTTATAAATGACTTAGTGACCAAATGTAGAACTGGTGGAGGAAGGTTGAACTAGATGGACCTAGGTCTTTTTTCAACCTAAGTAACTATGTAACTATGGAATGAAATACTTAACAAAAAAGTGAAACAACTGAAAATATATGTTATATTCTGGGTTTTTCAAAGTAGCCACCTTTTGCTTTGATTACTGCTTTGCACACTCTTAGCATTCTCTTGATTAGCTTCCAGAGTTAGTCACTGGAAATAGTCTTCTAACAGTCTCGTAGGAGTTCCCAGAGATGCTTAGCACTTGTTGGCCCTTTTGCCTTCACTCTGCGGTTCAGCTCACCCCAAACCATCACGATTGGGTTCAGGTCTGGGGACTGTGGAGACCAGGTCATCTGGCGTAGCACCCCATCACTCTCCTTCTTAGTCAAATAGCCCTTAAACAGCCTGCAGGTGTGTTTGGGGTAATTGTCCTGTTGAAAAATAAATGATGGTCCAACTAAACGCAAACCGGATGGAATAGCATGCCACTGCAAGATGCTGTGTTAGCCATGCTGGTTCAGTATGCCTTCAATTTTGAATAAATCCCCAACAGTGTCACCAGCAAAGCACCCCCACACCATCACACCTCCTCCTCTATGCTTCACGGTGGGAGCCAGGCATGTAGAGTCTATCCGTTCACCTTTTCCGCGTCGCACAAAAACACGGTGGTTGGATCGAAAGATCTGAAATTTGGACTCATCAGACCAAAGCACAGATTTCCACTGGGCTAATGTCCATTCCTTGTGTTCTTTAGCCCAAACAAGTCTCTTCTGCTTGTTGCCTGTCCTTAGCAGTGGTTTCCTAGCAGCTATTTTACCATGAAGGCCTGCTGCACAAAGTCTCCTCTTAACAGTTGTTCTAGAGATGTGTCTGCTGCTAGAACTGTGTGTGAAATTGACCTGGTCTCTAATCTGAGCTTTAACCTGCGATTTCTGAGGCTCGTGACTTGGATAAACTTTTCCTCCGTAGCAGAGGTGACTCTTGGTCTTCCTTTCCTGGGGCGGTCCTCATGTGAGCCAGTTTCTTTGTAGCGTTTGATGGTTTTTGCCACTGCACTTGGGGACACTTTCAAAGTTTTCCCAATTTTTCGGACTGACTGACCTTCATTTTTTAAAGTAATGATGGCCACTCGTTTTTCTTTACTTGGCTGCTTTTTTCTTGCCATAATACAAATTCTAACAGTCTATTCAGTAGGACTATCAGCTGTGTATCCACCAGACTTCTGCACAACACACCTGATGGTCCCAACCCCATTTATAAGGCAAGAAATCCCACTTATTAAACCTGACAGGGCACACCTGTGAAGTGAAAACCATTTCCGGTGACTACCTCTTGAAGCTCATCAACAGAATACCAAGAGTGTGCAAAGCAGTAATCAAAGCAAAAGGTGGCTACTTTGAAGAACCTAGAATATAAGACATATTTTCAATTGTTTCACACTTTTTTGTTAAGTATTTAATTCGTCATGTGTTAATTCATAGTCTTGATGCCTTCAATGTGAATCTACAATTTTCAGAGTCATGAAAATAAAGAAAACTCTTTGAATAAGAAGGTGTGTCCAAACTTTTGGTCTGTACTGTATATAAATATATATAATAAAACAACCTGTTGATGTGTACTGCGCAGGCGCCAACGATCTGTGACAGAGTGCGGGTTGCGCATGCGCAAAGGGCCTGCATGCTTAGTATAACCTGTATGTATATATATTTACCAGAATTACAATCTTGTGGCCTTTATTATTAGGTTTCGTCATAGTCCGAACGGCTGGTATTTGAGGAACTGGACAATACATGGGTGGATTAGAAAATGTCTTCAGTATGGTGCTACCGACAAAGCCTTGTATACTTTGAAGAATAAGGTATGGCTTATATTCAGATCATTCTCATTGTCTTAAAACGAAAAAAATAAATAAAACACTTCTGATAGGCTTTAAGACTAAAGCCTGCTTTAAACGCTGCAATGTATCTTACAATGTGTCGGCAGGGTCACGTCGTAAGTGACGCACATCCGGCATTGTAAGGTACATTGCAGTGTGTGACAGGTACGTGCGATTGCGATTGAACGGTAAAACGTTCATCGCACGCACATCGTTCATTTCTCTAGAATTGAACGTCCGATTTTTCATCGTACCCGGGGCAGCGCACATCGCAGTGTGTGACACCCCGGGAACGATGAATAGATCTTACCTGCGTCCTGTGGCTCCCGGCCAGCAATGTGGAAGGAAGGAGGTGGGCGGGATGTTTACGTCCCGTCAGCTCCGCCCCTCCGCTTCTATTGGCCGGCTGCCGCGTGACGTCGATGTGACGCCGAACGTCCCTCCCACTCCAGGAAGTGGACGTTCGCCGCCCACATCGAGGTCGTATGGACGGGTAAGTACGTGTGACGGGGGTTAATCGTTTGTGCGGCACGTTCAACAAATTAAACGTGCCACACATACCATGGGGGTGGTTATGATCGCATACGATATTGTATGCTGGATCGTAACATGTAAAGCAGGCTTTAGTCTGACAAGACAACAAAGGCCAGACCACATAACCTCATGGTCAGTAATTGCCTTTAAATACATGTTATTGTACAATGAAAACTTAATATTTCTGTCTCAGTTTTTTAAACTACAGTAAAATGGACCACATAAATGTATCCTTAAAGTAGATCTATCACTAGATTTCACAATACAATCTGTAAATATTATTAGATAGATATCTTAGATCTGAGGAGGCTGTTATACATACTTTGAAAACCCATCTCAGAGTGACTGTACATTATCCTGGTATTAAAAGGAATGTGACAGCAGTATTTACCCAAAAGTGCTTTATCAGCCTCCTAATACTGTTTTAAATAATTCCTAAACTCTGAATATGTGTGTGTAGAGAGAGCAGGACGGTGAAGAGGACAACTTATCCTTCCTGCTAGGATCTACGTTGACAACCATCCAGAAATTCCAGTCCAGTAGATACAAACATGGCACTTTTTTGCCCTTTGCCTAAAAAAATAAAACTGGAACCGTTCATGTAAATAAATGCTATTAACTTACATATATGGGGTTAATCTGCAGAGTATCCGTGTTCTGACACTGCCCAGCGCCCACACTGAGAGCCCCACTGCCAGGAGGAAATTAACTTTATTCCTTCCTGCTGTCTTGGGGTTTCAGTCATAGGGGTTTCGCCGGTGTGGCTTCTGTCACCTCTCAGTGTATAGTGATCTGCGGCCGTAACCATGCTTCTGGGCAATGACTAACAGCTGTGTCAGTATTTGAGCCGGCTGTCAGTCAGTCTCGGGGCGCGATTACAGCAGCCACTCACCATGCACTGAGCGCCTCTATGACTGAAAGCCCGCGGTTGCCAGGAGGAATAAAGTTAAAGGGGTGGTCCAAAGTCAAACTAAACTTCCATCTAATTCCTTAGCTTAGATAAATAGATATTTTCTAATATACTTGTAAATCTCCCTACTGTTCCTATCAACATTGTTTGTTATTCTATTTTTCTATTTCCTTTCTCATGACACTTCCTTTGAGAATTCCCAATGCATGCTGAGATATTCAAGTGAAGCGTCATCAGAGCAGGAGGCAGTCACTGCTTTCACAGCCACTGCCCCATCCTGGAAACAAAGCATCATCAATGAGGCTTGTTTTAGGGGCTGTGCTAGCCCCCTGCTGTGTCCCTTCCTCTATGATGCGATCTGCACAGTGATTGCGTGTGCTCTGTTGTTGGCTCCGATCAAGAATAATCTGCCAGCAACAGAGTGGTGTCAATACCCGTCAGAAACCAGTGAAGATACCAGCGGGGGTGGGACTAGTCCCCTGCATGCCTAGTATTGACACCGTTCTGTTGCTGGCAGATTCTGAGCTGACAACAAAGCGGGCGCTATCACTGTGCAGATCGCACAGTAAACAGGGAGGAACACAGCAGAGACCACCACAGCCCCTGAAGCGAGCATCACAGATGACGCTTCATTTCAGGGAGGGGGCAGTTGTTGTGACAGTGACTGCAGCCTCTAAAGGCCTCGTTACACGCAACGACATTGCTAACGAGATATCGTTGGGGTCTCGGAATTCGTGATGCACATCCGGCCTCGTTAGCGACGTCGTTGCATGTGACACCTACGAGCGACTCCGAATGATCGCAAAAGTAGCGAAAATCGTTGATCGTTGACACGTTCATTTTCAAAATATTGTTCGGTGTTTAGAATGCAGCAGACATATTGCTACGTTTGACACCCTGCCAACGATGAACAACATCGTTAGTGCGTCTGTCATCAGCAACGCGGGCGTGTCGTTACGGGCAATGCTCCAAGCCTCCTCCGCTCTGATTGGTGTAACGCCAGGGTGTATGCTATGGACAATTATACACCTCTGACGTTGCCGGAATCGTCGGGAGGAATGCTGTGTGACGGTGTCCACACAACCGCCTTGGTCAAACAATATATCGCTGAATGATATAGCGTCGTTTTTAAGATGTGTACGTGTGACCGCTACGAAACGACCTATGAGCGATCTCGGCAAATCGTAACAACGATCTGGGCGTGTCGCATCGCTAGCGATATCGTTGCGTGTAAAGCGACCTTAATTCCTGCTATGATGACTCGTTGTTTCAGGGAGGGCATGTGGGCTGTGATAGTGACCGCAACCTCTGCCCCTTGCTCTGATGACACGTTGAACATCCCAGCAATCACTGAGAATTCTCAAACGAAGCATCATCAGACAGGAAATAGGGAAAAAAAACCTAGAGTACCAGTTTGATACTGTAGTTAGGGGATTTTTTACACAAGTATATTACAAAATAACTTCGATTATGTCCCTAAATAGATAAGGATTTAGATGGAATTTTAGTTTGGCTTGTTACAAGCCCGTTCTTTCCTCCTGCCAGCCGTGCTCTGACAGTTTCAGAACGCTATTAACCTGCAGATTAACCCTATATCTGCAGGTTAATAGCGGTTTGTGGCATGACCTTGTGTGATAATTTGAGAAAGTGCAATGATTTTCTGTCACTTTTATAGGTTCAGTATGGCATTTTTCCAGATGACTTCACATTTAACTTATTAATTGATACATTCATAAAGAATGAAAATTGGGAAGGTACGTTGTATGTTTTTATATATTTTTTTTTTTTTACTTTTCATGAGACTGTCCATTATTGTAATACATATTGCAACCATGTGTGAGGATTTCCCTTCGTATTAAAGCATGTCTACTTAATAAAAGTAAAGCTTCTTATTAAAAGGCCATGTTTGGCATAGCCACCTTATATCTGTGATAATGTAGGTCCCTCTTCTGTTTTGTGGACTCGGCCCGGTCTCTCACTGCTGGTGATGGAGAGGGGCCATGCATGTGGGGATCTCATTCACTCGCGTGTGAGTTGTAATAGATTGCCAGGCATACTTTCTGAACCTGCAAACAAGTGTGGACATTTATACTGTTATGTAGAGGTTAAAGGGGTTTTACAGTTTTAGGAAAACCCCTGTCCCCTGGCTTTACTTACCCTCCCCAGGTCCAGCTCTGAGTTTCCCTTCTGCACCCATGTGATTGTCTGCAGCGCTGACACTTTGTTGCACCTTCATCTTCCAGGAGCCGTGTCGGTGGTGGTTGAGGTAATGCTGCAGGAGAGTTTTGAGAACGTCACCACGCAACTTCTGTCGCTCTATGCTTTGCACAAGTATCTGTCCGGAAATCCACAACTAACGGTAACATTATCATTTTATATATTACTTTATTTATTTTAATGTAAAATTGTATTGCAAGTAATTAATAAAAATTGCATTTAAAGGCATCATTTCCTTAAAGGGATTTTGCCACCTAATCTGAGAGCAGCACAATGTAGAGACAGAGACCCTGATTCCAGCGGTGTGTCACTTACTGGGCTGCTTAGTGTAGGTTTGATAAAATCACTGATTAATCAGCAGTAGATTATCATTAGAGGACTACTTTGGTGTGCTGTCAGGTAGTCCATGTGAAGCTGCCGTAGCGATAATGTTCGCTACGGCAGCTATCACAAGATATCGCTGCTGCGACGGGGGCGGGGACTATCGCGCTCGGCATCGCAAGCATCGGCTTGCGATGTCGTAGTGTGCAAAGTACCCCTTAGTTTTTGCTTGCTAAGGTGAGCTGGGGAGCACGCGGAGACCTGTGCTCCCTTTAGTTTAATCCAAGGCCAGCTTTCCTTTTAATAAAGGTAGTTTAAGGGTATGTGCGCACGTTGCTTTTTACCTGCTTTTTACCTGCTTTTTTGCTGCTTTTTCTTCTGCGCTGTTTAATGCCAAAATGGATGTGTTCTTCTATTCAAGCAAAGTCTATGGGAATTTGGGTTTCTTGTTCACACTATGTTGTTCAAAATGCTGCCTTTTTGAGGCAGAACTTTGGTCAAAAACTCAGCTTTTCAAAGAAGCAACATGTCAATTGTTTTTGCCATTTGGGTTTTGCACTGCAAAGCTGAGTTTTTGACCAAAGTTCTGCCACAAAAAGGCAGCATTTTGAACAACATAGTGTGAACAAGAAACCCAAATTCCCATAGACTTTGCTTGAATAGAAGAACACATCCATTTTGGCATTAAACAGCGCAGAAGAAAAAGCAGCAAAAAAGCAGGTAAAAAGCAACGTGCGCACATACCCTAATGTTGTGCCAGTGGCATCAGAAGAATAACATTTTGTTTAATCTTGCCAATTTAGTGGGAACAAGAAAGAAATGTTGGGGCTTCGCTGGTGTTGGCAGGCTTACACCAGGAGAACACGGTCGGGCTCAGTTCTCAGCTGTATGGATACACACTGTTGGGTAAGGATCATCTTCCATGATTAATGCTCGTATATCATACCTGTATATAATGCTTCACAATGGGCTATTCATGGGTAGGGCTACCTAAGACATTAAAGGGGCTCTCTGGGTTAAAAATTATATTTTAAATTGATTATTATGGAATTCTGAGGCCATATGTGGAGTTCCCCATTTCGGGCTCATATCTTTTGGCCGGTGGGGAAAAAGTGGTTGCAAAGAAGGATATTTCTTTCTAGAGGAACCAGCACAACAATGGACAGCCTATGGATTGCAATGGAAAATGTATACTGCTTCATTGTCCCTAGTGGGGCACTGCATTTAAATTGTACTTCGTCTACCCGATCACCAACAGTGTAATCTGTTGCTGAACCAGTAGCAAAAGTGCAGTTTCACTGACTTATCCCACCAGATCCAATAAAGTGTTTCACGTTTCCTGTATGCAGCGGGACAACCGTAGCCTTTTGTCTCAGGCCTTTTTATCAAAAAGTCGTTAAGGTGAAGAACCAGTTAGTCTTGAGCAGTTATTTGTACAGTGGTGACCACTAAAGGAATATTGTGGGGTTTTTTAAGTTAATAATTGCCAACTCCTTAATGACAAGCTAATATTATTTTTACAGCGGTAATTCTGGACTTTTTGCAGCACTATGTGATGCATTGGTGATAGCTTACACAGACTCTGTTGGCACAGAATGACTGTTCAAACCAAGTACAGGCGCTCGGTGCACCCTTGGTGGGGCCAAATATTTAAATGCACCTTCCCACCTGCTTGTTTTCCATCCTCCTCTATAAAGCCTCTATTTTGCAAAATGTGTTGAGCTAGCGGATTATTTCTCAAGTCCAATCATTTAAAACATAACATTTATTCAGTATTAAAATATACGAAATATAAGACATTTGTGGAAGTGATGAAGGCATAGCATAGTATGTAACCGGAAGTGCAGACCTACCTGTTTTGACTCTCCATCTTATTCATGAAGACACTACGCTGTGCCTTCATCATCATTTCCACAAATCTCTTATATTTCGTGTATTTTAATACTAAATAAATGTTATGCTTTAAACTCTTGAACTTGAGCGATCATCCGCTGATTCAGCACAACATTTTGCACATTTACTGAGGCTGCTCCAGCTGGAACCGTGCCGAACTTCTCATATCCGGAAAGTGGAAGACACACAAAGGGGATGAGCTGACTGTGTTCATTTTTCTGAGTATCTCTACTTAGTTTGAACAGTTATTCTGTCCTGGCAGACTCCTTTAAACCCCTTAGATCAGGAGTCCCCAACCTGTGGATCAGTAGTCTGGCTCATGGACCCATAATGTGTGGCTTACGGCTGTCTGCCAGCTTGGTGCATTAGCACAGTCTGGTAAATAGCTGTGAAGAACAGGTCTCCAGATAGTGACTTTCTGAGTAACTCTGCACAGAAAAGCAGATCTGGATGCTCATATACTGGGTGGGTAGAGGGAGTAAGAATGATACTGCCAGCTACAGGGTTGCTTGCAGCTGGGTACAATAGTGTGATAAATGTGCTTAATATAAAAATATTGAATGGGGATAAAGTAGTCACTCCCAAATGTAATGATCGTGCCTATAAAGGAAGGGGCACAAGGTCAAGGTGTGCTTTTTGTGCGGAAGCATTGGCTGTTTTTATTCTGGGTTCTCGGTGTCACTGAATATGGCTCACGACAATCTCTCAGAGCGGAGTGTGGCTGTCTCAGTAAAGGCTCTTTTCCACTGGCGTACTGCTTCCGATACAAGAGCATTGGAAGCGATATGCTAATGACCTTCTACTGCGTGCGTCAGCCGAGGGTCATACGAGTGTGATGCGATCTTGTGATCGTATCACAGCCTCAGAGAAGGGGGAACAGTTTCTCCCATCTCCTTCACTGGCTCTGCGTACCGTATTTTTCGGACTATAAGACGCACCGGACCATAAGACGCACCCTGGTTTTGGAGAAAGAAAATAGGAAAATAAAATTTTAAGCAAATAATGTGGTCATGACGCGCTGTTATGGGGCGAGGATCTGCTGCTGACACTATTATGGGGGTAATATCCCCAAATTCTCTACTAAGGTACCCCATCCAGGTAATGATCCTCCTGCCTTGTATGTATGTATGTATGTATGTGCGTATAATATATATATATATATATATATGAAAAAATTTGGGCACCCTTATTAATGTTAACCTTTATTCTTTATAACAATTTGGGTTTTTGAAACAGCTGTTTCCGTTTCATATATCTAATAACTGATGGACTGAGTAATATTTCTGGATTGAAATGAGGTTTGTTGTAATAACAGAAAATGTGAAATCCACATTTAAACAAAATTTGACCAGTGCAAAAGTATGGGCACCCCTTATCAATTTCTTGATTTGAACACTCCTAACTACTTTTTACTGACTTACTAAAGCACTAAATTTGTTTTGTAACCTCATTGAGCTTTGAACTTCAGAGGCAGGTGTATCCAATCATGAGAAAAGGTATTTAAGGTGGCCACTTGCAAGTTGTTCTCCTATTTGAATCTCCTATGAAGAGTGGCATCATGGGCTCCTCAAAACAACTCTCAAATGATCTGAAAGCAAAGATTATTCAACATAGTTGTTCAGGGGAAGGATACAAAAAGTTGTCTCAGAGATTTAAACTGTCAGTTTCCACTGTGAGGAACATAGTAAGGAAATGAAAGAACGCAGGTACGGTTCTTGTTAAGCCCAGAAGTGGCAGGCCAAGAAAAATTTCAGAAAGGCAGAGAAGAAGAATGGTGAGAACAGTCAAGGACAATACACAGACCACCTCCAAGACCTGCAGCATCATCTTGCTGCAGATGGTATCAATGTGCATCGGTCAACAATACAGCACACTTTGCACAAGGAGAAGCTGTATGGGAGAGTGATGCGAAGAAACCGTTTCTGTAAGCACGCCACAAACAGAGTCGCCTGAGGTATGCCAAAGCACATTTGGATAAGCCAGTTACATTTTGGAAGAAGGTCCTGTGGACTGATGAAAAAAGATTGAGTTGTTTGGTCATACAAAAAGGCGTTATGCATGGAGGCAAAAAACCACGGCATTCCAAGAAAAGCACTTGCTACCCACAGTAAAATTTGGTGGAGGTTCCATCATGCTTTGGGGCTGTGTGGCCAATGCCAGCACCAGGAATCTTGTTAAGTTGAGGGTCGCATGGATTCAACTCAGTATCAGCAGATTCTTGACAATAATGTGCTAGAATCAGTGACGAAGTTGAAGTTACGCAGGGGATGGATATTTCAGCAAGACAATGATCCAAAACACCGCTCTAAACCTACTCAGGCATTCATGCAGAGGAACAATCACAATGTTCTGGAATGGCCATCCCAGTCCCCAGACCTGAATATCATTGAACATCTATGGGATGATTTGAAGCGTGCTGTCCATGCTCGGCGACCATCAAACTTAACTGAACTGGAATTGTTTTGTAAACAGGAATGGTCAACTATACCTTCATCCAGGATCCAGGAACTCATTAAAAGCTACAGGAAGCGACTAGAGGCTGTTATTTTTGCAAAAAGAGGATCTACAAAATATTAATGTCACTTTTATGTTGAAGTGCCCATACTTTTGCACCGGTCAAATTTTGTTTAAATGCGGATTGCACATTTTCTGTTAGTACAATAAACCTCATTTCAAATCAGAAATATTACTCAGTCCATCAGTTATTAGACATATGAGACTGAAATAGCTGTTGCAAAAACCCAAATTGTTATAAAGAAAAAAGGTAATCATTAATAAGGGTGCCCAAACTTTTTCATATGACTGTATATATATATATAATATATATGTCCCTCATCCTGGTATAGCCCCCATCCTGCTATATACCTCATCCTGGTATATGGCCGCATTCTTCTGTATACCCCATCCTGGCATATGGCCGCATCCTGTCTTGCTATATACCCCATCCTGGCATATGGCCGCATCCTGCTATATACCCCCATCCTGGTATGTGCTCCCATCCTGCTATATGCTCCCATCCTGCTATATACCTCCATCCTGCTATGTACCCCCATCCTGGTATGTGCTCTCATCCTGCTATATACCCACATCCTGGTATGTGCCCCCATCCTGCTATATACCCCCATCCTGCTATATACCCCCATTCTGGTATATGCCATCATCCTGCTATATGCCATTATCCTGCTATATACCCCTATCCTGCTATATACCCCTATCCTGCTATATACCCCTATCCTGCTATATACCCCCATCCTGCTATATACCCCCATCCTGCTATATACCCCCATCCTGCTATATGCCATTATCCTGCTATATACCCCCATCCTGCTATATACCCCCATCCATCCAGCTATATACCCCCATCCTGCTATATGTTCTGCATCCTGTGGCACACAAAAAAAAATAAAATAAATGTTTATACTCACCTTTCCTCGTTCCACGCAGCATCGCTCCTCCTCATGTCTGTGCCGGCAGCAGCAAACTGGAGTCTGGAGCCGGCCACGATCCCTGCAGCATCGCAATCTCCTCCTGTCTGTGCCGGCCGCGGCTGTGTGTGTACACGTGCGCACAGCGATGACATAATCGCTGTGAGCATCGCTAGTCTCCACACAGCCGCGGCTGGCACAGACAGGAGGAGTTTGCGGTGCTGCAGGGGAACAGTGAGTATACTGATTCATTGCACCCTGCGCTGATGATGATGCACGTGGGGTGAATAGAGCCGCACATGATCACTCCAGGCTGTAGTTGCCAGGGGTGATCATGTGGGCTGGCTGTTTATTATGCGTGGATCCCCTGCCCACCTGTCAGCGCCGGCTTCTGCGCTGAGAGATGGGCGGGAGGATGGGCGTGCATATGTAATGAGTGGGCCCACATGGTCACGGCAGACGCTGCTGCAGCCTGCTCGTGCCCCCGATGACCCGCTTCCCCGCAGCCCTACGTTCAGATTATAAGACGCACACCCCACTTTCCCCCAACATTTGGGGGAAAAAGTGCGTCTTATAGTCCGAAAAATACGGTATATCGTACTGCAGTCACATAACATGCGAGTGCAGTGCGATGTTTCACATGCTCACATAGGCTTGCATGGGGGTGCATGAGCCGAGACATGCTGCGATTGCACCGAAAGCACGATTTGTGTCGAGAAATAAAAGGCAAGAGGATACTGTCTCATTGATTAACACTGATGTGAGTGTGATACGATGTTTTATTTGGGCAATGGGAAGCCAGTGAAGGGATTGGCAGAGAGGAGAGGCTGAAGAATAGCAAGGGTTACAGGTGAATTAGTCAGGCAGCAGAATAGGATAGATTAGAGGAGAGTAAGAGTAGAAGGGAGGCAAGAGAGCAGGAGGTTACAGTAGTCCAGGTGGGAGATAATGAGGGCATGCACTAGTGTTTTTGCAGATTTTTGGTCAAGGAATGTACTGATCCGAGAAATATTTTTGAATTGGATAAACTAGTATTAATATTAACACCTTCCATAACAAACAAGCCTTCAGTAGGCTAGAATGTAGAAAAAGTAAAACAAAAGAAAAGTTATGGCTTCTGCTACTTTTCATAAAGAATGACAGCCAAGGTGTTCTCTGTACATGAAGAAAGGTCAGGTATGCCTTCCTGCTCACAGTCCGGTATATGTCTGTGACGTCTGCCGTGTCACGTACGGTACGGAGGGGAGGTAATTTCTGCATCTGGCGCAATCACATCACATTACACTGACTGTATCTGCATTCTATACTGTCATGTCAGGAATCCTGCTATATCACAAAATCTAATTGTACTTGCTTGTCCAATAAAAGCCTGGGGGCCACAATGGCCGGGCCGCGTCTGCAAACTGTGTCACTGATCTTTAACCCTCCGAGTCACAGATGCCGTTTTGAAATTGGGAAAACGCAGTTACTCTATCTCATCCCAATAATACATGGATGTTATTGCTGCTTGCTCTCCAAACACTGGAATTGTGTTGCCAGAGGGGAAAAAATATCCTGTGCGAGGGACAAATGAAGGTGATAATTGCTCTAGAGACTCCTATCCGGGAAGTCCTATAATGAACACTGCAGCAGCTGCTTTTTCTGAAGATAATGATTATCCTCCTCAAGATGGCTGTTTATTTAGGATTAAAGCCAGCGGTAAAAGTTCACCGTGCTGCTCTTGGCAAATTATGATTATATTGGATTTTGTTGGTGAAAAGAGAAAAAAAAAAACCAAAAAACTGAAAATGTAACATTTTAATTAAAAGTGTCTCCGGCAAGGAAATGGTGGGATACATATTTCAGACTTTGTTCTTATGGGAAGGAGGATTGGGAGAATCTCTGGCGCACACAAGTATTTTAAATACAGTATTGTATTTAAACCGCCGGAGCCGCAGCTGCCGGGAAAGGGTTGTTGCTGATCCGACGCCAACATATCAGTTCTCTTACTTGGCATCTCTGCCAAAATTGTGGGAGGAAATTCCTCTCTAAAATATGAAAATCTAACCAGATTCCTCGAATGTCCATGAACCAGTTTATATGTATATTCTGTTTTGTTTAGGAAAAGTCGAAATTTCCAAAGGTCTGCGAGCAGTCTACACCCAGATGCCTCTGATGTGGAAACCAGGTTATTTTCAAAGAGCCTTGGACATTCTGGAGAAGGTGTCTCAGATGCCAGGAGAAATCAAGATCTGCAAGGATACTGTGAGTGTGCAGCGTGTGTCACCAAGTATTATTCCAAGCACTGGCATCTTGTGTCCTTTCATCTTTGTTATAGGAACTAAGGCGATTTGCTTGATTAGGCTGATGGTACTCTGCTGCATTCATTTTCTTCACTCATTTAGCACCATTAGTTCCACAGTACGCCACAGACACCATCACCCTCCACATTGAGGCTCACAATCTAAGTGCCCTATCAGTATTTCTATGGAGTGTGGGAGGAAACTGGTGAACCCGTAGGAAACTACACAAACATAGGGAAAACATACAAACTCCTTGCAGATACTGTCCAGGATCCCAGTGCTGCAAGGCTACAGTGCTAACCACTGAGCTTTCATGCTGCCCTACTGCTAACCACTGAGCGCGGTGGGCCTAATGGGCATCTCCGGTGCAGGCGCCTCCCCTTTCAGGCATCTTCGTCCTCTTTCTAAAGCCTGTGTGCATGACGCGGCTACGTCATACACACTCGCTGGTCCAACGCAGGCGCACTACAATACTTTGATCTGCCCTGCTCAGGACATGAATGCCGATGAGTGTGTATGATGTCGGACCAGTCATGCACTGCGGCTAGAGAAGGAGATCAAAGATGGACAAAAGATGCGGCTTCGGGAACCGGACAACGGAGACGGCCATTAGGTCCACCGCGCAACCGTTAGGTAAGTATTATAAAGTGTTTTTTATGTTATACTCCCGGTCTGGGCTCTTATATACAGCCTGTTAGAATGCTGTATGTAAGAGCCCGGTGGTGGTGGCCGCAGCTTATAGCCAAAAAAGTGGTGACAGGTTCCCTTTCATTTTTAGTTCTAAATCAATAGTACACATGAAAATGAACAACTTTAACGTTTATCTCAGAGAAATCTGCTTCTTTTTCCTATTGGGTTGATCCTTCACTCTCAATTCATCGTAAAATCTGTCTTCAGTGAAAACAGATTTTCCCATTACTGAGATAGGAGATCGCAGTTACTTCTTCTATGGAGAAGGGAGGGAGAGCAAAGCCAGAGGCAAACAGACATTCTGCTGCAAGTTCTGAAAATAGTTATATTTTAAAGGGATTCTCCAAGAATAAGATGAAATGGCTTCCCTGATATAATTCAAACTGCAGCCTGTCCAAGTCACATGTCGGTTTTGGCTGCAAACTGAAGATGTACATCTCCCGAGACCTGTGTTTCAACTTACAAGAGCTGTATCACACGTAGATGTATATCTTTTCCTTGCTGAGCACAATGAGGGTTATCTCCAGGTTTTATCCTCCTTCTGTGTTTTATTATTTTCCAGTTGGGTGCAGTCAGTCTCGGTAAACTGGAATGAATCACAACCGTGCTCCTGGCCAGCTGAGGTATGCGTGATACAGCCCTTGTCAGATGAAATCCAGATCCTGGGACCTGTATGTCTTCAGTGTGTAGACTGTACTGACACATGACTAGGTCAGGCTGCAGTTTGAATTTTGTCAGGGACTACATTGTAACATGTTTTTGGAGAACCTCGTAGCACAATGTATGTTTCTGACTCTAGCTTCTCCTCCTCCCTTGTCCATAGAATCTTATATGTAGCAACTGTTATCTCCTTTCTCATTAATGGGAAAATATATATTCCCCAATGACAGATGAATGAGAGTGAAAAGTCAATCCAGGAAGAGAAAGGAGCCAAATTCTCTGATAATATGTATTACAATTTTGCTTATTTCTATATGTACTATTGGTTTATGAAATAAAAATTAAACTCCGTTACACTTTAAGGTAAACCTGTCACCAGTTTTTCCATTTATAAACCCTGCCCATCACCTTTAAGATCATGTGAATGTCGTTCCTGCAACCCCTTTATATCCTCAGACGTGCCCCTGCATACCTCAGAAAAAGTGTTTTATACTTGTCGCATGCTGCATGCAAATTACACATTCCGGTCGAATGGGTGTCTTCAGTTTGTGATTAGTATCGCCCTGATCCCTTAAAATGCCGCTTCTTCTAACTGCTCGTAAGTGGATAATGTTGAGACGTCATCCACACAGGTGCCCGAAGTCCCACGTCTGCAAAGTGGAAGCACTATCTGTTTATTAGGGTACACTGCAGATCTCAGATTCCACTGCGCAGGCGCAAAACTTTGGCCGCTGTGTGGATGATGTAGAGACTTCATCCACTTACATGCAGTTAGATAAGGCGGCGTTTAAAGGGACCAGGTCAGTATTTGAAGGGACCAGGGCGACACTGATCACAATGTCATGACACCCATGAGATGAACAACGTAATTTACATGCAGCGCGTGACAAGTATGCAACACCTTTTCTATGGTATGCCGGGGCACGTCTGAGTATATTAAGGGGTTGCAGGAAGGACATTTACATGATCGTAAAGGTGTAAACTATGAGTAAAAAAACTGGTGACAGGTTCCCTTTAAGTGGAGTATGTCTGCTAAGGAAACAATAAGAGAGCAACACACAAAAAGCTATTCTCTAATATTTAGTAGAAAGCTTAGGGGAGAGAGAGAGCTGAGAAAATAATACGTTTATGTTGTCTAATGTTTCTGTACTGGATGAATATCGGGATCAGCTGAGTTTTATCAGGTAAGATGGAAAGCAATACATGGTTTGCAAGGTTAGCTATTATTTGACCTTCGCTAATTGCCAGATACATGGCAGGGAGTCTTGTGTGCCGGGCATAAGAATGATATTACTAATGTCACTCATTGCATCACTCAACAAGCAAAGAAATTCTATTCACACTATTAAGACAAATTCCTAAGGGTCAGAGTCTTCCGTATATACAGGACCTTAACTATCAGCTGCTTTCCGTCGCTCTAAAGCCTTAGATCTGATTTCCGGCCTTGCTCTTAATACGTCCCTCTGGAAATTCAGGCTGTAATAATGTTCTGAACTTAACTATTTGAGCCCGGAAGACTAGATATAGACATTCTGTCTACACAGCGATTCTTACATTAATCTTGTCCTGTGCTCCTCAATGAAGGTCAATGGACACTTCTGTCTCGCAACAAAAACTACAGTGTGTTGAACTAAGAAGTGATCAGAGACCTTTTCTGTTTGGATTTAGGAATGTGATCACTGCAGACAATGATCAGCCGTAACTATTATAAATCTTTTGTTACTATTGATTTTTTTTCATTTGCCGCTACTTCACCCCAGATAGTGCCACAATATCTAACTAACTACTGCAGAGCAGATATAGAAACCGACACACCCAACAGACTCACAATGAGACTAGCAAATCCTCAGACGCTCTTTAAGGCTATGTCCGACCCCTCCAATGCAGGGGACCTATAATTTTTGAAAGTTGGACTCCACATTTGTTTTTCGGTATATTTCTCACCCCTTGTCCAATAGCCAATTTATTTTAACAAATTCAGAAATTTTCGGTGTACAGTCTGGTAGCCAGTACTGCGCAACTAGTTTTCTTGCCACATTAGTTTTAATATGTTCATCTGTCCCCAAATCCTCCACATAGCCAAGGTCATAGACAAAGGGAGATGTTTCCTCAACCAAGATAATTCCGATTACCATACCCAACCCAGCCCACCCAAAAGGTCTCGAAGTTCAGCTATAACCACAACATATGTAGGAGATCTGGAGCAGAAAGTTAGCTCACCTGTCCGGTACACAGTCAATGTCTCCAAAATCCAAGACCAAGAAAAGGGGGGAATTCAACCAGCACACAAGTCATCCAAGATAAAAGATTCCTTTATTGATGTTTAATGAAAACTGGTAACGATACATCCAGCACAGTGGTACAGAGCATAAAATGAAAAGCATGCGGCAATGCGTTTCTGACCCAGTATGGTCCATAGTCACTGCCTGAGTACATGCTAAAAAGAGTGTTGCTGCATGCTTTTATTTTATGCTCTGTACCACCGTGCTGGATGTATCGCTACCAGCTTTTATTGGTCTTCAGTAAAGGAATCTTTTATCTTTGACTCGTGTGCTGGTTGTATTCCCCCTTTTCTCTAAATGTTGGAGATCTGTCTCATGTGCTTTACATTTCATAGAATCCTAGAATAGTAAAGTTGGAAGGGACCTCAAGGGCTATGGGGTTCAACCCCCTGTGAGTGCAGGTTTTCCTAAAACATCCCAGCTATATGTTTATCCAGTTTCCGCTTAAAGATTTCCATTGATGGAGGGCTCACCACCTCCACTCCCTGACTGCCCTCACTGTCAGAAAATTTGGGACACAGAGGATCTGGACTCTGCATATATCGAAAAAAGATAGCTATGCATTGTATAATCACATTGATGGGCACAAACTCAGTGACTCTGTAATTGTAGAAACATATAAAATTGTCTATGGGGTATTATGTACTCCTCCTGCAGATGGACTGACTCCTGTATCCCTTCCCCAGACAGTATATGAGTCAGCTTGTCAATGCCCCTATGCCTTCACCCCTCAAACTCTACATAGTGGGTAAGAAGGGTGGCTTCCATATGGGGGTAAAGTTCGTGACTCTTTTCAAATTCTGGAGCTCCGATCAGCCATAACATAAAGTCACCTGCCTAATATTAGGGAGGCCTGTCTCATGCAGTCAAGCACAGATCTGACCTGTCAAAGCATAGACTCCTCCATGCTGTGGTATCCGGCCATATCCTATAAGGCCTGTCGGCTGTGATTTGCCACCCACATGGATATGAATTAATTTTTCCAGCAGATCCCACAGATGCTCTATCACATTACAAGTTTTAAAGACTTTTCAGGATTCTATAATATCCGTTCCAAAATATTCCCTGGTTATGGGTATTTCAGGGGGACAATCGTAACTTTGCATAATGTTCTCTAAAGATCATTCTGTCACTGATGAAGATAATGATTAGAATTAATGCTCTAATAGAGCCTTTTACCAACACAGTATATGTCTGGACATACATAAAAAGAGCAGTGAAACTTGATGCTAATTCACCAATAACATGAATTTCACATGACTATTGACTCTAATCCAGCGCAGCACAGAATTAATGTCTGCACAATTACCCTCACAATTTAATATATCAATGCAAATTAGCATTGAGGGTTTTTGCAGCAGCTATAAATATAATTAATAAGTGCATTTTTTTTGTTTAGTCATTTAGCTGCGATATTCATTTTTCTATTTAAAATTTGCTGCAGTCACAGCCATTCTTTCCTTAGCTTACTGGGCTAAAAACATAAACTTACAGGACTAAAGGCCGCTTTACACACTGCGATATCGGTACCGATATCGCCATCGTGCGTACCCGCCCCCATCTGTTGTGCGACACGGGCAAATCGCTGCCCGTGTCGCACAACATCGCCCGGACCCGTCACACTACTTACCTTCCCTGCGACGTTGCTGTGACCGGTGAACTGCCTCCTTTCTAAGCTGGCGGTTCGTTCAGCGTCACTGCAGCGTCACTGAACTGCCGCCCAATAGAAACGGAGGGGCAGAGATGAGCGGGGCGAACATCCCGCCCACCTCCTTCCTTCCGCATTGTGGCCATTATGGCTGGAAGGCAGGTAAGGAGAGGTTCCTCGTTCCTGCGGTGTCACACGGAGCGATGTGTGCTGCCGCAGGAACGAGGAACAACTTCGTTACTGCTGCAGTAACGATATTTGAGAATGGACCCCCATGTCACCGATGAGCGATTTTTCACGTCTTTGCGCCGATACAAAATCGCTCATAGGTGTCACACGCAACGGCATCGCTACAGCGGCCGGATGTGCGTCACAAAATCCGTGACCCCAACGAGATCGCTGTAGCGATCTCGTAGCGTGTAAAGCCCCCTTAAGGCCACTTAGTGTGGATGGTATTTTGCTCCTGAATTGGGGACATCAGACCTGATCTATCTTTGGTTCAACACAACCGGATTTAGTAAACCATAGATGTCTGCCTTTTTCTAGCTCAGGTTCTGTTGAATTCCCAAACGTTCGGGTGTTATGTTTATAATACTGGTGCAGAAAAATGCCTGTATTACGCCTCTGTGAGAGTAAGGGGAATCTGTCAGAACACTGATCTGAGAAGGATGTTATCCACATCTCTACTTATGTAATCTGGTGCTCCCTGACTGAAAAATTGTTGTTGCAATTAGTATGCAAATAAGGCCATAGTGCTCTGGGTATGATCAGAGCACTTCAAAGGCTCCACCTCCCTGACTTCCCTGTCAGGGCCCATTTTCCATTACTATATTGACAACTCACTGGCTTGGCTGCACAGTCACTGAGCTGTCAGTCAAGCAGTGGAAGATGGGAATGGGCAGGAAATCGAGTGGGGGGGGGGAGGAGAGTCTTGGGAAGTGACTTGACACACCCGGAGCATTTAAGCTTCATTTGCATATAAATTAATACAGCAACTTATCAGTCGGGGAGTATGAGTTACAGATTACAGCTATAGAGCTGTGAATGACATTATCTTTTACAGAGCAATATAACCATTTAAACTACTTGATGGAGTTCGATCATTCTGACAAATTATTTTAAAGGGTTTGTCTCATTGTGACATATTTATTATCTTTTTGTGGGATAGATCAATAGTATCAGATAGGTATATCTCCCCCAGATATAGCCAAGTCCCTTGTCTCCCACATATAGCCTAGTCCCCGTAAACCACATATAGCCTATATACCAATTCACACACAAAACGAATCAGAAAAAATCTAAAAGATATTCTTTATTGTAACAATGATTAAAAGACAAAAAAGGGGGTGCATTTTTTCACAATTTTTAACACATATAGAATAAAAGATGAATTTAATTTTATTCACATTGTACACTAGTTTTTTATATTTTTTTTTATATTTTTAATTATTATCCGTTTTCACTAGTTATTATGCGCTTGGTATAATTGATATTACAGCTTTCTAGTACTATTATTAATTTTAGCTTTAAATTCAGATGGGTATCTGTAATTGTATATGTTCCTTTTTCCTCCCGGTTGTATGAATAATGTTTGGTAATGTGCATATATATATATATATATATATTTAATGTATGTGTATTTATTTCCTTTTTTTTATATATATATATATATATATATATATATATATATATATATATATATATATATATATATATATATATCTCTATATATATATATATATATCTATATATATATCTATATATATCATTGGCAATTCAGATGTGCATGTACATTGTATATTTTCTCTTTGGAAATTTTTTGACATTTGTATTCTTTTTCATTTTTTGTCCCTAAATGGGTTTTCATGTGGATGCTGTCGCAAGGATAAGAGTTTTAATTATTCTAACGTATTCTTGATACATAAAAAGATTGCTGTTTTTAATTCAGCGCCCTCTCTTTCTTGTTGGGTCTGTGTGCATGCGCTGTCCCCGTGCAATGCTCTGTCCGGGGGCGTATCTATATCACCATGATAAAGTATGGCTGGACTATGCCGCGTCATGGTCATTACGTGACTTGTTTATGTATGACCACATGGCGATTCCCCGTGTGCACATGTGGGGATGACGCGCCTGACTATATGGCAAACTCCCGTGTGCCCACGTGGTGATGACGCGCCCGTCCTGTCTGAGCATTGCATTGGTGAGTACAATGTGCATGCGCCGAACAACATGACCCGATTGGTTGAGGCGCTGTATTTAGTGTCTTGCTTTGCCGATATGACGCCATGCCCCCCCTGACGAAGGCTAGTGCCGAAACGTGCGTAGGAGGGACCTGGCGCCATTTCTGCGGTGAGTAAGAACTTTCTCCGGTCTATTACTATTTGCACAATTGCCTTTTGGATGTGTCCTCTGGCCATAAGGTCTTGTATTGTGACCGACTGTTCTGTGGCTTGGTTTATATCTATTCCACTTTAGGCTGCATAGTGCTATTACTATTACAGCCGGATACTTGTTTCCTCACCGCATTGGTACGCCACCTTGTGCACTGTCCTGTTACTGCACCCCTTTTTTGTCTTTTAATCATTGTTACAATAAAGAATATCTTTTACATTTTCTCTGATTCGTTTTGTGTGTAAATTGGTGTAATCTAATTTTGAATCAGTTGTATATCCATGTTTACTATATCTATGGGGTAGTGGGACCATCTGTCAATCTTGAGTGACCACTGAATTTAGTCCCTTAATATCTGATATATGGATCCTGGCTGAACATTTGTTGTATATAGCCTATATAGGCTAGTCCCCCTCCCCCACATAAAGCATATATAGCTTAATCCTTCCTCCCCTACATATAGCCTAGTTCCAGTCTTATGAGCTCCAGGAAGGAGTCTTGTTGAAGATGTCATTAGCAGAAAAGGGAGGAGAGGAGATCTAGATAGTGGCTGCAATCACCTAGCACCAATGACATCACATCTTCACCAAACCCCTACTCTGAGGCGCAGAAAGGAGTGAGGGTGCAAACTGCCCCACCATGTGGCTGCTATGGTAACCTCACTGACCTCGCCCACCCGCGGTCTCTCCAGGGAGGTGAGGACAGGTACGGTGGAAGCTTTTCAGATTGGCACCTCTGCAGGATAGGTGACATCTACCACTACTGTTACCCCCATCCATAGAGGCACACTCCCTTCATCTCCTCCTGTGCTGTCCTGAGGTGTTTGAGTCAGACTAACACCTGTGCAGGAGAGATGTTACTGTCATTGGCACTTTTCCTGCATAGGTGTCTGTCTGTCCGGACTCTGGTTTTTCTGTTTATCCTTTTTGGGCTTTTTGCCCTTTTCCAAGATGGTGTCCCCTGCTTCATTCTTTTCTGTGTTTTGTGTCCTCTTGCCTTTATAATTCCAGTCCAGTCCTCTGCTTGAGTATTCTGCCTGGTTTCCTACTCCTAGTGGCATCTCAAGTTACTTCAGCAAATCCTGTGTGACACTCCTGTTGCTGCTCTTCAGGGGTTCTGCTCACCTGCTGCTGATGCCTAGCCCTGCTGTGGTTCTAGCCTGACCTGTCTTGTCACATAAGCTGGCTTACTTCATTAACTGCTCTGCATTTGTTTTCTGAACACTGTATACAGCTTTGTTGCTTCCACCATTGCATTGATGCAGTAGCAGAGCACGGGACTGTTCTGGACACTAGAAACTGCTCTGCGTTTGTTTTCTGCACATTGTATACTGCTTTGTTGCTTCCAACATTGCATTGAGGCAGTAGCAGAGCACGGGACTGTTCTGGACGCTGGAAACTGCTCTGCGTTTTCTGAACATTGTATACTGCTCTGCATCTCACTTCTGACTTTCAGAGACTTCCTTATGGAGCTTCAAAGATTGCATTGCTAATCACATTATCCTGTGAGGTTTTCAAGAGACTTTCCTTAAAGGCTTTATTTGATATTTTCACTGTGTTTGTGGATTTTATTGTTTTTCCTCTACACTTGTTTGCTAATCACCATGTTACAATACAAACTTTATCACCTATAAACCGGGTTCAGTTGAGTCTTTGCTCAACGCTACTAGATTCCTGAGTTATCCATTATAAGTATTACACTGTCTGACTCCAACACCAGCGCCATTTGGAGAAGGAGGGAGTGCGCCACTATGGATGCAGATTAGCTGAGCAGTGACTAACTGTGCTAAGGGAGGAGTGGGAGGAGGTTTCCATCTCTGGTCAGTGTGGGCCTTGCAGTGGGGCCTAAATGACTGCTTCTCCAGGACTGCCAAGTACTATTGCTATTTGACCCTGTCATGGGCAGAATGGTACATTCGAAGACTACAGTTTACCCCACCAGAAGCAAGCCCCCATGCAGCCTTTTTAGTATCAGCTGGTGGTACCTGCCATTAGACCCACACCAATGGGTTAGTCATAGTAGACCGTGTGCAGAATTATTAGGCAAGTTGTATTTTAGAGAATTTTTTTTTTTCATTATTGAGCAACAACTATGTTATCAATCAACCCAAAAGACTTCTAAATATCAAAGCTTAATATTTTTGGAAGTTGGAGTGGGTTTTTTTTAGATTTGGCTATCTTAGGAGGCTATCTATTTGTGCAGGTAACTATAAAGGCCCCGTCACACACAGCGATAAATCTTTGGCAGATCTGTGGTTGCAGTGAAATCATGGACATATTGTTCCATTTGTACACAGCCACAAACCTGGCACTGATTGTCCACAATTTCACTGCAACCACAGATCTGCCGCAGATTTATCTCTGTGTGTGACAGGGCCTTTACTGTGCAGAATTATTAAACAACTTAATAAAAGCCAAATATATTCCCATCTCACTTGTTTATTTTCACCAGGTAAACCAATATAACTGCACAAATTTTAGAAATAAACATTCTGACCTACAAAAAACAAAACCCCAAAAAATTAGTGACCAATATAGCCACATTTCTTTATGATGACACTCAACAGCCTACCATCAATAGAGTCTGTCAGTTGCTTGATCTGTTTACGATCAACATTGAGTGCAGCAGCCACCACAGCCTCCCAGACACTGTTCCGAGAGGTGTACTGTTTTCCCTCCCTGTAGATCTTACATTTTATGAGGGACCTCAGGTTCTCTATGGGGTTCAGATCAGGTGAACAAGGGGGCCATGTCATTATTTTTTCATCTTTTAGACCTTTACTGGCCAGCCACGCTGTGGAGTAGTTGGATGCATGTGATGGAGCATTGTCCTGCACGAAAATCATGTTTTTCTTGAACGATACCGACTTCTTCCTGTACCACTGCTTGAAGAAGTTGTCTTCCAGAAACTGGCAGTAGGTCTGGGAGTTGAGCTTCACTCATCCTCAACCCGAAAAGGTCCCACAAGTTCATCTTTGATGATACCAGCCCATACCAGTACCCCACCTCCACCTTACTGGCGTCTGAGTTGGAGTTGAGCTCTCTGCCCTTTACTGATCCAGCCTCTGGCCCATCCATCTGGCCCATCAAGAGTCACTCTCATTTCATCAGTCCAAAAAACCTTTGAAAAATCAGTCTTAGGATATTTCTTGGCCCAGTCTTGACATTTGATCTTATGTTTCTTTTTCAAAGGTGGTCGTTTTTCAGCCTTCCTTACCTTGGCCATGTCCCTGAGTATGGCACACCTTGTGCTTTTTGATACTCCAGTAACGTTGCAGCTCTGAAATATGGCCAAACTGGTAGCAAATAGCATCTCTGCAGCTTCTCGCTTGATTTTCCTCAATTCATGGGCAGTTAAATTGCGCCTTTTTTTGTTTGGTGATCACGCTTCAAAAGTTTGGCAATTTCAAGACTGCTGCATCCCTCTGCAAGACATCTCACAATTTTGGACTTTTCAGAGCCCGTCAAATCTCTCTTCTGACCCATTTTGACAAAGGAAAGAAAGTTGCCTAATAATTAAGCACACCTTTTATATAGGGTGTTGATGTCATTACACCACACCCCTCCTCATTAGAGATGCACATCACCTGATTTACTTAATTTTTATACATGTTGCCCTGATCTAAGCTGTATAGGCTTGAGAGCCAACTACCAATTATCATGTGATCAAAATACGCCTAATAATTCTGCACACAGTGTATATATGGCGATGTGCTCTATTGTAGTGAAAATAATATCTACTACTATGTCTTCCTTTCTTGTACTGCTACATATTTCCCAGTCTGCCTCAGGGTTGGTGGTGCTGTGCCATCGTACAGAGCAAGCACTGCCATGCAGAGGGGCTTATGTAGGAGCCTCTGTAGGTCACATCAAGACTCAGACTGAGCCTCAGGATTAGGATGGCAGATAATCTGGATAAATGAGCATCGAATATTAATGCCCATTTCTGCCATTGTTACTTCTTACCACCTGCAATCATTGTAAATCTCTGTATTTTTATTCCTAGATAATGTAATTTGCTGCTTATTTAATACGATAATTATTGCGTGCATCAATCAAAACTGATGTGAGATACAAACTGTGATGGCAGTGACATGGAGCTATTACTTTCTTGCTGTCTCTTTTATATATTTGCTTTCTTGAAGGGGGTTTTCTGCTCTGAAATTTGGATCCGCATATGCATAGGTTCTTTCAGGGAGCCTTTAACAAAACTGACAAGACTCCCTTCAATGTTTTTGGACATGCCAAAGGACTGAATGTGCTAAATATATTTTTTAATTTTTGCGACTCTGAATAACTTACCGGTAATTATTTTTCATTCAACATAACTGGACAAGGGCTTATGAGTTGATTTATATCATTTTTTTGGAACCTATAACTTATGGATTGACATATATTACTACTTTCTAAAATGAAATGGGAAAAAAAATGCTACAGCTCCATCATTGCTCTCTGTATAATACATATTAATCCTTTCACAGTTGATGCCTTTGCCGCGGCCTTATCAAACTATCAGGTAATTCTTTAAATAAAAAACAAGCATTGAAATGTATACACTTATACTATATGGGCCAAAGTAGTGGAACCAATCTTAATCATTGAATTCAGGTTTTTCATTCAGACCTATGGCCACTGGTGTATAACATCCAGCCGCTCATCTTGCCTTCTGCCCTCACTAACATTTGTGAAAAATGGTTGTAAAGAGCTCTCTGGTACAAGGGTGGTCCTCTAATAGGACGTCAGCAGTGTAACAAGTCAGTTCATGTTATCAACAAGTTACCGTAGCCTGCTACATTGCATAGTACATAAGTCGCCCTCACTCTGCTGACTCAATAACTGTAGAGTCCAAACCTCATTTTATAGAAACATCAGGACAAAAACTGTGCGTCGGGAGCTTCATGACATGGGTTTCTGTGGCCAAGCAATGGCAAACAAACCTTACATCACCAAGCACAATGCCAAGCATCAGATGGAGTGGTATAAATCAGCCACTAATGGACTCTGGAGCCATGGAATTGTATTATGCTGAGTGACGAATTATGCTTCTTTATTTGGAAGTCCAATGGACAAGTCCAGATTTGGCAAATGCCAGGAGAACATTACCTGCCTGGCTAAATTGTGTCAACTGTAAGGTTTGGCGGCAGAGGGATAATTATAGGGGTTATTTTTATGGGTTATACTAAGCCCCTTAGTTTGAGTGAATGGACATCTTAATGCTTAAACGTATCAAGACATTTTTGACAATTGTATGTTTCCAACTTTGTGGGAACAGCTTGAGAAAGGCCCTTTTTTGGTTCCATCATCACTGTGCCCAGTGTTCAAAGCAAACATGCATGGGTAGATTGGTGTGGAAAAACTTTACTGGACGCACAGAACCCCAATTTCAATCTCATGGAACACCTTTCGAGTGAACTAGAATGTAGATTGTTAGCCAGGTCATCTCATTCAACACCGAACACACTCCAAAATCTTATAAAAAGCCTTCCGAGGAGAATGAAGGCTGATTTAGCCACACAGTGGGGAAAAGTAGGTACAGCTACTCCATATTGGCAGCCAATTTTCAAGATAATGAATCCTGGCTTTTATTTTGTATTCAAAGCGAGATTCATTTTTCCCCCAAACCTTGAGGAAATTACCTATGATTGCTTTGCTTCAGATTTTCAAATGAGTATTGACATCTTTACTTTAAAGAGATTTTCTAGGACAAATATACTGATGACCTATGAAATGGATGGGTCATTGATATCAGATTGGCTAAGGTCTGACACCCCTGCTGATCAGCTGTTACCATGTCCCGAAGAGGCCAGAACTACAGTGTACGGATCTAGAAAAATATTACTTTGTACACTGTGTAGTGCTCATTTGCAGTTGTCGCATTACCCTAAAGTGACCGCTTTAGGGTATGTAGGGCTTGGTGCTTTCCCTCCATACACAGTAGACCTGCTATCAACTGAACCAAGCAGAGTTGTTCTAGCTTCTTACAATGTCTACCTCTGGCCTTTGCTGGACCTGGTAACACTTGATCACTGGGGTTGTCAGACCTCCACCAGTCTAATATTGATGAGCCTTCCATTTATGTGTATATAAATAAGGCACTAACCTTGCTTCCTTCTCCAGGCCCGGTGAACATGTGATCATTGTGTGGAGGGAAATGGAGCTGCTGAGTCTTAGGAAACCTAGAATTCCCCTGAATCTGGGGCTAATATGCCAGCCCCAGATACAAGGGAAAATCCAAGAAAGTAAACTTTATAAAATGAGCAGCTGCTTGAGTGACAGTTGCACTGGAGCAGATAATATATTCAGAGTTATCTCCTCCCTCTGTTAGAATTAGCATAAGTATTATACAAACAACTCACTTTGTCTAGCAGGACCTGTGAGATCATACCCATATGACCAGAAGGGGCGGGGCCACAGCCACCAAAGCTGGATACCAGGTCACATGGGTATAACCTCACACAGGTCCTTCTACAGACAAAGTGAGTTGTTTGTATAATACTTATGCTAATTCTAACAGGAAGAGGGGATAACTATGAATATATGATCTGCTCCAGTGTAACTGTCACTCAAGAAGTTGCTCATTTTATAAAGTTTACTTTTTTGGATTTCAAAATTTAAACATCCGAGCTGACCACTACAGGTATGTATAGAATCAGCCTGATAGTGCCCGTATAGCACTGGCTTTAGGTTCTATACGAAAATCCTGGTGATTGGGTCTCTTTAAGGTCTTTTAACACCCTACTGGGAGGCACAGTGTATAAAATAGAAAAGAAAGCATAAATTGAAAACCGTTAAACTTAAAAGAAACACTGCTAGTCTAAATTGCTTGTAGCTTCCTCCCCCCATCAAAAAAATAAATTCTAAGGTAAGGGGAGCGCAGTTTAAAATGTTTTCCTTTCGTCACGACAGCACCCACGAGAGAGGGATCCGCCCCCTTCAGGACAGGAAACCTACAGATAAAAAGGGGCGGTCCCCCTCCCCCATCAGTTGGTTTCCTGTCCTGCATGGATCGGAACCTACAGTACCTGGGTCCAGTTGAGTCCGTGCAGTCTCCGGGGGAACGGCGGAGCTCAGGATCCGGAAGCACGGTCGGTGGAGCTCCCCTCGTGAACTCCGTCCTCCGGTGCACCTCGTCCTCTTTCTCTTTGTCCGGCTTTGCCTCCAGGGAAAAGACGCCTGCAAAAGAGCGCTGGTAAGTATGCTGCGTGCGGACCGGAGGCTCTCCCTGTGCCATGTGCCTGCTTCTTCCGGGTTGCACAGCACGTGTGTACGGCGGGGGGTGTGTCTGGGTCCTGCCGCGTCGACGCGCGCTCTCTGCTGCAGTGACCTGGAAGTACACAGGAGCACTTCCGGGGGGGAACGGACCGGGGAGGTACCTGGAGAAGCCTGCGGACCCCTCCATCCTGAGCCGGACGCTGCGAGTGACGGTGAGTTGCTGTACGCGGTCGGGCCGGAAACTCTCCCTGTGTCGCGTGCCTGCGACTTCCGGCTGCACGGCGTGTGCTCACGGGAGGGGGTGTGTCCGGAGCCTGCCGCGTCCGCGCTCAGTCTCCACGGCGGTAGCCCGGAAGTGCTACTCCTCCTGCGGCTCGGAGGATCGGAGAGGAGTCTCTGCCAGCCCTTCCCCCTGGCCACCAGTCCGGGGTCGATACCTCTCTGGGTAGAGGTCCCTCAGCCTTCAGCACACCATCTAAAAATACTGTGGTATTACTGGCCGTGACTCCACTGCTCTCAGTGAAAGGCGACACGGTGGAGTCTGCACTGGGGGTGCACAGGGGTTTTTTCGGGGCCTCTGAACTGATTCATACTTCATGCTCTTATGCACTGCCTAGGCCTCATGCATTACCGTTTGCTTCAGGCCCAGAAGCCAGGCCTTGGAACTTTTGTGCTGAGTTTATACCGTGTGGCTGTTGTTGCTGTCTCATGTTCTATTTGGGCCGGCAGTCTCATATTTGAGCTTCCGAATTTCTCTGTTGCTCCTCCTTTCTGTGGTTGCATGGCCCTTGTATGTTCCCACTATTATATCACCGGTCTACTCCTTCTGTTCTGGGGCACATATTGTGGTTCTTGCACGCTCTATGGGATGTGGGACCTTCACCTCAGCTGGATCTCAGGGTGGATTAATTGGTTCAGGTGGGACTAATCTGACTCTTGACAGCCTTTCTCTGGGTAGGTTTCTTCTGGGACCACGGTCTGTTTCTTGTGGGCAAGTCTGCTGTGCTTTCCTGTTCAAGGCTCCGCCTGCACCTCTGGCTTTGCACGTTGGGTGTCTCAGGGCTCACTGCTTAGGCCTTTGAATTTCATGGAGCACCCTGGCTCTCTGCCTCAATGGTGTACCCTCGTGGACTGTGCTCGGGGCCTCTGTGGCCTCTGGGGCCTCCTGGCCTCTGGGGCCTCTGTGGCCTCGTGGCCTCTGGGGCCTCCTGGCCTCTGGGGCCTCCTGGCCTCTGGGGCCTCCTGGCCTCTGGGGCCTCGTGGCCTCTGGGGCCTCTGTGGCCTCTGTGGCCTCCTGGCCTCGTGCCTCCTGGCCTCCTGGCCTCGTGCCTCCTGGCCTCTGGGCCTCTGTGCCTCCTGGCCTCTGGGCCTCTGTGCCTCCTGGCCTCTTGGCCTCTGTGCCTCCTGGCCTCTTGGCCTCTGTGCCTCTTGGCCTCTGTGCCTCCTGGCCTTGGGCCTCTGTGCCTCCTGGCCTCGGGTCTCTGTGCCTCCTGGCCTCGGGTCTCTGTGCCTCCTGGCCTCGGGTCTCTGTGCCTCCTGGCCTCGGGTCTCTGTGCCTCCTGGCCTCGGTGCCTCCTGGCCTCGGGCCTCGGTGCCTCCTGGCCTCGGGCCTCTGTGCTTCCTGGCCTCTGTGCCTGTGTGCCTCCTGGCCTCTGTGCCTTCTGGCCTCTGTGCCTCCTGGCCTCGGGCCTCTGTGCCTCCTGGCCTCGGGTCTCTGTGCCTCCTGGCCTCGGGTCTCTGTGCCTCCTGGCCTCAGGCCTCGGTGCCTCCTGGCCTCGGGCCTCGGTGCCTCCTGGCCTCGGGCCTCTGTGCTTCCTGGCCTCTGTGCCTCTGTGCCTCCTGGCCTCTGTGCCTTCTGGCCTCTGTGCCTCCTGGCCTCGGGCCTCTGTGCCTCCTGGCCTCGGGCCTCTGTGCCTCCTGGCCTCGGGCCTTAGTACCTACTGGCCTCGGGCCTCTGTGTCTCCTGCCTCCGTGCCTCGTGCTTCCTGGCCGCGTGCCTCTGTTGCCTCCTGGCCTCGTGCCTCCTGCCTCTGTGCCTCCGGGTCTCGTGCTTCCTGGCCTCATGCCTGTGTGCCTCCTGGCCTCTGTGCCTTCTAGCCTCTGTGTCCTCGGGGCTTCCTGGTCTCGGGGCCTCCTGGTCTCTGGACCTCCTGGCCTCTGTGGCCTCTGTAGCTTCCTGGCCTCTGTGCCTCCTGGCCTCTGGGCTTTCTGATCTCTGGGCCTTCTGGTCTCTGGACCTCCTGGCCTCTGTGGCCTCTGTAGCTTCCTTGCCTCGTTGGCTTCCTGGCCTCTTGACCTCTGTGCCTCTTGACCTCTGTGCCTCTTGGCCTCTGAGCCTCTGGACCTCTTGGCCTCGGGGCCTCCTGGCCTCGGTGGCCTTTTGGCCGCATGGGCTTCTGGGCCTGTGTTTTTGGTCTTGCGCCTCTGCCCTGGCGCCTTGTGCCTCTTGTCTCGTGCTTCTGACCTCGTGCCTCTGGCCTGCCCCCTCTGCGTCTCTAAGCCTTGCGCTTCTGTGCTTTACTCCTTTGCGCCTCTCACGCATTGCGCCTCTGACGCCTTGCACCTCCATGGCCTTGCGCCCTGGCTTCATGCTTCGCCTCTTGAGTCTCTAGTCTTGCATCCAGACATGGGGGGGGGACTCCTGAACGGGAGGTGTGCCGCCCTTTTCTTTCGGACTGGTTTCCTGTCCTCGCTGGGCGGATCCCTCTCTCGGGGCAGCGGGAGGAACAGGCTCAGATATTCCTTATTGCTCCCTTCTGGCCCAGGCGTCCCTGGTTCTCCCTCCTGAGTCACGTGTCAGTCACGGACCCCTGGGTTCTTCCGTCCCGGCCAGACCTCCTGTCACAGGGTCCTTTCCTTCATCCTTGCGTCAAGGGACTCCACTTGGCGGCGTGCATTTTGACAGGGCGTTGCTAACATCCCATCCCTGCTGCAAAGTAGACCGCCAGTCAACACCCGACAGTATGGTCGGATGTGGATACTCTTCCTTGCCTCCCTTCCTGACTCCTCGCCTGCTGTGGTCCCGATCTCCTCTCTTCTTGCGTTCTCCAGTCGAGAAGGGTTATGGGTCTCTCGGTCAGTGCCCTCAAGGTGCTTGTTTTTGCCCTGGGCGCCCTGTTCAGTTCCCATATTACGGGTAACGGTGGGTTATGCACTTCATTACGGCTTGTGGGCGCAGCCGGCTGGTCTGTGTAGCCGGCGCACCTCCCTGGGATCTTGCTCTGGGTTTGGACGCCCTGACCCTTGCACCCTTCGAGCCCCTCTCCTCCTCGTCCGGTACGTTGCTGTCCCTGAATCCCTGCCTCTTAGTCGCCCTTGCTTCTGCCAGGCGTGTTCGCGACCGTCAGGCCCTGTCCGTAGATCCTCCTTTCCTTGGGATATTCCGGATCGGATTGTTCTTCAGACGGACCCGGCTTCTTGCCCAAGGTGGCGTCCCAGTTTCACCGCAGTCGAGTGCTCATTCTCCCTTCCTTCTTTCTGCCCTTCTCCCTTCCTTCGTTTTCGCAACCTAGACGTGGGGGACCCTGTTCTCACCTATGTCGCTAGGACGGCCCCTTGGTGGCAGGATAGGACTTTGTTTATTGTCTTTCAGGTTTCCAGACGAGGTCCTCGAGTAGCACTACATGCCTTGGCCCGATGGCTGAGGGATGCTGTTTCCATCGCATATGTGGTGAAGCAAGAACCTCTGACCCCCTCGGTGAAGGATCGTTCTCCTAAGGCGGTGGCCTCCTCTTGGGTGGCCATGGCAGACGTCTCCATCAACTGTATTTGTAAGGCTGCGACCTGGCCCTCTCCTTCCACCTTTTCCAAGCACTACCGGCTGGACCTTTGTTCTTCCGCTGACCTTGCGTTTGGGAGCTTGGTCCTTCTCACGGTTATCCCACCCTTAGTGTGTATTCTCTCTAAGTCTCTCGTGGGTGCTGTCGTGACGAAAGAAAAAGACTAAATTACTTACCGGTAATGGGATTTTCCAGAGTCCACGACAGCACCCTTTACACCCCTGACCTTCCTTTATTTGTTTTTTCACCCTTCGGTGTCCTAGGGATTTGTTTTGTTTACTAATTCATTGGCGGTTCCTCTCCCGTTCTCTGCAACCAACTGATGGGGGAGGGGGACCGCCCCTTTTTATCTGTAGGTTTCCTGTCCTGAAGGAGGCGGATCCCTCTCTCGTGGGTGCTGTCGTGGACTCTGGAAAATCCCATTACCGGTAAGTAATTTAGTCTTTTTTGAGGTCGTTGAAAACAAAAATGAAATATCATTATCAAATATTCCTATTTTCTTTACATTTTCCTTTGATATAAAAGAATCTAAAAATGTAGTAAAAATTAGCTCCATGTGTCGTAAAAATATGAAGCAAAAATCATTTGAATATCTAAACGAGAAGTTTGTATACTGCCGTTTAAAAGAAAAGCACATGTTCGAGAGAATCCGAAAATGTGCCGGTCATGAAATGGTAATGAATGAAGCCAAGGTGCATGTAAACTTTGGACTTCAGCTGTACTTATAGTCTATACTGTAGACTCTTTTCTAGATCTGCTCCCACTTTTGGGTGACCTTGAGGATGCAGATCCCTATTGCTTTGGCAAAGCCTTGATTGTTGTGACTTCCCGAGCAGCGCACACCTCACCGGATGATCTTTCTCCAGGAAGTTCTCGTGGTTACTCATAACTGGGTAGGACTGGCATGCTCCCGGGATCATGCTGGTTTTTGTTTAATTATATTCATGTCATATTATTCTGATAATGAGATGGAGACTAAAAGCAGAGCTGATGCCAAGGTGCAGTAATTCTACCCTGCCACGTTCATGTTCATAGCCAAATAATGTTTTGCGGCTGCCAGGATTTCCCAATTAAATTTTCTGTCTGTTAAGCCTACAAGCAGAATGCAGCTTCTCCCTTGGCGAGGGCCCAACTGCTTCAGTGTAAACTGGAATATAATTGTGTATGCCGCACACGCTACCTGTCCTCATTGTATAAAGTGCAAAATGTTCCAGTAGTTACCTGGATTGTCAGATGGGAAGAATAGAAGATCCTCTCGGATCACTCTCAGTTTCTGTATGATACATAAATGCAGAATTCATACATTTAGCACACTTGTTATATTCTGTTGTTGGGTTTGTAAATTCGTGTTCATAGGAAAAGCTGCTGCTATCAATATGCCATGATGATGAGGAAGATAATTTTGTCAGCTTCTGGATTTAGCAGAAAATGCACTCCTAGTAAACAATAGACAGAATCAACAGCGTAGTAAATAGACTTAACGTTTTTTTTACTTCTAGAAAAGTTGACCCCTAACAATTTCTGTTTTGTAAAATAACAGACTAAGGCCCTGTGCGCACTGGAAAACGGAATTTTCTCAAGAAAATTCCGCAGGCACTGAAAGATTACCGCACACGCGGTAAAAAAAACACGACAAACCGCACCCAAAAACCGCATGTGGTTTGCCGCGGTTTGCTGCGGCTTTACCGCGGTATTGTTCGCGGTATTGCCGCGGTTTTGCTGCGTGCGGGTTGGTACATGTGCTTTAATGCATTCAATGCAATGAAGCACATTGATGAAAAAAAAAAAAGTCTCATTTCCTTCTTAGATAGCAGACAGATAAATAGATAGAAGAATAGATAGAGAGATAGATAGTTAGCTAGAGGGATAGATAGACAGAGAGACAGAGAGTCCCTGTGAGCACACGCTGCATTTCTCACGGTCGGTAGTGAGTTCACATTACCGTCCGTGGGAAATGCCCTGTGGTTACCTCTGCTGTCTCATTGCGAGGCTGCATTCATTCAGCGCTGTGTCAGTCGCGGCTAGATGCAAGCATCGCAGGACGTGGATTACGCCGGAGCTGTGTGTTTCGGGTGGGTTAATAAACGGGTGAACAAGGAGCTTTTTTGTGTTTTTATTTAAAATAAAGGATTTTTCGGTGTGTGTTTTTTCACTTTACTTACGGTTTGATCATATCAGCTGTATCATAGATGCTGCCATGATCAAGCCTGGACTTCAGTGGCGGCGATCCGCCGCCATTATCTCCTTATATTACCTTGTCTGCCACCGCATCACGGCAGCAGGAAGAGCTGGGGACACGCCGGTACTGCCGCATAATGGATGCGACAGTCCCGGGGAAGCTGCGGCTGATATTCTCGGCTGCGGGAGGTGGGAGGGAGGCGGGGGACATTAACCCTGCCCCTCACCCTCCCCAGCCTGAGAATACCGGGCCGCTGCTGTGTGTTTACCTCGGCTGGACGGTAAAAATACGGTGGAGCACACGTGTTTTTTGTTTTCTCTATTTCCGTTTGCTTTCTATGTGTATTCTATATGTCTGTGTGTGTGTGATCTGTGTGTGTGTTTACTCTCTGTAAATGACATCACTTCCCTGCAAACCGCAGGCAGCAATGTACATTACCGCAGGTAAACCGCGAAATACCGGAGGGAATAACGCAGGAAAACGCAATGAACTGCACAGAATTTGCTGCCTGCGTTATTCCCTGCGGGATTTCACGATTACATTGCAGTCAATGGAGTGAAATCCCACAGCGACGTGCGGAAAAGAAGTGACATGCAATTGTTTTTGCTGCGGGAATCCCGCAGCAAAACATGCAGCTGTCAAATTCCGCCTAGTGTGCACAGCATTTATTTTTTCCATAGGTTTTGCTGGTGATTCACTGCAGAGATGTTATGAACATTTTCTGCAGCGAAACATGCAGCAAAACCGCAGGAAAAAGCGGTAAGTGCGCACAGGGCCTAATAGTTCTCACTTTTCCAAGGTCGGATGCCGGCTCCCCACTGCTTTTTTGGTCTTTGTGCTTTGGCTGCAGTAATGACGTTACGTTGACAGCTCACATCACCGCTGCAGCCAGTCACTGAGCTCAGTGATTGACTGCAGTAGTGATGGGAGCTGATGATGTGACATCACCGCTGCAGCCAAAACACAGAGACCAGAGCAACGGTAAAGAGCTTGAGTACCCTGCTTCCCCGAAAATAAGACATCCCCTGAAAATAAGACCTAGTAGAGGTTTTGCTGAATTGCTAAATATAAGGCCTCCTCCTAAAGTAAGACCTAGCAAAGTTTTTGTTTGCCCGCCGAACAGAACACCAGGGCACGTTGTACATAGAAATAATGGTAGTAGCAAGAAATTCTTGATAGGATTCACAGTTTGTCTGTTTATGCTGGTTTGTGATGACCACTACTATACAGTATATCATTTTCATTTTTCTTTTTGTTCAACAATAAATGTGAATTCTTCTTCATGGAAAAATAAGACATTTCCTGAAAATACGACCTAGTGCATCTTTGGGAGCAAAAATTATTATAAGCCACTTATTTTCGGGGAAACAGAGTAGTAGGATGGTGAATATTGGCTTGCTTTGTTATTTTAGATTACTTGAATCCTTTTAGGACCATTTTTCTAAAAATGGAAAAACCCTTTAAGGTTTGTGTTGCTTAAGACAAGTTCTGACAATTCTTATTGAAAATATTTATTTCCTGACATTTCTCTTTATTGCATTTTTAACATTTTTTGTAAAATCTGAAGTTTCCCCCGATACCAGCCACTTACCCCCCAGATGCTGCAGTCAATAGCAATGGTGGTATCTAGCGCTCAATCTATCACACATAGCTCTCCAAAAATTGAGGTGCAAGTGGGCATCCTAAAATAAGACCTCCAGACGTTCAATAGCTACATGCCTATTGGGAAATCAGCAGTTGAATTATTATGCAAATTAGGCTGAACAGCTTTATGTAGATCTGAAACCTGTCACTCCAGCTCTATTCCCCATCTACTCCTTGATTGATGGCTTCTTTGCCGAAGTCAAACAACATAGAGGCTGTCAGTCAAGCAGGAGGAGGCTGTGCTGGACCTGGAATTGAGCTGGAGTGACTGAGGCTTCATATTTTTCAGCCTCCTTTGCATAGCAATACAAACCCTGATTTCTCAGTAATGAACATACATGCTGGCCATGTAAAAGTATTGCTGGACTTGAGTTTGAGAGAGCTACATGTGCATTGAAATAGATTTGGGGGTGAAATCCTGCTGAGCGATTGCCTTTAGAGTCCCTATAAATTGAACAGTTCTTCACAACAATGATGACTATTCTTTATCTGTCTCCCTCGCAGATTGATGCTCTAAAGTCTGCTTTAAAGACTGCTATAGCTAGTCAATCGGAAAAAAATGAAAAGACTGAAGTTTCAGAAGATATGTCGGAACCGTCTGAAACCTTGGAGAAGACGGAGGCAGATTTTCTACCAGAATACCTTTTTAGGTTTCAGGTGAGTTGAAAGAAAGAAATCTTTAATATGTAAATATATAGTTTTCCTCTTTGCCACGCTGACATTTTCTTCTTCACACTTCACTGCATGGAAAACGCATCAAAATTATATGTAAATCCATCTCCAGGAGGAAATTTCACAAGAGGGATCCAATACTCAAGGTCACATGTATCGCATTTTATTTTGCCTTTGTCTGCCCGGTGTCTCCCAGCCCCCACTGTCTTTCTAAGAAGCAGAAACCTATTAGCTAAAGTGTCATTGTAGGACCATTACTTATCCTTGAAAGCTGTCTTATGTTAACACAAATCACTAAATGCAAGGTACATAAAAAATGGTCCGTCATTTCTCCAGTAAATGAAGGCCTCAGTAGAGCTCAGTAAATGGCAATTATTGCATTACATGCAGGAAAAACTCCTAGACTTGTGGTTAAACTCATATTGATTGGCTATGACATTTCTGAAGGCTGAACAAGTAATAATATTCTAGGGTCCCCTCGTGTGGATGTTCTGTTAATATTAGTTATTGTAGAAGTGCACAATTGGGGATCACCACTGCATCATTCCACCTTAGAATGTTCTGTTTTACACGCCATTCTGCCGATGACAACTTTAATAAATATTTGTATCCTTAGAACTTTGCATTGTGTGCAGTTCCTCTGTTGTTATGCTTGGAAATGTGAATACAGTGGAACCTCGCTTAACGAGTAACCCAGTTAGCGAGTATTTCGCCTAACAAGCAAAGCTTTCTGTAAATTTGTTTACGAGAAAGCCTTGCTGTACGAGCAAAATACTCACCGCACACACTTCCAGTTCCGTACATCCACCGCGCTCTTGCAGTCCACACAAACAAACACGCACACATGCACACACACATATTATGCTCACCTTACCTTCCGCTCCCAGCGTGCTGACGTCAAAGGCAGGAGCCACTTGCCTCTGATTGGCAAGCGCGCTGCCTTTGAATAGTGGCTGACAGGGGAAGGTCCTCCCTCCACAGGATGTGTATCCGGTAACCATCGCGACGAGGGAGGAACTTCCCCTGTCAGGCGCTACTCAAAAGGCAGCTCGCTGGCCAATCGGAGGCAAGCGGCTCCTGCCTTTGACGTCAGCGTGCTGAGTGCGGAAGATCCTGGTTACCCGATACACGTCTTGTACGGGCGAACTGCAAGTTCCAGGAGACCGGCGAGGGAATGGAAGGTAAGGTGAGCATAATCTGTGTTTGTTTGTGTGTTTTTGTGCGTGTTTTTGTGTGTTTGTACGTGTGTGGATTGGCACAATAGGGCACCAGGATGGGATATTTCACAAGTTGTGGAACAAATTGTCTGCATTGCAATGATTTCTTATGGGAAATCTTGCTTTGCTGAACGAGTAACTTGGTTAACAAGCACAGTCCCAGAACAGATTGTCCTCGTTAACCAAGGTTCCACTGTAATTTGTGAGCTAGGCATTACTATGTGCATACTTGGATGGGCTTATTGGGAATATTTCCTTGAATATGAAGCTGGGGAAAAAAAAACAGGTGGCATGACTCTGCCCTATCTTTCAACGGTCCAAAGAAATATGGACGCTGAAATCCAACATGGCTTACCCTTCTTTTCTGTGAGAACATATATTAAAGGGAATCTGCTTCAGGTTTTTGGTGCCCCCATGTGAGAGCAGCTAGATGTATGGGCCGGATCCTTGAATCTAGCAATATATCACTTACTGGGCTGTACTTTCTCCTCTACCAGTTTGGTGTATGCAATTGCGCTCCCGAGTGGGATGCGTGGTTTCCTGTCATCAGTCACCTGGGCGCTCCTGTCCAATCAGGGCTGCTGCGTGGTCACGTGGTGCAGTCAGGCGTTCTCAGACAGGTTCCTATATGAGCGGCACTCTTTATTCCGCCCCTTCCTCTTCTATCAGTGGCACCATATTTGTGACATGATTACCTGCCAGAAGCTGTGACTCGGGATTCCACACCCATGCACAAGACACCTCACTCTGGATTCAGCAGCTAGTGTCCTCCACATCACAAGGGTGCTCCACCGCTGGACCGCAGACCGGGTAGGCTGTTCTTAGCTAGGAGCTGATACTTGGGGTTCACCAACTGCATCCCTGCACTACTCACCATTCTTCTGTATTTTCTCCCTATCTTGCTCCTTCATTCTTTCTGAATGTTGGAGTCAAGAGCGTATCGAGCATGCCCTCCGGCCTAGCCCACACTTGTCACTTATTCCGAATGTGCTGGGTGTAGTAGCAAGTTCTCTACCAGCCAGTTTATATCCCATTGTGCTGCCTGTACTCCTTGCATATGTCTGCACAGGGGACCACTATGATTTCGGAGGAGAATGTGTTTCCTGCCTGGGCCTGTGATCTAGCGTAAGCTGTCACAGAACTAATTAGGGTGTCCAAGGGCCCCTGGTTACTGTGGTGGAATGTTTTCTGGTGTTTTTGGCCATCCCGGGAGCTCTGACTGTCTCTGCGAGTGAGTCCTACCCTCCAGTGAATTCTCACTAGCATGGCAGATCCCAGCTGCGATCTAACTGCCCCCTGATTTCTTCTCTTTCCAGATATCCATCTCAGGATAAGCACCCTGCAGCCTTTCCATTTCCACTGGGAGTACATTTTGCCCAGCATTCAGATTCTAGCTCCAGCGCGTCCATCTGCACCCATCAGACCCTAGTCTATAGACTTTCGTCTCATCACTCAAAACCACCCGTCTACTTTTTGTACTTTTTTGCAAACTCAAGCCAACACTTCTTAATACGATATTGAAGTTGAGGCTTCTTCACCTTTCTTCAGGCCACCATTCCAAACTTATGTAGCGTGCTTCGATTGATGTTTGTGATCTCACTGTTATGAAGCATACGAGCTACCTTCACTGTCGTGTTTGTCACTCCATAACTGATAGACCTTGTTATGAGCTGACTTGAATATTTTTCCTTCACGTCCACTTCTTGCCTTTGGAATGGATGGACAGACTTCATTTTGTATCCTCCTAACTTTCATGGCATTTATTGATGCAGTTTGACAATCTTCTTGGCCTAGAGACCGCTATCGATGATGGATGATGTGGTTTCTCTTTTCTTATAAAAGTGTCTTCATGGCTATCGAAGCTGAAGTTTTAAGCAAGTGAGGTCTCTTGGAACCAGTCATTCAGATGATGATCAGATCACATATATTTATTGTACTTGTAAGGCATACTTTTGCTGGTTTGAGTCAACTAATACTTTTCCAATGTCCTTTTCTTTGCCAACATTGCTTTCCTTCTTACAGCCGGGTTGGAATTAGTGCAAGCCCTTAGCTCCCTTAAGGTTCAGGTTTTCGACTAGGCAATGTTATTTCAGAAGAACTTGCCACCGGACCCCACATCAAGACTTTTCTCCAGGGATGGCGCATATCAATCCGCCTTATCGGCCATCTTTCGATTCCTGGTATCCTAATTTTGGTTTTGGATGTTCATCAGTTCCCCCCTCCTTTGAGCCTCTCAGAGAGACCTCGGCTCCTCTACTTTCTTAAAAGTTCGCTTTTCTTATAGCCAACACTTCTATCAGAAGGGTTTTAAAACTGGAGGCCCTTTTTTGCCGCGTCCCTACCTCGTTCTTCACCAGGATAAAGTTGTGCTGCGGCTGGTTCCTACATTCCTCCCGAAGGTTCTCTCAGCTTTTCCTCTTAATAAAGGCATGGTCTTCCTTCTTTTTGTCCCACTCCATCTCACCCAATAGAAAAGAGACTTCACAATCTGGATGTGGTCAGGGCTTTATGTTGCTACTTGTCGTCCATTTAGAGGGCCTCGTAGGGCTCAAGCCGCCTCAATAGTTACCATTTCTCGCTGGATCAGAACAGCAATTATTCAGGCTTTTAAATCAAAGAACAGTGCACTCACCTTCAGCATCAGGGCGCATTCTATGCAGGTGGAGGGAGTTTTCTAGTTGGTCTGTCACCGTGCTTCAGCCCTGCAGCTCTGTAAAGCAGCTACGTTGACATCACTTAATACATTTTAAAAAGTTTACATTTTACACCTTTGCTTTCGACAGATGTAAGCTTGTACAGAAAGAGTCTGCAAGCAGCAGTGGCTCAAGCCTCCACTTGAGCTTCTCCAGGAAGTTCTCTGATTTCACCAGAATATTTACTTTTCTTTTCCCCACCCTAGGGACATATTAAATAGCCACTGGGTTAAATACACAGATTAACAGTTCAGGACAGCAGTATTGCGCAATAGGGTCACCATATGCGAGAAAAATTCTTTAAAATTTAACTTTTAATTAAATTATTCATAAAAATGAGGATAATCCTCACTGACAAACAAACAAACAATACAAGAATAGGTTTGGCCCCTCCTACTTTTCAAGAGTTCAATGCAAACCACAAGTAGACTATTACCGCTAATATAAAGTGGAACTTTTTGCCCATGAATCAGGTGCCAGTTTCATAAAGTCCACTGATAAATGAAGAATTGGAATTATCTCACCAAATTCTGATATACCACATATTAAATTCGAATGGGTTCAGGCATCCTCCTGGCGGAACCTCATGATTATGAAATTGTACCTCCCTAGGGAGGTACAATTTCATAATCATGAGGTTCCGCCAGGAGGATGCCTGAACCCATTCGAATTTAATATGTGGTATATCAGAATTTGGTGAGATAATTCCAATTCTTCATTTATCAGTGGACTTTATGAAACTGGCACCTGATTCATGGGCAAAAAGTTCCACTTTATATTAGCGGTAATAGTCTACTTGTGGTTTGCATTGAACTCTTGAAAAGTAGGAGGGGCCAAACCTATTCTTGTATTGTTTGTTTGTTTGTCAGTGAGGATTATCCTCATTTTTATGAATAATTTAATTAAAAGTTAAATTTTAAAGAATTTTTCTCGCATATGGTGACCCTATTGCGCAATACTGCTGTCCCACCCTAGGGACAGCTTTATGACGTCCCATGGTTCTGTGTTCCCCAATGAATTTATAGAGAAAAGTAGATTTTTGGTATCTGTTTCTTGTTAGTCTTCATTGATGGACACCGCTCCCTCCCTTGTTAGCCGATTGGACGTGTTTATAATTCTTATTTTTTTTTTTCTTCTGTTACTGCTTTCTCACAAAATTGAGGAGGCCAGGTGCCAACAGGAAAGGAATAGGGAGCTGGGGAGGGACCCATTTTTAATTCTATGTATTACTAATGTCAGCCTTCAGGTGGCAACAGACTGTCCCATGGTTCTGTGTCCCCCAATGAAGGCTAATGAGAAACAAATTTTAAGGATAATGTGTTTCTGTATTATACACTATAAAGTGAATACCACTACTACTTATTTAGTTTCCAGTATGATGATTAATTTGTTGGTGCAGTAAAATATTAAAAAATTGAAATTTTTTTTCTGATTTTGTTTCATATTGTGTATTTGATTTTATTTTATGACTTCTAGTTGTCAGCGTAGGCAATATGTACTAGAAACAGTTTTATTATCTGTTCACTGTAAAAATGAACATAGAACTGTATTAATTTCACATTACTCATTAGCCCTCAACATATACAGTACCAGTCAAAAGAGTGATTGAACACAGCTTTTCATGCAATAATTTTTCTTGTTTTTATTGGAATGTGCACATAGTAGATTCAGTCTGAAAGTATCTAAGCCACGAAGGAACATACTGTGGGTACGGAAAGTATTCAGCCCCCTTTTACATTTTTCACTTTGTTTCATTGCAACCATTTGGTAAATTCAAAAAGTTAATTTTTTTTTCTCATTAATGTACACTCTGCACCCCCATCTTGACAAAAAAAAAAACAAATGTAGAACTTTTTGCAAATTTATCAAACAAGAAAAATTGAAATATCATATGGTCATAAGTATTCAAACCCTTTGCTCAGATACTCATATTTAAGTCACATGCTGTCCATTTACTTGAGATAGTTCTACTCCTTAATTGTAGTTCAGCTGTGTTTAAATTGATAGGACTTGATTGACTAGACACACCACTCTATATAAGACCTCACAGTGCATGCCAGACCAAATGAGAATCATGAGGTCAAATGAACTGCCCAAGGAGCTCAAAGACAGAATTTTGGCAAGGCACAGATCTGGCCAAGGTTACAAAAGAATTTCTGCAGTACTCAAGGTTCCTAAGAGCATGGTTGCCTCCATAATCCTTACATGGAAGAAGTTTGGGACCACCAGAATTCTTCCCAGACCTGATCATCCAGCCAAACTGAGCTACCGTGGGAGAAGAGCCTTGGTGAGAGAGGTAAAAAAGAACCCCAAGATCACTGTGGCTGAGCTCCAGGAGATGGGAGAAAGTTCCACAAAGTCAACTGTCACTGCAGCCCTCCACTAGTTGGGCCTTTATGGCAGAGTGGCCAGACTGAAGCCTCTCCTCAGTGCAAGACATATGAAATTCTGCATAGAGTTTGCCAAAAATCATCTGAAGTTCTCCCAGACTATGAGAAATAAGATTCTCTGGTCTGATGAGATGAAGATAGCACTTTCTGGTGATAATTCTAAGCGGTATGTGTGGAGAAAACCAGGCACAGCTCATCACCTGCCAAATACAATCCCAACAGGGAAACATGGTGGTGGCAGCATCACGCTATGGGGGTGTTTTTCAGCTGCAGGGACAGGACGACTGGTTGCAATTGAAGGAAAGATGAATGCTGCCAAGCACAGAGATATCCTGAAAGAAAACCTCTTCCAGAGTGCTCTGGATCTCCGACTTGGTTGAAGGTTCACCTTGACCCTAAGCACACAGCTAAAATAACAAAGGAGTGGCTTCAGAACAACTCTGTGACCATTCTTGACTGTCCCAGCCAGAGCCCTGACCTAAACCCAATTGAGCATCTCTGGAGAGACCTGAAAATGGCTGTCCACCAACCTTCACCATCCAATCTGACGGAACTTGAGAGAATCTGCAAGGAAGAATGGCAGAGGATCCCCAAATCCAGGTGTGAAAAACTTGTTGCATCATTCCCAAGAAGACTCATGGCTGTACTAGCTCAAAAGTGTCTACTCAATACTGAGCAAAGGGTCTGAATACTTATGACCATGTAATATCTCAGTTATTCTTGTTTCAAGAAATTTGTAAAAATGTCTACATTTGTTTTTTTTCTGTCAAGATGGGGTGCAGAGAGTACATTAATGTGAAACAATTAACTTTTTTGAATTTACCAAATGTCTGCAATGAAACAAAGAGTGAAAAATTTAAAGGGGTCTGAATACTTTCTGTACTCACTGTATACGAAAACAAGGAGTAAAATAATAGGTGTGAAAAACACCAGAATATGTGCTGAACCTTAGATTCCTTCACACATTTACAACCTTTGACATACATTTATGTCAAAGGTCGTATCCCTGCCTTTGATGTTGGCTCACACGCCAAGCCCACATCTTTCCCTTCACATGTTGGCTGATTTAATCAGCCTTCAAGTGCCTCTTAACAGCCGCAGATGGTTGAAGATCCTACAAAGGTTAACCAGTTAAATTCCTCTGTCAATCTCTTGACAGCGGGATTTAACACACGTCAGCGGTGAGCCCTTCATTCCCTGCTCCCATCAGCATGTCCTTGATGTGGTCCCATATTAAGGGCTAATTTATTATGTACATGAGACATTTTAGCAACAGCTTCATTGGTCAATGTAAAAGGGGTGAGAAGAAAGTTACATCCTACTGATATTTTCAGGCAGAGAAATTTTCAGGATAGAAGTTTGTTTTTATTTTATTTTTATATCTTCCTATTAGGACTTGAGTACAAAACTTGATTCTCTTGGCAAGATTGACCCTGCTAACCTCGTGAGCGTGACCACCAGCTTCGTCCAACAAAAGCTACCAGAATTTGAGAAGCCAGATATTGAAAAATATGAGACTTCTCTCAAAGAATGGGAAGAAGATCAGTCTGGACTCATCAAAAGAGAGAAGGAGTTGAGAGAAAAAGCAAGGTTGCAATATGAAGCCTTGCTTGCATCCAGGGCCTCGTCCACTGCCTAACAACTTCCAAGGCTGATGCACATTGTATATACCCCCTATGGAAGCTAGCACAAGCTGTTTTCCATTTGATGTACCACTCATTTTTCTTTATGTACTTTATCATGCTCTGGCTCTATGGTCAATTTGTAGCATGCAGAGATTTAAACTTGCGCACCATGGAACTTGCCTGGATGCTCTTGTTTTCTTCAGAATGCTATATTTCTATTGAGTATATATAATACAAATATGGTGAAAAAAATGACTTTATTGATAAATATTCTCTACAATTCATGTAAGTAAAGTAATGGGCATTTGCAGTTGATGTTCTTTACATTTCTTGAAGGATACAAGTACATAACAGTCTAAACTTAGATTTTCATTTTATTTTATTTTTGCATTTAACATTTGTACAAGTGAAATGTCATAGAAACAATTAAATATACACATTTATTTTATTTTCTTTCTGGTTGGGGCAGGGAATCTTTTATTTTTCTTTTGGCTTTCTACAAATATAAAACCTGTAAATTCTGTGCCTTCATTTCTTCGCTTTTAGGCTTAGATCACATTGATAGGTTTTAATATCTATGCATCAAATGGTACAACAGCATTTACCTGGCTTTATGCTGTTTTAATTTACTATTTATTTTCATTAATTTTCACTTAGTATTGGACATTATTTCTAAAATATACAATCTGTAAACCATTGGCAACCTACAAGTGGTAGATCCATTATTCTTGTCATGGTGTCCTCTTGCTTGCCAGATGGCACCTGTAGTTTGCCTTCTTTGGCTTCATGGCTTGTGCACGGTCTTTATGAAAGTCTTCCCAAATATCCCGCATGATTCCAAGAAGAAGAATTTCTGAACGGTGTCCATCTTTGATCCATGCAAAGCTATTGAGAAACAAAATGAAATAATTTTGATGGGGAATTAAAAATTAAGCTAAGATAATGTGGGTACATAGTAGTTAGTACATCTCTGTCATCATTTGCAGTGATTTTGATTAACTTCGTATAAAGTTAAGCTATCCTAGTAGGATTTTCCTGACATTTTTCTTAGTTGCAGAAGAAGCCATAGTGTGTTAAATGACTTACAACTTCCCACTGTTGAAAGTTATCAGTCAGGAGAAGAGTATACAAATGTTTCCAAGGCATTAGATATATCATGGAACACTGTGAAGAAGGTCATCAAGAGGTGGCTTAAATTTGGCACAGTAGTGACATTACCTAAAACTGGGCAACTTAAATATTGAAGAAAAGATAATTGGTTCAGGAGCTGCCAAGAGGCCTACAATAACATTAAAGGAGCTGCAGGAACTTCTGGCAAGTACTGGTTGTGTACTACATGTGAAAACTATCTCCTGTATTCTTCATAAGTCTGGCCTGTTGGGTTGAATCAAGCTCAACAGACCCACAATAATAGACATTGGAGGCAGCATTATGGTCTGGGATTGTTTTTCAGCAGCTGGAACTGGGGTTCAAGATAGAGGAAATTTTAAACAGTCCCAATTATCATTTGATCTTGCATCAAAACCTCGTGGCGAGCATCTGCCCTAAATAAGCTTGCGCACAGTTTTTGAAGGAACTTGGCAGAGAGGATGCTCCGAATATCTTGGCGAGCCATTGATCTGTGGATGTAGGCTTGCACAAATCCTTCTGTCTCTTCATGTAATCCAAGACCACTTCTATGATACTGAGATCAGAGCTCCTTGGGGGTTTTTGTTGTAGCCAAATATTTCACATTGTGATTCATAAGTCCAGAGCACATGCTGCCATTTGTCTGCACACCGTTCCTATGCTTTTGGGCATATTTGAGTCGCTTGGCCTTGTTTCCAGGTTGAAGATATGGCTTTTTGCCTGCAATTCTTCCATCAAGACCACTTCTGGCCAGACTTCTTCAAACAGTAGATTGGTATAGCTGGGTCCCACTGGCTATTGCCAGTTCTGAGTTGACGGCACTGCTGGATATCTTCCTGTTTGAAGGGAAATAAATATGTTTTGGCCATCCACTGCTTTTGCGGTCCTCAAAGTTGACCATTTCTTTGTGTACTCAATGCTAAATAAATACAGGCAGATACTTCTCCATGATGCAATACCATTAGGTAGACAGACATCCGATTTGCTCCAAGTTTATTCTGCAGCAAGACAATGATCCTAGGCATGCAGCCAATGTCATTAACCCCTTAACAACCGCCAATGTATATTAAAACTGGTCGTTAAGGGCACTTATTCCTTACTGCCGTTTTAAAATGGTAGTAAGGAATAAGTGAACAGCGCCTCTCCTCGATAGCGGAAATTCTGGAGGTGACAGCTGTATATGACAGATGACACCCTCTGGCATCGCGCCCTACCAGTTTTGGAACACGACAGCGGTATTTAAGTATTTCAATGGGAGTTAAAAGGCCCTCTTTGACAGCAACTGACCACCGCAATTGTAATTGCAGGTGTGGATCATTGCCTTGGTATCTTGAGGTCATTTAGTGATCCCAGGGTACGGTATTCATGTTAGATCATGCAGTGTACGACAGGCTCTGTCAAGGAGACACTAAGGCCCTGTGCGCACTAGGCGTTTTTACCCGCGGTTTTACCCGCGGTTTTGCTGCAGAAATTTCTTGAGAAATGCTTGTGATCTTTCTGCAGACATTTCCCAGCAAAACCTATGGGGAAAAAAAAAATAGCTGTGCGCACACTGCGTTTTTTTCTCAAGAAAATTCTTTCTGAAGATTTTCTTGAGAAAATTTCTTGAGAAAATGTGCATGTGACTTCTTTTCCGCAGGTACCTGCGGTATACCCCCGATATTTCACTCCATTCACTATAATGTAATCGCGAAATACGGGGGTATACCGCAGGTAGCAAATGATGTGCGGTATACCCTCGTTATAGCCGCGATTTACCTGCGGTAATGTTAATCGCTGTCTGCGGTTTTGCAGGAAGTGATGTCATTATGACAGAAGAGGAAGCGGAGCAGAGTAAACACACAGATCACACTCCCTAGACGTTGCACAGAAGCGCTTCCGTGTGACCTCCAGGTGCCCGTGCAGTCTGTGTCCCGCTCCAGCCCCGTGGCTGCCTGCACTCCAGTGTCAGTGTCTGCCCGCAGTATCAGCAACTTGTCACCCTGCAGTGCGTGCAGCCGCGGGGATGACGAGCGCTGCTGTCAGGAGGTGAGATGAGATCATTACCTGCTGTGACGATCTCCTGCCTCCTGACGTCACCGCTGTCACTGCCGTCTATGCCCGCGGCCCGAGACTGTCACTAGCGGTGACGTCACGGGCTATCGCGATACTGCTGAGAACGCGGCGAGCATAGAAGGCAGTGACAGCGCTGATGGCAGGACTGCAGGAGATCATCACAGCAGCTAATGATCTCTACTAACCTCCTGATGGCAGCGCTCTGCATCCCCTGCAGTGACCTGGGCTGACCTATTGATGTTAGCTCAAGTCACTGCATTGCTCTCCCAGCCAATGGGGAACATTCTGTTTTTCATTGACTGGGACTGTGACTATGGTATGGATCGCCGTGGGACCCCCTTATTGGATTACGCCGGACCCGGATTTGATTGTTCTTGTCAATAAATTGGTGAAAGAGGGAATGTGGATAGTGTTTTTTGAAATAAAACTTTTTTTGTTGTCTATTTTTTATTTCTTACTGACTGGGTTCGTGATGTCAGGTATCTGATAGACGCCGTGACATCACTAACCCCAGGGCTTGATGCCAGGTGACATTACACATCTGGCATCAACCCCATATATTACCCCGTTTGCCACCGCACCAGGGCAACGGGATGAGTTGGGGCGAAGCGCCAGGATTGGCACGTGTAATGGATGCGCCACTTCTGGGGCGGCTGCAGCCTGCTATTTTTAGGCTGGGGAGTGTCCAATAACAGTGGACCTCCCTAGTCTGAGAATATCAGACCCCAACTGTCCGCTTTATCTTGGCTGGTGATCCAATTTAGGGGGGGACCCCACATTTTTTGTTTTAAATTATTTATTTAATGTAAAATAACAGCATGGGTTTCCCTCTGTGTTGGATTACCAGCCAAGGTAAAGCTGCCAGCTGTGGTCTGTAGGCTGCAGCCGTCTGCTTTACCCTATTTGGCTACAAAAGATGGGGGAACCTCACGTCTTTTTTTTTTTTTTATTATTATTTATTTTTTGGCTAAATACAAGGCTAGGCACCCTTTAGTGCCACATGAAAGTCACTAAAGGGTGCCAGCTTAGAATATGCAGGGGGTGGGACATTATATAGGTCTTTCTCATCTATCTATTCATCTATCCATCTTTCCCTCTATCCATTATCTGTCTATCTATCGATTATCTATCTATTATCTATATTATTTATTGCAGTTCAGCATAAAAAAAACGCAGGGACCAACCTGCGGCAAAAACGCATGCGTTTTTCCCGCGGTTTTGGTGCGTTTTTTTACCGCAGGTGCGGTAATCTTCAACTCCCAGAAGTTTCTCAAGAAATGTTCTTGAGAAAAATCACTTTTCTAGTGCGCACATAGCCTAACAGGTCTCAGATGCTGCAGTACAGGCGTAGTGCAATACATGACACCAGTGATCCAAGGAAAAAATATTAATTTTCTTTTAGCTTGTCACTTAGTCCAACTGTAGGAAATTAAGTAAAATGTGTAAAAAAAAAAAAAAAAGTAAAAAACACAAATAGCTCACAAAATGCCGAAAACCGTTTTTTCCACTAAAAATGCAGCATTTGCATTAAAATAAAAACAAAAAAAAAATCGCCATGTCAAGAACAAGCTGATGTTTAAAACTGTCACTTTATTTATTTCGTATGGTGAACAATGTAAAAAATATTAATAAAAAACACTCCAAAAATGAAACTTTTGTCATCATTCAAACACACAAAAAAATTGACTAAAAATTATTAAACAATCATATGTACAAAAAAATATGATTGAAAAAGCCAAAGCATCCCACGAAACACAAGCCTTAATATGGATCATTTGGAAAATAAAGTTACAGCTTATGTTAAGTTATGTCAATGCAAAATCAAATTCATTTTTGTAAAATGGTTTTTAGTGTGTAAAAGTAGCAAAGCCCAAAAATTATATAAATTATATAAATGTAGTATCGCAATCATTTTACTGACCCAAATAATAAATTGGTCTGATCACTTTTACTTCACAGTGAACCTTGCAAAAATAAAACGAAACGAATTGCTGTTCTTGTTCATTCTGCTTCTGAAAATGCTAAATAGCGATCAAAAAATGTTTATACTGTATACTTCAAAATGGTACAAAAAAAATCTCCAACTCCTCTCAAAACATGGCGATGAAAAAAGTATTATAAAAAAAAAGCATTTTTACTGTGTGATAGAAGCAAAACATAGAAGAAAAAAAACAATAAATCTGGTATTGCTGTAATTGCACCATCCCTCAGAATAAATCAGTTTTCTCACGAAAACTGTTCTGTGAACCGCGCAAAAATAAAAATAAGAACTATTCTTATACTGTTGTCTATTTGTTCATTCTACCTCCCAAAAATCGGAATAAGGCTCAGTTCACATTTATACTGTGCTCTCTGCTGAGCACTTACTTCAAGGTCTCCGTGTAAATACCAAAAACTGCATTTCAGACAAAACCCTCAACGAAACCACAGACTATAATGATGCACATGGGGTCACTTTGGACTCCATCTGGTCTCTGTTCTGACGGTGTCCCATGATTTTAGGCGTCTTTTTAGCACACAAGTGTAGATGACCACAGTTCTGTGCACACCTAAAAAAAAGATGGATACCACCAGAACAGATTACAAAGTATCTCCAATAGCCTCATTAGAGTGAGTTGTTCAGTTGGGGTTTCGTCTGAATAGCATTTTTGTAGGATTTACACGGAAACCACAATGTAAGTGCTCAGGGCAGAACACGAGTGTGATCCTAGAATTATACTGTAAGTGATCAATACATTTTGGGGTACAGAACATTTTTCAAAAAAAACCCTATCGAATCCCACACAAAACCAACCCGCATTTAGGTCCATCATCTATCACTTGAATTCGGACCTTGACGTTACTGGTAGAACAAAGACTCTGGAAAAAGTGACGTCTCCCACCCCCGGCACCCAAATAAAATACAGTGAAATCTGTGCTCCTAAATTCAAATTTTTCCCTCCTTCTGTGCACCCCTGTGCCTTAAACTGCAGTAAACGGCCACATGTTTGGCATTATTGCAGTGGAGAGAGCTCATCTAACAATTTAAGGGGTGCATGTCACCAGAAACATAAGCTGGGCACAATGTTTGGGAGTGCTATAATATATGGGGATACAATGTATGGGCACTAGGCTGGAATGTTTGCATTTCTCCCTTCAAAAAAACATGTTGTGGATGTTACAAAAACACCAAGGTTACTTACCGTTAGCCGTTTTTTCCAGAACCCATGACAGCACCACGTGAAGAGGGAACCGCCCAGCAAGGACAGGAAACCATTCTGAAATAAAAGGGCGGTACCTCTCCCCCTCTTCAGTTGTTTTCTGAGAATGAGAGGACCTGCAACAATCGTTAGTAACTTAACTCCGTCACCCACTAATACACACACCATTATAGTGCACACCCAAGGGTGAAGAAGAAAAAGAAGGGGGGATTATATGGGTGCTGTCATGGGTTCTGGAAAAACAGTCTATCGGTAAGTAACCTTGGTGTTTTCTCCTCACCCATTACAGCACCACGTGAGAGAATTACAGAGAACTTTATGGCTTAGGGAGGGACCACCGCCGTAAGAAACCTTCGACCAAAGGGAAGAGCAGCCGAGGAAGATAGGTCCAGCCGGTAGTGTTTGAAAAAAGTAGTTTGTGAGGACCAAGTAGCTGCCCTGCAGATCTGATCAAGAGATACCTGTGCCCTCTCTGCTCAGGAAGTCGACATTGCTCGGGTGGAGTGAGCCCGAATATCATCAGGGACAACAGCACCACTAGCAGAATAAACTAACAATAGCTTACCTGAGCTATTTAGATATAGTGCTTTTAATCACTCCTAACCCTTTATTTTTTTATTTTTTTACTCTGATAGGCTATAAACCGAGATTGTGTTATTCTCAACTGCTCTGTTGCTGACATATACTGAAACACAGCCCACCTGATATTCAACATGTGAAACTTGCATTCGCCTGGAATTTTTGGGGCAATGCAAAATGAGGGCAGAATTATCTCCTGGGATCTATGAAAGGTTGAAGAGATTTTAGGGAGAGAGGCTGTATCAGTTCGCAGTATTAACCTAGCCACAAGCACTTGAAGATATGGAGGAATTATCGGGAGCGCTCGGAGGTCGCTGACTCTACGGCTGATGTCAAGGCCACTAATAACACAGTCTTCATGATAGCAATTTAAGGGGTACTGCATCCATAAGCTCAAAGGGGTGACCTGTGAGGGCTTCCAGTACCAATTTTAATCCCACGGAGGTATTTTAGAAATGGCTACAGGTGTAGATCTATTGCAAGCTGTCATGTATCTTTTAATCCACCTTTGTCCTATGCAAGGTCATAATCATACAGGGCCCATAAGCCAATCTTGATTTTTTATTTTTTTTATTTTAAGGTGTTGACTGCTAGTCCTAATTCAAAGCCCTTCTGCAGAATCTCTAAAATAGTAGTGTTAGGAATCCCTGCATCTAAGGGAGTATCTGAAAAGGCAAGGAATTTGTTCCAATCTGACTATAATCCTTGTTGTGACAAGGTTTCTACTTTTTTGTAGAGTTGACACCATTGCTGATGAGAATCCCTGACGTGTCAGTATTGACCTTTCCAGTTCCACACCGTCAGATGGAAACTCTTTGTTGTGCATTATACACTGGACCCTGCACTAGGAGATCTAGAATCTCCGGAAGGACCCAGGGATCCGTGAGCGAGATAGACCTCAGGAGAGAGAACCAAGGCCTCTTGGGCCAAAAGGGTGCTATGAGAACTCTCGCCTACTCCTCCCTGATTTTCCATATAACAGATGGTAACCGTACAATCGGAGGGATGGTGTAAGACAGCTGGAAATCTCATGGAAGTTGAAGTTCGTCTAATGCATATGGGTGCTCTGCAAGGTTTAGGGAGCAGAACCTGGCTACCTGTCTGTTGGACAGAGTGGCAAAAAGATCTATTTGAGGCTTCCCCCACAGAGCTACAATGCGCTGAAAGATACTTAGATTCAGGCACCATTTTTCCTGCTGCAACTCGTGACGACTCAGGAAGTCTGCTGTTGTATTTGAAAGACCTTTTATATGAAGGTTCGAGAGGGAGAGGTGTTGTTCCGCCCACTGGAGGAGCTTGTAAGAAGTGGTTATCAGAGACTGGGATCTTGTGCCCCCCTGGTGATTCATATAAGCCACCCTGGGCTGATTATTTGATAGTATTCGGACATGGTGGCCATGAAAGACTGGAGAAGGCTATCAGCAACTTCTCTACTCCAAAGCTCTCTGACGGAGGGTTGAGCCGGTTGCCAGATTGACCAGGAACCCTGGGATATCTGCGTGTCTAGGCTTGCACCCACCCCAGCTGGCTGGCATCTGTGGTGACTATCCTCTGTGTTCGAGTCAGCCATGGGATTCCTGTGGAAAGATTGTTCATGGATGTCTACCACCCGGGGGAATTTCTTGTTTCCAAGGATAGAACTATTTCCCCTTCTAAATATCCTCCTAAAAATGTTTTGGGGTTTTTTTTTGGCAAAGAGGGTTTCCTACTGAGACTCCTTGAGTGGAGCTTGCTCCAGATCACTGCCACGAAGCAGGACGTCATGGTCCCTAAAATAGACATGGCCTTCCTGAGGGATATCTTGGGATGACATATGGCTTGTAGGGCAAGTGATGACATTCTTAAGATTTTGTTCTCCGCTAAGCGACATAACTGGCGTTCGGAATCCAACAGCATGCCTCGGAACAATTTAACTGTAGCTGGCTCCGGCCGAGACTTGGCCCTGTACATTATCCAGCCCAGATCCTTCGGGACTACCTGTAGTCTCTGTACTTGCTCTATACAATGTTGTCGTGAGTTGTCAATGACCAGGTCGGCAACGAGAAGCAGAGTCTGGAGTCTCAAAAAAGCTGTCATCTCCGCCACTATGTTTGGAAAGATACGAGGAGCACTGACCAGTCCGAATGAAAGTGCTGTGGATTGAAAATTAAGGATCCTGCCTTGGATGGCTAGATCTACTCGTAAATATCTTTGATGGTCCGGATGAATAGGAACGTGGTAATAGGCGTCTTTGAGGTCTACTACCACCCTGTAGCAGTTGTGATGTAACAGTTTGATGGCTGACTACAGATTCCATTTTGAAGGGATGGGGCTGGATGTATTTGTTCAGTTTTTTCAGGTTGATTATAGTCCTGAACGGGCCATCTGTTTTTTTCACCAGAAAGAGAGGTTAAGTAAAAACCCTCCCCTTGTTCTGCAGGGGGAACTTCACAAAGGACTCATTTTGCCTATAAGTCTTATAATCTCTGATTCCAGAGCTTGTTGTTCTTCCCGTGACCTCCGAAGAGGCGTTAGAATGTACTGGTAAATTTTATTTTTGAGACCCTCTCTGATAATATTCAGAATGTATGTGTTTGAGGAAATGCTTTCCCAGGCAGCTAGAAAATGAAAAAGCCGTCCTCCCACGCCTGGCATCATTGTGATTATTTCTGTATTTGTGTTCCCGCTTTCCACTGTCAAGAGGGTTTTCCTTTGTAAAATGTTCTCCTCCAAAAGGAAGAATGGTGGGAGCTTGATAAAAACCTAGGGAAGGATTTCTTACTATCTTCCGCATTGTCCAAGGTTTCCTCTAACTGCTTGCCAAAAAAGAGCTGAGCATCACATGGCATTGTACATAGCTTATGCCTGGACTGTAGGTCCCCTGGACAGCCTTTTAACCATAGTGCCCGCCTTGCGACGTTGGATAAACCAGCAGATCTGTCTCCCAACCTAATAGTCTGCGGATATGCCCGCTAGGAATGCTGATGCACCCTATAGTAGTGGCAGGTATGATAGGGTCTGATCACGAGATGTCGTCTGTAGGTTGGACTTCAATTTGCTGAAGCCAACCATCCATGCGCGTGCCACACGTGTACCGGCAATAGTGGGTTTCCGACTGCCCGCTGTTGACTCCCATATATGCTTGAGATAGCCGTCAGCCTTTTTATCCAGGATATCTTTTTAAATCCCTGAATCCTCCAAGGGCAAGCCCCAGGCTTTGGAAGATCGAGACACTGCCACATGTAGTTTTGGGGCTTTCTCCCATGGGACAGAATCCTAATTGTCAAAGGGATATTTTCTTTTAGAAGAGGAGGGGAGAGCTCCTGCTGTATCAGGACCGCTTCATTCCTTCTTAATGAGCGATTCCACCTTAGCATTTACAGGAACAAAATCTTCCTTTTCTCCTCTAACCCACCAAAAATCACATCCTCATGAGATCTTGGAGTCTTCTCATCTTTAAGACCTATTGTGGCTCATATTGCTTTCACTAGTTTTTCCATATCCTGAGCAGGGCAACATGGTCTGTCCCCCATGTCACTGTCAGACAATGAGAAATCCGATTAAGACTTCAGATTGGATGAGAAGGAGGAGCTGGAATCAGAATGGACTTTTACTTTTCTTTTTTCTCAGGATAGTTTTTAAAGAATCCTGCATTTCAGAACGGAGAACCGATCTGAGTTCAGCAGAAACCCCCGGGGACTCTGTCGCTTCGGGGAGGCTTTTTTGGGTGCAACCTAGTTGCTTTTACAATAAAAATCACAAGGGACCCATAATAATAGTGACATTCTCGAAAATCACTAATCCACTAGATCAACGGGTACCGGATCTGGAGGCCGCGCTGGCTTATCCATCTTCTTGGTGGAGCCGCGGGAAGACCTGGACCTCTGGCTGGGACGACTGCTATCCTTTCCATGAGGTGTCGGGGAGTGCTGTTGCTTGTCATTAGCCATATCAAGAATGTGGGCATCAGCAAGTGCAGAGGCTTCTCCGGCCAGAGGTCATTTAAGGATATCGCCCTCCTTTCCGGTCCTGAAGGCTCCTTCCCCCCTAGCGACTAACCCCAGGGCACCACCGCCAGGAACATTGCATGGGCGCCGCCATGCTTGCTGCCCTGCCTTCCGACGCGCTCCTTCAACGTCACGCGAGCACGCCCATTCACCAAGCATGCCCAATGTTAAAATTCTGTGATGCAACTGTGGGTTAAAAATTCTCACTGCACCCCTAGATGAATTTCTTAAGCAGTGAAGTTTCCAATATATGGTCACTTGTAGGGTTTCTGCGGATCTGGCATCTCAGGGGGTCGCCTAATGAAGCCCACAATCTATTCAAATGGAATTTGCATTCTAAATGCCAAATAGCGCTTCTCCCATCTGATCCTCGCCATGTACTCAAATAGTAGTGTACAGCCACATACAGGTTACTGCCACGTTCAGCAAAAACTGCATAACATATTATTTTCATCATCTATTTTTTTTCTGTTACCCCTCATGTAAATTATACATTTGTTGCTAAAACAGTGTTTTAGTGGAGAAAAAAAAATGTTTTTATCTATATATGTTATAAAGTTTTGTGAATCTTCTGTTGTAGGTTAAAAAATTCTCAGAACACCACAAATGGGTCATTTGTGGGTGGTTTCTGCTGTTTTGGTATGTCAAGTGTTCAGCAAATTGGGCTTGGCATTCACAATCTATTTTAGACAAATTTACGCTTCAAAAATCAAATAGTGCTGTTTCCTTTTCGAGCCGTGACATGTACCCAAATAGCAGTCTGGCGAAATCTGTGTAACAAATTATGGAGTTCATTTTCTCCTATTGATTGTGAAAATTACCGTATTTTTCGTTTTATAAGACGCACTTTTGTTCGCCCAGATTTTGGGGGAAAGTAGGGGGTGCGTCTTATAAACCGAATATACGGATTAAATACTGCAGGGTCCAGGGGAGGTGGGGGCCGCTCTGGAGCGGTGCTGGGGCTGCTGAGGGGGCTGGTGAAGCTGCAGGAGGGAGCCTTTGATCTCCTGCTCCCGCTCATATAATATGCACAGCCGCTGTCCATCACTGTGGTGCTGAAACCGCACCGCGGCAATGGGCTGGGGGAGCAGCGCATATTATATCTGCCTGTGCTCCCTTTGATCGCACATGTCCCCCTGTGTTAGCTATGGCCCCCATGCTGCTGCCCATAGTAAAATAAAAAACTCTTTACTTACCTCCTCCTGCGTGTCTCCCCGGTCTCCCTCCTGGTGCTGTGATCATGCACGCAGAGATTTCACTCTGCTGTGCCGATCACATGACCGGGACCGTGAACCAGGAAATGCAGGCAGGAGGCCGGAGCTCAACCCCAAGGAGGGGGACACGAGGGAGCACAGTGCTGGAGAAGGTAAGGAAAGAGTTTATTTTACTAAAAGCAGCAGCATGGGGGCGCTATCTAACACAGGGTGATGTGTGCCAGCCACAGGGGGCCGTGTGTGCCAGCCACAGGGGGCAGTTTGTGCCAGCCACAGGGGGCCGTCTGTGCCAGTCACAGGGGGCCATGTTTACTAGCCACAGGGGGCAGTGTGTGCCAGCCACAGGGGGCCGTGTGCCAGCCATAGAGGACGTGTGCCAGCCATAGGGGACATGTGCCAGCACAAGGGGGCTATATTCAATATAAGCTGTCCATATCCAGATTAAGGGGGCTAATTTTAGGATGGGGGGGCTATGCGGGACATATACTCTATATGATTTGTTAAACGGACACTGGCATTATAAGACGGATATTACATTTATTAAAAAAAAATTCTCTATTCCTTCACCAAATTTGGGGGTGCGTATTTTAATCCGGTGCGTCTTATAAAGCGAAAAATACGGTACTTATTTTGGGCAGAAACAACATTTTAGTGGACAAAAAGTAATTTTCGTTTTAACATCCAAATTTTAAAATGTTCTGTGAAGAATCTATGGGTTCAACCTGCTCAACACACCTCTATATTAATTCCTTGATGAGTCTAGTTTCCAAAATAGGGTCATTTGTCGGGGTTAGCTCAGGGGCCCTGCAAATGAGACCTGGTGTTTGCAATCTTTTCCAGCGAAATTTCTATTCCAAATGACGCTTCTTCCGTTCCAAGTCCTGTTGTATGTCCAAACAGAACTTTTGACTATCTGTGGGATCTCACCACTATCAGAAGAAAGTGGGTAACAAACTGTGGGATCCACTTTTTTCCCATTGTTTCTTGCAAAAGTGAAAAAATGTGGGGCTAAGGCAAAATTTTTGTGAAAAAAAATAAAAATTTTCAATATGACGACATATTGTTAGCAAACTATGTGTAGTACTTGTGGGATCAAAAAGCCCCTGAATAAAATCCCTGAGGTGGAATATTTTGCAATGGCCGAGTCAATCACCAGATCTCCACTCAATTGAGCTGCAATTCACATGCTTAAAACAAAACCTAAGGCAGAATGTTCCACAAAGAAGCCACGACTGAAGTCAGCTGCAGTAAAGGTCGGCAAAGCATCACAAAGGAGGAAATCCAGTGTTTGGTCTCATCGATGACTTTAGAATTGGCAGTCATTCATTGCCTGCAAAGGATTCTCTACAAAGTATTAAAAATGAACATTTTATTTATGATAAATTACATTTGTCCAATTACTTTTGAGCCCCTGAAATGAGGAGGCTTTGTAGAAAAATGGCTGCAATTCCTAAAAGGTTCACTTGATATTTTTGTTCAACCCCCCCCTAATTAAACCTGAATGTTCACACTTCAATTACATGTCAGTTTTTTAATTTTAGATCACAGTTTATGGCAGACTGAGCCCAAATCACAAAAGCTTCAGTCGTTGTCCAAATATTTCTGGACCTAAAGTGGGCTTTACATGCTACGACATCGTTAATGTTTTATCGTCGGGGTCACGGTGTTTGTAACGCACATCCGGCTTCATTAACGAGATCGTAGTGTGTGACACTTATGAGCGACTTTAAACGATCGCAAAAGCGGTCAAAATCGTTTTCCGCGGAGAGGTCGTCCTGAAACAATAAATCGTTTTTTTGCTTATTAGCGATGTTGTTCCTCGTTCCTGCGGCACCACACATCGCTGTGTGTGAAGCCGCAGGAGCGAGGAACATCTCCTTACCTGCCTCCACCGGCAATGTGGAAGTACGGAGGTGGGCGGGATGTAACGTCCCGCTCATCTCCGCCTCTCCGCTTCTATTGGACGCCTGCCGTGTGACCTCGCAGTGACGCCGCATAAACCGCCCCCTTAGAAAGGAGGTGGTTCGCCGGCCAGAGAGACGTCGCAAAGCAGGTATGTGCGTGTGACGCTGCCGTAGCGATAATGTTCGCTACGGCAGAGATCACCACATATCGGCCGTACGACGGGGCGGGGACTATCGTGCTCGACATCGCCAGCAAATGCTAGCAATGTCGCAGCGTGTAAAGCCAGCTTAACTGTATGTATGTATGCATATTATATAAGTATGACGCATGGGAAAGGCATAGCTGAGTTTGTCATTTCATATGAGAAAGAATGGCTGCTCAGAGGAGGGCTGGATTGGAACATTAATGGCACAAAACTAGTTAAAGCACCATTCCAGCATTTTGTTGTTTTTTTTATTGAATTTTTTTTATTTCACCGCTGTAATGTTGCTTTAAATCTAAGTTCCCTGTCCTGTATCTTATACTCATCCTCTGGTGTCTTCATCTGTTTTCCGCATTGCTTCGGTCAGTCTCCAGTTTGTGACCTGCCGGCCGCTCAACACAACTCTATATTAGCCTTGTTCTTGCTATCATAGACTTGCATTGAGAGCTTGTGACGTAACTTTTCAGCTCTAGGCAGTCAGAAGTTACGGTCACAAAACCGCACCGCAGGATTGAAGCAATGCTGAAAAAAGGTTAAGACCCCAGCGTGTGTATAATAATAGGGGCAGGGGACTTAGGTTTAAAGCATCACTAAAGCAAAAAATGCTGGAGTGGGCTTTGCTGGAGTGGGCTTTAAAGGGTTATTCCCATCTCCAAGAACTTATCCCAATATGTAATCGGTGTAATAATATTAGCATATAACTCCAGTTAGAAACGTAGTATAATTCTCCTGATTAGCTATATAGCTTACCTTATGTGCAAAACATTGCAACTTAGGTATCCATAGTGTTGTGACCACTCATATAGTGACAGTTAGTTGCTTGTGGTCGTAACCATGGATACCCAAGCTGCAATACCCTGCACATGAGGTAAGAGACATGGCTATAACAGGAAAACTATACTAGATTTCTAATTGGAGATATTTGCTAATATTATTATTATTACACTTACTACATATTGGGATAGGATCTTGAAGATTGGAATACCCCATTGGACCATGAGTGGCTCTCTATGGGTGCAGCTATGTATATGAATGACATGGCAAAGCTGAGTTTGTTACTGCACTACTGATCCAATGTGTCATCCATCTACATAGCAGCGTCCACAGAGAGCGGCTCCTGCTACATGCTCTCCATTAGAAACCTAATTGCTCAGCGAGCAGTCCTCAGCCGACTTACCCACATTTAACATGTTTTTTGTTGTAGGTGGTGAGATCTTGCGGTTTAGGAGAGAGTATGTTGCCTGCCAGGGAGTGATCTAGTAAATAGGCATTCCTGGACTTTTTGACGGCAGAATGTCCGCAGTTAGCATACATGTATACGAATTACGCTGTCTAATTAAAAAAATAAAAATAAAATAAACATTTATTCTGGTGATAAATATCCTATAATACTGTATACACCACAAAAAATGTGGTTTTCAAGTGAAATGTATATGACAAATCAATGCAGGTTTTTGACAATGTCTTCAGATTTGATGCAGATTTTGAAGGTTTTTTATTATCCTTACTTTTTTTTGCAGCCTTTTGTGTTGAGAGTATCAAGTTTGAGTGCTTTTGCAAAAATCTCACAATCAATAGCAATGTGGATTTTCCTTTGAAATACAGTATTCAAAGTGGTTTTTGATGTGGATTTTAAAGCAGATGTGCGTCAACATCCACATCATAAAGCTCTTAGTGAACATACCATTTTTGAGGTGGGAAATTCTGATGTTTTATAAAAAAAAATTATATATATATTCACATCAGAATCATTTTTTGTTTTTTGTTTTTAATGAGAATTTTAGTTCTTAAGGCTGTTTTTGACTGGTTTGAAAAAATTAAAAAAAAAACATTTTTTTTTTCTTTTGACAAAAGCTTCCAAATCTAGGTACAAAAAAAACCCCTTCGTGAACGTATCCTTTTTGTATCGCTAAATGTAAAATTAAAATGGCTCAATTCTATTTGTATATTGTTAGAGTAAACTATTTTATTTTTTTATGTACTTTGATTACATGGAAAAGACCTCTCAGAAATCTAAATTGCATTTAAAGCAGAAAGAAGTCAAGGTAAAGAGGCCGTACTGTCAGACCTGTAATAATAAGACTTTCCAGAGATGACAAGACCTAACCTTAGGGGATCATAGTATACAGTAAGGAACAGGTGGAGATGAAGAATTCCGAACCCGTCTGTTACCATGCGGGATGGATCTGTCATAATAATGTAGGGGTGAAAAGGGAAGAGCCATGAAAGTAGATGGAGATGTTTAATGAAGGTGGCATGTGAACTATATTTTCAAGGACAATTATTCATGATAAAATGTCTTCATTAAGGCTACAACTTTTTGTTTAACCAATTAACTAAAATATATCTATCAGGTACTACAGAGATAACTATGGCAAATTTAGGTTATGGTAGTTCCGCACGGAGACAAGTCCATTTTTTCTGACATCACTGATGTCCCACGGACCACACTATGGTGTGATCCGTGAAACACGTGCCAGAAAAAAACGTATCTTTGAAATAAAAAGCTTTTTATACTGACCTTCTCCAGCAATGCTATCTCTGGCCGCTGCTAGCTGCTGCTTCCTAGCCGCCTAATTACTCTCATGAATATACACTGCACTGCGACCCAGAAGTAGCAGCAGCGGTGACACAGCAGCAGCCGGAGACAGCGGAGCTGGAGATTCAGCACCACAGACAGCAGGAGCGAGGACGGGTGACTTTGGAGTACCTGATCTCCATGTGATATCACTGATCATAAATAGCACATGGAGAACATATGTGTGCCGTGAATAACTGCACACGGAGGGATATACCGTATTTTTCGCTTTATAAGATGCACCGGATTATAAGACGCACCCCAAATTTAGACATAAAAAAGGTAAAAAATAAAAATGGGGTCCATCTTATACTCTGGTGTTCTCTTACCGGAGGGGGGCAGCAGTGGTGGTGAAGCGGGGTCACAGGAGGCAGAGGTTGTGCTGGCAGGCGCGACGAGGTCCGTGGTGGCAGGTGCAGCGGGGTCCGTGGTGGTGGCAGCAGTGGCGTCTGTGGTGGTGGCAGCAGCGGCGGGTGAGTCGTGCAGCAGGCCGGTGTGGTGAGTGTCCCAGTGTCCGCGGTCCCGGGTTCAAATGATGGTGCCTGGAGCGGCGCATGCGCAGATGGAACTCTCATCCAAGAGCTCCATCTGCACACGCGCCCGCTCCCGGCGCCATTATTTGAAATTTTAAACTGGGACCGTGGACAAACTGGGTAACCTGCTGCACAACCGCCCACCGCACGCACAGTGGCAGCCAGCAGGCGGCCCGCACACCCTGCGTGCAAGTGGCCGGGTACCTGTGGCTGTGTAAGGGCGGCAGCCGGGTGCCTGTCTGTGTCGGCTGCCGCACGCACGCAGCCACAGGCACCCGACTGCCGCACGCACGCAGCCACAGGCACACGACTGCCGCCTGCACGCAGCCACAGGCACCCGACTGCCGCCTGCACGCTGCCACAGGCACCCGACTGCCACCTGCACGCAGCCACAGGTACCTGGCTGCCACCCGCACGCAAGCACAGGTACCCGATCGCCGCACAGACAGGACCCCCAGGTAAAGCTATGTTCGGATTTTAAGACGCACCCCTCATTTTCCTCCCAAATTTTTGGGAGGAAAAGTGCATCTTATAAGCCGAAAAATACGGTATGTGTTTTTAACACGCCAGTGAAAAACATCTGTTTTTCACTGACATGTGAAAGAGGCCTAAGGCTATTTTAATTCTTCATTTGCATGTTCCTGTCCACCCAAAAATTGGAGGTTTTTTTTAACCCAAAGAGAGGTATTGGAGTAGGCAGGGACCCAACACAAAGAGGTTGGGTTCACGTAAAACTGTCCATTTTTGTGTGCTAAGTATCTCAATTTTTACATGATTTTTCATAGCAGTATTGCATGTCTGTATTCACATATTGATTGCTCCACATATCTTAGCACTGCAGAGTGCAACTGTGTCCTTTTTATTACTGTTTCATGTTCAGTTTGCACCTGTTCATATTAGAAAGGTAGGATGTGCCATCAGTCTTTTTCTTAGATTACAGAGAAGTCGGACAAGCAGGTCCCCAACGACTCTCTTTTAGTGGAAAGTTTCTCATTGCCTGTGTGTACAGGGAGGGACCCGTCAGTCGCTAGCAGTGGGCAAGGAGAAATCACCAGACACCCGCCTGTCTGACTACTTTGGCATGCGGCTCGGTCCCCGGTGGTTTTTAAATTAAATTTTTCTCTGAAAGGCCACAGTGTCAAACATACCAGGCTGAGTTCATACAGTCAGTGCCTCATACATTCTGCCCATGGACCGGACAGCATATATGAGGTGTCAGGTTTACATTAATGTAATATGCTGGCTTACTAGGAGATTTGGCAAAACCTGCTCCAAAGAAAAGTAGAAACCAGCTCCCAAACACTGATTTTCATGAGCTCCATTAACAGTTGGAAAATGGATACTGTAGACAATGGCTCTAGACACTAGGCCTCATTTATCAACTAGCCTTGTTGTCCATAGCAACCATTGACGTCAAAGGCCTAGTCAGGCTGGAGAGTATCCGTGTGATAGGGAAGGCGTAAAGGAGAGGACTGGATGGCAGGACAGGTGAGCGGTGAGGTATTAATTTTTTTTTTCTTTCAGTTAAATGCAAGTTACGTGGAGGGACACCAGAACATCATAAGGCACTGTGCACACGCTGCGGTTTTTGCTGCGGATTTGCCGCAGTTTTGCTGCATGAATTGCTGCAGAAAATGTTCATAACCTTTCTGCAGTCATTCCCCAGCAAAACCTATGGTAAAAAAAAAATGATGTGCGCACACTGCGTTTTTTTCCCCTACAGGTTTTGCTGCAGAATTTCTGCAGCAAAAAGAATGAGCATGTCACTTCTTTTGTGCAAGTACCTTCGGTTTTTGCCATAGATAATGGTAAAAAAAAAACCGCAGGGACCAACCCGTGAAAAAAACGCATCAAGCGGGTGCGGTTTTACCGTGGCTTTTGCCGCGGGTGCGGTATTCTGCCAGAGGGTGTGGATTTTTCTTAAGAAAAGTCCACTTTCTAGTGCGCACAGGGCCTAAAGAACATTCAATTCCCATTGAAGAACTTCAAATTGAAATTCCCTTTCAGACTTGAGTGATCTGTTGAACTTGAACCTCGTCCCATCCAATCATCTGTTATCATGCCCAATACATGTGAGATATACATTTATTTCCTATATACTTTCTTTTCATTTATGTTCCACTTCTGGTTCACTACAAGTAGAATTAGGAAAGTCAATCACAGGAATGAATGATGTATTGTTAAGGTGATGTCACACACAGCGACGACGACAACGACGTCGCTGCTACGTCACCATTTTCTGTGACGTTGCAGCGACGTCCCGTCGCTGTCGCTGTGTGTGACATCCAGCAATGAGCTGGCCCCTGCTGTGAGGTCGTTGCTCGTTGCTGAATGTCCTGCTTCATTTTTTTCGTCGTCGCTCTCCCGCTGTGAAGCACACATCGCTGTGTGTGACAGCGAGAGAGCGACGAAATGAAGCGAGCAGGGAGCAGGAGCCGGCGTCTGGCAGCTGCGGAAAGCTGTAACCAGCGTAAACATCAGGTAACCAAGGGAAGACCTTTCCCTGGTTACCCGATATTTACCTTCGTTACCAGCCTCCGCTGCTCTTGTTGCTAGTGCCGGCTCCTGCTCTGTGCACATGTAGCTGCAGTACACATCAGGGCATCGGGTAATTAACCCTATGTGTACTGTAGCTAGGAGAGCAAGGAGCCAGCGCTAAGCAGTGTGCGCGGCTCCCTGCTCTCTGGACATGTAGCGATGTTATGATCGCTGCTGCGTCGCTGTGTTTGACAGCTAAGCAGAGATCATAACAGCGACTTACAAGGTCGCTGTTACGTCACAGAAAATGGTGACGTAACAGCGATGTCGTTGTCGCTGTCGCTATGTGTGAATCCAGCTTTACTCTGCCCCATTATATTGGAATACATGAAAGCATTTCCTACTTGACACTATAGATAATGGGGGAAATTTATTCAACAAATGTCTAAATGAAAACCTTTATCTAAAACAACCAATCACTTCACAGCTTTCATTTTGTCAGCTTAAAAACATCAAACACCATTTGTTTTTAGACAGTTTTGATGAATGAGGCTTTTTTTTGTCTGGCTTTTTTGTTATTGATGATTAAAGAGAATTTGTCAGCAGGATTTCACCCCCAAAATATTTATAGTACATGTAGCTCTTTCAAAGACAAGTCCAGCAAGACCTTCATATGGTCAGTCTGTTCCTTTATTACTGAGAAATCAGTGTTTGGATTAATATGCAAATGAGGGTGAAGAACTGAAGCTTCTGTCACACCAGCTCTATTCTCCACTCAGGGCAGCCTACTTATGCTTGACTGGCAGCCTCTGTACTGTGTTACTACAGGCAAAGGAGCCATTAGTCAAGCAGAAGGAGGTAGCACTGGATGGGAAATAGAGCTGGAGTGGCGGAGGCTTCAGCTCTACAAATAGCTTTTCTGCCTCATTTTTAAATCAATTTCTCAGTAATGTAGGAGAAAACTGACCATGTAGAAGTATTGCTGGATTTTGCATGTAAATAGTATGGGGCGTGATATTTTGCCGAGAGATTATTTTTTGCTATGGTTACGAAGTGCAACGTTTTGTTTGATATGGATATATGGATTTAATGTTGAATGTTTTATCCAACACTATCAAACTATTTAAGATGGCAGCCAACACAATACATATTCCTGCTGATTCATTCATGCTCAGCCAAGTGTTTTTGAGTTTTCAGTGGGTAAAGAAGAGAAGGCCACCGCACATCATCTCCGTTGGCTTACCTCCCGAAACAGCAAAGGATCAAGCAAGGTGAAATCCAACATGCATGACCCTTCCTTTTCCCAAGCCTATATCAAGGTAGAATCAAGCCACTTACCATACACTTTTTGTAATCATCCATTCCCAACAAAATTGGCTATTTTATCCAAAATCCATAAATTAAAGGAACTTGATAAGTGATACATTTTGAAAACTTTTAGCACCAACATTATTGGATTAAATAGGAAAGATGTGACTTTAAACTGCAATTAGACAGGCTAACTGTAGCTGTTAAATGATCACCTACATGCAAGCCGATCTACGGCCTTTTAATGATTGTTAATACTTTCTGTGCACCTATTTGTTCTCTGCGGCACTTCACCTCTCTACATAGCACAACGTGCAAGCTTAAAATTTATTTTAGCAGTTGAATGAGCATTTTGCATGTTTGTCGAGTGATTGCTGTCAGGAATAGGGCTTCCTAGGAATGATAGTTTCTGATTTCTGGACTGTAAATGGGCCCTTAGATTGTAATATTGTGTAAGATTTACTAATACTAGTGGAAGAGGAACATTACTTGTTCCTAACCATCAGATTGCAGCTGCCACTTGACAGAGGTTACAACCTCATTGCTATGGACAACTGATCCACATTTTCAGTATACTAGTTTTGAAATTACTGAAGGAAAAACTTTAGCTTTTCATGACCCATGTAATCGCATTAATCTCCTTTTTGGGGAGTAAGTCACGTAACTTGTCCCAATTCTTAGGATTTTCTACAATGTGAAAGCAGCTAGGATGTCTTTGAAGCTAAGCTTATTAACATTTATGGTTGAGAAGAGTCTCTCCGGGACTGGCTAACAATCTGCAGCGTATGGAGGCCTCCCAATCGTCCCCAGTGTGGTCCCGGCAGTTGACAGATTGAAGTCAGATACCTGATCCTTTTGTTCTCTCACTAAATTAGCCACTGTGACAGGCATTTGGAGTCTTTCTGTACTCCTCCCCTCTGAATACATGTGAACACCAGCTGAATTCTGGACCCAAACTTACAGCGTCATGTGGATCTATGATACTGCTACTCTGGGTCATTGGACTCGTCATCAGTGCCGTAAACACAACCACTTTCCGGGTCTCCGAAAGAGGTCTTCTTCAGAATGGCACCAATTGACTGTGAACCATGAACCGAGTTCTGCTATAGACAGATGGCAAGAAAACCATGCATAATATGAAAAATGTCAAATCCAAATGAATAACACGACAAGGAAAAATCACATTTGTTTTTTTTTCTTTTATTGTGGAACCAAGTTTGTTTCCTTTACATCAAATATCCTCAGTGGAAGTGGGGTATTGCACACAAATATCATAAAAGCACTACATATTACTTCACTGTAAACTAATGTTCTACATTAGATATGAATCGGTAGAATAGAAGTGATGCGGGATTATAAGACGATACCATATACAGCTGCAGACTGACACAAACACCATTCAGAACGAGAGAGGAGTGAGGACCTTCCCAGCCAACCACAAGACTGATCCTGTCCCAAAAGTTGGAAGATAGACCGCGGCATGCATACGTGTTAGCATTAGCATAGTTCATTGCTGCTAATTATTCCTTGTTATTACAGCCCAGTCTTGAGGGAATGTTACTTGCGGCTTCTTAGCATCTGAAGCCTGAAGCTATAGTAGTGCGGAGAAGCTTGTGTAAATCCTTTATATTCTCTTGTGTTAGAATCTCTTTGTTACAAGTCTTAACCAAAATTATGAATAAAGCCTTTCAGCCATCTTATATTTCACTGACGAGTTAAAAGTGTATATATAAGTTTGTTCCTAGTTTTTTCTTTACTTGCTATTGGAAAAAAATTGTATGATGGTAAGTCTTAATGGGTGTGCAAATAGTCATACTCATCCTAGTGTACAGCATAGCTTCTTCTGGATCTTTAATGGTAAAGGGTGGTGTCACTGGCTTAAAACTAACTAAATGGTATGTGTATTGTAAAGTAAAATTGCAAATGCTATAGCCAGAAATTCCAGTTGTTTCCCGGCAATTGAACCTGTCATGCGCGCAGTGAGACGCTTTACACATCAAGCTGTATGTACAAATGTGAATAGCTCAAAAATAATATGAAGCTAGACCTACACATGACTGTCAGGCATCGCGGCTGACAAGACGATGGCAATCAGGCCACTTTCACATGGACATAAAACGGACACTTTTTAGTGTCTATACTACAACTGCAACAACCAGACCTTTGAACAGAAATGATCAAAGAAACGTATGTAAAAGTTTAGGAGGTCTTTTTGGTGCAGCAGTCATATGGCGATGTGAAAATGACCCTTCGGTATCATAACTGATACTGTCTTGTCACAGTTGTGTTTTAGACATCCACGACCAATGGTGGGTAGTTCTGTCACTGTGGTAACACCATGTAAACCATGGAAAAATCCATGGGGTTAATTTTTGTAATAAAATGTTTGCAAACCCAGTCCTAAAACAAGTAGGTCATAGGTCAGACTTTTTTTTGTAAAGGGTTTAGGAATCTAGTAAGAACAGTAGTCCTCGAAATTTGCTCTACTGTAGGAACAGTTGATCTGTTACTGTAAATCCATCACCAAATGAGGATGCCATTTTGCATTGACTAGATGCTTTGTAGATCATCTCGGTCATGTATTTATTACATACAACTGGTAACGCTGGCCACCATGTGCGGATGACAGGCCCACTTTTACGTTGCAGTATTAATCTATTTTCCTATAAGTATAATTTGCACCATTTTACATGAAACTTCAGCTTTCATCCATTATTCCGTACCCCTTCATAATACAGTTACAAAGAATAAACTCTACTCTTATCATATGGAATGTGATCTATACATAGTATACGTTATTGTCCTGCAATCACTCAATATTCCTACAAAACATAAAATAGATCTGGTGGCATCAGAAAGGAAAGTCTAACAGCAGATTGTAGCTAATACAGAGAATATTTACACTGACACCGGTTGTAAAGATGCGAAGGATATTTTATGTGGCACAATTCATTAAAGTTCTAAATAATATATCGACTAGGAAAGGCAAAAGACAAATCCCCTCTGGTGATTTGCTCCATAAAGTTAATATATTGCCCCTTTTTAATTCAGCATGCTCAGGAATAAGTATGCAGTGTACATTGAATAGACGTGTGTAATTATATAGTGCTTCAATAGCTTCCCTGAAAAGTTTTCTTATGCTTCCGCTTCTAAATGTCTGGTTTGGCAGGCTTAGAATTGTAGATTCTGACTGAATAGATGGATTTGCAGTTCCTATCCTTAATGGTGAACAATTTACATAGCACCTTGGGACTTAAAAGGTTTAAATGTTGGAAAAGACTATCCCTATCATTTTGAAAGACAATTAAGGTTATTTTACCCCATCCCAAGAGGAACGCATCATGTATTTAGAAGAAGAAATTCTATATTTTTTAAAGGGATTTTATTATATTTGAACAACATCTAGAAACATAGCCGTCTCATGTGTAGTGTATGGTATTGCAACTCATCCACATTGAAACGAATGAGACTAGGCTGCAAAGCCACACAAAGCCATGGATAATAGTGTAATCTCTTAAAAAAAAAAAAAAGCAGTGTGCGTTTAGATACATGGCTATGTGACACTGAGTACCAGTTTCCTGGTGGAATAAATAATGAACATGTTGTATTCAATGGGTGACCATAATCACCTTTTGTATTATTAAAGAGGACCAACCACCAGGATTTTTCTATATAAACTAAGTGAGTGCTATACTGGCACTATCATGCTAATTCTATACATACCTTTAGTTGTGAAATCAGATGTATAGTTTCTGAAATACAGGCAAGTAAAGGTTGTGAAATACACTGTTATTTCATGATAGGTGCTGCAGAATATCTAATAGGTGGGTTGGGTTTTGCTAGTTATTCCCGCCTCTGTTTGCCTGCCTGTCCTTTTTTCCCTTGTCTATGCTATTACAGAGGGAGGAAGGACAGCCAGGCAGATGGGACGGAAATAACTAGCAAAACGCGACCCACCTATTAGATATTCTGCAGCACCTATCATCAAATAACAGTGTATTTCACAACCTTTACTTGCCTGTAGTTCAGAAACTATACATCTGATCTCACAACTACAGGTATGTATAGAATCAGCATGATCGCAACAGTATAGCACTGACTTTAGTTTATATAGGAAAATCCTGCTGGTTGTTCCTCTTTAAGGACATCCTGTATTCCACCAGAACAAGCTCAGGTGCAACTTGCAGGTGCCTGCTAAATGAGTCCTTTAAACTAACTAGTGAAATTAGATGAGATTAGTCAGCATTATTTCACCCCTGAAACTATTTATTTGCGCATGTAGCTGTTTCAAAGACAAATCCAGCAATACCTTCACATGGCCAATCCGTTCCTCCATTACTGAGAAATCAATGTTTAATTTGATATGCAAATAAGGCTTAAAATCCTATGTATCTCTCAAGCCTCTGTCACTCCAGGTCTATTCCCTGCCCAGTGCCGCCACCTCCTGCTTGACTGATGGCTCCTGTGCCTGGAGTCACATAGCATAGAGGCTGTTGTCAAGCAGGAGCACTGAATTGGGAATAGAGCTAGAGTGGCGGAGGCTTCAGATCTACAAACAGCTCTTCAGCCTTATTTACATATCAATTCAAACACTGATATCTCAGTAATGGAGGAACGGGCTGAATTTGTCTTTGAAAGAGCTACATGCGCATACAAATGTTTTAGAGGTGAAATTCTTCTGACAGATTCCGTAGGTAAAATTTCATACAGACATATTGGAACAGGCAACTAAATATTTACAATGACTTTTGAGTTTTACCCTTTTACAACCCTGTGTAACATATAATCATGTGGGTAGTATAATTGAAAACACCTGGAAAATGCGTATGGCAGAATTATCTGTCTATGCTACATTCCAGTGCATTCCATTTAATTTACCCCAATTGAAAATATTGATTAATATAACAAAAAGATAAGAAACTGAGAAAAAAGATATATAATCATACATAAATAGCAAAGCAATAAATATCATTGCTTGTAAAAAAAAAATATCTCCTAATTCACAGCATTAACTGGACTGTAAGTCCAACACAGTACCAAACATCAAAAGTGCAAATAAAATAGTCACATAATGAAATAAATAAACAACAAATTATAAAACAAAAAGACACAATTCAGTGGCATCACAAAACTCACAAACTGTGAGTAGGACAGTGCATTTAAATGATTTAAAGCATTGATTAATACAATCTTTACGTTCCAATACCTTCTAAAGCTGCAATCATTGATCATGTCACATATATAAGCAAAGGCCTTAAGATGCACCCATCACCCATGAACTGTAGAGGGCAAACGTATAACTCATAGTGTAAGGTTCTTCATGAGCAAGTATGCTATATAGCAGAGGTCCCCAACCTTTCTGCCACATTCAGCTCTGAAGAAGGGTCATGATCCACATTCTACTCTGAAAAAGAGTCATGACCCACATTCAGCTCTGAGAGAAGGTCGCGAGCTACATTCAGCTCTGAGAGGGGGTCACAAGCCAGATCCAACTCCCGCCCCTTCATATTAGTGGCACCCAGAGCCCCTATTACTGGTATAATGACAGCCAAACCTATTCCATAGAAATCACAACTAGGCAGTTATACGAAGATCCAGGGGTTCCTTCCCTACCACCATTTAGATTTGTTCTTCTATTTGGGCTACTGACAAAAGTTACCATCTAGAGACCTGCCCTTCATCTTCATAGCTGCTTGATAGCCCTGGTGCTGGTGCACCAAGCTGGCAGGAAGTCGAGAGCCACACATCACAGGTTCACAAGCCACATGTAGCTCCTGAGCCACAGGTTGAGGACCCCTGCTATTTTGGAAGCAGTGGTTACAATATGAAGCTCTCCAGCTGTTCTAAAACTACACCCAGGATGCCATGGCTGGAGGTTGTAATTCAGCAGTGTCGGCCAAAGAGCTACAGTTTGGTGACCAGTGCTATTCTATCTCCAAAACTGATGACCGACAAAGTAAGAGGAACGTTCACATGTTTCTGACAAGATGTCTGCCTACACTGTGCTAAAATGACAGGTACAATTAAAGGTGATATCCATAATTAGAAATAAAAAAGTCTCACTTGTTTTCCAAAAACAGTGCCACTCTTTCTATGCTTCGTCTGGTGAGGCAGCTATTGGAATAAGATGGAACACCGGTCAAAGCCAATGAACCAGAGTGGCACTCTTCCTCAAAATAACACCCTTGTTTTCTAATTTTGAACAAATCCTTTAATTCTGCAGATAAAACCATTTCCATGCCAGTGATACTTGGAAGAATTCTTTGCAATTACTTTGCCATCAACTAATATTAAATGTTTTTTGCACTAAGTATAATAAAAGGAAGAAATTCAGTAATCATTCTTAAAAATCGGAAATTTTCCTTTCCTTTCCTTACTCCTCTAAAAGGAACATTTATTGTCACGCAGTCGCGGCAGGCAAAATAACTTTGCTTGCAAAATCAAAAACTAAAAAAACAAAAACAATGTTTAGATTTTATACATACAATAAAAAAAGGGTCTGTACATCTTTTCAAATCTTTGTAAAAACAAGAAACATGTAACAGAGGAGGTGGACAAGTCAACAAGGATCGAAAGAAAAAGAACACTCAATCTTTAACTTGCCTGGCAAAGCAATCATCAGATAGTCATTGTGTATTAATGCGGTAGAATAATTGTCATCCCGGTGTGTCCCGTCAGCCCGGCTCTTGCCACCGTACAAGCATGCATACACTTCTGAATTTACGACCTTGCATACTTTTGCACACTTGCTGACTGAAGTTAAAAAATAAGTGCATTAAGTATCTTTGTACATTCAAGTCACTTCCTAAGGCAAATTATCTACCAAATGTACTCCCGAGTGCTTTGGTATTTTGCTTCTGTGTACGGACTGTGATTAAAAATGTGCGAAATTTGGAGGTTTGGTAAGATGAATCTAGCGGGAGAATGCCTCAGACACAATGCTTATTTTTCCACCCTGTACAGGTATATTTATCATATTTATCATGGCATGATTATAGCAGGTATACTATTAAACATATAACGCAACCTATATTAGAAGTGGCTGGGCTGCTGTTTGTTTGTTTCCAACATTTTTCACTAATTTCAATAAATGTTTTAACGGAAAGATGGACCAATACTCAGACCCTGTTACTGTGACAATAGGACACCAAATACTGATTGTAACCAACTGTCCTTCGGGATCCATCTTGAAAATCCCAAGTTGTGCACCTGCAAATGACAATATTGTATAACAAAAAGTAAAGTAGACGTTAGCCTGTTATTACTGACGGAGAGATGCCACAAAGGTGAGCCATTACACAGGTCCTTCTTCTGGTCTCTCTTATTGTCTTTAAGTCTTGAAGAAAGTTCTCATCCGGGGCCAAGGTGAATGAATGTGTACAAGAGCATGTCCTAAAAACCTGTATAATAAACCTGGATAGCAGAGCTTGCAGTGACGTGAACTTTATCGTTTGCCATGAAGATAATATATTACTGTCATCTGTGTCGCCATAACACAGGATAGCAGTGGGCAATATACAGTTCTGAAGTTAGTTCTAATCTGTAGGTGACATTTCTGGTAATCACTGTGATCGGGTGAAGGAATGGGCAGTGATTTCACAGTTCAATTTTGCATGCTGGGAAGGATTCATCTTGCATAACAACTGTGCTGCTACTCGCTAGTACCATAATATTCAGGTCCTGCTGTTTTTCATGAGTCTCCTGGTACCATTCTCGCATCACTTCTGAATCATGGGTTGGAATAAGTGTGACCTGCGATTAGAGGAAATAGATATATTGTTAATTTCATAAATTATCTGACATCTCACATTTAACCCCATAATGACCTAGGACATATATATACGTCCTAGATCTTACTTTCTCCCTTTGATGTGGGTTTGTGTGCTGACCCCACATGTTTCTCTGCACATGTATGCTATCTAATTAGCCAACATGTGCAGCTAACAGGCGTGGGTGGATTGGAGATCCACCCATGCCTGTTGATCCAGTAGATCGCACTGTCAAACTCTAACATGCTCCGGTGGGGATCACTCTGTTCCCTGCCGCCATCGGTGGCCCCGTGATGTGATCAGGGGGCGCCATTATGTTGTCATGACAGCCCGGGGTCAGCCAATAACCCTTGTTGCTGTCATGACTCACTTCCTGTGAATGTTGGCAGAGCGGAGGCATTCACAGGAGATCAGCATTTTCGTTAATCAGTGCGATTCTGAATTATCACGCTGATCAGCAGAAACAATTGGATAGTGCCATCATAAAGCTAGTAAAATCAATGAAAAATATAAAAAATAATTAAAAAATAAGAAAACATACAAAAAAACTAATAATTCAAATTATCCCCCTTTTGCCCATTGAAAATAAAACAATAAAAAATACACATTTTATATTGCTACATTCAGAAATCTATCACAATATAAAATCAATTAATCTGATCAGTAAAGGGCATCGTGAGAAAAAAATCAAAACACCAGAATTACATTTTTTTTTGGTTACCGCAAGATTGCATTAAAATGCTGTAAAAGGCAATTCAAAAACATCATATCTACCCAGACATGGTATAATTAAAAACGTCAGCTCAAGATGCAAAAAATAAGCCATCACTGAGCTCCAGATCCTGAAAATTGAGGAGGCAACAGGTCTCGGAAAATGGTGTCAAAAGCGTCTTTTTTTTTTTCTACAAACTTTTGATTTTTTTTCACCACTTAGATAAAAGTAAAATTACACAAGTTTAGTATCTATGAACTTATAGTGACCTGGGGAATCATATTGCCAGATCAGTTTTACCATATAATGAACATGGTAAATAAAAAACCAAAATACAATTGCACTTTTTATTTTCCAATTTCACCGCACTTAGAATTTATTTCCCCATTTCCAGTACAATATGGGGCAGAATGAAAGGTGTCATTCAAAAGTACAACTCGTCCTACAAAATATAAGCCCCCATATAGCAATATTGAGAGAAAATAAAAAAGAAGAGGAGGAAAAAAATGGGGACTGAATGGGTTAAAGGGGTTATAAACTGACTTTATCCCTTAACCTCTGTCATGCTGCCTCCATATGTACCATGGAGCCAGCTTGATGGGTTGCTATCAGGCCCTGCATTGCTGGATTATGCACACGGAAAGCTTAGAAAGAGGCACAGGAGCCCCCTCATTCTCAAAATTGGTGAGGCCCCAGATCTCAAACACTTTGATCATAAAGAATCAATTCAATACTCAATTTACAGCAAAATCAACAAAAAGCTAAATCCTCCTATTCAGGCAGTTAATGTTAGTAGTAAACTTTTTTGGAATTGAATGTGAAGTTATCAATATGATATGGAACACTCTAATAATAAACGATACCTGCATATTGCTTCCCCACTGAGCCTTCCCTTCCAGAAGAGCATCCAGGACTGCCCGGCTTGGTTCTCCAGCTGCAGCATCATTTCCACTTACTACATAGTATGAGGATCGCACTCGCTTGAAAAACTCTACATCAACATTTTTGCCACTGCTGTGGTTCGGTATATACACCAGGTCCAAGTACACCGGAGGTCCTGGGGGCACTGCGGCTGATTTTGTTGTCTTCGTGGCTCCACTTCCTGAAAACCAAATACAAATAAAACTAAGCGAAGAGTAGTTAAAAAAACATCAAGCCTGTTTTCTGGCTATATATTTAGGGGTAAAAGTAAGATTGTGATTCAGATTAATTTTACAACACATTCGATAATCTTCTAAACAAGTGTTCCTCCACCCAGTCCTCAAGGCCCATCCAACAGTGCAGGATTTCCTTAGCAATGCACAAGTGGTGGAATTATCCCTTATGCAAATGATTAAATTATCATCTCTGCAATACTAAGGAAATTCGGAACACATGCACTGTTGGTGGGCCATGAGGACTGGAGTTGAGGAACAGAGAACAAAAGTAAACTCATAGTATAAGGTAGGTTTTTGGAAGTCCTAGACTTTGTTCACAGTGGGTTGTGCAGCTTATACAAATATGCCACTTATAGAGCCGATATGGTTCACAGCATGGAATTCCCAAATTGTAAACCTCATGCTTTTCCTTGTATTGTACTACATTGCATACACAATTACAAGCTAATCTGAATTTTTATTTTTCAAGATTTTTGTCACAATCAAGGCTGTAAATGGAAATATGTTAAGATCCTGCCAGATTATCTGGAACATTATGCTGCCAGTCATCAGATGAACGAGCAAAACACATGTGCATGAACACATAATGTACATGCACCCTTAGTTACAAGGTAGTACCAGCACAGAGAGTCAACTCCTGTCCATGGCTTTTGTCTGTAATGGCAGCTTAGCTACTTTTAATTGTATGAGTCTGGGTGGCATTACCAAAACCAACTTGTGGGCAGCTGTGGCACTGTTTTTAGAGGAAAGTAGTCATACTTTAATAATCATTTCTGTCCCCTTTGTGCACACAAACTTCTTGCCCATCATCCATTCCCTGGCTTCTGCACCAGAAATAGCAGTTAAAGGGAACCTGTTACCAGATTTGGTGACTATAACCTGCGGCAACCACAAGTGAGCTCTTATATACAGCATTCTAGAATACTATATATGAGAGCCCAGGCTGCACTGTATATCGTAAAAAAAACACTTTTATAATACTCACCTAGGGGCTGGTCCGGTCTGATGGGTGTTGCTGCTCTCCAATGGGTGTCGCAGATCAAAGTGCGCCTGCGCAGGACTACAATGTCAGCTTATGTGGACGACGTAGACACGTCATCCACACTGGGCTGGGAAGAATGAGGACGGAGATAGCAGCAGAGAGGAGGCGCCAGACCGAAGACCGGACCACCCTTTAGGTGAGTATTATAAAAGTGTTATTTACGTTTTACAGCACGGTCTGGGCTTTTATATACAGTATTCTGGAATGCTGTATATAGGAGATCATTGGTGGTGGCCATAGCTTATAGTCACCAAATCTGGTGACAGGTTCCCTTTAAGCTGTGTGCACTGGTACTACCATTCACCTTACATTCCTGACTTTTCCATAGGTTCCTATGAACTCTAATTTTACCTCTCGTAGTATAGTCAGGCAACGTTTTTTATTGTATTCATTTCTCAAACTAGCCTAGGGGGCCGATCATTAAGACTAGTGTAGTACATGCCAGTGTTAATGAAGCGTTGTGATGGCGTAAGATGCGCCAAATTCATTAAGAAACACACACCTCTAAAAGAATTCAGCACATTTTCACACTGGCGTGCACCTCACTAAAAATGCTATTTCAGTCATCGACTTGACTAACAGTTTTTGCGTAAGTTGCACCATTAAAGTGACATAATTTATGAAGTTGATGATCGGCCGTCCTGCCTGTCCTGTGCCTATTGTAGCGGTGCTGGCCAATGGTGCAATTAAAATAACAAGTCACTAAATTTTTACGCAATGTTGCTTTGCACAAAAATTTGTACTTTTCAAAGTGTTTTACTCCAGAAAACTAGTTTTAACATTTTGATGAAATGGCATGCTAGTGTTTGACCTTCTATAGAGGTATGTGGGGATGCTCAGAGACTTGTCCACAACATTTGTATGTCATATAGCATGTTGTTTAGGATATTGTATTTTTATAGATACAGTTAGCTCTTTTCAATATGAAAATAACTATTGTCTCCTAAAGGATTTAGAGTTTAGAATATTTATGGTCTATCATTAGGTCATGACATCTACAAGTATCTGGATTCTCTAAAGTCAGACCCCTACTGACCTATGGGCCATCAATATTCTAAAGCATGAAAATCCCTTTATGGATGAAGATATAAAACACCTTTTTGGTACAAACCTTCTATATAGCTCTATAAATATTTCAGACTTATAGTTCATAGTGGGGTACCACAGGGGTCAGTATTGGGCCCGCTTCTTTTCAACATATTTATAAATGACCTTGTTGGGGGCATGCGGAGTAGAATTTCAATATTTGCAGATGATACTAAACTCTGCAGGGTAATCAATACAGAGGAGGATAATTTTATATTACAGGGAGATTTATGTAAATTGGAGGATTGAGCTGAGAAGTGGCAATTGAAGTTTAATGTAGATAAATGTAAGGTCATGCACTTGGGTAGAGGAAATAACATTTATGATTATGTACTTAATTGTAGAACACTGGGTAAAACAGACACAGAAAAACACTTGGGTGTATGGGTGGATGGTAAACTTCACTTTAGTGGACAGTGTCAGGCAACTGCTGCCAGGGCTAATAAAATAATGGGATGTATTAAAAGAGGTATAAGTGTTCATGAAAAAAATATAGTTCTACCTCTGTACAAGTCACTAGTGCGACCGCACTTAGAATACTGTGTACAATTCTGGTCACCGATATATAAGAAGGACATAGCTGAACTGGAGAGGGTGCAGAAAAGAGCGACCAAGATTATTAGAGGAATGGGTGGGCTGCAATACCAAGACAGGTTATTAAACTTGGGGTTATTTAATTTGGAAAAACGAAGGCTTAGGGGGGATCTAATCACAATGTATAAATATATGAGGGGACAGTACAGAGACCTTTCCAAAGATCTTTTTACTCCTAGGCCTGCGACTGGAACACGGGGGCATCCGCTACGTCTTGAGGAAAGAAGGTTTAATCATAATCACAGACGAGGATTCTTTACTGTACGAGCAGTGAGACTGTGGAACTCTCTGCCGCATGATGTTGTAATGAGTGATTCACTACTAACATTTAAGCAGAGCCTGGACGCCTTTCTTGAAAAATTTAATATTACCAGTTATGTATATTAGATTTTATGACAGGGTATTGATCCAGGGAACTAGTCTGATTGCCGGATGTGGAGTCAGGAAGGAAATTTTTTCCCCACTGGAACTTGTTCGCCACATTGGGGTTTTTTTGCTTTCCTCTGGATCAACATGTTAGGCTACAGGTTGAACTAGATGGACTTAGAGTCTCCCTTCAACCTTAAAAACTATGATACTATGATACTATGATAGTTATCCTATGAAAATAATTAAAGGGATTGTGTAGGATTAGAAACCATGCCACAATGATCCATAGGTTATGTCTGATACTGCAGGTCAGTTCTATTGCAGTTGAACTACAATACCATGCACAGCCTGTGGACAGGTGTTCCACTGATTTTGGAAGAAGGCAACCAAATTTTCCTACTTCTGAGCAACAGTTTGGATTCTATTTTTTAATTTCGCTGAAGGGTTAAAGCTGCAGTGTGATTGGTTTCTATGGACAAGAAGAACAGTTTAAGTGTTAAACATTTTTGATAAATATCTTGTGTTCAATTAAAATATACCCAACTGACCTGTGGATCCAGTTTTAGTTGATTTTGTTGCACTTGTATTAGATGCGTTCTTGGTTTCCTTATCCTTCTCTTCCACCTTTGCAGCTTTGGGGTCGGTAATTGAGCCACTTTTTGGACCTTTTTCTACCGAGTCTTTCTTTTTTGGAGCGACACTCTTGGAACTTCTCTCTAAACTTTCTTTGATTGGCCCAGGCTTTGGTGATGCTGCTGAAATCTTAGATTTGCCATCACTCTTTCTAGCTGGAGAAGAGGATTTGGTTTTCCCTCCTGCCTTTTTAGTTTTTCCTTTTTCTTTTAAATCTTTTTTCATAGGCTTGCCTAAACTTGGGTCAACAGATATAGTTTCTGGATCCATCATTGAGACATCCGGGTGCCTAGGAGATGGGCTTGGATCCTGCAAGGGAATAGGAGGAGGATCCATATGTTTATAGGTTACTGTTTTATCAGTAGGGATAGTTTCGGATTCATCTTCAGAATCTATGTTTGCATCCGCTGTTATAGAAGGACACTCTTCAGTTTCTGGTGGAACATCTGAATCTGTCTGAGATGGGGCTGATTCACTAACTGAGGTGGGAGGTGTTTCATCACATTGACGTCCTTTCTGTTTTCCTCCTGAGGGTGGCTGGGCTCCTCCAAGTTGAGTTAATGGCTTGTCTAGCTCCTGAGCTTGCTCCTCACTTGCAAACCATTCTAAAGGATTTGGGTTAATGAAAGAAGGTGAAAGTTCTGTTTTGGGGTGTTTATACTCACATGCAGAAACAAGACACAGATCAACTTCTTGTCGATTCTCAGCAAAAGGTGACTTGTCAGTAACAGAAAATCTATCATTCATTTCACGGGAATAACTATAAGCCTCACATACGTTATTCCTGTCATCTAAATCTGCTGCATAAGCAAAGGGGTTTGTATTATGTAAAACTGTGGGTTCTTTTACTGCCCTTGACTGAAATCCAAATGGTTCATCAGAGGAAATTGATACAGATGAGGCTACTGAGCCGTAATCCAGTGACAGATCATTTTTTGGACATGGAGGATCAACTGTACTAGATGACTGTCTAAGTGAAGATGGTGCTGGAGTTATTGGAGAAACCTCTGTTTCAGGAGAGAGATTTCCTTGCATAAAATATTCCTGCTCTAGTATTGGTGGTGAGTAAAGGGGCATATCAGTATTTTGAACTACATCTTTCAAGGAATCTTCCTCTTTCAGAGGGGAACCCGTTTGTGATGGTGTGTGTGCAGAAGAAGTAGATGGTGATGCCTCTACTTGAGATTCAGTTGCTGCATGTTCTTCATTTTTATCTGCCACAAATCGATTGTCAATTGAAATCTTGTTACCAAAATAAGAGTCTTGATGGTCAGATGGACTATATTCCACTTCAGTTGGTCCATTTTCTGATATATGTAGCATACTAGAAGCTACTGCAGGGTGTTCTGGTGATTGTCTACTAAAGTCCATGGCAAAAGATTGCTCTGGTGATTCCTGACTGAACTCCATTGTTGACTGCTCTGGTGATCTCTGTTCTTGGAGTGAGGATGTGGATTTTCCAGTTCTAGGTGAGAAATCAGGTGGTGATATAGACATTGGGCGGGGACACTCCTCCCTAGATGGTGACATTTCTGTTTCGTGAAATGTGGTGGGTGTCTGAACAACAGAAACTGAAAGAGAGTCATCTACTTCTGTGGAATGTGGGGACCCAACTTCAGCATGAAGAGAAGGGGAAACATCATCTGTAGTTGGCTCTGGGAATGAACTGGTCGCAACAGAAGCTGTGGAAACTGATGCCACACCTTCTATGTGAGAATATGTGTCTTCTGCAACATTTTCATCTACTGGAGTCGCTGATTTGTCTGAAGCAGTACCTTCAGAAATAGACATCTTTGTGTCCTCCTTAAACAAGATAAATGGGTTAGTGCTTATCTGAGTGGGAGAAAATTCTCCTGCAATTTTTCCTCCATCTGGTACATTGGATGCCATACTTTTAGTTTCAAAATGAGTGCCAAGTGCTTTGCTCTTCTCTTGTATAGCATCAGACAACATCTCAGACACAGGGCTAATCTGAGAGGGAGAATGTCCTTCTTCGGTAATACTAGCTTGTCCAGATGATAACTTAACATCAGAGGTTAAAAATATATCATAGGGGGTCTCTGATCCAATTAATGGAGGACTACGCAATGGTGATAAAACTTTTTCAATTGGAGATTCAGAATCTGGCACTGGTTCATCCATGGGACTTATTCTAGGACTTTCATTCTTTCCTTTGTCATCATAGAACTCAAACACGACATCGACAGATGACTTCTCTATTTTCTCTGTTGGAAGGTTTGTGCCCTTCTCTTCTGTTGGTGACTGGTAGTAAGGTGTGTGACCAGCACTTCCAGCAGCAGATTGAGAAGGAGATGCTACTTCTAAGGTTTTATCATCTGGACTAGGACACTGTTCTGTCACGTCTTGCACTTCATCATGCAAGGGTGGCAAGGCACCAAGATCAGATGTTTTAATTTCATTAGGGGTCAGGTCAAAATTAACACTTCGCTCACTCAATGGTGTCTTAGAAATTGGTGATGGAAGTACTGGACTCTTACTTGGACTTAGCTTGTCTTCTGACTCATAATTATCCTGTATTTGTAAATTTGCAGAACTTTTTATTTCAGTGGTTCCATACACATAAGCATCACGTAGTGCTGATTTGGAGAATTTGTCTTCTTCTAGAGATGAAGGTGGTGAGATTGTTGATGCTGAAGCATTGTATTCCTTGCCTTCAGTAGCATCAGCTTTTGAACCATCAGACAAACTATTCAATTCATCATGTATTGGAGAAACCCTTATTTTTTCAAATTCCTGGGAACACAAAATTGCCTCATATTTAGTTATGTTGACATACTCTTGAGATGGGGATTCACTTTCCTCATTGTTTGTCTCATCACTCATTACATCTTTTGGTGTTGACATATCATCCATTGGAGTTGGTTCACTAGATATTTCAATGGTTGAATGAGTAAAGCCTGAAGTAGCAGTAAATTCTTCAGGTTGATCTTCTCTATTTTCTTCATCAGATACTGTTGCTTCACTCTCAGAACCTCCAGGTAAAGTTTCATCATGAATAGAAGCTCCTGGCTCTACAGCAGGTGACTGAGGCTCAGATGTTTTGGATGGTGTAGAAGACAAGACATATTTATCTTCAATGTCACTAATAACTTCAAACTTGTCTTTTGCTGCAGTATTATAATGGCATTCAACATCCAGCTTATCTGTTTCCTGATCATCATCTTTTGCATCATCTGTTCTATCTTCATCTGCCTCTTCTTCTGTTTCCTCTATATCTTCTTGTTCATCTGCTGCCTCAGAATCAGGATTGTCTTCATGACTATGATGTTTGCCTTTCAAATTTTGGAATGCATCAGTATCAGCTTCTTCATCAGTTTCAACTGACTCAATAGCTTGATGTTCACCCAGTGAAGTTCTTTCTTCAATATCTTCCACCTGTTCATCAACCTCCTCTGTCTCTGCTTTTTCTTCATAGTCACCAGCTTCAGATGATTCTTCAAGCCCTGTTCCTTCATCTTCATATTTGTCATTTTCATCTGACCTGTGCTTTTCAATGATTTCTAATTCCTCTGGAGTCCGTTCACATTCACCTTCTGTAGTAGTTATTCCTTCATCTGGTGAATCTGCAGGTTCTTCACTGCTAGCATTATCTTTCTTGATAATATAGGAATCAGTCTGTACAATGACTACTTCATCCCTAGGAGACAATGCCTGTATTTGAGGCCTCTTTTCTTCAATGATATGGCCTTCTTCATCCCTAAGGTCTTCAAAGTCTTTTGTTAAATCTTCAGGAGAAGACATAAGAGATCTTTGTGATACAAGATCTACAATATTTTCAGCAGCTGCAGCAGAAGCTTTAACAGATGCTGCAGCTGCAGCTACGGCTGCCGTGGCTGCAACAGCTCCTGCGGCTGCCAGTGGCTTCTTCTCAGATACTTTTTTAATTACTTTTGACTTTTCCTTTGTTTTGTTAGTAGCAGCTGCTTCCTTTTTAGCAGATTCTTCTTTCTTTTGAACTTTTCCTTTAGAAGCAAGCTTTTTAACCTCAGGAGTTGCTGATACTTTCTTTGTTTCTTTTGAAGGTTTCTTGATTTCTTTTTTGGCATCCTTCTCTTTTTCATCTTTTTTAACTTCTTTTTTCAAGTCTTTTTGAGAAATATCTTTTTTTATATCCTTTTTAACCTCTTTTTTCTCCTCCTTCTTTACTTCCTTCTTGACCTCTTTTTTCACTCTGTCTTCCTTAGCTTCCTTTTTCACTTTGTCTTCCCTAATGTCTTTCTTAGGTTTTTCTTCCTTAACCTCTTTCTTAAGTTTTTCCTCTTTAACTTCCTTCTTTATTTTATCTTCCCTTTTAACTGGAGTTTTGTCTTCCTTCTTCGGTGCTTCTTTCTTTACATCATCAGATTTTGCTTTTACTTCTTTTTTTAATGCTTTTTCCTTTATGACTTTGGGCTTAACGTCAGCTTTTTGTTTTTCTATATTTTCTGATTTAATGATTGGCTCCTCTTTGTGTGAAACAGGCTTTTCTGCTGAGGATTTAGCCTCATTTTTTACAGGCTTTTTAATAGATGTTTTCTCCTTGTCTACCTTTTCTGCTTGTTCGGGGTGGCTGCTTTTTACACCTTCTGAATGCTCTTCCTTTGATTCTTTTTTCACCGGTTTGCTGCTGGGAGTTGTTTTTGAGGACTTTAGACTTTCTTTGCTTTCGGCCCTCTGCTTCATCTTTGCTTGCTTTACTGCAGGGCTTGAAATAGTATCACTTAGGTCTTTCTGTGTTATGACAGGTTGCTTCAAAAAGTCCAGATGTTTGAGCTTTTCAAGGCCTTCAAGTATTTGGTATTGTGTAGTATTTCCTGGAAACAGGACTCTTACTATTTTCTCAGAAGGATTTGATGGATGCCATACAATAAGAGAGGAAATTGAAGTTAAATAATTAATAGGGACATCAACTTCTAGACCATTAGGTAGCACCAAGCCAGCTTTTTCTTTGCTGGTGCCTGACCACTGCTGCATAAAATACTGAGATTCTTTGCTTCCCTTTAATGGATTCAACACATACATCTCAAGTTTTCCTACACCCATTTTTTGAAACAAGATAATGGGTTCAATGGAGTTTCCTACACTTCTGAACAGAGGTTCTGGTTTCATAGATAATTTACTTAAGTACTGAAGTGTAAAATTAGCTTCTTCTATACTTCTTCTAACTTTGAAGTTAGGTTCTGGGTTTTTCATATTGTCTGGAACATTAAGAAAGACAACTCCAAGGTCTGGAGAGATAAGGTTTTTCATCCAATCACTGTTGGTCGTTGACCCTTGAGACTGTTCTTCTTCGAGCTCACATATTTTCCTTTGAAGCATACTATTGATACCAGGCAGATTGTCATCTCCAATGTGGGTGAGCAATATTGAATCCACCCTATCTAAATGTCTAATGAGTTTCCAAAAACAAGATTTTCTCTCAGATCCACCATTAATGAGCATGTTAAAGCCATTCACTGCAAACAAAGCAGAGTCGCCCCTTCCTCCTGGGAAAATATAGCAACATGGCTTTGAAAGCTTCAGAAAGCCACCAGATGTGGGAGGTTCTAAAATGTCAAAAGGTGATGGTATTTCCACAGATTCTGATAAGTATTCTGTAAATTCAGAAAGTCCTTCCATTTCAGGCAAAACTGAAGATGAGTTGAGTTTCATGTTGATGAAATCTTGAAGGTTGTGTCTCTCCAGATTAGAATTCTTCCAATGTCCTTCTTCAGGACAAAAAAGTGTAAGGCTTGCTTTATTTGCAGGATGTGTATTGCTCAAAAGTTCACCAATCTACATATAGAGACAAAAGACAAATATGTATTTAATAATAAGGAATTGAGAAAAACAGACAATAGTCCTAAAATTAATGCAGGTAAAACATGAAGGAGTTGCCTACAGCAATAACATTTGTCTTTGTCCTGGTAAATGACAGTCATATTGTATGGAATGGAATATAAATGTTTCGGCACTCAAAAGACAAAAAAAGAAAAAAATAATTCCTTTTCTGTAATGCTTTTATTTTGTGTTCAGACAAACATTTTTTGAGAAACATTTCATACATCTTGTCCGATGTTTCGGCTGTAAGCGTAAGCCTTTTTCAAGGATAACATGTGAGGAGGAGTAATCTGGAAGGGGAATAAAAAGGAACCGAAGATAGGAGGATACAGAGTAACGGCATTTTCTTGGAACTATAAGTAGTCCTCTATTGGTCCAAGAGAATCCTAACTAAAAAGTGGTGGCTATGCACCATGTGGATACTCACGTGGTGGGGCTCAATTCCCATACTACCCATGTGGATATAGTTCCTTTTATGTACATATAGTGACTTCAGGTGCTGTGAGCCCCACCACAACATAAGCATCCACATGGTGCATAGCCACCACTTTTTCATTAGGATACTGTTAGGGCCAGGTGGACGGGCAGACCCAGGAGGTGGATCCACTGGGCCGAACACCTCACTGAAGGCAAGGGGTCCGGTAGCCGGAGCACTACAGGTAGCAGGACAGTCCGTTCGAAGGAGTGGAGTGTAGAAGTCCCTGGGACCACGGAGTCACCGAAGGTAGTCCGGGTGATGGAGCTCAGGTTCGGAGGCCAAGATGTTGTCAGGCAGAGTCCGGAACCGACGGAGCGAGAAGACGGGTCACCACAGGGATCAGAGATGGTATGGACTGACGGGATGGCGGACAGCGACCGTTCGGGGTTCGGGAATCGTCAGGACCGGATGGCGAGGCAGGAGCAGCTCTAGGAGAGAGATAGGTAAGTATACCGCAAGACACAAGGAGACCTGACTCCTAGCTTAGCAAAACACGAAGAACAGGCCCCGCCCACTTGGAAAGGATCCCCCTATATACCCTGTACCTGATTCTTCAATATCCTGTTGGAGGACACTGACCCTTTAAGAGAGGGTCAATGACCGCGCGCGCCCTAATGCGCATGCGCGAGGCCCGGGTGCCAGAAGCCAGAGGAGGGAGCAGTGAGCAGGAAGCTGGAGAGCCTGGCTGGGGCCGAGTTGCCGACGGGCGCCGGGAGCGGGGACCGGGATGCCTGGAGACCGCAGGCGATGGGGCAGGAAGGCTGTGGAGCGGGGAACCGGGAAGCCTGGCACGGGAGCGGCGGAGCGCGACCTGAGAGCGGGGAGCATGGCAGAGGAGCCGGGGAGCATGGCAGGGGAGCCGGGGAGCCTAGCAGGGGAGCCGGGGAGCGTGACAGATACTCTTGAACCTATGGAGGACTACTTATAGTTCCAAGAAAAGGTCGTTAATCTGTATCCTCCTATCTACGGTTCCTTTTCCTTCCCCTTCCAGGTTACTTCTCTTCACATGTTATCCTTGAAAAAGGCTGATGCTTACAGCCAAAACGTCCAACAGGATGTACGACATGTTTCACAAAAAAAAAATTCTGAACACTAAATAAAAGCATTACAGAAAAGTAATTATTTTTTTCTTTTTTCGTCTTTTGAATACCGAAGCATTTACATTCTATTACTGGTGTTTTGTTGGCTTCAGAGCAGCACTTTACTGACCTGTGATCCAGATATATCCTACTATTGACATTGTATGGAATCAGCACCTTTTCCATGTTTTGTCTGTACTTTTTTCTTACATTATGCCCGATATATTTATTCTAGTGGAAAACTTTACTCACAATATGGTAAATGGATGTTCAGCAAATGTTCTGCCTAAAATGGGTAAAGGAGATAACCAACCAGAGAAAATGAAAATACTATTCCTACAGCAAATGATGAAGGACACCACATTATGATGTATCCCTTTAAAGAATATGTGAAGAGGATGGTTAGCTGGCTCATTTCAAATGCTAAGCCAGTTGTTCCATTTTCTGTCTTTTCATCAGTCGTGACAGAGAAGGAGGCTGGCTGAGCGCTTACAATATGTTAGTCAGCCAGCTCCCTTCACATACAGCACTGATAACATACTGACACACAAAATGCTGACTTGTTTTGAACATAAAGCTGGACATGGATCTTTCAGGACCAAGCTGATATCTTCAAATCAGGGCACCTAAGAAGTAAATTACGGTAATACATTCGATAACATGCTATTTCAAGTATATATGTGTATAATTCATTTAAACCCCTCCTTATAGATGAGGCAGCAACAGGAGAGTTGCACAAAAAGCATGTGTGTATAGTCTATGGTATGCTATATAGCCTTATTTTACCTTATAGCATAACAAAAAAAGCCGTCATCATTCAGTAAATCCTGGATCAGCACATGATAATGAAATGACTAGGCTGAACATGTCCCAGTCTACACAGAATAGCTAACAAGTAAGCTGCACAGAATGACATGACTAAGCTGAGCATGTCCCAATCTATACAAAATAGCTAACAAGTAAGCTTCACAGAACGAAATGACTAAGCTGAGCATGTCCCAGTCTACACAGAATAGCTAACAAGTAAGCTGCACAGAATGACATGACTAAGCTGAGCATGTCCCAATCTATACAAAATAGCTAACAAGTAAGCTTCACAGAACGAAATGACTAAGCTGAGCATGTCCCAGTCTACACAGAATAGCTAACAAGTAAGTTGCACAGAGTGAAATTACTAAGCTGAGCATGAGCATGTCTCAATCTATACAAAATAGCTAACAAGTAAGCTGCACAGAATGAAATGACTAGGCTGAGCATGTCCCAGTCTACACAGAATAACTAAGAAGTAATCTGCACAGAACATGAAAGGTCAGTCTATTGTGTATAGTCCTGTGGCAAACATGAAAGCAAGAATATTTCAATATAATTTTCCTGAATGAATCACTAAAAATTCATTTGTGTTGTTAAAACCTGCTTTGAGTTTTGCAAGAAAAAATTATTATAGTGTACACCATTGCAATAAAATTATTTTTCTCATTATATTAGCGTACTTTGCTGTTTAATCACAAGATGGAAAAGTTGTGGTCTGTGCTGTGAGCTGCAGATAATTCGACAGCATCCTGCTGTTTCTTCTAGGCTGCCATTTTTTGTGGTAGGCAGTGAGGAAGAATCTTACAATCATTTTTCTTGTGAAGTATGCATTAAATGATATTTACTGTAAATTGTACTTTTCATTAATTACTGTTTTACAGGTGATTATATTCTCTTTGATAAATTACTCGGCAGTCTCTTTATTACTGATATTTGATGGTAATGAATACTTAATGTAGTTATTTATTCAACAAAAATTTTAGTCTATGCAAAACAATGCAGCAAAGCTAGTACATATTCAGGATATTACTTGCTATATCCGATGATGACACACACCTCCTGATCTGCAAAGATCTCTATGAAATTTTGGAATGAGAAGGATCCAGATTGAAGAATAAGTTCGCCTGTATTTTCAAAGCATTGTCCGGTCAACACTAATAGTTTGTGTCTTGCAGCATCTGTGATCATCAATCGTACCTAATGATAAAAGACAAACATCCTCCATTCAATACTTACTTCAAGACATATTTAGTACATTACATTATTTGAAGATTTCAAAACATTACTATCTCGCGGAAAATTTTGAGTAGTTTCCACGATCCCTCTGTGCAGGGCATCGTGCACACAGATGATGCTCTGCCGCGCCTTCCTGACCTACAGTTCCGGCAGTGACATGTTTCCTTTGTGCAGAGCATTTGAAGATACTCGGCTGTGTTTCTTTGAGCGCTAGTTGAACAGAAGTTTGACAGCATAGGACTCCTTGCAGGTTCTGGGAGGTGCTGATTACTCAGGTGTTCCACCTTCCTGTAATTGCCCTGTTTCATTACTGAGCATGCTCTCCCAGAACCTCGCCAGTCATACTCTCTGATTCTGCAGTTGTGCTCTTGGCTTGTATTTGTGTTCTGTTCTATGTTTTCTGATCCCGGACAGTTGAGTGACTCCTCTCTGTCCGCTCTCTGTTATTGTTGTTACCTCCTGGCTTCTCACCTTGGACCATTACTTGACCACGTCTCTGTCTGCTCCCTAAATCTATACGTACTCTCCTGGAATTCTGACCCTTGGCCTGTGACTTGACTGCGTTTCTGCTTATTTCCTATGTCCTGTCGTGCCCTCCAGTTTCCTGACCACGGTTAAGTAGTGACTAGCATCACAGTAATCACACTTGGGACAGATGTTACTGGCTCCCAATGAATGCCAATTATTATTATTATTATTTATTTTTATAGCGCCATTTATTCCATGGCGCTTTACAGTGAAAGAGGGTATACGTACAACAATCATTAACAGTACATAACAGACTGGTATAGGAGGAGAGAGGACCCTGCCCGCGAGGGCTCACAGTCTATAGGGAATGAGTGATGGTACAATCGGTTAGGACAGAGCTGGTTGCGCAGTGGTGTACTGGACTGAGGGTTATTGTAGGTTGTAGGCTTGTTGGAAGAGATGGATGCCAATGACTTACAATGGAATCTTTGGAGTTCCATGGAGATGAGATGCAATGCTCTTCAAGCATTCTGCATCAACAACTGCTCTTTGTGTCATATCTGACAGAACCTGTAGGTTTTTCATGTTATTTTGTAGTTTGGTAAATTTTGTTGTTTTATCTACTAGATATTTTCTGTGATAATGTACAACCCAGAAGACTTTTTAACCATTTAGTTTGGCCTCTAATTAAACATTAGGTTGTGCCTTCCCTATAAATCACTTATAAGGTGCAGCTTCAGTTAGCATTTCCTATAAAATGAGCAAATGTAGATGTATCGGGAAGAGTTATTCTAATGGTTCAGTTTGATTCTTAAAGCTTAACCCTCTCACGACATACGCCGTACATGTACGGTGCAAGTTGGAAGCCGGTGTATGGAGCAGGTGATGCCTGTGTATTACAGCAAGAACCTGCCTCTAATAATCGCAGGTGGACAGAGTTCTACCTGCAAATGTTAACCTGTTAAATCCTGTTGTCAAACTTTAACAGAGGGATTTAACACACACCATTACGGGGTGCTCCATTTTAAGCACCCATCAGCGGACCTCTGATGTGATAGAAAATCATTGATTATTCCTGTGACAACAGGGTTCTGAACACCTCCATGCTTGTTATAGCAGTGCTCCTTTGAAACTTGCCTGTGGCCGAGCTTCAAAGGAGACTCTGGTTTTCATCAGATGCAGCAATGCTTTGGCAATGCTGTATAAAGCACAATCGATCAGATGATCATAACTTCAAGTCCTCTAAGGTGACTATTAGAAACAATGAAAGTAAAAAAAAGTGTAAAAAAAATATGAAAAAATATTTAAAAAACATATAGGTTCACATTATTCCCCTTTTGCTCATGAAAAATAAAGGTAATAATAAAAAAAACACACATATGTGGGAACACTGCATTCTAAATGACCGATTTATCAAGGTATAAAAATAATTAACCCAATTGATAAACACTTTAAAACTTTAAACAAAAATTTAAGAATGCAAAAATTAATTTTTTGCGCCTCTGGAATACGACAAAAAATACTGTAACAAGCGATCAAAACTCATATATACCCCAAAATGGTATAAAAAAAATGTTATTTCACCCCACAAAAAATAAGCAATCACATGTCTTCACTGACCAGAAAATGAAAGCATTACGGAAAATGGCGACACAACCGACATCCCTCCTCCACAATTTGTTTTGTAAGCTTCTGTTTTTTTCTAAACAACTAAAAAAACTGGACATAATTGTACTGATGAGGAGATGCATTGCAATTTTTACCACAAAATGGACACTGTAAAAACAATTCCAAATAAACCATGTCAGAGGAATTGTGATTTTTCTTTTCACACTTTACTACATTTGGATTTTTTTCCAATTTTCAAGTACACTATGGGATAAAATTAATGGTGTCAGTCAAAAGTACAACACGTTCCGTAAGAAAACAAGCCCTCATATGTCTGAGTTGATAGAAAAATAAAAAAATTATGGCTCACAGAAGTAGGAGGGAAAAAACAAAAACGCAAAAACTTAAATTGGCTCCTTCATGAAGGGGTTAATATTCTTAATTTCAATTTTGACTTTGCTTTTGTGTCAGAGAATGTTGGGTATAAGGTAACATTCCTAATTAGTTACTTTAGGACATTTGCACTATACAGACACTTGTTTTGATTCCAGAAAGGTCTCATAGTTTTGTGTTGCGAGACCCCAGGGAGGCTGGGAAGGGGGTAGAAAATTTAGGATTAGACAAAACCGTTGAGCCCAAATATAACTGCAGGACTCAAAGGCTACACTGATATGGAGGCTGATTATAATACATGTTTATTGACATTGTTTCTGGTTAGCTCTTGATAATGTGAAATATTATACATCTTTTAATGTCTTGTATGTTTATTGAATTCTCTTGTATGTATTTAACATTATCATTTTAGTAAACTGTATTATTTTATTATGAGCGGATCAATTTAGTTTTTCATTTTTTAATCCATTATAAAATGTTTGGTGGTAACGCTGGGATTTTTTAATAAGCACTTCAGAATGAGAGCAGCATTGGTCTGATTCCTTTCTTCTGGCTTAGGCTTGATGGGGACCCTGGGCACTCATTAGAAAGGAATGTGTGTTAGCTGCTGTGAATCCTGGCCATTTTCATAGATGGGTTTTGTTTAGTTCCAGACCCTCAACTCCCATAACATTGAATGTGACAGCAGTTTGCAAGACCCTGGTAAATTGTTTATTGACATTCTCTTAAGAACCATAATAGTCGTAAAGTGGGATGTGTGACAATGAAAAAGTGTACGCAGTCTTGTAGCTGGTAAGCAGTTCCATCATCACTTCCAAGATTCCTTGTTCTTTACACTGAAGATAGTTATTAAAGGGAACCTATCAGCAGATTTGGGGCCACCACCACTGGGCTGTTATATACGGCACTCTAACATGCTCTATATAAGAGCCCAGGCCACTGTGTAGAACGTAAAAATCACTTTATAATACTTACCTACACAGTCACTGCGATGATGTTGGGTCATATGGGCATCTCTGTTCTCCGGTGTCGGCGCCTCCTCTTTCGGCCATCTTTGTCGTCCTCCTTCTGAAGCCTGTGTGCATGACGCATCCTATGTCATACACACTCGTCGGTGCAGCGCAGGCGCACTACAATACTTTAATCTGCCCTACTCAGGGCAGATCAAAGTGCACCTGTACAGGACCTCAATGCCGGCGTCATGCACCCCTGCTTTAGGCTTGCGACACACATCCGTCCCTCCGGTACGTGTGTGCCTTTTTTTTTCACGTACTGGAGACACGAGCCCATGTGGTCCTATGTATTGTTTTTGTTTTGGACACACGTAAGTATTCAGGAATGGAACGTGTCTCCCTTCCGTACTTACGTGTGTCCGTTTTTTAAAACCGCTGACATGTCCGTGTTGCTCCGGCAGCACGGGTGTCACACGGCCCGCACCCGTACCACACGGATGTAGTGTGGATGGGGGCCCACGTGATACGCACCGGAGAAACACACGTGTCAGTGTAAAAATAATATAAACACATACTCACCTCCACCATACCTGCAGTCTCTGCCGTGGCTGTCCCCTGCATCCGTCCCCCAGTGAATTGAAACAACGCTTCTCTTTCACTGGGGGCCAGAAGCAGCGTCAGCGGGGAGTGGCTTTGGCCGGATGCTGTCATTTAGCACCACAGACAGCGCCAGATGATGCAGGTAGGCGGGACTTTCCGTTCTCTGTGTGTTATTACGAAAAACACACAGAGAACACATACATGCCACAAAAACAGCACATGTGGAACAAACCACCCCTTTAACACGTACGTGACAAAAACGTTACGTTTTGTCACGTAAGTGTGGCAGAGGCCTTAGAAGAAGGACGACAAAGATGGCTGAGAAAGAAGAACGGAGACGCCCATATGACCCAACTCCACCACAGCAACTGTTTAGGTAAGTATTATAAAGTCATTTTTTTACGTTCTACACAGCGGCCTGGGCTCTTATATACAGCCTGTTAGAATGCTGTGTATAAGAGCCCACTGGTGGTGGCCGCAGCTTATAGTCACCAAATCTGCTGACAGGTTCCCTTTAATGACATTGGCTGTATGTTTGCAAATTCATTGTGTGCCGCCCCCACGCCAGCAGTCGGGGCTGCTCGGATCCGGATCCGCAGTGTGGCTCAAGGGATTCTCCGGATCCGAGGTCGCGCGGACACTTTAAATAAAAGGGGACGTATATATACGGGGATTGCTGTAATCACTTGGTGATGCCACCCACGGTGTGATGAGATGTAGCACCACGGCTGCTGTTGGGGAGCACCCAGGGCGATGGGATAGCAGCCGGATATTAACCCCTCTGTGGGTAGGGATGGATGCCCCAGGGCCCAGTGTCTCTGTGCTGAGGATAGTGATCGCAGGGGCCGGCACACCCGGTCAGACCGGGGGATGTCCGTGTACTCACAGTCAAATGAATCACACAAGTCCAATGGTAAACCAAGGTGCTGGTGGCCGACGGCCGCGGCAGGGTGTATTCTGGTCCCTCATCCGGGGTGATGGTCTGTGTCACTTTCCTCTGCACTGCTCTTAGTTCTCCTTGGACGTCTCGGTATAGAACACGGGAGTCCGCTCCCAGAACTATAGGTTGGAGCCTTGCCCGCAGACGCTGACCCGTGGGATCTAAAGGGCCCCTGGTGGATGCCCTATCCCTCTCGTTGGGCTGCCGGTCTGCTTTTTGGGACTTTGGGTGGAACAGGACCTGTAATCCTGTCCTCAACTGGTTAAGTAACAAAGTCAGTGGTTCCGATCTCTGCTTCAGGGTCCAGGTACCCCCTCTGTGTACAGTTTCCGGGTCGGTTCTCCGGTGTCGGTAACATCGGGCTCCTACCCTGTCCCGGTCCACCTCGGATCTCCGGCAGCCGTGTTCCCATCTCCTGACAGACACGGACCACCATCTGCCACCTAGCCATACACCGGGGCTCCAACCCAGACGCCTTTCCTCTCTGACTTCACTTGAACTTGACTTTCTCCTCACTCCTCTGAACTACCACCTTTCAACTCCAAACACAAAAACTTCACTCCTTTTCCTGCCCCGAGTTCTCTAGACCCCTAGGTGGGCGTTTCCTTTCTGCCTGGTCCCGCCCACTGGTGTGCCTTTCCTACCCTGGGGGAGGTGACTAGGGTTTTGTTGACTCAGTGTAACCCTGCGAGGGAAGGTGTTATGCGGGGGCCTAATGTGTGTGCGACACCTGGCGGCGCCAGGGCGTCACAATTGTCATGCTGGTGCATAAATTTGGAGCCAATTAAACATCTCCCTTATGGTATTGCAAGTTTGAATGGCCCTCTGGATGAGGAGATGTGATCACATCCCATCCCCATAACGTTTGTTTAATGTAACTCCAAATATGAAGGAGGGTAGTCTCCAACCAGTCTGCAGGCTTGTGTATCAAGGAGGCCCCTTGAAAAGGGAAACAATAGATGCATAGCCCCCCACCAGATGCAGGAAAATAAATCCCACTGCAGGCCTGATTACATTAGAGTGCAGAGAAGTCAACTATTATAACACACTTCTTCCCTTCCCTATTCTAATTGTGTACAGACAAGTGTCCAGGTCACAGTAGGGAGCAGTTACAGTGGAGGAGGGTCAACTATTATCTCTATACACAGGAACTGCTGTATTTGAGGTGAGTAACTGTCGTTACACACTGCAAATCCAAGATGGCAGCCCCCAGTGTTTGAGTAAAAATAAAATTAAATGAAAACTAAGTAAATAATGAATTTAATTTTATATTAAAATAATTGATTCCATAATCAATAATTATTAATACAAAACCTACAATAGCGGCATCTTCCCTTTAAACTCACAAGCAAACACATAAAAAAAAACACAACATCAAGATCAACGTAACCAGCCTTCCGTGCTGGAAAAAGTCCAATAGTCTTTCGTTTGTGGCCAGATCCTCACACTGACCAATTCATGGTGCTTCCTCAAAAGAACCTGAGCAGCACATCTTGAAACCTGGCTCTGCTTTGAAATCTTTGCCTAGTAATGACTATGCTGATGCAGTACAACTCCCTTCTTTCTTGTTGCTTTTCTCAGTCTTGCCATTGTGTATGACTTGTGATAAGAAACTGTATTCCACCACCTCACATTCTAGCAGAGTTTGGCTGTTCCTCACACAGTTTTAAGCCTTCTACATAGCTGTTTCTGTTTCAGTTAATAACTGTTGTTCAAACTAGATATGAAACTGAGGATCATTATCACCTGTTTTGAAAAATTTGTTATTCACACACCAAACAATAATCCTACAAACTCTAAAGGCCCTGTCACACACAGAGATAAATCTTTGGCAGATCTGTGGTTGCAGTGAAATTGTGGACAATCAGTGCCAGGTTTGTGGCTGTGTACAAATGGAACAATATGTCCATGATTTCACTGCAACCACATATCTGCCAAAGATTTATCTCTGTGTGTGACGGGGCCTTAACTTTGTGCAAGTGTACCTACCGTAGAGAACAATTGATGATACTTTTTTTCTTAATTTCAGTTGTTACCTTATTTTAAACATTTAGAAACCATCAACAAATAGACTAGATAAGACTAAGGGCGGCGTCACACGCTACGATATATTGTGCGATATGTCGTCGGGGTCACGGATTCCGTGACGCACATCCGGCATCATTAGAGATATCGTAGCGTGTGACAGCTACGTAGACTGTGAACAAGCAAAAATACTCACCTTATCGTTGCTCGTTGACACATCGTTCATTTTCGTAAAGTCGTTCCTCCATCTGTGCGCCGGTTGTTCGTCGTTCCCGAGGCAGCACATATCGTTACGTGTGACACCCTGGGAACGACGAACACAGCTTACCAGCGTCCCGCCAGCAATGCGGAAGGAAGGAGGTGGGCGGGATGTTTACGTCCCGCTCACCTCCACCCCTCAGCTTCTATTGGGCGGCCGCTGTGTGACGTCGCTGTGACGTCGAACGTCCCTCCCCCTTCAGGAAGAGGATGTTCGCCGCCCACAGCGACGTCGTTAGGGAGGTAAGTACGTTTGACAGGGATTTAACGACTTTGTGCGACACGGGCAATGAATTGCCCGTGACACACAAACGACGGGGGCGGATGCTCATGTGATCGCACGATAAATCGGTGCGTGTAACGCCGCCCTAATATGTATGATTAGGCATTCATTTTTATTCTGTTCATGGCTCATATATTCAATTTTAGGAAATACATTTTTAATACCATTATCCAGAATTCTGAGAGCGGATTGAAGAGCGTCTCTTGCTCCAGAGCACTCATCCTGTCCCTCCTGCACTGCACAGACAATGCATTGATTTGAATGGAATTTTAATGCTTTATTTTCTCCATAATGACAATGAAGAGAAATTGAACTCTTAGGCGGGCTTTACACACTACGACATCGCAGGTGCGATGTCGGTGGGGTCAAATTGAAAGTGACGCACATCCGGCATCGCATGCGACATCGCAGTGTGTAAAGCCTAGATGATACGATTAACGAGCGCAGAATCGTCGTAATCGTATCATCGGTGCAGCATTGGCGTAATCCATAATTATGCTGACGCGACTGTCCGATGTTGTTCCTCGCTCCTGCAGCAGCACACATCGCTGTGTGTGAAGTCGCAGGAGCGAGGAACATCTCCTACCGGCGTCACCGCGGCTTTCGTAGGATATGCGGAAGGAAGTAGGTGGGCGGGATTTTTACATCCTGCTCATCTCCGCCCCTCCGCCGCTATTGGCCGCCTGCCGTGTGACGTCGCTATGACGCCGCACGACCCGCCCCCTTAGGAAGGAGGCGGGTCGCCGGCCAGAGCGACGGTTGCAGGGCAGGTGAGTGCATGTGAAGCTGGCGTAGTGATAATGTTCGCTACGCCAGCTATCACACGATATCGTACCTGCGACGGGGGCGGGGACTATCGCATGCGACATCGCAGCATCGGCTTGCGATGTCGCAACGTGCAAAGCCGCCCTAAGTGCTAGATGTCCCCACAAATTGCAACTGATTAATAGACATTCCATAATGGGGACACTTTGTAACCAGTTTACCATAATGGTATGGTTCTAACATCCGGATGTTGTCAGAGCAGAGAAACCCTTATCCCTTTCCCAACATAAGACTGAATAGGACATCACATGCCGGTGTATGAGCCCACACCATATACAGGAAATCCAGCTTGCTCCGGTCACTGCTGTGAACCATTTAAATGCCACTGTCAATCAATGATTGACAATGCAAATAAATCGCCCAGTCGAGAAGGGGTTAATGATCAGTGCTGTAGGGGACTACTAAGGTGTTAATAAAAAATAATTGTGCAAACTGTTCATAGCAAAACATAGCCAAGAAACACATAATAAGATTCTTTGTTTCCATTTCCCAACAGGAATAATTTTTTTTACACTACATGGAGTATAAATTAACTTAATATATAATATAGAACACAGAAACAAAATATTACATATTTCTCATGTTTGCAGAAAAAGTATGGAAAATGCGCACCCCTCGCACTGACTGACAGCCGCTCAGCACTAGAGGAAGCTGTCAGTCAGTGCTCGGGGTGCGGTTACAGCTGCTGCTCTCCATACGGAGAGCGGTACCGGAAGTTGGCCAGCACCGCCCCTATGACTGAAACTGGAACGCTGCCAGGAGGATTAAAGTTCATTTCCTCCTGGCAGCAGATTCACAATGATATTACCTGCAGATTAACCCCATATTTGCAGGTTAATAGCATTATTCCACATGAAAGGTTACCTTTAAGGATTTTGTAAAATACTGTTGAATGGTATTTAAGGCTACTTTCACATTGCATTTTCACCTACGTTCACTGGTCCGCCTACGTCCGGGTATCCGCCTGCAGAAAACGTATATGCCCGAAAATGGAGCAAGACAGCACACGCTGACTCCGTCTGGTCCACTATAGTCAATGGCCCCTTCGGCGTATGCATCTGAAACACGTTTTGTGGGGGGAAGGGGGTTCGGACAGATGCCCCGACGGGACCAGTGAACGTAGGTGACAACGCAATGTGAAAGTGCCCTAATAAAATGAGCTTGTGTTGTACTCACAGACAGAGCAGCTCTGGTGGGCGAAGGCTCCGCAGAAGGAATATATGTAATACAATAAATGTATAAAGTTACTAAACATTGGATTTGTTAAAACGGTACCTACTTCTGTGCTGACAGCGTCATCTGAAGGGTTGATTAAGACAACTGTTTCTAAAACATCACTTCGATGGTGAAGGATTTTTTGACCTGTAGAAAAGAGTAAAATACAAAAATATATAAGTAATCACACATTAACAGTTTGTGTATAAATCAGAGCCAAGTTAGGAAATCAAAGGCAAGCCCTACTCTTTACAAATAATTTCCATTATATTCAAGGCTAAAATAAAATCTCCAGTGGAACGGTAATAATTTATCACAGCACATGGCGCCTTAAATCATCATATTTACTCCAAGAAGCAATACTTCTGTGACACAGTATATAATGGAGAATTGTATTTTATGTAATCTATATGTTCAGGGAAGGCAATCTTTGGATACAAGGAACTGTACCAGAGTATCGGTGCGTGTCCTCCCTGCCATGAGCCTCTCATGCTTCATCTAACCCCCAGTAGGGATTTTGGAAGCTCTATAGCTGGAAATTTCAATCTAAATCCTTATCTATGTATTACCTCAATCTAAGCTAATTTCTAATATAGTTGACTACACTATTTAATTATGGTTGATTCCCCCCAGCTACTTCCTGTCTGATGATGCTTCATTTGAGAATCCCACAGCATAATGGGATACTCAAATGAAGCGTCATTGGAGACAGAACCTGCAGTCACTGACACAGCCTCTGCCCCCTTTCTGAAACGAAACATCATCAGTGACAATTTTTTCAAGGGCTGCTTTGTTCCTGCTGTCTCTCAGCAACACAGAGCAGCGGGCACTGTCAGTGTGCTCAGAGTACCCAGCAGTATGCAGAGACCAATATGCTCCCTCCTGCAGTGACTTCACTTGTGGGGGCAGCGCTGGTCTCTGCACGCTGGTACTCTGAGCACACTGACAGTGCCCGCTACTCTGTGTTGCCGGGTCTACTGATCTGAGCTGGCAACCGAGCAGCGGATGCTGTCACTGTGCAGATTACACGGAGCACAGCAAGAGAGACAGAGCAAGCACACAGCAGCCCATGAAACGAGTGTCACTGATGATGCTTTGTTTCATGGAGGAGGCAGAGGTTGTAACATACAACAAAGCCTCTGCCCCCTGCTCTATTGATGCTTCGATTGAGTATCCCAGCATGCACTGGGATTCTGAAATGAAGCATCATCAGGCAGAAAGAAACAAATCAATAGTAGTTAGATAGTGAAGCAAGAAGGGTAGAGATTGTGTTTTGCTTTTTTAAAAGCCATATTGCATATTAGTTTACATTGTGGCAATAAATAGATAGGGATTTAGATTGAATTTTCTTCAGCCTTCAGACCACCCCTTTAAGTCCATTCAACTGGAGAAAACTATAACAAGGGAGTCATGAACATAAAAAGAAGTTGAGTTTACTAAAACCCTTTGCTAAAAATAGTAAGCAGTTACTTTTGCGTGACAATAATGTATTGAAGTGGTAATTGCCGGACTCAGCAATATGTGGGTAAGTTGTTGACCTGTTGATGCATTAACCATTGAGCTTCCATTCAGTACATGTATTGCTTACATTTATTGCCAGTGATAAGATCCTACATATATGACACACATTGTTGGAAGGATTGTCTGGATGCCGAAAAATAAAAAATATCTTATTTTACTGAAACTGCAATACCCCTGTCCATGTATTGTGTCGGTATTGCAGGGTATTATCATCAGTTAAGTGCACAACACTGAGCCGGAACAACAGGCTGTCCTATGGGTACAAGTGGTACTATTTCAATAAGAGGATGCTCATTTCTAATGAGAAGGAAGAATATCACTTGACACCAATGTGCCCAAAGAAATTTGAAGGATAGTATTTCCTTTGATGCAGCCAGGATCTGTAATTTGGGCTGACTCTAGTGATTAACTTATTCATCTATGGCCAATTTCGACAACTCAGAAGTTACGAGAACTAGCAAAAGGTAATGTAACTATTGTGGTAGGAAGACACTAAGGCCCCAATTCCACAAGTTGTTTTTTCCCAAGAAATCTGGTGTAAAATACATTTTGTGACTTTTTGAGATTTTACAACAGGTTGGCCAGCTCCAGCACAACACCCCACATCAATGCCTATCTTAATAAATTGGCGCCTAAGAGAGGAAAAATGTCAATGAATTCTTTTAAGTGTTTTTAGGCCAGAAGTTTGCCATTGCTTTTAGCTGCTCTGTCTAATAACAGAAACATTATATCATTATTACTGTTTCCAGAATTAAGGTCAATGTCTTACTCCAGGGTAATCTACAGCATTTCATCTTCTCCATTATAATTCTTTTTCTCAGGGTATTTTTTAAATACGGTAACTTTTATGTTTTCATGTGAATGTAAAAATTGGGTCAAAAGGGCATCGTTGATATCATAATGTCATTAGTTCCTGAGGTGATGGAAATGGTCATTGATTTTTTCAGCATCAGCACATCAAAGAGGAACCAGTAACACAGAAATATGCTAAAAAACATTGCTACAGGGTTATATGTTCAGGTTTTATCCACATATAACAGATTTTGCTAATGTTGGTAAATTGATTTACATACTGGATCTTTCATTTTTATAGGATTGGTCCACCATGAACTTTCATGATCAGTTTTACACATTCACATTAAACTTTATTACCCTTTTTCCTTTATAGATGTATTGCAGTTTTCCATTTTTTTTTAAGTAAACACTATGCTGATTGTCACAGAACAGAGCAAACCTTACAAAAAGAGCTAAAAAGCAGTGTGAACAGAGCAATTTGGGTTTTGATGACAAGTAGAGTGTAGTCGGAACCACTTCTCTTTAGGAAAGCCATTTGGACATTGGCGAGAACCTGACGGCGCCCAATATCGTTTTGTCACACCACTTTAAGGCCCCTTTCACACGTCAGCGATTCTGGTACGTTTGTGCTTTTTTTAAAACGTACCAGAATCACTGACATACGCAGACCCATTATAATCAATGGGTCTGCTCACACATCAGTGATTTTTCACTGAACGTGTCTCCGTGCAGCGTGCACGCGTGGCCGTGATTCTGCACGGAGACAAGTCAGTTTTTTTCTGGCATCACTGATGACCCACGGACCACACTATGGTGTGATCCGTGTGTGATCAGTGAAACACGTACCAGAAAATCATGGACATATTAAATATTAAATATTTTCAACTTACCTTGCCTGCGATTCGCTCTGCAGCCTCTACTCTCGGCAGTTTCTGCCTGGCTCATGAATATTCATGAGAGCAGGAAAACCCGACCAGGAAGTAGGTGCTGAGAGCAGTGGGCGGATGCTGGAGACCCGAGGAGATCAGCACCATGGACAGCAGCAGTGAAGGCAGGTGAGTAATGTCCATATGCAATCACGGATCATGGATCACGGATTGCACATGGACAACCCATGTGTGCCGTGAATCACGGAACACGGAGGGACATATGCGTGTTTTACACGTCAGTGAAGAATGTCTGTGTTTTTCACTGACGTGTGAAACGGGCCTAATGCAAAGTTACACTTGTTGTAACAAGTTTGGAAATTATTCACTACTCGTAGGGAAAGGGATTATTCCCTGATTGCTGGGCATCCAACCACTGGAATCCACACCAACACCAAGAACATGGACTCTGAAGAGCCCAGCGTGAATGGTGCGGTGGTCAATCATGCACACCTTGTTCCATTCATTCTCTATGGGAGTGTTTGGTTGATCTTCAGCACTTAAGAATGAATGGAGTGGAGGTGTTCAATATCGATTAGAGGTCCAATCATACTGTGGTCTTCAGAACACCGGTTCTCAAGATGTGTGGGATCCCAGAGGTTAGACACTCAGTGATCAGGAAGTTATCTCCTCTGCTATGGATAGAGGAAAACTTCCAAATTTGGTACAACCCCTTTAATAACTGAAGCTATTATTCCAATGTGTAAAGCCTTTCCCAAACTATATGATATTAAAGCCTGCCACAATTGTTAAACAACCCCTTCTCAATCCCTATGTTTCCCCTTTGTAAAGTACTAAAACATATTCAACGTCAGTGATGTTGGCACTGCCTCTCCTGGGGTTTACATTACATATATCACGTGATCCATGCACCCTGCAGCCAATCAGCTGCTGCTTTACTCTTCCCGCATTCGGACGTATCCCATACATTCGGAGGAAGTAACAGAGCAGTAACTCTCGTTTCCTCCGGGTGTATGTGTTTTGTTTGAAGGTGGGAGAGTGAATCCAGCACTTATTGGCTGCAGGGATCGAGTAACATTGTTACGTTGAGCCCTGGGACAAGCAGTGCTGACACTACTGCAACAGTGACGGTACTGGAGGTGAATATAAGGGTTATTATTTTACAACTGTGAAACAGAGATTGAGAAAGGGTTGTCTTAGTAGTGGATTTCCCTTTAAAATATATTTTGGCAGACGTCTATATTTTCACCAGATTTGACACAATCGAATATAAGTGAGACCACTCAATATGAAACACAGGTCAAAAGAGCTGGATTTCCACATATGAAGTCTATGCACATTTGGGTGAGGTGAGCTACATGTGTCTGGAGGAGTCGAAGGAAATATCTATCAAGCAAAATGTACTGAATGTGTATGGCAGCTTTACACTAAAGAATTGTGAAATCGGAGGGGAGTTGTTATGTCTTGGTATAAATCGTTAATTACGATTTACAGTGTATAAATTTCGGTAAATGTCAAAAACAGTAAAAATGTATCTGGTCAAAAAAAATAAATTGTGAAATCAGTATAAAACACACGTACAATATCTTCATTTAAATAATGATGACGCTGAAACCTGAGGCAGTTCTTACAGTGACAATTTTTGTTTTTCTTGCCTCACGTTACATGATCTATCTACAAATTCGAGGAAACTTGTAAATTCCAAGGTCTGCAACCTTATGAAAGAAATTACACTCTGTCAGCAACTCTTTTACCTAAGTGGTCCAGCTACTTTGTGTAAAATAATATACGGTGTGCACAGTTAGGCAATTTGCATTTTTGATGATTAAATTTATTATTGAACTGCAGAGCTATTCATCAATCCAAAGGATTAATAAACCTGAAACCTGAATATTTAAGACATAAAAGTGAAGTTTTGTCTTAGGAGAATATCATTGTGTGCCGAATTATTGGGAGATGCTATTAAGCCCCCGGGCGTTTTACGTTTTTCTGGGGGGTTTTTTTGCTCCCCTTCGTCTGAGAGCCGTAACTTTTTTATTTTTCTGTCAATCTTGCCATATGAGAGCTTCTTTTTTGTGGAACGAGTTGTACTTTTAAATGAAACCATAATTTTTACAATATAATGTACTGGAAAACAGCAAAAAAATAATTCCAAGTGTGGAAAAACTGCAAAAAAGTGTGATCGCACAATAGTTTTTGGGATATTTTATTCACCATGTTCACTATATGGTAAAACTAATCAGTCAGCATGATGCCTCAGGTTGGTGCGAGTTTGTAGACACCAATCATGTATGAGTTTACTTGTATTTAAGGGAATAACCACCAATAATTAGGCAAGCAAAAAATAAAGATAGTTAAAAAGATAACCTTTATTCAAAAATAAGTTAAAAACATATCAAAAGCATGGAACCGCCCAGGTGACGGATGAAATAAAGACACATGGGGGTACAACACTAGTGGTAACAATCAGCACCACCAAATACCACATACCAGGAGTGGACGAAGCACACGAGCTGCGAAACGCGCGTCAGTGTTGGTGGGGGTTACCACACGGATACCACTTGTCTCATCGGGTAATATGATATCATGATGTATGCTTTATTAGCCTTTACCACGTAGCCTCTTTACCCTGTTCACATTACTCTCTATGTTTGATACACTTGTATCTCCTTTTTGGCTATGTTGCTCATTGACAAACATGCATAGATATCAAAACTAATGGTATGTTTACTAGCTGATGTGGTATTTGGTGGTGCTGATTGTTACCACTAGTGTTGTACCCCCATGTGTCTTTATTTCATCCGTCACCTGGGCGGTTCCATGCTTTTGATATGTTTTTAACTTATTTTTGAATAAAGGTTATCTTTTTAACTATCTTTATTTTTTGCTTGCCTAATTATTGGTGGTTATTTCGATATACAAGCAAAGTTTTGCACTAGTGTGGCATTGGTGTTGTATTTAAGGGGTTAAAAAAATTCACAAGGTCGTCCAAAAAAGTGGAGCACGTTTTGCGCCATTTTCCGAAACCCATAGCGTTCTCATTTTTCAGGATCTATGGCTCAGTGATGGCTTATTTTTTTGCATCTCGAGATCCCGTTTTTAATCAAAGCATTTTTGCGCAGATGCCATGTTTTAATCGCCTGTTATTGCATTTTGCGCAAAACTTGTGGCGACTGAAAAACGTAATTTTGGCGTTTGGAATTTTTTTCCCGCTACGTCGTTTACCGATCAGATTAACTGATTTTATATTTTGATAGATCAGACATTTCTGAACGCGGCGATACCAAATATGGATATATTTTTATTTTTTTTAACCCTTTAATTTTCAATGGGGCGAAAGGGGGGTGATTTGAACTTTTAGGTTTTTTTATTTTTTTTTAAAAAATTTTTAACTTTTTTTTTATTTTACTTGTCCCCATAGGGGGCTATATGGATGAACAATCCGATCGCTCTGCCATATCTGTAGATCTCAGCTACAGAGCCGAGATCTGCAGATATGCTGCTTTACTCTCAATGCTGGCACTATTCCGGCACTGAGATAAAGTGACTCATGTTAGCGACAGGCATCATCACATGACCCTGTGCTACCATGGCAACCACCGGAAGTCACGTGATCACGCACGTGACTTCCGGTGGGGCCGGCAGTAAGTAAAAGTAATGGCCACGCGCATATACATCTCGCTGCCAGATTTTGGTGTGACGCCCTGGGCAAGCCAGGGGTCACAGGTCATAACACCACCACAACCTACACCCCAGTTAGGAACACCAAGGCTAACCTAAAATCCTTGTTGCCTTCCTCCAGGGGCTGATGTCCACACCAGGGGGTGGGCCAGGCGGTTGGCTCCGTCCACCGAGGAGTTCACAGCCCTGGAGGCGGGAGATTCAGGCAGTGAAGTTAGGGAAGTGAAAGAAGAAGGAAGTGAAGTGGTAGAGGAGCTAAGGAGAGAAGCTGGAGTAAAAGGAAAGGGACAGTTAAGACAGCCTGAAGCTGGTCCGGGTGTGTGCCCCGGACTGAGAGACAGCAAGGTCAGCAGACAGCGGTGACTGTCTGCAGGGGTGGCTGTTTGGAGGTTGCCGAAAGGACCGCGGACGGGTGGTGGCCCGGCGGTACCGGAGCGGTATACGAAGAACAGTCAGCACCAGTGGCAGGGGCCTTTCGGATCCCGGCAAGGCTAGGAGTTGCCGTGAATTTGCCAAATCTGTTAGTAAAGGGGACCTCTGGGTCTCCCAACAAGCAAGTCCCGATTGAAGGCAACAGTCCAACCGTTACAGAAAGACACCGCCACCGCCAGGGCACCAGTTTCTCAGGGCCAGCGCCTGCGGGCAAAGTAGGGCTCCTCCGGCCCATATCCAAGCCGGGGAGTGGGTTACCGGTGGGAACCCATCGCAACCATCATCATCTTAGGTGCAGGAAAAGGGACAGTCACCGTCAACTACTGGGGAAAGCAAGTGCAGCCGTCCGTGGGAACCGTCTTTCCAGCCGTGTGTTTTACCGAGAACTGTGTCATCGTCTCAGGCTGAGTGAGTACCACAGTGCCACAAGGCACAGCGCTGCCCCCGTGTCCCTTCACCCCACCAAGCCCTGCATCACCCACCTCATCACTGGGCCCCGGGACAACTATCCCCCTACCCACGGAGGGGAGGACTAACATCTAGCTGCTCCATACCATCAGTCCCCGGGATCCCCATACAGAGCAGCGGTGGTGTCAACAAATCACCACAACCGTGGGTGGCGTCACGGACAATAAACTATCCCAAAAACCAATCCCCTTTCACTCACGGGCGAGGAGTGCCGCTCAAGTCCCCGGGATCCGGCCCATCGCTCGAGCCACCGAGCAGCAGCAGCAGGCCGCAGCAGCCGCAGCGGCAGCCGGACCCGAGCAGTGGGAGAGCGCGGCGTCCCCTCCTCCGCCCGCGACATTGGCAGCGAGATGTAAGGGGTTAAAAGTTGCGGGTGGAATGCGATTCCACTCATAACTTGCAGGCACACATGTCAGCTGTTGAAATCAGCTGATATGTGTGCGGATCGCTGCCGCCTGCCCGCGGTAGGCCGCGGCGATGATAGTGACACGATCCATGACGTACCCAATATGTCATGGGTCGTTAAGGGGTTAATGTGTAGAATTATTATGAAGTTGAATAAAAAATTAAAATGTTCCCATATTGTTTGTTTTCATCTGTTAAAGTGAAAATAAAAAACAAACTCAAAAGGTACAAAAAAATACATTTAAAAAAAAATATCAGTGACCAATATAGCCAGCCAACCATCATAAGCCTTCCATCAATGGAGTCTGTCAGCTTCCCAATCTGCTAACCATTAACTTTTTGGGCAGTACCAACCACAACCACAACCAGCTTCCAGACAGTGATCAGAGAGGTGACTGGTTTCCTTAACTATAAATCTTCGGAGTTCTCAATAGGATACACATAACATTGTCGGGTAAAAATGATTTAGTGACAAAATTAATAATTGGTGGAGGAAGGTTGAACCAGATGGACCTAGGTCTTTTTTCAACTTATGCAACTATGTAACTAAGGGTGAGAAAAGAGGCATGTCATTAATTTTTCAAGTCTTTTAAGGCTCTTACTGGCAACCAAGCCATGTGATGAAGCATTGTTCTACACATTAACATTACAGTTCTCTTGAAAGATGCAGACCTTTATCAGTACCGTTTGCTTGAACAAAGTGTATTCAGAAAACACAGTAGGTTTGTGAGTTGATTTTAAGTCCAAGTTCAACATGAAAAGGACCAACTAGCTCATCGATAATAATATCAATCCAACCCATAGCAGTACCCCATCTCCACATTGCTGACGTCTGAATCGAAGTAGAGGTCTGTGCCCGTTATTGAACCAGCCACAGACCCATCCATTTTGACTGTCAAGACTCAAGAGTCAATCTTTTCATTAGTTTTTAAAACCTTTCAAAAATTTGTCTTCAGATATTTCTTGGCCCACTCTTGACATTTCAAGTTCTGTGTCTTGTTCAATGGTGGTCGGGTTTCAACCTTTCTCATCTTGTCCATGTCTCTAAGCACTGAACACTTCTGGGCACTGCAGGGAGGTTGCAGAATCATAGTTACATAGTTACATAGTTACATAGTTACTTAGGTTGAAAAAAGACCTAGGTCCATCTAGTTCAACCTTCCTCCACCAGTTCTACATTTAGTCACTAAGTCATTTATAACCAACAATTATGGAACTTATTATTCCATGATGCATTAATTAAAATGTCTATTATTCATGAGAAAACCCTGTAAAAGGTCCCTATACACTTTAGATCAGAGGTTCCCAACTCCAGTCCTCAAGGCACACCAACAGTGCATGTTTTCAGGATTTCCTTAGTATTGCACAGGTGATAATTTAATCACCTGCAAAGGTGCTGAATCCAACACCCATGCAATGCTAAAGAAATCCTGAAAACATGCACTGTTGGTGTGCCTTGAGGATTGGAGTTGGGAACCTCTGCTTTAGATGACTGTGCCGTACGTTCTGATTTCCTCGGGGCTTGCTAACCATTTGATGTGTATGGGTTCCAAATGTTGCAACTCAAACAGACGATTTTGGGGTAACGTAAGATTGGTCAGTTGGTATTTTAAGAGTCGATCCATTTCTTTTCAGGGCGGAGAAGCTTTTGCTGCCAAGAGTCTATCAGTGACTTTCTCCTCTCTCATTGTTGTCTATGGGGAAATTGGAACGGAACGTAAAGTATCTTATGTTAATAACCACCTTAAAAGTGAGTGTGTCAGCCAATAAGTCAAAACGGCACCCGGTGATAGACTGAAAAAAAAGTTCAACATACATTTATGCCTTTGATAAAGGTTTAATTGGCGAAAATTCAAATTTTTAATCATATGCAATTTACTGTATATGGAAGTGTAAAGTGGGTGGACACAAGCCCGGCAAGTACAATATTTGTTGATACAGTGACATGGATAAACTGTGTATAAATCAAGAACAGGAGGGAGACCTGGAGCATGGTGTACATTGGTCTGGACTGCCAATTGGGCACTTGCAGGCTTGTTTGTATATTGATTTCTCATCTCTTAGACTTCTCTCTGAGGTCTGCTTACAATTCTGTTTCAATGCTCTACCTATGACCGTAATTGGTTTAATACCCATAAAGGACTTGACACACTCCCTTTAATTCGAGTTCTCCAAGCTGCAGATCCCACATGCCTTGCATATGGCATGTCCAGATCTATCTGTGTCTTGTAAACAGTAAAGTGCAGTAGATAATTACATTTCCTTCAAGAACTACATGGAATTTGTGCTTTCTAACATGATTACCACCATAATTTCTTCTCTCCCTCTTGAGACCTGAGTCCATTCAACACCAGCTGCCTTCCTCTTCACAATGGGTCTGAGACAGTAATATATTGATTTTCTTTGCAACATGCATTAAGGAAAACTAATAACTTGCTGCACTTATCTACACAATGCACATTTTTCCTTTTTTTTCTCATGCAACACATTGTGTGAAGTTACTGTTTGTGTTTACTTTTTCATTGTATTGCGACCTTGTATATGATATATGGCCTCATTTCATTCCTATATTGGCAGGTGGCATCTATAAGTTACTTCTATAACCTTAAAAAGGGCTTGGTCTATTGTTCACTATATGCCATGCAAGTGTTGCTTTCCCTATGCTCTTCTTTATCTTGGCCTATTGTTTTACTTAAAGTGTAACCATCATTTTAATCTTTAGTTCATAAATGAATAGTACACATGAAAATAAGCAACTTTATAATATATCTTATCAGACACATCGGCTTCTTTCTCCCACAGAATTGATCAGTCATTATCAAAATTCTCAATTCTGAGGTAAAATCTGTGTTCAGTGAAGACTTTCCCATTATTGAGATAGGAGATGGCAGCTGTTAATGAGAAGATTTAAGATATCTCAAATATGTCTGACATCATCTAAAGCTGGCTATCTAGATAACCATGAGATAAGTCAGCTTTAAAATAAGGTTGATTCAACCAAAAAATTTGGTTTGAACCATATTGATTCTGTAAGAATCCCCAATTTCCTTGAAAAGATATGTATGACACTCTATGGAACTTCCTGTAATCTCTTTAACGCAAAGACATCCCTGTTATGTCAAAGTGACCAGATGCCTTCCCGTGCTTATACACATATATTGGTATCAGAAGAAGCAATAGCTTTTTAACAAGCCGTTCAAGATTTGGTGTTTGGAAAATGAAGAGCAATTTTCTTTTAGTCTTCAAAAAAGTATTCCTTTTTTTGGTATCCACAACTGTTTTGGTGTTTGTAACGTAGAGAAACAATAATTTTATTCTTTGCAAATTAAAAAGGTCCGTGGAGCCTCTGTTAGGAGTCTCGACACAGAAAATAGCCAGATATCCCTCCGAAAAGGACCTAGCCTCGGAGTGGCTCTTTTTAGGAGACCACCATAACCACCATATTAAGTGGCCCTTTTAGTCAATATCCAGCTCTTGAGGAGTTTAAAGATATGACAAGGGAAATACCTAGGCCAAGTATCCATCCACCGATAGCTGTTTCGGGGTATTGCCCCTCATCAGTGTGGAGTAGGATTCTGGCCAGGTGGGAGCAATGCCTAGTAGACCAACAAGACAAAACAATCACTGATCTCGGGGAGACCAGCCAGAGAAAACACTGCTGGCAGCCAGCGAGGGTGCTCAACACAGTGAAATCCTAGGTGCATTGCCCCTGGGAAGTATGCAAATCAAAAAGGTCAGTGGAGCCTCTGTTAGGAGTCTCGACACAGAAAATAGACAGATATGCCTCCGGGAAGGACCTAGCCAAGGATATGCACGGGACATCAATGCTGGCCCGTGTGCATGACGTTGGATGCGTCATGCACCCAGGCTTCAGAAGAAGGGGGACAAAGATGGCCGAAAGGAAGAGCGCTGGAATCGGAGAACGGAGACACCCATCCGACCAGTCTGCACCGCACCGCCCCTTAGGTGAGTATTATAAAGTGATTTTACGTTCTATACAGTGGCCTGGGCTCTTATATACAGCATGTTACAATGCTGTATATAAGAGTCCACTCGTGGTGGCTGCTGCTTATAGTCACCAAATCTGGTGACAGGTTCCCTTGAAATGCTTATTTGATGCAGAAAATGCTAATGTCAAAATTGGATGCAACAGTCGCAGGCACTGCACTGGTGTAACAAAATAAGTGTCATGATAAATTGTCCCTTTGCCATGCTAAATTGTTAATTTGGACATACATATTAGACATCACCGATACAGTGCGGTTGTGAATTTGCAGCACTGGCAGCAGCATCTATTTATTCTGGATTCAGTGTCCCTGCCCATCATAGTATCAGTGACTCCTATCTCTCTCACTCTATCAATATCTTGTAATGAAATCTATTCTCTTCTTCTCACACTATTCTTTTCCAGTCCCCATTCCCCACAAAATGGTTGCAGCATTTCCTGCTTGGTCTTTTATAGTGGCTATAAGTCATCAGTGCCTCTTCACCTATAGACCTCATAGCGCTATAGGGTGGGGTACCTGCAAGGGATAATAAGGAAGCCTGACGGACCACACCTTAGCATATTTGATTCGTCTTATTTGGTGATAACCATTTTATTACATTTTTCCGAAACTATTTGAGAATTTTTCAGATTTGAAAAATTCATCAAATTTTTAAAAAATTGTACTGAAATTGATTTGTGCAGAATTGATTTGCTCATCTCTACTCATTTTTCCAAAACATTAAAATTAAATGGCAAAATAATTAAAAAAAAATGAAAGAATCACTTCTAGACTGGGAAGGGTTAGGATAGGAAGGGTTAACTGTCGGGACCTCTACTGATTCTCAAAATGAAGAAATAAGCAGCCCTACACAAAAAGATTTTATGAAAACTTGATAATCATGGCCTATTATTAGGAAAAAGCTACTTTAATACCTTTAGTGATTTGCTATACTAAATCTTTAAGGTAAATAGCTACTTCATTTATTTGTATAACTTTTATGACTTAGTAGATTTAATATTCTTTTTACTGTACAAAGCCATTAAGAGTACAGTTTAATTTTTTGGAGCTGCTTTTATTGAAAACCTATCCCTCTAAAGGATCATAGACCCCATTAAACCAATCAGAATAAGCATACTCCACAGAGGGTATATAGCACTCTTGAGCTTCCTTCAGTCAACAAGATGATTTACTTTTATACTTATTGATGTTTACCGACATTTCATCATGGCCCCTAGAAATGCACAGAATCTTAAATTAATTCTCAAGGTGAGTCTTGAATGATTTATACAGTATCCTGAAAGAAATATTGAAAAAAGTTAATAAATTCTATATGCATCACTTATTTGGTCTGTTGGGTGCAGTAAAGAATAAAAATATCAGACATGCAATAAGGAGCAATGTGTAATACTATTGGAGATATTTTAAAAAGAAAAAAAAAAACATTTACAAAAGGAAGAGATCCAATGAAATCATTCAGCTCTACAAGGAGTCTGAAAGCTAGACTTAAAGGAGGTTTTTTTTTATTATATGGTTAAAAATTCAGAGTTCTTGTTTAAAACAAGCAACTTTGCCATTTACCTCTTATAAAAAAAAAATCCTCTTCTCTCTCAATGATGGAAGGTTTTTTAATTTTATAGTTTACTGTCCAGAGCTCCTTTAATACTGCAAAGGCAAATCTACCTCTACTTGCAGGATGGGCAGAGGCATAACAAGCGAGGCCTCAGATGGTGCCACTAGGCCTGTGCAGGAGGGGGGCACGCCAATGCCAGTGCCTATTGTAGCTAGATATGCATGTGAAGATGCACATTTAGCTGAAATGCGTTGTGGCACAGAGACCAACAGGGTTCCTGCACTGCAGAACATGCTGCCAGACAATTACAGGCTGGAAACTAACATCAGCATGCTAGTCAGAGGCGCATAGCAGTGATGTAATGCATTGCCCATAGCTGGCATGCTGATATCTGCTGTTGGCCTCTGCGCTGGGTGCAGCAGAGGACATCGTGGGAGCAAGGGAGAGTGAGAAGATTTTTTTTTTAATGCGTTTATAGAACAGCAGAAAAAATGGGGAACATATATATACCAGGAAGGGGCCTAGAATGGGGGATAGATAATACCAGGATGAGGAACATTTAATACCAGGAAGTGTCCCTGGATGGGGAATATATATTCCCCATCCAGGGACACTTCCTGGTACAGACCAAAAAGTACAGACCGTACAGACCAAAAGTTTGGACTTTGTGCAGCAGGCCTTCATGGTAAAATAGCTGCTAGGAAACCACTGCTAATGACAGGCAACAAGCAGAAGAGACTTGTTTGGGCTAAAGAACATAAGGAATGGACATTAGACCTGTGAAAATCTTTGCTTTGGTCTGATGAGTCCAAATTTGAAGACCATTTCCGGTGACTACCTCTTGAAGCTCATCAAGAGAATGCCAAGAGCGTGCAAAGTAGTAATGAAGGCAAAAGGTGGCTACTTTGAAGAACCTAGAATATAAGACATATTTTCAGTTGTTTCACACATTTTTAAGTATTTCAGTTCACATGTTTTAATTCATAGTTGTGATGCCTTCAATGTGAATCTACAATTTTCAGAGTCATGAAAATAAAGAAAACTCATTGAATGAGAAGATTTGCCCAAACGTTTGGTCTGTACTGTATACCAGGATGTGGGACCTGGATGAGGCTATATATACCAGAATGGGGGAGATATATACCTGGAAGCAGCCCCGGATCAGGGACATATGCACCTGGAATGGGATATATATATACCAGGACGGAGGCCATATATATATATGAAAGGGGCCCAGAATGGGGAATATATATATAGATATATATATATATATATATATATATTTTTTATATATATATATATATATATATATATATATATATTGTGAGATGCCGAGGGGAGACGTACTGGAGAACAGGTATGTTTCCCCTCGGTTCATTTCATATGTCTCCATGTACTGACTGTGGAGCGGTCGGCCCATGCAAATGGGCTGGGAAAAGCTGGGAACATTATATCTGGCTCAGCACTAAGGTAGTCACTGAAGCCTGTTTATTTCAGTGTAATTTTGGGCTCGGTTTTTCCTGGAGCAATCAGTAGGAATGGCAGTGGGACTGGTTGCTCCCTTCTCCACATTCAATCCAGGTTTTGATCCCTCACTGGATCAGCTGAAATAATCAGGAGGCATTCAGTGAAAAAGAACCTGCTAAGGATAGCAGGGGAGGCTCATGGCTGCTGGGGCTGAGACTCCATACCTCCACTGGCTGTGCTGAGGAACCCACACAGTAAGAGAATACTGTTTTGTTTGTTACATAGGTTTATTTTGTAGTTAGCATTCTGTTGTTAGTTAGTGGCCAGACGGCCTTAGACATTTATTTTCCTGTTTTTGCATGTGTAACACTAAGCATAAGTGTACACAATAAACACGGCAGTGGCCGTATCTGTTTGGAACCTGCCAGTCTGCCGCTGTCATCTGTGAATCCATAGCCACTCGCTTGGACCAAAGCAAAGATCCCAGCTGAGCTATATCCCCTGTCTCACAAATGGTGTCTCAAATGCGGGCATTAGTGGCTATTGGACTGTGACTGCAGATAAACCGTTCTATGGGCATTGTCTCTTGTTAATGTCCTGTGCTGCTGAAGAGCCAAGAGACCAGCAATATGGAGGAGCTGCTGAAACAGTTGGTGCAGACCAATACCCAGCTACAACAGGCCAATGTCCACCAACAACAGACCAATGCCCAGCTACAACAGGCCAATGTCCAGCAACAACAGGCCAGTGCCCGGCAACAACAGACCAATGCTTACCTCCAGAAGGCACTGGAGCAGCAGCATCAAATACACCAAGAGCAGTTAAATGCAATAAAGGAGTCCGTGGTTCGGCAGCCGCGAGACACGGAGGACCGTGCACAAAGCCCTGCCAGTGCGCGGAAAGCTGTACAAAAGACTTTGCTTAAAATGACTGCTGATGATGATGTGGAATCATATCTGGCAGTGTTTGAACGTATTGCAGAACGTGAGCGCCTACCGGTGGACAAATGGGCTGAAGTGGTCGCTCCATTCCTGATTGGAGATCCGCAAAAGGCATATAATGATCTAAGTGGAGCTGATGCTATGGACTATAGTAAACTAAAATGCGAAATCCTGGCAAGGCTGGGAGTAAACACATATGTACGGGCACAGCGGGTACATCTATGGACTTTTGTGGCACATCAGCCAGCTCGTTCGCAAATGCATGACCTCATCCATCTGGTAAAAAAATGGCTGCAACCGGAAACTTTGACGCCTGCACAGATTGTGGAACGGGTTGTCCTAGACAAGTACCTGCGAACCTTACTGGCTAAGATCCAGAGGTGGGTCGGACAGGGTGACCCAACTAGCGCTGACCAGTTGGTGAATATGGTCGAGCGTTACAGCGCTACTGAAAGCCTACTCCAGGGGACGCTTTCACCTTGCTGGGGTTCTAGGAAATCGCCTGAAACTCCTGCTAAAACTACTCCTTTTCCAAAAGAGAATGTCGCAACTAGGGGTAGCAGGTCCACAAAGGATTATGTTAGTGGTGCAATTTCTCAACAAGTCACCAGGCCCAGACTGAGGTCCCCAACTGGAAGGCAAGGGCCCATACAGTGTTGGCGATGTCGTGGGTTCGGCCACGTAGCTGCTAACTGCCCATTAACTACAGAGCCTATGGACTGTAACACTACAAGGCGTCTGTCATTATACGTACAGTCAGTCTGTGCTGCGGAGATCCTCACAGGAAATGCACAACATGTGTTGCATTGAGGTCAACGGCTATAGTGTGAATGCCATCTTAGACTCTGGAAGTCAAGTAACCTTGGTACATGCTAGCTTGGTGGACCCTGGAGTAATAACAGGTTCAACTGTGGGCATTAGTTGCATACATGGTGATACTAAAAACTACCCCACAGCCTGGGTAACTCTTGCCACGCCCTTGGGGGCCAAAAGACATCAGGCGGTGATTGTAAAGACTATGTTGCATAGCGTAATCCTGGGGAGAGACTTTCCCTTATTCTGGGACTTGTGGAACGTTAAAAATGGCGTGAACACCCCGGTTGAAGAAAAACTGGTGAACGATACCCTGGGGTTAGCCCCTGAGCCACTGGAACAAGATGATAGGAGACCCAACACAGGGGTAGCGCCAGAAACTGTAGACTCTCCTCTGGCTGTGTTTGCAGGCGAGGCGGACACACTAGAGGATGTTATAGAGATGCCAGGTCTTGAGGTGGCCAGTGATAATTTCGGGACCGCTCAACACCAAGATCCAACTTTAACAAGGGCATGGGAAAATGGGAAGGTCGCTGAGGGAAACCCAGTGTACCCAGGGGCTCAAAATGTGTTTCCACATGTGGCAGTGCAACAGGGCATGCTATACCACATTGACAAGATGCGAGGAGTGGTGGTGGGACAGCTAGTGGTACCCAAATCCTTTCGTCAGGTGGTTTTAGACCTGGCACATAAACATCCCTTGGGGGGCCACCTGGCGGGAGAAAAGACAAAAGACCGTATTTTGCAACGTTTCTTTTGGCCGGGTCTGACGGGAGATGTAACTCGGAACTGTCAATCCTGTCATACATGCCAGTTGACTGCGCCTATGACACATTTTAGAAGCCCCCTGGTACCCTTGCCAATAATAGAGGTGCCCTTTGAGAGGATAGCAATGGATATAGTCGGTCCATTAGTTAAATTTGCTAGGGGTCATCAATACATTTTGGTGGTACTGGATTACGCCACCCATTATCCAGAGGCTGTACCCTTACGGAATGCCAATGCAAAAGCAATTTCAAAGGAGCTTTTGAACATGTTTTCTCGCAGAGGCATTCCGAAAGAGATACTTACAGATCAGGGGACCCCCTTTATGTCTCGTATTCTCAAAGAACTATGTAAATTACTAAAAATCTCCCACCTGCGTACCTCAGTGTATCACCCTCAGACGGATGGTCTGGTCGAGCGCTTCAATAAAACCCTAAAGGGGATGTTGAAAAGGGTAGTGGATAAGGACGGGAGGGATTGAGATACTCTCCTGCCATATCTCTTGTTCGCCATACGAGAGGTACCCTAATCCTCCACGGGTTTTCCACCTTTTGAATTGGTCTATGGGCGGTGCCCAGAGGCCTATTGGATATTGCCAAGAAGACTTGGGAGCAAGAGGTGACTCCTTACCGCAGTGTAGTTGAACATATAACACTTATGCAGGACAGAATTGTGGCAGTTATGCCAATAGTCAAAGAATGTTTGGAGCGCGCACAACGCGCCCAAAGCAGAGTGTACACGCTATAACACGAGTTTTTCAACCCGGGGATTGAGTGTTAGTCTTGGTACCTACTGTAGAAAATAAATTTCTTGCAAAATGGCAGGGGCCATACGAGGTGCTGGAAAGAATAGGTGAAGTAAATTATAAGGTACACCAACCAGACAAGAGAAAACCCCAACAAATCTACCACGTAAACTTGCTTATGTCCTGGCGGGACATAGAGAGTCTGGTAGTGGAAACTACCCTTGATAGTGGGCCTCGAGTGGCACCAACATCTGAGGTAAGTGACCCCCAGATAGTACCACCAGAGGTGGGTATTGCAGACATGCTATCCAAGACCCAAATACAAGAAACCAAGGAGTTCGTACAGAAAAATGCAGATATTTTTTCAGAACTACCTGGCCGTACTAACCTAATTAAACATGACATTGTCATCGACCCTCAGTCACGTGTACGGTTAAAACCGTATCGAATTCCTGAGGCTCGGAGACAAGCCATTGCCCAGGAAGTAGAGAAAATGCTGGTGCTCGGGGTTATTGAGGAGTCCCGGAGTGAGTGGGCTAGTCCTATCGTGCTGGTGCGCAAGCCCGATGGGACTATCCAGTTCTGTAACGATTTTCGCAAGTTGAATGAGGTATCGAAATTCGATGCCTACCCTATGCCAAGAGTTGATGAACTAGATTCAGCCAGATACATATCCACTATTGACTTAACAAAAGGTTATTGGCAGATTCCCCTCACTGACTCTGCCAAAGAGAAAACTGCCTTTGTTACGCCACAGGGACTGTTCCAGTAGCGGGATATGCCATTTGGTTTGCATGGAGCCCCAGCCACCTTCCAACGACTAATGGATATTGTCCTAAAGCCCCATGTCCAGTATGCATCCGCATATTTGAACGATATCATTATCTTTAGTGATAACTGGGAAACTCATTTGCCAAAGGTGCAAGCTGTCTTGGACTCTCTAAGGACTGCCGGCTTGACTGCCAATCCCAAGAAGTGTACATTGGGGTTGGAAGAAGCTCGCTATCTGGGATACATCATTGGTAGAGGAGTTATAAAACCTCAGGCAAACAAAGTGGACGCCATTCAGAATTGGCCACAACCGGTTACCAAAAGACAGGTCAGAGCCTTTTTGGGGATCGTTGGTTATTACCGGCGGTTCATCAAAAATTTTGCTACCATCGCAGCCCCACTCGCGAATCTTGCCAAGGGGTCAACCTCTGTCTCAATAAAGTGGAACGCAGAAGCAGAGGACGCCTTTCAAAGGTTGAAAAAGGCTTTATGTGACCAACCAGTGTTGGTTACCCCAAACTTTACACCGGAGTTTATTGTTCAAACAGATGCCTCTGGTGTTGGCCTCGGCGTGGTGTTTTCACAAGAAGTGAACGGCGAGGAACACCCAGTGGGCTATCTAAGCAGAAAACCTACGGAAGCAGAACAAAAATACAGTGTGGTTGAGCGAGAAGCCTTAGCTGTGAAGTGGGCCCTGGAAACCCTGCGCTATTATTTACTAGGACGCCGATTTCGGCTAGTGACGGACCATTCATCACTGACATGGATGTCCCAGGCAAAAGAGGGCAATGCGTGGGTGACACGCTGGTTCTTGGCATTACAAAATTTTAAATTTTCAGTGGAGCACAGAGTAGGCAAGACACATGGGAACGCAGACGCGTTGTCTAGAACGCACTGCTTGGTAAGTCATTGTGTCCGACCCCATGGGCTCGAACAGAGGGAGGGGGTATGTGAGATGCCGAGGGGAGAAGTATTGGAGAACAGGTATGTTTCCCCTCGGTTCATTTCATATGTCTCCATGTACTGACTGTGGAGCGGTCGGCCCATGCAAATGGGCTGGGAAAAGCTGGGAACATTATATCTGGCTCAGCAATAAGGTAGTCTCTGAAGCCTGTTTATTTCAGTGTAATTTTGGGCTCGGTTTTTCCTGGAGCAATCAGTAGGAATGGCAGTGGGACTGGTTGCTCCCTTCTCCACATTCAATCCAGGTTTTGATCCCTCACTGGATCAGCTGAAATAATCAGGAGGCATTCAGTGAAAAAGAACCTGCTAAGGATAGCAGGGGAGGCTCATGGCTGCTGGGGCTGAGACTCCATACCTCCACTGGCTGTGCTGAGGAACCCACACAGTAAGGGGTGCTTCACACATAGCGACAGCGACAACGACGTCGCTGTTACATCACCATTTTCTGTGACGTAACAGCGACCTGGTAAGTCGCTGTTATGATCGCTGCTTAGCTGTCAAACACAGCGACGCAGCAGCGATCATAACATCGCTACATGTGCAGAGAGCAGGGAGCCGCGCACACTGCTTAGCGCTGGCTCCTTGCTCTCCTAGCTACAGTACACATCGGGTTAATTAACCCGATGTGTACTGCAGCTACATGTGCAGAGAGCAGGGAGCTGCGCACACTGCTTAGCGCTGGCTCCTTGCTCTCCTAGCTACAGTACACATCAGGTTAATTAACCCAATGTGTACTGCAGCTACATGTGCAGAGAGCCGGAGCCGGCAGCACAGGCAGCGTGAGAGCTGTGGAGGCTGGTAACGAAGGTAAATATCGGGTAACCACCTTGGTTACCCGATGTTTACCCTGGTTACAGCTTACCACAGCTGCCAGATGCCGGCTCCCTTCATTTCGTCGCTCCCTCGCTGTCACACACAGCGATCTGTGTGTCACAGCGGGAGAGCGCCTTTGAAGAAAACGAACCAGTGCTGTGTGTAACGAGCAGCGATCTCGCAGCAGGGGCCAGATCGCTGCTCAGTGTCACACACAGTGAGATCGCTAATGAGGTCACTGTTGCGTCACCAAAACCGTGCCGTAGCAGCGATTTCGGTAGCGATCTCGCTATGTGTGAAGCACCCCTAAGAGAATACTGTTTTGTTTGTTACATAATAGTTAGCATTCTGTTGTTAGTTAGTGGCCAGACGGCCTTAGACATTTATTTTCCTGTTTTTGCATGTGAAACACTGAGGGATAAGTGTACACAATAAACACGGCAGTGGCTGTATCTGCTTGGAACCTGCCAGTCTGCCACTGTCATCGGTGAATCCATAGCCACTCGCTTGGACCAAAGCAAAGATCCCAGCTGAGCTATATCCCGTGTCTCTCTCTCTCTCTATCTATATATATATATATATATATATATATATATATATACACATATATATTTTTATATATATATATATGTATATATATATATATATATATATATATATCTGCAAGGAGCTCAGGATGGGAGTATATACACATAGAATGGGCCCAGGATGAGGACATTAGCACATAATGGGAGGGCAATGGGGCAACGGGTATGTTTTTATAGGATTTAGAACGCAACAAGGGTCCATACATTTGAACAAAATGCATAAGAGGCAGGTCTAAATCTAGCACTATCGGACACTGGTTAACACTAGTGATGAGCGAGTACTAAAAAGCTCGGGTGCTCGAAGCTCGGGCCGAGCCTCCCAAGATACTCGTGTACTCGGCCCGAGCAACGAGCCCAATGTTATCCTATGGGAGACCCGAGTATTTTTGTGAAATGACCCCCCGGCAGCATGGAGAAACCCTAAAAATGTCACAAAAGTCTCAGAAGAGTGCTCAAATGACATGGCAACAGCATGGGGAAGACCCCTTGAAGCATTTATCACTGAAAAGTCACAGCTGTGAACAATTTTGTCCGCGTTTTACGCCATTTTTACGGACTCACCAGAAAACCTTCCAAAATGACCCCAAAATGATTTTTCATGGCGGAAATGTTAAGGGCACATACCCAATAGTGAGATAGAGCTGGTGTATGTTACTTTTTGAGATTAATACATGAAAGATTTTACGTGAAAACATTGTGTGGCACTCCGATGTCCCTGAGAAGAGACGTACATAAAGGCCTCTGAGTCTAATGTGCCCATTTTGAGGAAGTGAGTCTTTGTAGTATTTTCCTTTGCCAGGGCAGTCCAAAATTGTGAGGTTCACCAATGCCCCTGCATACAGACGTGCATGAGGGCCTGTAAACCTGAAGTGCCCATTGTAAGGAAGTGGGTCTATTGTAGTATAGCCCTTAGGCAGGGCAGCCAAAAATTGGGAGGCTCCACATTGTCCCTGGATAGAGACGTGCATGATGGCCTGTAAACCTGAAGTGCCCATTGTAAGGAAGTGGGTCTATTGTAGTATAGCCCTTAGGCAGGGCAGCCAAAAATTGGGAGGCTCCACGTTGTCCCTGGATAGAGACGTGCATGAGGGCCTGTAAACCTGAAGTGCCCATTGGAAGGAAGTGGGTCTATTGTAGTATAGCCCTTAGGCAGGGCAGCCAAAAATTGGGAGGCTCCACGTTGTCCCTGGGTAGAGACGTGCATGAGGGCCTCAAAACATTAAGTGTCCATTGTCAGGAAGTGGGTGTATTATAGTATAGCCCTTAGGCAGGGCAGCCAAAAATTGGGAGGCTCCACGTTGTCCCTGGGTAGAGACGTGCATGAGGGCCTCAAAACATTAAGTGTCCATTGTCAGGAAGTGGGTGTATTATAGTATAGCCCTTAGGCAGGGCAGCCAAAAATTGGGAGGCTCCACGTTGTCCCTGGGTAGAGACGTGCATGAGGGCCTCAAAACATTAAGTGTCCATTGTCAGGAAGTGGGTGTATTATAGTATAGCCCTTAGGCAGGGCAGCCAAAAATTGGGAGGCTCCACGTTGTCCCTGGGTAGAGACGTGCATGAGGGCCTCAAAACATTAAGTGTCCATTGTCAGGAAGTGGGTGTATTATAGTATAGCCCTTAGGCAGGGCAGCCAAAAATTGGGAGGCTCCACGTTGTCCCTGGGTAGAGACGTGCATGAGGGCCTCAAAACATTAAGTGTCCATTGTCAGGAAGTGGGTGTATTATAGTATAGCCCTTAGGCAGGGCAGCCAAAAATTGGGAGGCTCCACGTTGTCCCTGGGTAGAGACGTGCATGAGGGCCTCAAAACATTAAGTGTCCATTGTCAGGAAGTGGGTGTATTATAGTATAGCCCTTAGGCAGGGCAGCCAAAAATTGGGAGGCTCCACGTTGTCCCTGGGTAGAGACGTGCATGAGGGCCTCAAAACATTAAGTGTCCATTGTCAGGAAGTGGGTGTATAATAGTATAGCCCTTAGGCAGGGCAGCCAAAAATTGGGAGGCTCCACGTTGTCCCTGGGTAGAGACGTGCATGAGGGCCTCAAAACATTAAGTGTCCATCGTCAGGAAGTGGGTGTATTATAGTATAGCCCTTAGGCAGGGCAGCCAAAAATTGGGAGGCTCCACGTTGTCCCTGGGTAGAGACGTGCATGAGGGCCTCAAAACATTAAGTGTCCATTGTCAGGAAGTGGGTGTATTATAGTATAGCCCTTAGGCAGGGCAGCCAAAAATTGGGAGGCTCCACGTTGTCCCTGGGTAGAGACGTGCATGAGGGCCTCAAAACATTGTTCCCATTGCAAAGGAGCGGGTCTCCTGTCGTTGTAATGTCCATTCTGCAAAGAATGGGCGAAAAAATTTACCACTGGGGGTATACCTGAAACAAAGGCCTAAGTATTGCAATTTGTAACGGTCATCATCATGGTGGCGCATGAGGAGAAGGAGGAGCAGTCCAGCGATTATCCAAAGTCCAGAAGTGTGTACCCATGGGTGAGTGGAGGTACATGGCAAACTTTAAATTCCGCTCTCATTTGCTGGTGGTGTGGTGAAGTCTGGCCCAATCCAACCCTTGTTCATCTTGATCAGAGTCAGCCTGTCAGCATTTTCAGTTGACAGGCGGGTGCGTTTATCTGTAATGATTCCACCTGCGGCACTAAAAACACGCTCTGACAAAACGTAGAGAGCCAATTCATGCCACGTGTCCAGCTTGGATACCCAATAATTGTAAGGCACAGAGGAATGTCGGAGTACAGTTGTTCGATCTGCAAGGTACTCCTTCAGCATCTGGGCAAACTTAGGATTTCTTGTGGCACTACCCCGCACCTCAGGGGCTGTGGTACGTGAGGGGCTGAGAAAACTGTCCCACATCTTAAAGACTGTTCCCCTACCTCTGGCGGATTGGACTTGTGCCTCTCTCGGCTGTACGCCTCGGTTGTCCACTGATTCATGACCTATGCCGCTAGCGTTTTGTGAGGGGAATGCTTTGCCTACTTCCGTGACTATGGCCTTCCGGAACTGCTGCATTTTGGTTGACCTCTCCTCCACGGGAATAAGAGACAAAAAGTTCTCCTTGTAGCGTGGGTCTAACAGTGTTACCAACCAGTAATGATTGTCGGCCAAGATGTTCTTAACGCGAGGGTCACGAGACAGGCAGCTTACCATAAAGTCAGCCATGTGCGCCAGACTCTTAACAGCCAGGACTTCAGTAGCCTGACCAACAAGATGACTGAACATGCTGTCCTCCTCCTCCTCCTCCTCATCTACCCTGTCCTCTGGCCAGCCACGCTGAACCGAGGATATGACTGGTGTGCATGTCATATCCTCAATTTGGCCGGAGAGTTGCTCCATGTCTTCATCCTCCTCCTCGTCATAGTCCTCCACTGCACGTTGTGATGAGACGAGGCTGGGCTGTGTGTTATCATCACCCACACCCACTATTGTTTCTTGCTGCAACTCATCGCGCTCCGCCTGCAATGCATCATGTTTGTTTTTCAGCAGAGACCGTTTTAGAAGGCAGAGGAGCGGTATGGTGACGCTAATAATGGCGTCATCACCACTCACCATCTTGGTGGAGTCCTCAAAGTTTTGGAGGATGGTACATAGGTCTGACATCCATCTCCACTCCTCAGGTGTTATGTGTGGAGTTTGACCCATTTCCCGACGGCTTAGGTGATGCAGGTACTCAACAACTGCCCTCTTCTGCTCACATATCCTGACCAACATGTGCAGAGTTGAATTCCAACGCGTGGGGACATCACACACCAGTCTGTGAGCCGGAAGATGCAAACTGCGCTGAAAGCCGGCAAGGCCGGCTGAAGCAGTAGGTGACTTTCGAAAATGTGCAGACAGGCGGCGAACTTTTACCAGCAGATCAGACAGCTCTGGGTATGACTTTAGAAACCGCTGAACCACGAGGTTGAGCACATGGGCCACGCATGGAACATGTGTCAGCTGGCCTCGCCTCAAAGCCGCCACCAGGTTCCGGCCATTGTCACACACAACCTTTCCTGGCTTTAGGTTCAGAGGTGTGAGCCAGTGATCTGCCTGCTGTTTCAGAGCTGTCCACAGCTCTTCTGCATTGTGGGGTTTGTCACCTATGCAGATTAGCTTCAGCACAGCCTGTTGCCGCTTCGCCGAGGCAGTGCTGCAGTGCTTCCAGCTTGTGACTGGTGTGGAGGGTACAGTGGATGAGGATGCGCAGGAGGAGGAGGAGGCTGAAGAGCATGACATTCCGGAGCTGTAGAGTGTGGGTGAAACGCTGACTGAGGTAGGGCCTGCAAACCTTGGTGTGGGAAGGACGTGTTCCGTCCCTCGCTCAGACTGGGTCCCAGCTTCCACAATATTAACCCAGTGTGCCGTCAACGAGATGTAGCGGCCTTGCCCACAAGCACTTGTCCACGTGTCTGTGGTTAGGTGGACCTTGGGTGAAACAGCGTTGTTCAGGGCACGTGTGATGTTTTGTGACACGTGGTTATGCAACGCGGGGACGGCACACCGGGAGAAATAGTGGCGGCTGGGGACCGAGTAACGTGGGACAGCTGCCGCCATCAGGTCACGGAATGCTTCTGTCTCCACCAGCCTAAAAGGCAACATTTCCAGCGCAAGCAGTCGCGAAATGTTAGCATTTAGAACTGTGGCATGTGGGGTGTTGGCAGTGTATTTGCGCCTGCGTTCAAAGGTTTGCTGAATGGATAACTGAACGCTGCGCTGGGACAAGGACGTGCTTGATGATGGTGTTCTTTCTGCGTAGGCAACTGCAGGTGCAGGAGTGGAGGAGGCTTGTTCGCAGGCAGCATGGACAGGGGATTGGCTCGCATGCACAACCAGCGAAGACGTAGCAGTGACATCAGCAAGCACTGCTCCTCGACTCTGTTGTACTTCCCACAAAGTCGGGTGCTTGGCTGACATGTGCCTGATCATGCTGGTGGTGGTCAGGCTGCTAGTTTTGGTACCCCTGCTGATGCTGGCATGGCAGGTGTTGCAAATGGCCTTTTTTGAATCATCTGGATCCAACTTAAAAAACTGCCAGACTCGGGAAGACCTAACATTTGTACAGGCACCTTGTGTCGTCGTGTTGTTCCGGGGAACGGTTGCCTGACTTCTGCCTGGGGCCACCACCCTGCTTCTTACTGCCTGTTGTGATGCTACGCCTCCCTCCCCCTGTGCACTGCTGTCCTCGCTCTGCATATCCTCCTGCCAGGTTGGGTCAGTTACTGGATCATCCACCACGTCGTCTTCCTCTTCCGCACCCTGCTCCTCCTCCTGACTTCCTGACAATTGTGTCTCATCATCGTCCACCACTTGTTGAGACACGTTGCCAACTTCGTGAGAACGTGGCTGCTCAAATATTTGGCCATCTGTACAGACGATCTCCTCATGACCCACTTCAATATGAGCTGGCGAGAGGCCAGAATGTGTGAATGGAAACGTGAACAGCTCTTCCGAGTGTCCAAGTGTGGGATCATTAATGTCCGAGGAGGACGTGTACTCAGCCTGGTGGTAGGAAGGAGGATCAGGTTCAGAAATGTGCGGTGCAGTATCACGGCTACTGACACTTGACCGTGTGGAAGACAGAGTGTTTGTGGTGGTGCCAATCTGACTGGAAGCATTATCTGCTATCCAACTAACAACCTGTTGACACTGGTCTTGGTTCAAGAGCGGTGTACTGCTGCGGTCCCCAAGAATTTGGGACAGGACGTGCGAGCGACTAGATGTGGCCCTTTGTTGTGGCGAAATTAGAGCTTGCCCACGACCTCGGCCTCTGCCTGCACCACCATCACGTCCACTTCCTTGTTCCTTGCCAATGCCCTTGCGCATTTTGCAATGCTGTGCACTGCTGACGTGTATATTCACTACTTGTGCGTTATATCAAAGTTTGTGGAAATTGCACACAAGTGCACCTGTACGCTGCCACCAACAGGCACACACGTGCGGTTTTAAAAACCAAGCACGGACGCAATAAGAACCTAACAGGTTTTTTTGGGGAGCGACAATTACAGACAAGTCAGACACTATCTGGACTGTTTTACACTGTGTACACCAGCCCCAGATATGATGAAGGCTGGTATACGGTCACCACTACCCTGCCTGCCTGCCTGCCTGTATACTGGTACAATAGTCCTGACAAGGACTCTTCTGGTCACTAGCCTGTATTCAGACCTGGCTATACCCTGCCTGTATATAGCAACAATAGTCCTGAGAAGGACTCTGCTACTGTACTCCGACCTGGCTATACCCTGCCTGCCTGTATACAACTAGAATAGTCCTGAGAAGGACTTTTGGTCACACTGTTTGCAGCCCTGCAACTGAAAAAGCTATAAAGGGCCGCAAAGCTTTCCCTGAATCAGCGACACTCTCCCTGCACTGACTGTCTGGATAGCTGTGAGCAGAGCACAGCGCGCCGGCCGGTATAAAGGCTCGGTCACGCTGTGCAGGCCGGCCAATCACTGCAATTCCACAACTAACAGGGCTGTGGCATTGCAGTGGTCTGCCAGCCAATCCCTGCATGAGGGCTGGCTCTCAAAAGAGCGCCAACATGCAGAAATGAAGACCACGAGTACAGCACGAGTATCGCGAGATTACTCGGTCCCCGCCGAGCAGCCCGAGTACAGCGATACTCGTGCGAGTACCGAGTAGTTACAAGCATGCTCGCTCATCACTAGTTAACACTATCGAACATGGGAGAGTGCACAGATTAGGTGAGGTCCATAGTGCAACTATACTGCTGAACTGTTCATAATCAGTAAAGCACAGTTCCCCTTACACCTTTGGGAAGCAGTAAGTTGGGAAGCAGTGTGCTCATGAACAAAGAAGAGAGACCCCAATGAAAACATTAGATACACTATAGACTGTCATTGAACTCCACTTTACAGATTGCTGCCAGATCAATGTGAGACCCATAATGAAAGGAAATGAAAGGAATATTATAGCATGCAGGTTATTATAGGATCTAAATGTGGAGTTTTTTTTTTTTAATTACAACACATAAATCTGTAGTCACATAGGCAAACATTTACTAACCAGTTTTTGCCAAAAAGTTGTACATTTTGAGCTACAGCTTCGGAATATTTACCATTTCATGTATCTCTTGCCATCTTTTTTTTTTTTATACCAAAGACAGGCAGAGCTTCCCTTAACTTGACAGCTGCACTATAATTAATGTCAGAAATTGGCATAAATCATGGCACAAGTCTGCACCTGCTCATAGCGGGTATAGATTGCCATTTCTGTAGCACAGATAATCGATGATGCACCAAATGTATTAGGAGGTATGTGCTCATAAGGCCCCATTACACGCAACGACGTATCTAACGATATATCGCCGGGGTCACGGATTCCGTGATGCACATCCGACATTGTTAGCGACGTCGTTGCGTGTGACACCAACGAGCGAGTGTTAACGATGGAAAATACTCACCAAATCGTCCATCGTTGACACGTCATTCATTTACAAAAAATCATTGATTTTTGAGGACGCAGGTTGTTTGTTGTTCCCGAGGCAGCAAACATCGCTATGTGTGACACCTCGGGAACGACGAACTACAACTCACTTGCGGCCGCCGGCAATGAGGAAACAAGGAGGTGGGCTGGATGTTACGGCCGCTCATCTCCGCCCCTCCGCTTCTATTGGGCGGCCGCTTAGTGACGCCGCTGTGACGCCGCATGAACCGCCCCCTTAGAAAGGAGGCGGTTTGCCGGCCACAGCGACGTCGCTAGGCAGGTAAGTCCGTGTGACGGACAAATGACGGGGGCGGGTACGCTTGCTAGCACTATCGCTAGCAATATTGCTGCGTGTAAAGCCCCCTATACACCGGAATGACTGCTCCACACCACAAAGAAAATACCAATGAATGTAGATGAGAGTAGACCAATCAATACATAATTCCAGAGATCATGGAACTAAAGATATTATATGTTAGTAGACCTTCGAGGAAAAACGGGCAGACCATACTCCATCATGTGAACTCTTTATTTAGAAACATCACATGCATTTTCCCATTTCTCTTGACACAGAAAACAAAGCTTTCATTGATATTTCTAAAAATTAATCTTGATATTTTAACATATTTAGATTATTTTTTTACACATTTAGTTCCCATATTATTGAAGTTCCTCTATAGCTCTTAGATGCCAGAGGATGGTCGACGGGGGAACGTGAGGATTACCATAGTGAAATTCACTGCACAATTAAAAGTACACATTCTAACGCTGATTAATAATTTGAAATATTAATTTCCTCACTAAGTACAGGAATTTGTAGAGCCAAATTAATGATGGACTTTGGACAGGGCAGCATCATCAGAACAGTTGGAGTCAGTGATCAAAATCAGATGGAACACCAATGATAAGGATAAGCCATCAATATTATAGTGCAGGAAACCCCTTTAGAAAGCCAAGTAGAAATTAACAACAAATATCATCTTTCTGGAGGACTCAGTACATTTATGAATGACGTGAAAAGTCCACTTATTTCAATAAGCACGTTTCATTTTCCCTGCCAGACCACCTATAACAATTGCCACCACTTCACTGGTCAACACAAAAAAATCATTAGCAAAGGTAATATATCTGCTGTATGGAGTTTGATGTGCTCATTCCAAAAATATGCTTAGTTTTGCTCTATCACATAAAGTTTCTGAGATAGAAGTATTTTTGTTATTACGTTATTTCTGCATTTTTAATGTATGCTGAGCCCCTCATGTGATAAGCTCAATTTGTTCAAATGGTCTTCGTGACTGGTTGAATATGAGGAAAGTGGCTATGCCATTTGCTGTTCCCATGATATGAAGAGAACACAAAAATCACAGTGATGACTGCTACTTTTCTTTTGCCAAACTTTCAGTTTGACAAAGAACAAACATGAGATTAATACACATATTTAGCTTTTCTACAAAGAACAAATATGATTAATTACCCTGAACCTGAATCTGCGACTAGGTCAGTTCCACATGATAGTACCTTGCAAGTTCCTGTACCACTGTTATCTGGATGAATCAAAATGAAGTAGAATATGAAGATTATGGAGCTGAAGCTATTGGCGAACAAATGGATATCTCAAGTCAAAATGAGTATGTACCTGATGGAACAGCAGAGCAGCCAGCAGCCTTTACTTAACATAAATTAAATAGTCTCATCAGAGACCTTTCATTGTCAAAAGATAAAGCTGAACTTCTTGGTTGTAGGTTGAAACAGAAGTATCTTCTTCATGAAGATGTCAAAGTGTGTTATTACCAAAACAGATGTAACACTTTAAGGCCTAAAACACACTTCCGCAAAAAAACCGTCCGTGTGACACGGTTCGTTTTTCGGGTCCGTGTTCTGTTTTTATGGGGGCGTTTCTCCGGTACATATGGCATCCGTGTGATGGCGTATGCGAGCCGTGTGTGCGTGTAAAATGTCCGTGTTTGTGTGTAAAATGCCCGTGTATGTGTACATAGAATGTCGGTGTGGAATGTCCGTTTGTGTGTTGCACAATGTTGTTGATACATGTCGGCTGACAGCAGACAGAGTTGCGCGATGAGAATGAACTCGGGTGAACTTCACCTGACTTCATTGTCATGCCGCGGCTCTGTCTGTGTGCCGCGTACTGATTAGCGGTCACCTGTGAAGGATTCACCAGTGTCCGCTAATCCCCCGAGTGACTGAAGTGAGCAGCCCTCTCTCATACTTACCGCTCCCCGATCACCAGTGCGGCGAGGAACAGCTGTGCAGAGAATACGCGGCAACAATTACTTTGAATATGCCGGCCGCTCATTAATCAATCTCGTATTCCCTGCTTTCCCCACCCACAGGCGCCTGTGATTGGTTGCAGTTAGACACGCCCCCCACGCTGAGTGACAGCTGTCTCACTGCAACCAATCACAGCAGCCGGTGGGCGTGTCTATACTGTGCAGTAAAATAAATAAATAATTAAAAAAAACGGCGTGCGGTTCCCCCCCAATTTTAATACCAGCCAGATAAAGCCATATGGCTGAAGGCTGGTATTCTCAGGATGGGGAGCCCCATGTTATGGGGAGCCCCCCAGCCTAACAATATCAGTCAGCAGCCACCCAGAATTGCCGCATACATTATATGCGACAGTTCTGGGACTGTACCCGGCTCTTCCCGATTTGCCCTGGTGCGTTGGCAAATCGGGGTAATAAGGAGTTTTTGGCAGCCCATAGCTGCCAATAAGTCCTAGATTAATCATGTCAGGCGTCTCCCCGAGATGCCTTCCATGATTAATCTGTAAATTACAGTAAGTAAACACACACACACCTGAAAAAATCATTTATTAGAAATAAAAAACACTAACAAATTCCCTCATCATCACCAATTTAATAAGCCCGAAAAAGCCCTCCATGTCCGGCGTACTCCAGGATGCTCCAGCGTCGCATCCAGCTCTGCTGCATTAAGGTGACCGGAGCTGCAGAAGACACCGCCGCTCCGGTCAGCTCCACGCAGCTAATGAAGGGAATAGCGCGATCAGCTGTATTCAGCGTTGGCCGCGAGTAACCTCAGTGACAGCTCAGCTGATCGCGCTATTCCCTTCATTAGCTGCGTGGAGCTGACAGGAGCGGCGGTGTCTTCTGCAGCTCTGGTCACCTTCATGCAGCAGAGCTGGATGCGACGCTGGACCATCCTGAAGTACGCCGGACATGGAGGGCTTTTTCGGGCTTATTAAATTGGTGAACAAGGCAATTTGTTACTGTTTTTTTTTTTCTAATAAAGGATTGTTCGGGTGTGTGTGTTTATTTACTGTAATTTACAGATTAATCATGGAAGGTATCTCGGGGAGACGCCTGACATGATTAATCTAGGACTTATTGGCAGCTATGGGCTGCCAAAAATTCCTTACTACCCCGATTTGCCAACGCACCAGGGCAAATCGGGAAGAGCCGGGTACAGTCCCAGAACTGTCGCATATAATGTATGCAGCAATTCTGGGCGGCTGCTGACTGAAATTGTTAGGCTGGGGGGCTCCCCATAACGTGGGGCTCCCCATCCTGAGAATACCAGCCTTCAGCCGTATGGCTTTATCTGGCTGGTATTAAAATTGGGGGGGACCGCACACTGTTTTTTTTAATTATTTATTTTACTGCACAGTATAGACACGCCCACCGGCTGCTGTGATTGGGTGCAGTGAGACAGCTGTCACTCAGCGTGGGGGGCGTGTCTGACTGCAACCAATCACAGGCGCCTGTGGGTGGGGAAAGCAGGGAATACGAGATTGATTAATGAGCGGCCGGCATATTCAAAGTAATTGTTGCCGCGTATTCTCTGCACAGCTGTTCCTCGCCGCGCTGGTGATCGGGGAACGGTAAGTATGAGCCGGGGGAAGAAAAAAACCGAGCGCCAATGTAAGTATGACTGAGAACAGCAGAAAAAAAGGTAAGTATACTGAATGTAATTTAAAAAAAAACAAAAAACTAGATCGCTAGTGTAAAAACGCACACGCACGAAACGTGCTGAACGCGGACATACTCCGTGTGCGGTACGTCCGGGCACGGACCCATAGACTAAAGCGGGTCTGTGCCTGCGTGCTGCCGGCCAAAAACGGACATGTTGTCCGTGTAGAAAAGCGCACACACGTACTTACCACACGGACACACGTTCCGTGTGATTTTACGTGTGTGCCATCTACCAGAGAATAACATGGGTCTCCGTGTGTACGTGTCTCCGGTACGTGCAAATACGTACCGCACACGTACAAATTAAACGGATGTGTGTTACGGGTCTAACACAATGTTTCACAGTTGATGGACCAATGGTGTACTCTAATAATGTGAATGGCCTCTTTGAAGAAATGAATCAAGAGTATTTTGTTGTAGATTGGCGATTGTTTATTGACTCATCCCAGAGAAGTTTGAAAGCAGTGTTGCTTCACAATGGAAACCTGAAACCATCAATCCCTATTGCTCACTCATGTCATCTAAAGGAAAGTTATGAAAATCTGTCTGTTGTTTTGGATGCTATATAGTATAAGAATAATGGAATATCTGGGAAGATTTGAAAGTAATTGGTCTGCTAATGGGAATGCAAGGAGGTTTCGCAAAATATTGTTGCTTCTTGTGTTTATGGGACTGTAGAAATATAGTAGAGCATAGTAGTATGTTTGTCGTGATTGGGGACAGATAAGCATCTATGCTCCAGGTAGAGGCAATGTTCAGGATAATCCTTTAGTAGCTCCAACAAAAATTTCTCTTCCTCCACTGCATATAAACTTGGGATTGATTAAATACTTTGTGAAAGCCATGGCAAAGACAAATTCACAAGGGTTCTTCAAGTACATTTCACAGACATTTTACAGCATTTCACCAGCAAAACTGAAGGAAGGGGTATTTGTTGGTCCTCATGAGAGATGTGTTTGAAGGAACTCTAAATGATAAGGAATTGAGATCTTGGAAAAGCTTCAAGTCGACCTGTGAAAACTTCTTAGGAAGAAATAAATCTCCAGAATATGTTGGAAGTGTTGAGGAACTGCTAAATGCATACCAGTGTCTTGGATGTCGCATGTCTCTGAAAATGCACTTTTTGCATTCACATTTAGATTTCTCCCCAAATCCTGGGGATGTTAGTGATGAACAAAGTGAGCGGATTCACCAGGACATTAAAGTAATGGAACACTGCTATCAGGGTTTTTGGAATGACTCAATGATGGCAGATTACCATTTGATGTTATATAGGGACAACCCTGAAAAATCGTATCAACGACAGTCTAATGTCAAGCATTTTTAATTTCTGCTCATATTTTGTTTTCTATTTTGCATGTGAAATTATTTTGGTTCAATAAAAACTGTTTTGTAAGGTGAAGCATTTTTTTCTGATATGTAGATTACTGTTTTCTTAATGTCGCTAGTATACTTCATATACAGTACCTTATAATAATGATGTTGCTCCACGGAAACTATACATGCTACAGAAAAGCTATATACATTTTTTAAATCAGGACAAAAAGGTCATTCAGAAAAGTAGAAGGTCACCTGCGATGATTACAAAAAATATTTTTTTTGTAGACCTGTGTAATTTGCCAATAGTTTCCACCAAAGATTTCCGCTGATTACAGTTTGTCCCAGTAGGGGCACACAGTTTCATAGTTCTAAGGTTGAAGGTAGACATATCTTCATCGTGTTCAACCTATAACTAGTGATGATAGGCGATCACGAAAATTTTCAAATGCTCGTTACTCGATTCGAGCTGGTCAGACAATTCGACGAGCTTGACTTGAGTATTGAGCATCATTGAAAGTTAATGATTGACCGGTTTGGGTCTCCATCCACCTAAAGTGAGCCAGAAACAGATCATTTCCAATGAGATGGAGGGTGTTTTGTTTTTTGTTGTTTTGGTCATAATATGTCTGAGAATGTTGTTTATCCCCCAAGAGAGCCATTCAGAGACTGTGACTGGCTCTCCCTGGGGTGCCTGTACACATCATGCTGTGATCCAAGCCTGTGCTTTGTGGTTGTTGTTTCACGGACTAAACATCCAAGCATGCACAATACTCGTCCGACCTTTTTGAGTACTTGAGCATCCTGATGCTCCGTTGAGTAACCGAGGACACTCGCTCATCACTACCTGTAACCTAACATGGATCCAGAAGAATGAAAAAAAGTCATGAGACAGACACTGATTGCCCCATATTAGGGGAAATATTTCTTCCCAACTCCACATATAACAGTCAGACTAGTTCCCTGGATTAATGCCCCATCACAAAATCTACTGCCTATAACTGTAATATTATATTTTTCAAGGAAAACATCTAGGCCCTCCTTGCACTTTTGTAGTGAAAAAGCCATTACAACATCATGTGGCAGAGAGTTCCATAGTCTCACTGCTCTTACAATAAAGAATCTGTACCTTTTGATGGTGATTAAACCTTCTTTCTTCAGCACAAAGCTTGTGGACCCATCTGACAAAAAGGTTTTGTTCAAAGCAGGAAACCATTTTAACAATGACCTGTAACAATGGGTATATTTATTGATTCCTCTATCAGCGTCATCAGTGTGCATATCTTGTAAAGAGCCATAAAGGGACAAAAGACAACACTGGCTGGGCTCCTAATTAACTGGAATAATGATAGGCCTGGTGTTTAAAAGCCCCCGTCACATTTAGCGACTTACCAGCGATCACGAAAACGATGCAACCTGAAAAGGATCGCAGGTAAGTCGCTGGGAGATCGCTGGTGAGATGTCACACAGTCAGACCTAACCAACGACTTAGTAACTATACAGGTCGCAGTAGCGACCTGTATAACGATCTCTGCTGTTATTGGGATCCTGTCACACAGTGTCAAACATAGAGCTGCATCCTGCCCAGCAGGACATCGCCTTTGAAGAAAATGGTCCAGGACATTCAGCAACGACTAGTGATCTCACAGCAGGGGCCAGGTCGTTGCTGGATGTCACACACAGCAACATCGCTAGCAAGATCGCTGTTGCGTCGCCAAAAAACCCTCAGCAGCGATGTCGCTAGCGATGTCGCTTAGTGAGACGTGGCCTTTAGAGAACCAAGGAAGGATCAGTCTGCCATACAGAAGAATTAAAGGGGTTGTCGGGACTTTAACATTGATGGCCTATCCTTAGGTTAGGTCATCAATGTCTGATTGATGGGAGTGGGACATCCAGCACTCCTGCCGATCAGCTCTTCTCGGTGCCACCGCCGGCTGAAACTCCTCAGTTTTGCAGCTACATAGACAGCTCCATCACCTGTATAGTGGCCAAGTCTGGGGACTTCATATCTGCCCCTATTCTGAGAAGTTACGGCCGTCGGTGGCACCATCAACAGAGTTTAGGTATCACCATACATTATAATGGATGTCACATGTACTGGACAAATGGACATGTGAAAGGGGCCTAACAAATTATAACTTTAAATGTATCCAAGTGAAAATCAAAGTAATAGAATAAAAGCAGACTTTATAGTCTGAGGTTTTGTGCCCCTGCTCGGTATTGCATTAGGTAGCTCTTTATCTACCTGCAATCATGCAGTCTCGGCATGGCCCATCAATCAGGAGGACTAGTATAACTAGTATAACTCTGTTAACAGTAATTATATAAAGTGCAGGAAGGGTCAAGGACGGAATAACCCGTGTGTACAATTTATCTGATTAAATGGGAGTATGGAAGAATCAATGAATGACTAATGCACCAGCTGATGGTTACAGGACAGGTCAAAATACAATGAAACAATATAATTATTGTAGACAGCGACACTAGACCAACATGTCAGAAAAGTGCAGTATACACAATTTCATAGTCACAGTACAGGAAAGAAATGACTTTTTCACTGCGCTTGACTTACAGAATACAGACTGATGGAGGTACTCCTAGTCATGGGCTGTCAGATCTACACATTGTCACTTGTCAGCTGTGTGGGGAGTGACAAGACCCAGAATAACTCAGGATCCAACACGGTTATATAAATACTAGAAGGTGGCCCGATTCTACGCATCGGGTATTCTAGAATTTACGTATTGTGTAGTTCATGTATGATTTTTGTTATATATATATATAGATGTTGTTGTGTGTAGTTACCAAGTGTTTGTGTAGGGCGCTGTACATGTTCTGGGTGTGGCGGGGGGTGAGAGCGGTGTTGTATGTGTGTTGCGTGTGTTGCGTTGTTTGTGGAGCGCTGTGTGTCTGTAGCGTTGTGTGTGTGTGTGTGTTGTGCGGTTTGTGTGTGTGTGGTGTGTTTTGGGGGGAGGTATGTTTTGAGCAATGTGTGTGTTGTGCGGTATGTGCGTATATTTGTGTGTGCTGCGGTGTTTGTGTGTTGGGTGTTGTGTGTGTGCAGCGTTGTCTGTGTGTGTGGGTGTCTGTGTAGGGCGTTGTTTGTGGTTCCCAGTGTGTGTGTGTTGTGCAGTGCGCGTGTGTGTGTGTTGGGGGGAGGTGTGCACCTTCCATCGTGCTCCATCCCCCATGCTGCGCACCCCCCATCGTGCTCCATCCCCCATGCAGCGCACTCCCCATCGTGCTGCATCCCCCATGCTGCGCATTCCCAAACGTGCTCCATCCGCCATGCTGCGCACTCCCAAACGTGCTCCATCCGCCATGCTGCGCACCCCCCATCATGCTCCATCTGCCATGCTGCGCACTCCCAAACGTGCTCCACCCGCCATGCTGCGCACTCCCAAACGTGCTCCTTCCGCCATGCTGCGCACTCCCAAACGTGCTCCATCCGCCATGCTGCGCACTCCCAAACGTGGTCCATCCGTTAAGCTGCACACTCCCAAACGTGCTCCATCCGCCATCCTGCGCACTCCCAAACGTGCTCCATCCGCCATACTGCGCACTCCTAAACGTGCTCCATCCGCCATACTGCGCACTCCCCATCGTGCACCATCCGGCATGCTGCGCATTCCCAAACGTGCTCCATCCGCCATGCTGCGCACTCCCAAACGTGCTCCATCCGTCATGCTGCGCACTCCCAAACGTGGTCTATCCGCCATGCTGCGCACTCCCAAACGTGGTCCATCCGCCATGCTGCGCACTCCCAAACGTGGTCCATCCGCTATGCTGCGCACTCCCAAACGTGGTCCATCCACCATGCTGCGCACTCCCAAACGTGCTCCATCCGCCATGCTGCGCAGTCCCAAACGTGCTCCATCCGCCATGCTGCGCACTCCCAAACGTGCTCCATCCGCCATGCTGCTCACTCCCAAACGTGGTCCATCCGCCATGCTGCGCACTGCCAAACGTGCTCCATCCTCCATGCTGCGCACTCCCAAACGTGGTCCATCCGCCATGCTGCGCACTCCCAAACGTGCTCCATCCCCCATGCTGCGCACTCCCCATCGTGCTCCATCCCCCATGCTGCGCACCCCCCATCGTGCTCCATTCCCCATGCTGCACCAGCATCAGCCTCTCTGCCCGCAGCATCAGCCTCTCTGCCCGCAGCATCAGCCTCTCTCCTTCTAGCCTCCCCCAGCATCAGCCTCTCTCCTTCTAGCCTCCCCCAGCATCAGCCTCTCTCCTTCCAGCCTCCTCCAGCATCAGCCTCCCTCTCCCAGCCTTCCCCAGGATCAGCCTCTCTCCTCCCAGCCTCCGTCCTCCCAGCCTTCCCCAGCATCAGCCTCCCCCAGCATCAGCCTCTCTCCTTCCAGCCTCTCCCAGCATCACCCTCTCTCCTTCCAGCCTCCCCCAGCATCAGCCTCCCTCTCCCAGCCTTCCCCAGGATCAGCCTCTCTCCTCCCAGCCTCCGTCCTCCCAGCCTGCCCCAGCATCAGCTTTCCCCTCCCAGCCTCCCTCAGCATCAGCCTTCCCCAGCATCAGCCTCTCTCCTCCCAGCCTCAGCCTCTCACCTTCCAGCCTTCCCCAGCATCAGCCTCTCTCCTCCCAGCCTCAGCCTCTCTCCTTCCAGCCTCCCTCAGCATCAGCCTCCCCTTCCCAGCCTTCCCCAGGTTCAGCCTCTCTCCTCCCAGCCTCCTTCAGCATTAGCCTTCCCCTCCCAGTCTCCCCCAGCATCAGCCTCTCCCTCCCAGCCTTCCCCAAGATCAACCTCTCTGCTCCCAGCCTCCTCCAGCACGCAGTGCTCCTCTGCCGACACTCACCCACACCCGATCGCATACACTCACACACACAACCGATGGCATACACTCACCCACACCCGATCGCATACACTCACACACACCCGATCGCATACACTCACACACACCCGATCGCATACACTCACACACACCCGATCGCATACACTCACACACACCCGATCGCATACACTCACACACACAACCGATCGCATACACTCACAGACACCCGATCGCATACACTCACACACACTTGATCGCATACACTCACAGACACCCGATCGCATACACTCACACACACCCGATCGCATACACTCACACACACCCGATCGCATACACTCACACACACAGACACTGACGTAATCGCACATACGCGCTGATACTCACAACATCCGGAGATATCACATGCTTCTGGCCATGTGATCCTCCGTCAGGTCCTGGAAGCTCACAGCACAGTATCGCCGCCGAGAAGCAAGCGATATCCCAGGATGTTGTGAGTATGTGGATGCGATGTGATGTGTGTGTGAGGGTGAGTGTGATCTGATGTGTGTATGTGTGTGTGTGTGCTGTTATGTGTCTGTATTTTCCGCCGCTGCAGGACCTTGATGTGTGGATGCGATGTGATGTGTGTGTGAGGTGTGTGTGAGAGTGAGTGGGAGCCGGTGTACACTGGTAACTATGATACACATCGGGTAACTAAGGGACCTTAGTTACCCGATGTGTATAATGGTTACCAGCTTTCACGGCCTCCGTCAAGATCCCAGCATCGCAAGGTTATGTCTGGCGCTGCTGGGATCCTGACGGAGCCGGTGTAGAAGCAAGCGATATCCCAGGATGTTGTGATGTGTGAGGTGTGTGTGAGGTGTGTGTGAGGTGTGTGTGAGGTGTGTGTGTGAGTGTGATGTAAGTGTGTACTCACCTGGTAATCGGAGTTCCGTGTCAGTTGGGCCAGAGCGAGCGTGCATTGCGTGAGGGGGGCGGGGCCTGCAGAGAGCCGGGGCGAGAGGCCAATCCGTGTGGGGGGGCGGGGCCATGGCGAGCCCAGCGGCCAATCAGCTTTGTGTCACCGTAAGGACACAATGTCACCGGAAGGACACAATTTTGAAGCATGACAGACAGACAGACAGACAGAATAAGGCAATTATATATATAGATATACTTAGGGCTTTCTAGAATGAAGTGATATACTGCGGTGTGGAAAAATCTACAATACTCAGGGCCACACTACAGGTAGCACTGGTGTCACAGCGCCAGGAAAGTGAGCCTAAATTAAGGATTTCACACTCTCCTATCACACCACACATACCACATTGTTCTATTTTAGGATTATAATGCCAGATTATAAAACACTGCATATTACATTCCTATATTTCTATCTACCTATAATATGTACACAGTGCAATACGGGATGGAGGGTGGTCGAGGTATGACATCCAGGGGTCCTAAACATTTGACTGTAGGGAAACCTTATTCAAATCTCAGCTCTTGTTTATTTTTCATTAATATTTTTTTCTTTAAGTTTTCCTTCTCCTGTACCTATAGTTCATTACTTTCCTGTATAATAGATTAGGCACTATATCCAAAGCACGGAAAGAATAAAAATAATGACCTCGATTCATCATGACTGGTGTGGATGAAGGGACGTGCTGGAGTCACATGCCTCTTAATGACTCAGGGGCATTTAAAAAGTGGTGTGTCTCTCTGTGCTCCTCACCACAAATCCTACTGGTCAGGGACTGGAGTTAAATTTCTGGTATATCTTGAATTAGATAAATTGTTGAATAATGTCTGGCCCCTTCTTACCCAAGCTGTGCCCACTTTGGCAAGACTGAGTGAAAATGGTGCAACAAAATTAAAAGTTTCAAATTTTTTCTTGTTACGCAAAATTTTTGCAACTTTTCAAAGCAATTTTTACTCTGGTATAATTGCTTTGATGAATCAGGGCCAATGTGTATAGAGCCTCGTTTTTCTAGGGGTGGTAATTTAATTTGGATATGATATGTACTGTATGTGGTTACATTTAACCATACATAGATACAATTTGCCAAAATTAGTAAATCTCTTGGGTATCAGACTATAAGACGTCTTTAGAACAGTAATTTTATTCCTATTGTTTATTGAGTTGAATTAGTCATCATGCTCCACGTCTTTGGTCTTGAAATTTACACAAATTTACTAATACTGTGTAATAATTATACAGTGTAAACTAAGAATAGACCGTCTAAGTATGTGCCAGTTTCATCACAGTGGTTCATGATGGGTGACAAATTTGGACCTTCACTTCTTGTTGGCTTACTTTTCGTCCAATCGTATGTGCCAAAAGTTGGACTAACACTGGTGCATCTTAAAGGGGTTTCCGGTCTAAATCCACATGTCAGTCACTCTGTGTTGCTCGATGACCGCCGACTTATGAATCCTCGCATTGCATGCACGTTGCGTTGTCAGGATTCACCTGTGCCACTGCAAGGAATGGTGGTCATGTGGTATCAAGTATGTAATATGCATCCTCCCGATTACATTCACAGTAGATGAGCGAATCCTCATTCAATGCAAGTGTATTGAGCGAGGCTGTGTCCACCTAGTCGGATTCTGGCCGGGAGTACGCATATCATATACTCGCGGCCACGTGACCACCGTTCCCGGCTCTAAAACTGTCAAATCCTCACATCGAAAAGTGCATGCAATGCGAGGATTCATTAGTCTGCAGACATGTGGATTTAGGCTGGACAACCCCTTTAAAAAATGCAATCTTCCATCTAGGCCACATCCCCTCCCCCACAATGACAATTTGAGCCAGAAATCTGTCGACTTTTGAATAATTAATCTACCCCATTGTTCCAACAGTTTGGCACAGTTCTATAAGGCATGATAGCGTATACACTTAAGGTGGCTTTACACACTGCAACATCGCAAACGACATTGCTGTAACGTCACCGGTTTTGTGACGTAATAGCGACCTCCCCAGCGACATTGCAGTGTGTGAAACACATCAGCGACCTGGCCCCTGCTGTGAAGTTGCTGATCACTACACATCTCTCAGGACCATTCTTTGGTCCTTTGTTTCCCGCTGTGCAGCATGATCGCTAGAAAGTCTCAGTGTGTAAAGGGGACTTTACAGCGACTTCGTTAGCGACTTCCCTTTCAAAAAGCTGCTTTACAACGTCCCCAATGACTAGCTAGGTTGTTCTGCAGGTCCGGATCGCTGTTGCGTCGTTGGCCAGGTCTGCCTGTTTGACAGCTCACCAGCGACTCACCAGAGACTTTGTAGCGATCCCGGCCAGGTTGGGATCGCTGGTGGGATCGCTAGAAAGTCTCAGTGTGTAAAGGGGCGTTTACACTGTGTTTGTAGGGTCCATGCATGGCTATCATTATCTAGGCATTGTACAGAGATTATAATGGGGTTAATAATATGTTATTATGTAGATAACACATATTGTAACACACTGTCTAATAGCAAGCTAATTTTAGTGTTTTAACTACTACTTAGTGATATGATGTCACCATGAGATAGAGAGGATACAATGTATATGTCCTATACTTGTATATTATATAACAGTGTTACAACTTAAACTTCTCCTGCATTAGTTACTTCCATAAAGTTAGAGTTCACTTACATAAGCATTTCTTGTATTATGAACATCTATAATTCAGTCATATAATTTTACATAACAGCATTGTGCCCAGAGCAGGTATTGATCATAACACTGGCAGTAACTGCCGCTCATTAATAGTCTAAGCAGCACTTTAATAGTTAAAGAGAATCAGCCCACGGGGCACGAGAAATCTGTTTTTAGAATTCATAATGCCTTGAAGTCGCAGCCTGAGTGCTAATAGCTTCCATCAGATTGTAATCCACAAGGATAAAATGTAAATCATTCTCCATAATTTGGATTTAGTGGGATCTAATTAAGCCATACCCTTGAGTTAAACTGTCTGCGTGTGGCAAGGAACAAAGAAGAAGACACATTACTGCTGGTGGCAAAGCTAGATCTCTGTGTCATCTGTCAGGGGATAAAAAGCAGAAAAAGATGTGGATGGATGGATGGTAGATAGATAGATAGATATATAGATAGATAGCAGTAATTTTTAAAGGGAACCTGTCACCAGATTTGGCAACTATAAGCTGTGGCCACCACCACCATGCAGCATTCCAGAATACTAAGAGCCCAGGCCGCTGTGTAGATTGTAAAAAATACTTTTATAATACTCACCTAAGGGGAAGTCCGGTTCGATGAGTGTCGCTGCTCTCCAGGCCGGCGCCTCATCTCTGCGAAGATCACCATCCTCCTTCTTCTGAGGCCCGTGTGCATGACGCGGCTTTCGCGGCAATGCACCCAGGCCAGCATTGCGGTCCTCCACAGGCGCACTGTGGTCTAGCATGCTCAGGGCAGAATCAAAGTACTGTAGTGCGCATGTGTGAGTGGTATAACCTTTCCTCGCACCTACGCATTACAGTACTTTGAACTGCCCTCAGTAGGGCAGATCAAAGTGTGCCTGCGCAGGACCACAGTGTGGGCATGTGTGGATGACATAGGACGCATCATCCATACTGGGCTGGGTAGAAGGAGGCCAGAGATCGCAGCAGCAGAGAGAAGACGCCGGACCGGAGAGCAGTGACACATCGGACTGAACTGTCCCCTAGGTTAGAATTATAAAAGTGTTTTTTACGTTATACAGCGTGGCATAGGCTCTTATATACAGTATTCTGGTGGTAGCCGCAGCTTATAGGGGTCAAATCTGGTGACAGGTTCCTTTTAAGGGAATATATCACCACTTTTGAGCTACTGTATGAAACCTTTTTTTGCATACAGGTTATAGATTGCTGAACATAGTCATACCTGTCTCACATCATATGCATTGTTGTGGATCTATCAGCTTTTATCCATTTATGTAAATGATCTCTTAGAGGCCCTTCTCAGATATCACACAGTCAACAGAGCAAGAGATGGGTGAACAGTCCCAAGAACCTTTGTTACATGCAAACCAGAAGGTCCATAAAAAAATCCACCACACAGAGGGTAAAATAATCCAGGAACATGAATGTAGTCCAGTAACGGGATAAATACCCGGAGAGATGAGAGTCACAATCCTCCAGCAGTCTTTTCCAGAGTAATCACAGTTTCATCAAGCTTCTCCGGGATACTGGTCGTAGCATCAGTGTCCCACAAAGGTTGTGTCTTACTGCCTCCTTGACCTCCTCAGGCCCAATCCTTATATCCAAGTGTAAGCAGACAGGTTGGATGGTTTTTAGCCGCCTCCCCTCCAGACTTAAGGATGGAGGCACTACAGGGCATGATTTTCAATATATGGAGAGCAGGGGGGTAATAAATGGACAGTCAGGAAATGTCAGTAAGGTTTCATCAAGAACCATAGGCACATCCAGGCTGCAGAAGGTAACTGAGCTAATGTGATTAGGACTCTAGACAGAATAATACAGAGCAACAAGGCAACACTCCTAAAATCAGAAAAAATATGAACATATACAAAATTATATCCAACCCACCATATCACGCCATTACACAGGCTGTGGGGAGGATGCTGCCAGGATGATAACTCTGCCTCCGCACTCCCAGTATCACCTCCCACAGCGTCCTTGTTGTGGCCCTGCGATATTAGGTTTTCATCTTGTAATCTCGCACCTGCGCATTGCCAGTGCCATCATCCTCTTCAGTGTTCCGCCCTTCATGTTGCTTTTGCACAGGTGCCCCCAAGTCGCTGGAACTTCCGCTCCCAATATTCTCCATCTTGCAGAAAAGGTGCACTCAGGTAAAATCACATGCTTACTCTGCAGGGCGGGAGGAAGGAAATCATGAGTCCACCTTTTTTGTGCACCAGAGAATACTGGGAGTGGAAATACCAGTGACTTGCCGGCATCTGCACAGACTGAGCATGTGACAGATGTGAAAAAGTTTGGAAATGCAATGGTGAACATTATACTACCTGCATCATCCTCCAGCATGACTTGCATGGAGATGGGTCAGTCTGAGGAGGCATACATTTGGAGGGTTGCATAAACCTCAATGTGATAGTCAACAATACCTTAAAGGGTTATTCCCATCTCCTATCCCAATACGTAGTAGATGTAATAATAATAATATTAGCGAAAACCTCCTTTTTGAAATGTAGTATAGTTCTCCTGATATAGCCATGTCTCTTACCTCATGTGCAGGGCATTTTAGCTTATGTTTTCATGGTTACATTCACTCATATAGTGACAGTTAAGGCCGCTTTACACGCTGCGATATCGGTACCGATATCGCTAGCGTGCGTTCCCGCCCCCATCGGTTGTGCGACACGGGCAAATCTCTGCCCGTGTCGCACAACATCGCCCAGACCCGTCACACATACTTACCTGCCTAGCGACGTCGCTGTGACCGGCGAACCGCCTCCTTTCTAAGGGGGCGGGTTGTGCGACGTCACTGAACCGCCGCCCAATAGAAGCGGAGGGGCGGAGATGAGTGGGACGTAACATCCCGCCCACTTCCTTCCTTCCGCATTGTGGACAGGAGGCAGGTAAGGAGAGCTTCCTCATTCCTGTGGTGTCACACGGAGTGATGTGTGCTGCCGCAGGAACGAGGAACAACTTCGTTACTGCTGCAGTAACGATATTTGAGAATGGACCCCCATGTCACCGATGAGCGATTTTGCACGTATTTGCGACGATGCAAAATCGCTCATAGGTGTCACACGCAACGGCATCGCTAATGCGGCCGGATGTGCGTCACAAATTCCGTGACCCCAACGACTTTGCATTAGCGATGTCGTAGCGTATAAAGCCCCCTTTAGTCAGTTAGTTGTTCGTGGTCGTAACCATAGATTCCTAAGCTATGATACCCTGCATATGAGGTAAAAGACATGGCTATACGTATCAGGAGAAATATACTACATTTCTACATGGAGGTATGTGCTAATATTATAATTTATTATTACACCTACTCCATATTGGGATAGGATTTTGGAGATGGGAATACCCCTTTAACTGCTGTTAAGTGCAGGTATAAATCCTCAAAGTCATTGTTAGGCTTTATGCTGGTGCACTGGGCCCTGGTTCCTCCTTGTTCAGGACCATGATCGGCTTCACATGGCCAGACCATGTCGACAGCTCCAGGATGACAAAGACCTGAATACAGTTGAAAACATCTTAGACATTATGTATCAATACATCTGACACCACCAAAGACTGTCCAGAAGCTCCATGTTGTCCTGCCCCAGGACTGAGAGGAGACCTCCACGACACCATCCACATCCTCATCAAGAGCACGTATAGCACTTGTGAGGAGGCATACAGGCACATAGGGACCATACACACTACTGAGTCACATTATCAGTTGCCACAAAATTAGTGACAATTGGATCTACTAATGGTTTCAATTTTGACTTTGATTTTTGAGGTGACTTGGAATCCAGCTCTCAGTTAATTGATGATTTTGGTTTCCATTGACATTTAATTTTGCCCTCAACAAATTACACAATTTATATAAGTACATATTTTCAATGTAACCCTGCCATTCATCAAGATCCCATGATCAAGTGTTCACTTGATTTTTCTGAGCAATATAGATAGATACACGTAAATGGTGTGCTAACCACTGTGAGTCAATTTTATAGTAAGCTCAGTACCAGGCAGGCAGTGAGTAAAGGTCCATTAACACTACGATTACACATAACTGGGAAATGAACATTATTAGAAGCGCTCATTCCCAATAATTGTGCAGGGTAAACAGACTACTGATCATACAGTGAATGAGCTAAACACTTGTCCGTCGTTTGAAATGATCTTTTGGTTTGTATAGTCAGTAACTGATCATCATTCTCGGCAGCACAACATCCTAACAAAATAGGACATGTGCTGCTGAGAATAATGACAGAGAGCAAGCTATTACTGGTCATTCTATGTGCCTATTAAATGCTGTCGGACAGTCTAAACGGGATTATAAACAACTGCCAATTCACATACAAGTAGCTTATTGGTGTTTGTTTGGTGCCATCGGACGGATAGTGGAAACCCATCTAAAGTCTCAAACACTTAGAAATAGATAGATAATGTCTCAAACGTTCGGCACATATCATCTCAGCTGATTTCAACCAATGCCACTCAAAGATGTCTTCCACCACCCACAGTGTCACCTTATTGGTGACAAGGCCTTTTCCGCTCCCAACAGCTGCGTCTACAATTGGATTATTCTCTGACCATTTTTAGTTTATATAAGTGTTTCCTTACTTTTCAGACACCCAGTATTTTACATTATAAAAATAAAGATTATAGATGAGGAAAATAGATGATAAAGTGAAAAACAATATTATTTTAAATTGAAGTCTGCCTATCGCTCCGCATTGGTGTAGGGGTATCGCCCCTACGACTGGTTGAAAACACTTTGCCTTTAAGAGACAGTGGTCCCTTGGTTCCTGTGCATAATGGACTGGCTGGCTCAGCGTCACTTCTCTGAACTTAGGCCGGCGTCACATGCTACGATATATCGGGCGATATGTCATCGGGGTCAAGGATTCCATGACGCACATCCGGCATCGTTAGACATATCGTAGTGAGTGACAGCTACGAATGACTGTGAACGAGCAAAAATACTCACCTTATCGTTGCTCGTTGACACGTCGTTCATTTTCAAAATGTCGGTCCTCCTTCTGTGATCCGGTTGTTCATCGTTCCCGAGGCAGCACACATCGCTCCGTGTGACACCCCAGGAACGACGAACACAGCTTACCAGCGTCCCGCCAGCAATCCGGAAGGAAGGAGGTGGGCGGGATGTTACCTCCCGCTCATCTCCGCCCTTCCGCTTCTATTGGCCGGCCGCTGTGTGACGTCGCTGTGACGCCAAACGTCCCTCCCCCTTCAGGAAGAGGATGTTCGCCGCCCACAGCGACGTCGTCCGGGACGACGTTGTGCGCCACGGCAACTAATTGCCCGTGACGCACAAATGACGGGGGCGGGTACAATCGCTCGTCCGATCACACGATAGATCATCCCGTGTGACGCCGGCCTTAGAGTTGTTTGGACTAACTCGGCCAAAAAATTGTTGCAAAGGAAAAGGAGCTTAGTGCGGGAACAGGAGAAGTTGGGTTCTCTGTGTGTGTGCAGAGAGACGCTGCCTCTGTGGAGTCAGAGAATCACGGTGTGGGAAGAGACAAGGTGCCAGTTCCGAGAGACTCACCGAGAGCCAGACCGTGAGAGTTCCCTGGTTACTGTGGGGCGTGTATCGAACTGAGGAGAACACATCATCCAGAGAAGTTCAGAGACCCCGGGTCCATGGTAGAAGAAAAGTTCCCCCCTGCCCTGCCTCAAGTAGTTTGCACCGACAATCATCACGGGACCAAATTCCCAGGAGTGGACTAATCTTCCCCTCAGTGGTACTATGAGTCTCAATCATTGTGTGCACTAAGTAGGCGTCAGTAGTCAGCTAGATCATAGTGCAGCGCAACTGCAAACATACTTTGCCTGTCTTGTATTCTGCCTACCAGTGTTTGTAATATTTGGGGTGACGCACTTTTGATACGCTCCAGCTAGAATTTAAAGCTTGTTAAACTTTACTGTTGAAACATTGCATACTCCTATTTGCTTGCATAACTGCTTATCCCCTGCTTGTAAATAAAGCTGCACCCTTGTTTCTGCAACTACTTCTTGTGTACCATAATTGTACTCTGCACCGCGGTGGTCCCTTGGCCATCGCTTCATTGGTATTAGGGGTGAGACTTGTACCATGAACAGGCTTCCAAATATTTGATGCATTCCTCTGTATCTCGGAAATGTGTCAGCTTATTACGTTTGATATACTCTCATTTCGACTGACTTTTATTGAATGTGCATGAAATCTTTTTATTCTATTTTATTTTGGTTTCCATGTGTGATGGCAAGAATAGCAATAGGTAGGAATATTCTTGCTAAATAAAACAGCAGAAGTCTAGGAGTGATGGCCACATGCTGAAAAATGATTTTGCTTTACAATTGTGTTGCAATTGGTTGAGCGAAGTTTCAGCCATGCAACCAGGAACACTTTATGAAAAATGTCAACAATCCGCATTTGTACAGCAGTTGGTACATACTCATAGTCAGTATGTGACCGTATGTGGAAGTGATCAGACTGGGAATTAGACATTATTCCCACTCTGATCACTTCCGCATGCGGTCCCGTACCCACTAGACTTTGAGCAAGGCCGGACACAGTTTATCCGGAATGTCGTATGAATCACATACTTGTGATCACATTACTCCCGTCACCGGAACCAGAGAAGTCATATGGAGACCAGTGCTCATGATATGAGAAGTCTGCAGCCACACAGAGTGACAACAGACTTACAGTTTAAGATTAGACAACCCCTTAAGAATGGAAACCATCACTATTTGAGGCTTAGATTATATTTAACCTTATTTAAAGATCTCTTTTCTATAGCTACTGTCACATTCCTCTTCTCAACCCAAACCAGAGGAATAAGGGCGGCTTTGCATGTTGCGACATTGCACGTGCGATGTCGATGGGGTCAAATCGAAAGTGACGCACATCCGGCGTCGCAGTCGATATCGCAACGTGTAAAACCTTTTTGATACGATGAACGAGCAGCAAAAGCGTTGTTATCGTATCATCGCTGCAGCCTCCGACATTTCCATAATGCCGGTGCAGCGACAGGTGCGATGTTGTTCCTCGCTCCTGTGGCAGCACACATCGCTGTGTGTGTGGCGCCCCTGACCTGGTCAGGCACCACTGAGTACTGCACCCATGCTGGGGACAGTACAATACAGGTAATCCAGAAGGCTGACAGGGGTGTGGAACACAGGCGCATAGTAATCAGCTCTCACACATGTACCCATGAGAGGACCCCTGGGGATCCCAGGAGGGGGAAAAGCCTTCACCTTCACTGGAATAGTGGAGGGGGCCAAAAGCCTCCATCTCCTCTCAAGGGGTGTGGTAAGAGAGTCTGGTTGCTAGGTGGCGTAGGCAAGAACAGGAGAGGAGGAGCAGTGAGTCAGTTAGAGCAGAACTCCATAGGGCTCAGTGAGGAGCAGACCTGTGGGGTTGATGCTGTCTAACAGCGCCCGCGCAGTGGCTACAGACGGGGGAGAACGGTCAACTAGGAGTGCTACCTGAAAGCCAGCTTCAGCTAGAGAGTGCAACGGAGTGGGAAGTAAGGAGACTGCTAGAGAGCACCAGGCCCAACCGGGCGGCAGATCCCGAAGCAAGGATAGATTCACCTTTCCCTGCTAAACCTGCCGGTGTGGGGCTCTCAAAGCCCACACCACAACACCACAAAAGCCGCAGCCACGTAACCACAGTGAGGGCCCATAGGTCACAGGAGGCAAGCAGCTGGAGTGGCCTGGTCCGGGGAACAAGCATACGGCGAACGAAGGGGAGAGAGAGGCTGCAGCATCTTCCCTGGGTGACCCCCATAGGGACTAAAAGTCGGGGTCACCCCAAACCACCAAGGGCTAAGGAAGGCGAGTCAGTAGTCACCCTCATAAAGTCAGCCTGAAGGATACCTGGTTCCCACCTGGTTCATCTCAGCTACGCCCGGGCTACTCACCCTGCCATCAAATGTGAGTAAAGCCCTTGAAAGACAGTTCTGCCTGTGTGAGTCATTCTGCGACTTGTGGTACTACAAACCTACACAGGGCCCTGGGGCTTGCCTCACTCTCAGGAGGCTACTACATCCGACTGCACCCACCATCAGCCCCAGGCGTCCCCTAACCTGCAGTGGTGGTCCCCACTGACCGCAATACTGAGAGTGGCGTCACGATCAAAACCGAAGATTTCCTACCTGTGACCAGATCCAGCCGAGTGGAGTCCCTGAAGGTAATGCACCGACACAACACCGGCGGGGCTTCACATCTGGCGTCACGAACAGGATAAGGACTAGACCTGTTCAGACAGGTGACCATGTGCCTGGGCGGTCCGCTTGAAAAATTGGAAGCGCCGCCATATTGCCACCATGAAAAGCGCGCTGAAAAACAACAGCAGCCCGCGCTGGGAGAAGTTACCGCCCACGAAGAGGTGTGGCTACCCAGAGATCCCCTGCAGAGTTCGGAGCTTGCCAGCTATGAGAGTGGAAGCGTCCAGAGACGGCGGGAAGGAAAGAGAGCCACAAGCCTGCTGCTGGGAGAGGAGCTGCTGAAAGAAGCAGAGCAAAAACTGCGCAGCTTGTTATCAGAGGCAACGGCGAGTCCACAGCTGGAGAGTCGTGCAGAAGACGGCGCAGAAGAAATGGCGTCTGACCGCAGAAATCCAGAACCGGGCTCCGCTGCCTGGTGGTATCGGGAGCTGGCCCAGTTCTGCGACCGACTGGAGAACCGGGTTGTGGAGCAGATCCGGGAAGAACGAATGGAACTGCTGGAGATGGCTGCCGCGGTTCGGGCCTATGAAAGGAGAGCCGTGCGCCGAGTGCCAGACAGGACGGCGATGACGCAGACCCCGATGCTGCCACCGGTGGGTGAGTCAAGTGATGCCCCGGCCAGTGCAAGTGCCCCGACCCCTGCTGCCACGCCCGCGGTCCCCGAAGAGGCGTCCGGTGCGGCGACGCTGAAGCAGGCCGCAGCCACGCCAGGTGCGGCCCGCCAAGCCCCGGCCGCCGCAGCGATGCCCTGCTCGGCCCACCAAGACCCGGTCCCTGCAGCAACGCCCAGTCCAGCCCGCAAAGAACCGGCTGCCACCGCGACCCTCATCCGCGTCGCAGGCGTAACGCTGACCCAGGCCGCCGCCCTGCTAGGCCCGGCCCGCCGAGACCCCACCGCCGCAGCAACGCTCGTCCGCGCCGCAAGTGAGGTGCTGAACCAGGCCGCCGCCACGCCAGGCGCGGCCCGCCAAGCCCAGACTGCTGCAGCGATGTCCAGCCCAGCCTGCACAGATCCCATCGCAGCTGAGACGCCGATCCAGGCCGCCGCCATCCAGGGCGCGGCCCGCCAAGACCAGGCCGCCGCCATCCAGGGCGCGGCCCGCCAAGACCAGGCCGCCGCCATCCAGGGCGCGGCCCGCCAAGACCAGGCCGCCGCCATCCAGGGCGCGGCCCGCCAAGACCAGGCCGCCGCCATCCAGGGCGCGGCCCGCCAAGACCAGGCCGCCGCCATGCTGGGCGCGGCCCGCCAAGACCAGGCCGCCGCCATGCCGGGCGCGGCCCGCCAAGACCAGGCCGCCGCCATGCCAGGCGCGGCCCGCCAAGAAGAGATTACCTCATTATTTACCCCGGCCTGCAAGGCCAGAGCAGACACCGCTCCCCAGTCCAAAGAGGTCCCTGCTAGGAAGACCCTGATAGGAGAGGACCCCGAATACTGGAAGCTGAAGGCTGACCTAGAGGCCCAGTTCCCACAAGAGATGGTGGATCGGTATCTGCTCCCTCCGCATACCCCCAAGGAGATTCAGGCAACCCCTGCAGCCGCGCCAGAGAGTCCACCGCCCAGACCAGCTGAAGAAAGCCCATCCCCAGCACTGCCACCAAAGGAGTGCCAGGAAGAACTAAGGGAGAGAGGAGGCCAGGAAGCTGAGGAGCCGACTCCGGAGCCACCAGCAGTGGATCTATACTCAGAACCGGAGATGTTGCCCTATTCCCGTTGGGATGAGGAGGACTTGACACCGTCTGCTGATGAAGACCAGCCCAGAAACCTCACCTGGGGCCCTGCAGGCATTGAGGTAACAGCCCAGCAGAACCCAGCCCGCAAGACAAGGCGTCGCAACAGAACAACGCTGTCCCCTGCACCGCCATCCCCAGAGCAGAGAGAAGTCACGGCCAGAGATCTACAGGAGAAAAGGTTCCTGAGAAGAGCCAACTTGCCCAGAGGACACCCTGGCAGAAACTTAAAAATGGGAGACACAGTGCCGTTCACCATGCACCAAGGAGAAAGAGGCTGGTATGCCTTAGATGTAGCACCATGTCCCAAAGAAGAAAGAAAAGACAGAGATAAAGAAACAGATACAGGAAAGGAAACAGATGAAGATAGAGAAAGCAGAGACAAGGAACCTGCAGATGAGACAACAACAGATGAAGAAAGAGGCCAAGAAAGCAACAGGTGCCGCAGCCCTACAGGCCCAAGCCCTGGTGAAATGGAGGAGTAAAGGAAAGTAAGAAGTCAGCAGTTAGAAAGTTAAAGTTTTGAAAAGTTTGTTTTGCAACGTTTACGTTTAAGCATGTGCCCACAAAAACTATTGTGAGAAAACCATAAACCTTAAGGCTATGAACTGGCTATAGCCACAAACTCTCGCAGTGTAAATAGTTACACCAAAAGGGCACCACCACCACCAGAGTCAGCCTGTTTAGGGGCTTGGCTCGTCTGCAACCAGGAGGAGCCCGTCCGTATATAGGGCCTTGGCTTACCTGCGACCAGAGAGCATGCCTGTTTATGGGGCCTGGCTCTCCACCACAAAGAGGGTACCTGGTCAGCACCAACTGTGGAGGCCGCCTCTGCATCCTGCCAGAAGAGGCTGAAGGCGCGGATCCATCAGGCCAGGTATACCCTGAAACCACCAGCCCATGTAAGCCGCCTCTACATCCTGCCATAAGTGGCTGAATCCGCGGCCAACGTGAAAGGGTTTTGGGTGGGTTAACGGACTTGTGGGTGGAGGGTGGTGATGTATGGTACCTGGTGGCTTTTAAAATGTTTTACCATGTTTTAATGTTTTATGCATTTTAAAATGTTGTCTTGCAGCCCGAGGACGTGCTGGTGATAACTAAGGGGGAATGTGGCGCCCCTGACCTGGTCAGGCACCACTGAGTACTGCACCCATGCTGGGGACAGTACAATACAGGTAATCCAGAAGGCTGACAGGGGTGTGGAACACAGGCGCATAGTAATCAGCTCTCACACATGTACCCATGAGAGGACCCCTGGGGATCCCAGGAGGGGGAAAAGCCTTCACCTTCACTGGAATAGTGGAGGGGGCCAAAAGCCTCCATCTCCTCTCAAGGGGTGTGGTAAGAGAGTCTGGTTGCTAGGTGGCGTAGGCAAGAACAGGAGAGGAGGAGCAGTGAGTCAGTTAGAGCAGAACTCCATAGGGCTCAGTGAGGAGCAGACCTGTGGGGTTGATGCTGTCTAACAGCGCCCGCGCAGTGGCTACAGACGGGGGAGAACGGTCAACTAGGAGTGCTACCTGAAAGCCAGCTTCAGCTAGAGAGTGCAACGGAGTGGGAAGTAAGGAGACTGCTAGAGAGCACCAGGCCCAACCGGGCGGCAGATCCCGAAGCAAGGATAGATTCACCTTTCCCTGCTAAACCTGCCGGTGTGGGGCTCTCAAAGCCCACACCACAACACCACAAAAGCCGCAGCCACGTAACCACAGTGAGGGCCCATAGGTCACAGGAGGCAAGCAGCTGGAGTGGCCTGGTCCGGGGAACAAGCATACGGCGAACGAAGGGGAGAGAGAGGCTGCAGCATCTTCCCTGGGTGACCCCCATAGGGACTAAAAGTCGGGGTCACCCCAAACCACCAAGGGCTAAGGAAGGCGAGTCAGTAGTCACCCTCATAAAGTCAGCCTGAAGGATACCTGGTTCCCACCTGGTTAATCTCAGCTACGCCCGGGCTACTCACCCTGCCATCAAATGTGAGTAAAGCCCTTGAAAGACAGTTCTGCCTGTGTGAGTCATTCTGCGACTTGTGGTACTACAAACCTACACAGGGCCCTGGGGCTTGCCTCACTCTCAGGAGGCTACTACATCCGACTGCACCCACCATCAGCCCCAGGCGTCCCCTAACCTGCAGTGGCGGTCCCCACTGACCGCAATACTGAGAGTGGCGTCACGATCAAAACCGAAGATTTCCTACCTGTGACCAGATCCAGCCGAGTGGAGTCCCTGAAGGTAATGCACCGACACAACACCGGCGGGGCTTCACATGTGTAAAGCCGCAGGAGCGAGGAACATCACCTTACCTGCCTCCCGGCTGCAATGAGAAGGACGGAGGTGGGTGGGATGTTTACATCCTGCTCATCTCCGCCCCTCCACTTCAATTGGCCGCCTGCCGTGTGACGTCGCTGTGACGCCGCACGACCGCCCCCTTAGGAAGGAGGCGGGTCGCCGGCCAGAGGGACGTCGCACGGCAGATATGTGCATGTGAAACTGCCGTAGCGATAATAATCGCTACGGCAGCTTTCACTAGATATTGCACGTGCGACGGGGGCGGGACTATCGTTGCAGCATCGGTAACACATTGTTACCGATGTCGCAGCGTGCAAAGCCCGCCTAACACAAAGCGCTGCAATTGGTATGATGTGAAGACGAAACACTTTATACTAAGAATACCACAAATGTGTACTTTGATCAACGACGTTCATCACTGAAGGAGACACTTAGACCCGGCACTTAGTGTACAGCTAAAGAAACATAAATAATTAAGGAGAATTTACCTTTTTAAAAAGGTTATACATAATGAATGAGTCTCCATAATTCACAGCAGAAATCAGTGTTGTGAGAAGAAGGCACAGAAGGGAACGTATTCCCTGATGTGTGAGGGGGCACAGTATGGCCTAATGGACCTGCAGCACATGGCAATGAGGTCATGTAATTATTAGTGCCAGAAACTCTGGTTCAGCAAAATAATCAGCATGGTATCATATAATGCTTTATTTGGCTTATTTTTTTAGAGATAAATTCTCTTTTTATAATAACCTTTATTTTTCTGCAGCAAAACACAAAACTCCGTTTTCTAATAAAGTCTAGAATTGAATGTGCTTCCACTATTGCCGTGGCCTTGGTTGTAAGCTGTCCGTAGATTTACAGAGAGTCTAGATAACACATGTCCTTTTTTCTGCAGTTCGCAGTGTCTGGCCCAAAAAAATACACCTCCTTCTAGAATTGTCTAGGAACACCGAAGCCAAAATTGTGGACCTGCACAAGGCTGGGATGGGCCACAGGACAATAGGCAAGCAGCTTGATGAGAAGGCAACAACTGTTGGTGCAATTATTAGAAAATGGAAGAAACACAAGATGACTGTCAATCTTACTCGGTATGGGGCTCCATGCAAGATCTCGCCTCATGGGGTAAGGCTGATTCTGTGAGAGGTCAGGAATCAGCCAAGAACTACATAGGAGGACCTGGTCAATGACCTGAAGAGAGCTGGGACCACAGTCTCAAAGATTACTGTTAGTAACACACTGCACCATCATGGATTGAAATCCTGCAGGGCATGCAAAGTCACCCTGCACATGCCAGGACATGTCCAGGCCCATTTCAAGTTTGCCAATGACCATCCAAATGATCCAGAGGAGGCATGGGAGAATGTCATGTGGTCAAATGAGACCAAAGTAGAACTTTTTGGTATCAATTCCACTTGTTGTGTTTGGAGGAAGAAGAAGGATGAGTACAACCCTAAGAATACTGTTCCAAACAATGAAGCATGGGGGTGGAAACATCATACTTTGGGGGTGCTTTTCTGCAAAGGAGACAGGACGACAGCACTGGATTGAAGGGAGGATGGATGAAATCATGCATAGTAAGATTTTGGCTAACAACCTCCTTCCCTCAGTAAGAGCATTGAAGATGGGGCATGGAGTGGCTCTGTGAGGAGCATTTCAAGGTCCTAGAGTGGCCAAGGCAGTCTCCAGACCTGAACCCAATAGAAAATCTTTGGAAGGAGCTGAAACTCAATGTTGCCCAGTGATAGCAATGAAACCTAGAAGATCTATATGGAGGAGTGCCCCAAAATCCCTGATGCAATGTGTGCAAACTTGCTCAAGAACTACAGGAAACGTCTGACTTCTGCAATTGTAAACAGAGGTTTCTGTACCAAATATTAAATTCTGTTTTTCTAATGTATCAAATACTTTTTTCATGCAATAAAATGCAAATTAATTATTTGAAAAATTTTCAGTGTGATTTTCTGGATTTTTGGGGGGATTCTGTCTGTCACAGTTGAAGTGTACCTGCAATAAAAATGATAGACCCCCTCCAGTCTTTGTAGGTTGGAAAACTTGTAAAATCACCAGTGTATCAAATACTTACTTTCCCCACTTCATAACAGAATTTCAGACTTTCTGTCATGGTGGCATGCACAGAGCGGCTACAGTTGCAACTTGAAACAATATGAGAAAATGAATTTAGAAGTGCAACAAGACCAAAAAAAGAAATTAACTCCTAAAATGTTTGAATTTATTAGATTAAATATTAAAAATGAGAAACAGTGCAATAACAAACAATACTCATTAGAAACAACAATGCGGTAATATAAATATATAGGGACAAGGGAGGCTGACCCTAGTAGGCCCTACTCTGGCCACTACCTTGCCACGGAGGTTGACACCCTAGTCCGGCGCAAATGGCGCCCCCACTCACCGACAACAGACCCTCAGAGTCCTATAGACGATACCACAGGATGTTCTATCACGCCATCGCTGCATTAGGGTGCTGGAAGCATGTGCTCCCTGTGAACGGAAGGGGACCTTACAGCACCTATTCCATTGTGATAAAGACTCAATCTATGGGCTGAAACCAAACAGCAGGACGATGTCTATGGCAGTAACACAGAATCCTGCCACAATAAACTAAGTGCTGTGTTTTTATTATGTCAGATATTGATCTGGCTTACATCAATCCCCTTTTTTTTTAATATGTTTACTGTCCCGTAAATCTTTGGGCAATAGTATTTTTTGGTATCTGTCATCAGGGCCGGCTCCAGGTTTTTGTGGGCCCTGGGCAAAAGAGTCTCAGTGGGCCCCATCCACACATAGACATGCACAGATACATACACATACAGGCACACGTACAGTACACATACTTATTAAAAGAGAAATTCACAAAAACACATAAATAGACATAAATCTATACACAGTTATATACACTGACATACATAGATACACATCATACACACAGACACACAGACACACATACACACACATTATTTTTATATATTTATCCTGTATATATATTTCTAATATTGGGAAGCCGGCAAGAGCCTCATTCACCTCCCGGCTTGTCTAACTGACATGGCCGCACATAGATCACACTAACACTGCTGCATGTACATCACAAGAGAGGCTGGGGCATACATATTACTGGGGGGAATACATATTACTGAGGAAAGGGGTATACAGCAATTGGGGGCATACAGCTCTAGAGGAGGGCAGTGACTGAGGTGGGGGGACAAACAGCTGTGAGGTGGTGGGTGACATGCAGCTCTGGGGTGGGGGGGGCATACAGCTCTGAGGGGGTATACAGCACCTGGGTGGAGGGGACATACAACTCTGGGGGTATAGTAGTATGCAGCCCCCATATTGTGTTATGAAGCCCCCATTGTCCTCCATATAGTATTATGTAGCCCCCATATGCACTATGCAGCCCCCATATAACATTAAGCAGCCCCCATATAGCACAATGCAGACCCAGATAGCATTAGGCACCTTCATGTAGTATTTAGCCCGCATATAGAACAATGCAGACCCAGATAGCATTAGGCATCCTCATGTAGTATACAGCCCACATATAGCACAATGCAGACACATATAGCATTAGGCACCTTCATGTAGTATACAGCCCACAAATAGCACAATGCAGAGCCAGATAGCATTAGGCACCCTCATGTAGTATACAGCCCCTATATACCACAGTGCAGAGCCAGATAGCATTAGGCACCCTCATGTAGTATACAGCCCCTATATACCACAGTGCAGAGCCAGATAGCATTAAGCACCCTCATGTAGTGCAGAGCCCCTATAAAGTACACTGCAGAGTCAGATAGCATTAGGCACCCTCATGTAGTATACAGCCCCTATATACCACAGTGCAGAGCCAGATAGCATTAGGCACCCTCATGTAGTACACAGACATATATAGTACAGTGCAGACCCAGACAGCACAGTGCAGAGCCAGATAGCAGTAGGCACCCTCATGTAGTATACAGCTTGTATATATCACAGCCTGTATATAGCACAGTGTAGAGCCAGATAGCATTAGGTATCCTCATGTAGTACACAGACATATATAGTACAGTGCAGACCCAGACAGCACAGTGCAGAGCCAGATAGCAGTAGGCACCCTCATGTAGTATACAGCTTGTATATATCACAGCCTGTATATAGCACAGTGTAGAGCCAGATAGCAATAGGCACCCTCATGTAGCATACAGCTTGAATATAGCACAGCCTGTATATAGCACACTGCAGAGCCAGATAGCAATAGGCACCCTCATGTAACATACAGCTTGTATATAGCACAGCCTGTATATAGCACAGTGCAGAGCCAGATAGCAATAGGCACCCTCATGTAGCATACAGCTTGTATATAGCACAGCCTGTATATAGCACAGTGCAGAGCCAGATAGCAGTAGGCACCCTCATTTAGTATACAGCAAGTATATATCACAGCCTGTATATAGCACAGTGTAGAGCCAGATAGCAATAGGAACCCTCATGTAGCATACAGCTTGTGTATAGCACAGCCTGTATATAGCACACTGCAGAGCCAGATAGCAATAGGCACCCTCATGTAGCATACAGCTTGTATATAGCACAGCCTGTATAAAGCACACTGCAGAGCCAGATAGCAATAGGCACCCTCATGTAACATACAGCTTTTATATTGCACAGCCTGTATATAGTACAGTGCAGAGCCAGATAGCAATAGGCACCCTCATGTAGCATACAGCTTGTATATAGCACAGCATGTATATAGCACAGTGCAGAGCCAGATAGCATTAGGCACCCTCATGTAGTATACAGCTTGTATATAGCACATATAGCACAGTGCAGAGCCAGATAGCAGTAGGCACCCTCATGTAGTATACAGCTTGTATATATCACAGCCTGTATATAGCACAGTGTAGAGCCAGATAGCAATAGGCACCCTCATGTAGCATACAGCTTGTATATAGCACAGCCTGTATACAGCACAGTGCAGAGCCAGATAACAGTAGGCACCCTCATGTAGTATACAGTGATTAATACTCACTTCTCCTCGTTCCCCTGCTGATCCGGTCTCCTCGGCGCGTCCACTGCTGTCGCTTGCTCTGACCTCTCAGCAGGCACGCAGTGATGACGTCACCGCGCTCTGCTGTAGAGTTGTCAGAACGCCGACAGTTACAGCGGGGAGAATGATAAGAAAGGAAGCGCGCCGCTCACTCTCTCATCATTGCTCTCAATTGTATCGGCACCTGCGATGCTGATACAATTGAAAGTGCGATCCTCGGCGGGGGGAGAGGGGCGGTGACAGCGCGGGCACCGGACCCCCCTGAGTAGCAGTGTGCCACTCCTGCCACCGTGAGTGGGGCCCCTCGGCAGCTCAGGGCCCCGGCATTTGACCGGGTTTGCCGGGTGCTGGCGCCGGCCCTGTCTGTCATGGCCTTTAACTATTTGTATCTGTTACTGGATTGATCTCGATAACTGTATGCTTTTGATATTAATAATCACCAGACAATTTCTGTAATCTATAGACCAATAGACCTTTATTGACTATTGTCTGAGTATATGTCTATGTGGATTTTAGGTAGGCACTTTGTTATTGCACTTTAGATACTATCACCTTATGTTATGTGGTATTCTAGTCACCGTAGTGGACTATACTGAAATGAGCTTTGTTAATCAACTCCTGAAGAACCTCTTATTTTGAGGGGAAACGCGTCGTCGTGGTCTATTTAAGAGTGGTTTATTTTTGTCAATTACACGTCCCAGGTCATAATCTGTCTGGGTGAGTGTGTTTGTCTGTTATTTATGGTATTTACCTTCCCCTTGTAGGTGCATCATACCTGGTTTTCTATTATGTGGTAATTGTATTGCTTGATGTCCCTTATCGCATTTATGTAGGGCTCTATAGGGCTCGGAGGGTCAGTCGTCGATGAGTGGGGGCCCCATTTGCGCAGGACTAGGGTGCCGACCTCTGTGGCAAGGTAGCGGCCAGAGTAGGGCCTACTAGGGTCAGACTCCCCTGCCCCTATATATTTATATTTATATATGTATATTACTACATTGTTGTTTCTAATGAGTGTTGTTTGCTATTGGACTGTTTCTCAATTTTAATATTTAATCTAATAAATTCAAACATTTTAGGAGTTAATTCACAGTTGCCACTCACTATACTGTACTCATGAAATCCAGGCGGGCACTCCCTTATTGTGGTGCACGACTCGAGTGATAGGTTGCAACCCAAATTCCAAAATCTTTACAAAGACCCGGCACTCACAGAAAAAAGATTTTCATTTCGATTATTTCCATATTCTGAAGCATTTGTTGAGACACAAGCCGAAACGCATCAAAATAATGGAAATGAAAATAAATCTTTAAAGAGACGCAAAATCTTTTTTTTTTAGTTTTGGTTTTTTGAAAAGACCCTCACTGTTCTGTAACCAGTGTCTGAAATCATGGCCTGGTAGTTTGATTGACAGTGTGCTCTGCACAGATGTGCTGCAAATCCAGCTGTCAATCAAAGTGCCAGGGTGTGCTTACACCTGAGGCTCACAGTGTAGTAAGCGGTGCTGTGAGTGGTGACTGTAGCCACCCTGTGCATGCCCCCATGACTGAATGCTGTCAGCCCCTGAGAGGAAATAAAGTGATTTTTTTTTTCCCTTGGTCACACTTTCACCTAGGCGGCTGGACAGCATTGTAATGCTGTTTACCTGCAGATTGACCCTATATCTGTAGGTGAATTGCGTTTTCCAAGTTTACAAGTTCACTTTAAAGGGGTGGTGCACCCATATTTTTTACTTTCTAAATCGATATTATGTTGAGAAACAATGTTTCTCTCAAATACCTTATGTTGGTAATAGTGCCTGTGAGAGGCGCTATTGTGGACTGCTGTTCCCTGCTCCGTGACCCCCAGGCTCCGTGACCTTAGGGATCCGGTGACGTCACGTCAAGTTCCTGACACTGCTGCCGGCCGCATTGTCCGTGAGTGATGGGCTGTGGGATGTGTTTCACCGCTCGTCACAGCCCATCAGCTCCCTCCTCCCTCACAGTAGAGCGCTGCAAGCAGGAGACACGCTGGGCTGTGACGAGCGGTGAAACACCGTCCACAGGTCAGTGATTCAGGAAGACTGGGGTTGGCCGCGGTGATGTGACGTGATCAGGAACTTGACGTGATGTCACCAGATCCCTGAGGTCACGGAGCCCGGAGGTCACGGAGTGGGGAACAGCGGTCTGCAATAGCGCCTCTCACAGGCAATATTGCCAACATAAGGTATTTGAGAGAAACTTTGTTTCTCAATATAATATCGATCTAGAAAATATAAAATATGGGTGACCCACCATTTAAGTCAAAGTCAGAGGTGGATTCAATTGTAAAGAAAATAATTTAAAAAATACTTCTACATCTCCTCTATTTCATATCCTATGTACGATTACCAACTTTACTCTGCTAACATTCAAGAGCTTTCCTTAACTACATGCCCTTTCTTTTCCTCCTTTACATTTCATTTTGTGCCTCATTGAGTTACTGAGCTTTCAACACCGCTAAGTAGAGATGCCAACTCTCAAAGGGTTGAAAGGGTCTCTCCTTTCTACTGAAGACTCGCAGAATAGTGGTTAAGTATGTTTAATAGGAGCACTCGTAGAAACACATTCACTATGCAATTTCTTATGAAGGGTTTGAGGCTGTTCATGAAACACCAAAGCCATTTATTACTGCTAAATAGCTACATAGGATACATGTAATAAGGAGCTTGCATAAAGCAGCCAAACCCATTCAAGAAAAATAATAAAATAAAATAATGGAACCTGTGAAAGTGTCCCCTTTATAGAGAATTTTTCAGCAGGTTTTTGCTATGTAATGTCAGCAGCATTAGGCGGGTTTTGCACACTACGACATCGCAGGTGCGATGTCGGTGGGGTCAAATTGAAAATGACGCACTTCCGGCATCGCATGCGACATCGTAGTGTGTAAAAGTTCGATGATACGATTAACGAGCGCAAAAGCGTCGTAATCGTATCATCGGTGCAGCGTCGGCGTAATCCATGATTACGCTGACGAGACAGTCCGATGTTGTTCCTCTTTCCTGCGGCAGCACACATCGCTGTGTGTGAAGCCGCAGGAGCGAGGAACATCTCCTACCGGCGTCACTGCGGCTTCCGTAGGATATGCGGAAGGAAGGAGATGGGCGGGATGTTTACATTCCACTCAACTCCGCCCCTCCGCTCCGATTGGCCGCCTGGCGTGTGACGTCGCTATGACGCCGCACGACCCGCCCCCTTAACAAGGAGGCGGGTCGCCGGCCAGAGAGACGGTCGCAGGACAGGTGAGTCCATGTGAAGCTGCCTTAGCGATAATGTTCGCTACAGCAGCTATCACAAGGAAATCGCTGCTGTGACGGGGGCAGGTACTATCGCGCTCGGCATCGCAGCATCGGCCTGCGATGTCGCAGTGTGCAAAGTGCCCCTTAGGTTGGGTCTGAGACACTGATTCCAGTTACAAAGTTACATAGGTTGAAAAAAGACCTAGGTCCATCTAGTTCAACCTTCCTCCATCAATTATACATTTAGTCACTAAATCATTTATAACCAACAATGCTGTGTGTACTGAGGAAATCATCCAGCCCTTTTTTTTAAAAGCTGTTACAGTATTTCCATTACTACCTCTTGTGGTAGTGTATTCCACAGTCTGACTGCTCTAACTGTAAAGAACCCTTTCCTATTTAGGTGTCGGAATCACTTTTCTTCCACTCACAGTGAGTGCCCCCTGGTCCTTAGTATTGTCTTTGGAAGGAATAAGTCATGTGCCAGTCCTTTGTATTGACCACACATGTATTTATACATAGAAATGAGATCTCTGAGACGTCTTTTTTCTAAGGTGAACAAATCCAACTTTTTAGCCTCTCATCAGATGGAAGGCCTTCCATTCTTTGTAATAATCTAGTTACATGCCTTATCCCTTTTAAAGTGTGAAGCCCAAAACTAGATCCCATATTCCAGATGTGGCCTTACAAGTGATTTATAGAGAGGTACCAATATATTAGGATCACAGGATCTAATCTCTCTTTTTATACACCCTAAAATCTTGTTTGCTTTAGCAGCTGCTGCTTGACATTGAGTGCTGCTGCTCAGCTTACTTGTAACCATAATCCCCAAGTCTTTCTCCTGTTCTGTAGTCCCGAGTTTATTTCCATTTAATGTATACGCAGCTATAGGATTACTCCGTCCTAGGTGCATTACTTTACATTTATGAACATTAAAGCTCATTTGCCAAGTGTCTGCCCATTCTGACATCTTATCCAGAACATTTTGTAATATTGTACTATCAAGGTCCGTTTTTAATATCCTACATAGTTTGGTGTCGTCAGCTAAGACTGAGATTTTAATTTCAATCCCATCCACAAGGTCATTAATAAACAGATTAAAAAGAATTGGTCCTAGCACAGATCCCTGCGATACCCCACTGATGACTATAGCCCAATTATTCTTGATAAAGTGATGTATCAGTTTACTGGGTGCAGCAATTGTGGTATAATCAAAGTTTTCTCTGCTGCAGATTGAGCAGGGCTTGGAATATTGAGCCCACCCAGATCACTGAGTATCAATGCAGGGGACTTGATTGGACCAGCAAGCACAAGACAGCTAGTATGATAGTGATTATATCCTGATGATTAAACACTGAATTTATTGAAATAGGAAAACACAGTTCAGTAAGTGACACATCCCTAGAATCAGAGTCTCAGTCCGTGCAACATACTACTCTCAGTACACTTAGCAAAAACCTGCTGACATATTCCCTTTAAGCAATGATTTTACATGAGATCAGAAAATTGTTTATTCAAAAAAAAAAAAAAGACTTGGCTGAAAGCCCCAAAAAATAATTATTGCATTGCAAAATTTATAAATACTATTTTTCTAGCCTCCTATTTCAATGACAATCAAGCAAAAAAAAATCAAACAAAATAAAAACAATTTAAATATATTAATACAAATAGAATTTAATTAAGTATAATTTCCTGCACAAGCACAATATACAAAATGACTGTAAAGACAATTAAGACTTAATAATGCCCTAAAATTATCTGCTTAAATAGTATTAGGCAGGCATAAAGCTGACAAAGATCGTAAAATCAACAAACAAGATGTCAAATACTGTAAATCTGGAGTTTGGCAGCTGCAGATGTGGAGAAGAAGATACCAGCTCTCATTTACACACTTCTATACACACAGTGCCATACAGCTGCTTACAGTCCCGGCTCCTAAATGCCCAAAAATTACCAGCGTGTAATTCTTCAAAGGAAATAGACGCATTCAAGAAGAATGATGACATGCCTCTTTTAGTCCATATTGTATACATCATAATTAGTGATGAGCGAGTACTAAAATGCTCGGGAGCTCGAGGCTCGGGCCGAGCATCTCAAAATACTCGTGTACTCGGCCCGAGCACCGAGCCCAATGTTATCCTATGGGAGACCCGAGTATTATTCTGAAATGACCCCCGGCAGCATGTAGAAACCATAAAACTGTAAATTAAAAAAAAAAACGTGCGTGTGTGTGTAAGCGTGCATATAAATATACACGCGGAGTGGAGTGCGGGAGGGGCCGTAGCCGAGCGGGGAAGTGTCGGGCTAAAGGCACGGTCACGCTGTGCGGGCTGGCCAATCACTGCAATTCCACAACAGGGCTGTGGCATTGCAGTGGTCTGCCAGCCAATCCCTGCATAAGGGATGGCTGTAAAAAGAGCGCCAACATGAAGACCATGAGTACAGCACGAGTATCGCGAGATTACTCGGTCCCCGCCGAGTAGCCCGAGTACATTGATACTCGTGCGAGTACCGAGTAGTAACAAGCATACTCGCTCATCACTAATCATAATCTTAAGATTCTAGATCATCTTAGAAATTATTGTTGTGCCATTTCTAGAAATTCCAAAATAAAGTGACACCTCGGTGTTACCTATTGGGGCATGTCCGTGTGCATTCTGAGGTTGAGCAATAAATACAGCCAATGGCAGACTTTAGGGACGCACCCCATTAACAGGGGCAAAGGTGACACCAATTTTACAATTTATTAATAGATTTTTAAAGAGGAATAATGTTTTTGAAGTTGTAATAGAGACACAGAATTCATTTATACAATGTGTAAATAACATGTTTGTAGAACTGCAAGGAATGTGAGTTAAAGGGAATCTGTCACCAGGTTTTTGCCACCTAATCTGAGAGCAGCATAATTAGAGACAGAGATCCTTATTCCAGCGATGTGTCACTTACTGGGCTGCTTAGTGTAGTTTTGATAAAATCACAGTTTAATCAGCAGTAGATTATCATTAAAGGACTACTTGGTGTGCTGCAGGTAGTCCAGCATATTCATGAGCTCTGTATACTGCTAGATCTGCAGCACAAAAAACATTGATTTTATCAAAATGACAGCAAACAGCTCAGTAAGTGACACATGGCTGGAATTAGGGTCACTGTCTCAGATGGGGTAGCAAAAACCTGGTGACACATTCCCTTTAATGGTCAGAAGATGATGGGTATAGGAATAAGTCACCAGGAAGTGATGGAGTCCAAGCCCTTTCCTGAGAAAATTAGAGACTAGAGAACAGCAGGGAAGCTGAATACACACTCGTATGTATGTGTGTATGTGTTTATTTAGAGGTGAGTGGATCAACCCGCAGGGCAACAACTTTGGGTTCCTGTGAATGCAAACAATTTATGATTTGATTTACAATAGCAATGTGTCAGTTGTGAACGATATGACACAAAGGTCTGGCTCCCTGCTGTGACTGACAGGAGCTGGCACCCCAGTGAGAGCCACTAAATTCTCTTAATGGCTCTCACTGAATGTGAAATTTGGATGTTTGGTAGGCGAAACCCCATCCACCTGAATAAAACCCCGCCCACTCAGTATTTAATTGGCCCATTGCACGTAGGTGGGGTTTCAAGCACATTAAAAACATCTTAAATAACTGTTCACCTGGGGTGAATACATATTTAATAGGGATCAATTTAGGATCTGAAAAAGCTGCCTCTTTTTGGTGAGCAGAGCCATGGGAACCGAATCACCAAAAAGAGCCGGATTGCCCATTAAAAATTTGCGAGGATTTGAATAAAATTGTTGAAGGCTCCCTATTATATCTTGCAGCTATCAAATCATATGGCCTAGAACAGTCAATCAGGGAGATATAGAACATAAACTACAAAGTATGAGGGTTTGCCAAGCAGCAATATTTTAGGCTTTTAAGGTGTAGGGATCACATTGCAAATAAGAGTGGTAGTCTAAGGCGGGCTTTGCACACTACGACATCGCAGGCCGATGCTGCGATGCCGAGTGCGATAGTGCCCGCCCCCGTCGCAGCAGCGATATGTGGTGATAGCTGGCGTAGCGAAAGTTATCGCTACGCCAGCTTCACACACACACTCACCTGCCGTGCGACGTCCCTGTGGCCGGCGACCCGCCTCCTTGTTAAGGGGGCGGGTCGTGCGGCGTCACTGCGACGTCACACGGCAGGCGGCCAATCAGAGCGGAGGGGCGGAGATGAGCAGGATGTAAACATCCCGCCCACCTCCTTCCTTCCGCATATCCTACGGAAGCCGCAGTGAGGCCGGTAGGAGACGTTCCTCGCTCCTGCGACTTCACACACAGCGATGTGTGCGGCCGCAGGAGCGAGGAACAACATCGGACCATTGCGTCAGCGTAATTATGAATTACGCCGACGCTGTACCGATGATACGATTACGACGCTTTTGCGCTCGTTAATCGTATCATCCAGCCTTTACACACTGCGATGTCGCATGCGATGCCGGAAGTGCGTCATTTTCAATTTGACCCCACCGACATCGCACCTGCGATGTCGCAGTGTGCAAAGTGCCCCTAAGTCTCTAAATAATGATCCACAGACTGAAGTGATAGGGAGGTGCTGGAGCTGCATAGTCAGTGTGACTGTGAAATTAATGGTTTGTTATATACTGCATTATCAGCTCCTTAAAAACTACATTTTTCCCACACACTGCAAACAAATATTGCATTTTAATCCCCCTCTGTTCTAATTTTGCTACAAAACCTATATCCGAAACCCAAAGCTTATGTGTTCTACTTCCTGGTTTGTAAGACTGGCAATAATTTTTTAATTTCTTTTTTTTTGTAATACAAAAGAGAAATCTCCATAATTTAGAAATTGTTTTTACAAGGTATGCATGTTTTTAAAAAATATACAGTTCCTTGTTGTAAGAATCCAATATTAGACCCGTACACGCCACCAGACTACTGCTGTTGGATATCGGTTATCATCTGTTTTCCCCTATCAAGATACGTTGAGGTATATCAAGAAAAGTCAAGGTCACTTGAACATTATTAAGGCTGTGATTGTATTAAAAAGCTCTAAAAGGATTTAACACAGTCCTAGGAAACCTTGGAGTATTATACAAGGATATTATTAAAGGAAAAGAGCATCTCCTCCAATGTTAATGAGATTGCCCTGCAGACTCCATACCAGTCTACACAGTAAATCTGACAAGTGAGATGCAAAAAGCATGAAAAAAATGGAAAAAGAATAGACACAAAAATGGAAAAAAATATATACAGAAACCTGGTTTAGAAGCTACCATTTTTAGTTCAAATTAAGTTTTATTATAATTTTGCACAAAAAGTAACATCAACATTGCAAATCAATTTATCAGTATATGGAGTAATCACATTGAGAGGGCATGTAATTACAAAAAGATAAGTCTAATTTATATCCCAACAGTTAACATAAAATAAACATCTCCTCTGTGGAAGCTCAGGAGGTTTTAAGATGGTGAGTAGGTTAGAAAGATCTAAGTAAGAAAAGAAGTAGGAAGGGGAAAATTAAACAAGGACTTGAGAGGAAGGAACAAGAAGGATCACAGATTAAGCAAGTGGGAACAAACATAAGGGAAGTCCGAGGGAAAAAATGTCATCCAGCCTGCGCGCCCCCCCCCCCCCCTCAAATAGGGATGGACCAGTTCCTGCTCATCTTAGTCCCCCTCGGCTAGCCATGAGTCTCTATCAGGCGAATCCCTGAACAAGATCCATGGAGTCCATAGGTCTAGGACTCTCACTGATGTTTCCGTGGTCTGTCCGATCAGTTCCTCCAATCTAAACATGTCATTCAATTCTGTGATCAAGTCCAACCTAGAAGGGGTCTGTGTCTGTTTCCAGAATCTAGGTATGAGTCTTCCCGCTAGGACGTGTCGAAGGAGACTTTTTTTGAATCTAGAGATCGAAAAGTTGCAGAGTGATAAAAGCGCGAGCTCTGGGGAGGGAGTGACTCTGCGCGTTGAAAGCCGGTTAATGAGATCAAATGCTGCCAACCAGAAGCCTCTAATGGATTCACATGACCACCATATATGCATGTATGAGCCTCTGTCTCATAAGCATCTCCAACAGGTGTCCGGAGTCGTTGGGAACATCGCATGGGCAGCAGTGGGACAACGGTACCATCTATATAGTATCTTGTACCCCCTCTCCTGGGTCAACGCGCTGAGTGAAGATTTCTGTGTAAAGAGCAAAATGTTTGGTCTATCTTCTGTACTCAGGGATCTGCCCAAATCGACCTCCCATCTAGAGAAGAAGGTGGGTGGGTCTACTGACGCAATTCTACTTTAGAAGCTACCATTTTTCATTATACACTATAAACCCATATACATGAGCAAACTGTATTCTACATCTTTCTCTTTGCTCATTTGTAGGAAGCGATTATCTTTAATTGTGCACATTACCGGTCAGAATGAAAGAAGACTGTTCTGTGGAAAAACAGCGTAAAGTAATTCACGCATAGGATCAGATAAAATGTCTGCTCATTTCCTATGTACATAATAATAAGGTCATTCTTGTAGGTGAGAATTAGCTCATGCAAATGTGCATTAGTATACATTAGTATACCACATGCCTCTAATACTAGACATGGCTTTATATGCAATGCATTATTCTCAGCTAATAATGGGACTGTTGGATTAGTCACATTCAATAATCAAATGCACAATGGATGACCCAATTACTATCAGACGCGATGATGCTGCAATAAATCCCACGAACAATGGAAATCATTTGCAAGTTGTTAAATTGGCTTCACCTTCAGTCCTACAGAGGCCTTTTCTTGCCAGCGATGATACAAATATGTTACTATTAAAACTAAATTGAACACCTCTGCCCCATTACAATAACAAGTGTGTGATCCATATAACGATCTCCAGCAATCCCATCTGTTTTTGAAAGGCCCGTTTCACACATCCGGCATTTTGCTGGATTATCGGATCTGGCACACTCCAGTACAGTGCAATACTGTACAATGGCATCGCGGCAAGCTCCAGTCACATGCTCCAGTCACATGACAGCATGCCGCAATGCCATTGTACTCTATTACACTGTATTTGAGTGTGCCGGATCCGGCAATCCGGCGAAATGCCGGATGTGTGAAACAGGCCTAAGGAAGGCAATAAATCTGCATCACAGTCCTCGAGTCAATGCTACAGAACCATCATTTTAGTACAGAATTTTTTAGCTGGTATTAAATCAGGCTCATGATTCTTTAATCGATTTCAACAAATGTCGGTCATTATATTGAGAATATACATGTGTTACTGAAAGTGCAGATAATGTTCTACGTAGGAAAAACCCATGCTTTCACTTCAGGCTCCATTCACATTAGGCATGGGCTCTGTTTAAAGAGAATCTGTCAGCAGGTTTTTGCTATGTAAGCTGAAGAGAGCATGCTCCAAGGGTTAAAACAGAATATAGTACTGTCTGTCTTGTAGAGGTTCGATTTGTTGTTTTTTTATGCTATGTTTGTGTGGCGCCCCTGACCTGGTCAGGCACCACTGAGTACTGCACCCATGCTGGGGACAGTACAATACAGGTAATCCAGAAGGCTGACCGAGGTGTGACTACACAGGCGCATAGTGATCAGGTCTCACACATGTACCTATGAGAGGACCCCTGGGGATCCCAGGAGGGGGAAAAGCCTTCACCTTCACTGGAATAGTGGAGGGGGCCAAAAGCCTCCATCTCCTCTCAAGGGGTGTGGTAAGAGAGCCTGGTTGCTAGGTGGCGTAGGCAAGAACAGGAGAGGAGGAGCAGTGAGCCGGTTCAGTGCAGAGTCCAGGGAGCTCCGAGAGGAGCTGACCCCTACCCCTGGGGCTGTTGCAGTCTGACAGCGCCCGCGCAGTGGCTACCGACGGGGGAGAACGGTCACCTAGGAGTGCTACCCGAAACCCGTCTCCAGCTAAAGAGAGAGCACAGAGTGGGAAGTAAGGAGACTGCTAGGGAGTACCAGGCCCAAACGGGCGGCAGATCCCGGAGCGGGGATAGATCCACCTTTCCTTGCTAAACCTGCCGGTGTGGGGCCCTCAAAGCCCACACCACAACACCCAAAAGCCGCAGCCACGTAGCCACAGTTAGGGCCCATAGTTCACAGGAGGCAAGCAGCTGGAGTGATCTGGTCCAGGCAACAAGCAAACGGCAAACGAAGGGGAGAGAGGCTTCAGCAACTTCCCTGGGTGACCCCCATAGGGACTAAAAGTCGGGGTTACCCCAAACCACCAAGGGCTAAGGAAGGCGAGTTGGTAGTCACCATCAGAAGTCAGCCTGAAGGATACCTGGTTCCAGCCTGGTTCATCCCAGCTACGCCCGGGTTACTCACCCTGCCATCAACTGTGAGTAAAACCCCTGAAAGACATCCTGCTTGTGTGGAGTTATTCTGCGCCTTGTGGTTCTACACACCTACACAGGGCCCTGGGGCTTGCCTCACTCTCAGGAGGCTATCCCAACTGACTGCACACACCATCAGCCCCAGGCGACCCTCAACCTGCAGTGGCGGTCACCACTGACCGCAATTCTGAGAGTGGCGTCACGACAAATAGAAGATTTCCTACCCGTGACAGGATCCAGCAGAGTGGAGTCCCTGAAGGTAATGCACCGACACAGCGTTCTCGGGGCTTCACATTTGTTTAAACTATCATTGCTCAGACTACAAAGTCACATGCAAGGCAGTCCAGCACGCCCTCTCCTCTGTGTGACCCACCTCACTTTCAATGTACCATCTCTATAGAAAGCCTTGTGTGGGTGGCAGCAGCTCTCTTAGCTCTGCTGCATGCTAAATCTAAAAATTCTGATTATGTCAGAATGGCTGCACTCAGTAATCTAAGTGACACATAATTGGATTCAGATTCTTTTTGCTTATATGATGCTTCTTTCAGATGAGGTAGCAAAAACCTGCTGTCACGGACTTTCCCTTTTCCGAGTTTTGTGACATGTTCTGGGTCAGAGTCTCACTTTGTCTTGTGGGACTGCAGATTAAATAAATTCCCTTTCCTTTGGAGAGGAGAGAGTTAATTCCAGCAGCTCTTGACTCCTGGTCAGGTGTTTCCGGTGGGGACTACGCCCAGGTTCTATAAATACCCTCTATGTCCACAAGAGGGGGCCGGTTATTTACTGTCATTAGGAAGCTTGGCCAGGAGGTGGAAGGAGCTGTTATTTATGCTCTCGGGTGTTCTGTTGGCTGCAGAATTGGAGTTTGCTGCAGCATTCTCAGGTGTGTTTGTTTTGGTTTGGAAGTTCCCCAGTAGTCTGTTTCCCCTATTTATGTTGTCTCCCCTCATGCACTTTTTGTGGCTCTTTTGTGTATGGTTGCTGTGTGTATGAGTAGGTTTTGTTGTTGTTACCCCTGTCTGTCCATATTTGTTGGTGGGGTGTTGACTCCTGTTCTTGCCTATCCCCTCGGCTGGTGGGTTGTGGAGAGAAGTCATAACATCAGGGATGAGGACAGGAGATAGGGCCTAGGGTGGTGACCAGGACCTCCCTGCCATCGAGGGTTCCTCCAGGGTTAGGGTGAGTGCAGGGACCCCAGCTTTAGGGCCAGTATAGCCTCTCCTTTATTCTCTTAAGTCACTCTGTGTCACCTGCTGACAGATTCCCTCAATTACATTTTAGGTGCCTTTTAGTGGTAGAATAAAATTTTTATCTCTTTGATCTGTCGGACGTCACGTGATCAGTCACATGTTGCAGTTTTGTCTTGTTTTTATGTTGTAATTTTACCCAAACTAGTATAAGAAAACTGTGTCAAAACCTTCATAATGCAAAAGAAATCAAATAGTGTAGTTGTAATAACTCTCACCTCTAACTTCTGGGGAGAATCTCGCTGAGTGACGGGATACAAATAGCTTTAATTCCTGATCTAAGTTGCACTCGGTGAGGTCTGTGTCCCATGACCGGATACCTGTAAAATGAAAAAAATCACAGTTACACGTAGTTAATAAACTACTGTCATTCATTTATTTCTATAAAATACATTGTTTTTTTCCAGCAATCCCACAGACAATGAGTAGTGAAATACCATATACTGTATGTGTTTATTCACAAGATTGATGGGATCCTATATGCTGGACACCTACCGATGTGTACGTTCACACCTATTCTTTGGACAAGTCATATTTTTAGGGCTAGGACACACGGCGAGTAAAACGGTCCGAGTGGAATGTGACAAAAAAACATCGCATTCCACTCGGCCCCATTGTTTTTTTATCTGGCCATTTCCATCTATGATTACTTTCTCACACCTAATCGAACCGAGAAAACAATCGCAGCATGCTGTGGGTGGAATCCGATCAGTTTTCGTTCGCACCCATACAAGTCTATGGGTGCGAGTGAAACATTGCACTGCACACGGATGACACCAGAGTGCAGTGTGATAATCGCATCAGCTGGCGATGGAGGAAATAGGGAGATTAATCTCTCCCTCTCCTACGCAGATCCCACCTTCACCTCTGCAGCTGTGATCCGATCGCAGGATCGGATCACAGTGGCATGACACTCGACTCTTGCTTGCAGCACAGCAGGAGCTGAGAGTTGCCTCTGACGCACTTGCATTGGATGCCAAACGCTCGTGTGGACCCAGCCTTAATGTCAGGAGTAACCATTTAAGACACACATGACATAATAGCTGTACAGATTTTCCAGTGGCTAGTTCACAGCAAAATAAAATCCCACCAATTTTTGGGGTATTGTACACAGGTAAGGCTGCTTTCACACATCCGGCTTTTGCAATGCGGCACAATCCGGCACTTTGCAGGAAAACCGCAACCGTTTTTTTTTGCTGCCGGTTGCGTTTTTCCTGCATAGCCTTTAATTACTGCCGCATTGTGCCGCATGGGCTTGCGTTCGGTCCGGTTTTTGCCGCATGCGGCAGATTTAGCCGATGCGGCGGCCGGATGGAACGTTCCCTGGCACGTTTTTTGCTCCGGCAAAAAAAACTGCATCGCGCCGCATTCGGCCGATGCGGCGCTTTTCCCAATGCAAAAACCGGACCGGCCGCATGTAAAAAAACTTATGCAAAGGATGCGGTGTTTTCACCGCATCCGTTGCATAGGCTTCACAGCCGGATTGAGCCGCACAGCTCAAACCGGATGTGTGAAAGCAGCCTAAATTGATATGCAATGTGGATTTTTAAATGTCAGCATGTCAATCTTTTTTGCAGTATTTATTGCAGACTGTATCCAATCCATAGGGTGAAATCTGCAGCAATTGTGAAACAAATCATCATGAAAACCTACATATAAGACATATGATCAGAGCTGCTTATAGGACAGAAATCCCATATGATCTGCAGCACATTATCTCATGCAAGGGGATGAGCTTTCTACTAAAATGAAACTGTATGGTGTGAAACGACTGTGCAAACAACCGTTCCTCAGTCCGCAGATACTGCTGAATGGCAGCTTCATGTGAATGGAAGCAAACAAGCATGAACACACTCGCTTTACGGTTGATCTGTGCTTATTAGGGGCCAATTATTTGCCTGACTAAGGGAAAAATCAGTTCACACTCTCTTTTTCATACATTTAATTCTCCGCAGCAATAAGATATTACTATAATCCACATCCAGTCTATACAGTCATTACTTTTATTTTAGTCGGTAGCTGAATTACTCATGGGATTGTGTCAATACTGTATTGTGTTACCAAGAAACCTGCTTATTTCCCTGGGGGCTGAACTCTTCCAACACCAGTGTTCTGCCAGTATTGATGCGCCATTCTAGCAGGAATCCTAAATATTCCTGTATGTTAGAATATAAACTGACAAAATGTGTATAAGAGGACAAATAGTGCAATTACATAACATATACATAGACTCAAACCCTCTCACCATTACACAAACCCTGAAAAACGTGTGTTTTTTATTTTGGGAACTCCAGTTCTACTATGGATCAGTCACTCCTATGATAATAAATGCAATATATTATATACAATATACACATATCTCATCCTGCCTCTACTGTTGAATTACATAGTATCAGTGTTATGTGTTAGAGAATAGCAAAACAGGGAACATTATTACAAGAAGGGCCCAAGAGGATGGACATTATTCCGGGATCGGGCCCAGGATGTGGAACATTATACCAGGAAGGAGCCAAGATGGGAACATGGATGAGGGACATTATTATTATTTATTATTATTATTTATCAATTCCTTGGCGCTTTACATGTGAAAGGGGTATACATATTAGGGACAAGTACAATAATCAATACAAGGCACAGACTGGTACAGGAGGATAGAGGTCCCTGCCCGCGAGGGCTCACAGTCTACAAGGGATAGGTGAGGATACAGTAGGTTAGGTTAGAGCTGATTGTGCGGCGCTGTATCAGACTGAGGGTTACGGCAGGTTGTAACATTATAACTAGGAGGACCAAAGATTTGCGAGATTATACCGGAAAGGGCCCAAGATAGGGAAAATTATTACTGCAACTGGCCCAGAATAGGGGATATTATTCCAGGAATGGGCCCAGGATGGGTAGCTCTATACCAGGAAGGGCCAAGATGTGGACATTACACCATGATGGAGGACATTATAACTAGGAGGACCAGAGATCATTCCAGGAACAGGGAATGGGCCCAGTATGGGGAACATTATACTAGGAAGGGGCCAATATGTGGACATTACACCAGGATGGAGGACATTATAACTAGGAGGACCAGAGATCATTCCAGGAACAGGGAATGGGCCCAGTATGGGGAACATTATACTAGGAAGGGGCCAAGATGGGGAAATTACACCAGGATGGAGGACATTATAACTAGGAGGACCAGAGATTATTCCAGGAACAGGGAATGGGCCCAGTATGGGGAACATTACACTAGGAAGGGGCCAAGATGGGGACATTACACCAGGATGGAGGACATTATAACTAGGAGGATCAGTGATGTGGGACACTATACCGGAAAGGGCCCAAGATAGGGAACATTATTCCTGGAAGGGGTCCAGAATGCTGGACATTATTACTGCAATTGGCCCAATATGGAGAACATTATTACTGGAAAGGGCACAGGGTGGGAGGTCTTATTTCCAGAAGGGGCCCAGGATGAGGAAATTATTCCAGCAATGGGCCCAGGATGGGAAACTTTATACTAGGATGGGGGGCATTATACCAGGAAGGGGACACGATGGGGACATTACATCAGGATAGGGTTCAATATAACTGGAAGGGCCCAAGATTTTTTGTTTGCCTTCCTCTGGATCAACATGTTAGGCTACGGGTTGAACTAGATGGACTTAGAGTCTCCCTTCAACCTTAAAAACTATGATACTATGATACTATGAAGATGTCGGACAGTATACCGGAAAGTCACCCAAGATCGGGGAAATTATTACTGGACGGGGTCCAGGATGTTGGACATTATTACTGCTATGAGCCTAGGATGGAGGACATTATTACTGTAAGGGGCACTGGATGTTATACATTATCACTGGAAGGGGCCTATGATGGAGAACGTTATACCAGGAATTGGCTCAGGATATGTGACAATACTACAGCATAAGGGACACATTTTTTTTTGTTTTGAAATAACATTTAGCAAATGTATGGTGATGTCATTTCCACGCCTGACTGGTCTAAGGTCTATTGATATGTGTTCACCAATCTACCGTATAAGTACAACTTTTAGGAAAAATCTAAAGGACATGAAAACTGTTTGTGTAATCATCTAAATACCTCCCCCCTTGTTGTGTATGTTATAAGGACAATAAGGGTAAGTTCACACAGTGCATTTTTCGCGCCGTTTTTGCGCGTTTTTCGGGTGTGTTTTTGCTCAGAAAACTGCATAGCTTTGCTTCCCCAGCAAAGTCTATGAGTTTTCATCTTTGCTGTCTGCACACAGCGTTTTTTTAGCTGCATTTTTGTGGTGCCCACAAAAACGCAGCATGTCAATTATTTTTGCGTTTTTCACTGTGTTTTCTACCCATTGAGTTCAATGAGAGGTTAAAAAACGCAATGAAAACAGCAAATTGCAAATATAGCTGCGTTTTAGTGCGTTTCTATGACTAAAAACGCAGCTATAAATGCAAGGGGTGGGCAGTAAAGTGACATGTACAGGAAGAGGATTCCTTCTGTCAGTAAATACAGAAGCGTGAATCCTCCCAGTACCGTCACCGCTGCGTCCACCTCCAGTCCTGTGCATGTCAGCTCCCGTGCGGCGCCATGTCTGGGCGGGAGGTGGAGGCAGCTGCGAAAACAAAAGTGAACAGTAGAAAAAAAACTGTCATACTCATCTGTCTGCAGACTCCCGGTGCCATGCCCGCTCCCAGCTCCTCTCCCGGTACCGCCGCTCCGGCTGTGTGCAGACGGCCGGGACACCTCCGATAGCTGCAGGACCTGGCACTAATCACCTGATGCGGTCGCCTGACGCATCAGCTGATCGTAAGTCTCGCGGTGACGCCGGCGCCCGGCCGGCTTAACCTGTCAGCGGATGCCATCAGGAGACTTCATCCCTGATTACCGACAGCTCCTGCAGCGATCGGACGGGATCAAACTCCACTCCAGGAGCTGCCGGTAATCAGCACATAAGTGAGTATTTTTTTTTTTTTTTGCACTGATGCATCATCTGATTGTATAAACGGCTTTTATACAATCAGCTGATGTGTGATGTCATTCACATCCTAGAACCTGACACATCATCTGATCGCTTTGCCTTCCAGCAAACCGATCAGATGATATTGGATCCGGTTTGGATGGCGCGGGGTTCTATATATCAATAAAGATGGAGTCACTAATTGTGTTGTGTTTTATTTCTAATAAAAATATTTTGCTGTGTGTTGTGTTTTTTTTATCTTTACTAGAAATTCATGGTGGCCATGTCTAATATTGGCGTGACACCATGAATTTCGGGCTTAGGGCCAGCTGATAATATACAGCTAGCCCTAACCCCATTATTACCCAGCGAGCCACTGTCACCAGGGCAGCTGAAAGAGTTGGATACAGCGCCAGAAGATGGCGCTTCTATGAAAGTGCCATTTTCTGGGGTGGCTGCGGACTGCATGGGCACCCTGCACTGTGGATTCCAATCCCCAGTTGCCTAGTTGTACCTGGCTGGACTCAAAAATTGGGTGAAGCCCACGTAATTTTTTTTTAATTATTTCATGAAATTCATGAAATAATAAAAAAAAGGGATTCCCTATATTTTTGGTTCCCAGCCGGGTACAAATAGGCAGCCCGTACCTGCCTGCTGTACCTGGCTAGCATACAAAAATATGGCGAAGCCCACGTCATTTTTTTTGTTTGGGGGGGCAACGAAATCCTGCATACAGTCCTGGAAGGAGGATGCTGATCCTTGTAGTTCGACAGCTGCTGTTTGCTCTCCTGCATAGACTATTGGATGGAGGATGCTGAGCCTTGTAGTTCTGCAGCTGCTGTCTGCTCTCCTGCATCCACTAGTGGATGGATTATGCTGAGCCTTGTAGTTCTGCTCCCCCTGACTCTCCCTCCAGCATACAGTCCTGGATGGAGCATGCTGAGCCTTGTAGTTCAGCAGCTGTCTGCTCTCCTGCATACACTAGTGGAGAATGAAGAACATATGGAAGAAGGAAATGACATCAGACCTTTTTTTTTTCAACAATCTTTAATGAACGCAGCCAAAAACGCACCAAAACGCAGTAACAACGCATGCATTTTTTCATGCATTTTTAAAGACGCTGCGTTTCTGTGCGTTTTTAGCGCTAAAAAACGCACAAACACGCAGCGTAAAAAAAACGCAGTGTGTGCACATAGCCTAAGGGTGATGTATATGTAAAGTTGAAAGGTGAAAATTAAGTGTTGACAGCTACACTATTGACTTTACTTCTTGGTCCCATGCTCTTACAAACAACATTCAAAAGGGTGAAGGATAAAAAACCACAAAAACAAAAAAAAAAACATGTTAGGAACGTGTCTCCATTTTGTCTCCCTCTTCTTAACTTAATATTACATATGTTACAGTAATGTTTAGTACGCACATGGTGAAACATACGGAGGGAGAACTTTTCTTCATTGGTGGAGGCCCTATGTAAACTCATTATGGAACATTATTATAAGGTTATGGTGCAATGGTACCTGCCACATGCTGCCAAGTCATGTTCACCTTCAGGACCAAATGAGTGGATGATTTTGATGTAACACTACAGCACTGCTATATATATGACTTCAATAAAAAGTGACATCAATATTTATAGTCTGAGTTTTTTTCTTGGAAGAGCGTATTAAATTCAGGCTCAATTACAGAAGAAAGCTTAAGCTTTCCTTTATAAGGAATCTAGTGCAGATGACTTCATAAGGGGTTGTCTGATGAAGACATTTAGATTAGTGAAGAGCAATCACTAGCATGATCGGGCACTCGCAACAAGAAGGTCAGACGCTCGGACGGGTTTGACTCGAGTTCCAAGTATAATGTAAGATGATGGATAACTCAAGCATTTTTCAGAAAGCTCTTCCAGAAAAAATATCAAGTTTTTCAATGACTTCCATTATGTTCGGTACTCCAGTCGAACCTGTCTGAGCGTCCGACCTGCTTGTTTCAAGTACCGAGCACCTGAGCATGGCAGTGCTCGCTCATCACTAATCTAGATCATTATTATGGTTGGGACCATCCTTTATGGTGCAGAGCTGACTCTCCCTCTAGGAACATAGCTTTTCTATGTTCTACATAGATGACTATTCAGGAAAAATTTATGTCTGGAAGTAATTTCCCAGGCCAAAACACTTGGCTGTCAAAATGTCACGATTATCTCTCGGCGTCGAGTGATTTGTGACGGTTCTGCTTTTTCAGCTTCCTCCCTACTCTGGAGACTAATATTAAATGTACTTTGCTTTCTGTTGGCGCAGCAAGGGTTAATGTCAGGTTTCCCTTGCTGCCAGTTGCTCAGATGTGGCCACTCCGCTCTTTCTTAAAAGGCCCATCAGCCACCTCTTCCTTGCAGTTGATAGAATCACATTCTATCCAGTTCTGCCGTGGAGAGAGGGAGTTGGTTCACAGCTGCTGGTGCAATTGCTGCTGTATGCTTGCTGTTATTGTGGAGCTACCCTTTGTCTTGTATTTTCTTCCCTTCTCTGTTTTTTCCCCTTTACCATTTGTTGTCGTATGCCTCTGTTTTTGGGGCGCATTGTGATTGAGTTTTGGTCCCCCCCTCTCCCCCCGTTTATCTATTTTTTGTGGTGTTACCTATCGGATTCCAGTTCTCCCCTTGGGTGGTGGGAGAGGGGGGACTACATCACGGCTAGTTAAGAGCAGGGCCAGGGTGGTGGCCCAGACGTCCTCACCTTCATAGATAATTCTGGGATTAGGCATAGCTAGTGTCCCCCTAGCTTGAGGGTCAGTCCAGGTCCCCTTATCCCCGTTACTTCCAACACAAAAGTGTTAAAGCTTGAGGTATCCTGACAAGTTGATCTCTGTGTCTGCATCATTACAATAGAGGGGTTGTCTCCTCTAATAAACCTATTTAACAATATGCTAGCTGGCACTTACTTTACAGGGGTATTATGCCATACAATATGCCATAAATATATGATAGATGCAGGTCTCAGAAGTGACCCATATCTTAAGGCTATGCGCACACTAGAAAAGTGATTTTTCTTAAGAAAATTTCTTGAGAAACTTCTGGGAGTTGAAGATTACCGCACCTACGGTAAAAAAAATCGCACCAAAACCGCGGGAAAAACGCATGCGTTTTTGCCGCGCTTTTGCTGCATTTTTTCCACAGGTTGGTCCCTGCGGTTTTTTATGCTGTAACTGCAATAAATAATATAAATAATAGTTGGATAATCGATAGATAGATAGACAGATAATGGATAGAGGGAAAGATGGATAGATGAACAGATAGATAGAGAGATAGATAATAGATGAGAAAGACCTATATAATGTCCCACCTCCCTGCATATTCTAAGCTGGCACCCTTTAGTGACTTTCATGTGGCACTAAAGGGTGCTTAGCCTTGTATTTAGCCAAAAAATAAATAAATAATTAAAAAAAAAACGACCTGTGGTCCCCCATATCTTTTGTAGCCAGCTAGGGTAAATCAGACAGCTGCAGCCTGCAGACCACAGCTGGCAGCTTTACCTTGGCTGGTAATCCAAAACAGAGGGCACCCCACGCTGTTATTTTACATTAAATAAATAATTTAAAACAAAAAACATGGGGTCCCCCCCAAATATGGAAATCGGATCACCAGCCAAGGTAAAGCGGACAGCTGTGGTCTGGTATTCTCAGACTAGGGAGGTCCACCATTATTGGACACTCCCCAGCCTAAAAATAGCAGGCCACAGCCGCCCCCGAAGTGGCGCATCCATTAGATGTGCCAATCCTGGCGCTTTGCCCCAACTCATCCCGTTGCCCTGGTGCGGTGGCAAACGGGGTAATATATGGGGTTGATGCCAGATGTGTAATGTCACCTGGCATCAAGACCTGGGGTTAATGATGTCACAGCGTCTATCAGATACCTGACATCACGAACCCAGTCAGTAATAAAAAAAAAATGACAATAAAAAAAGTTTTATTTGAAAAAACACTCCCCAAAACATTCCCTCTTTCACCAATTTATTGAAAAGAACAATCAAATCCGGGACCTGCGTAATCCAATAAGGGGGTCCCACGATGATCCATACCATGGTCACTGTCCCAGTCAATGAAGAACAAAATGCTCCCCATTGGCTGGGAGAGTAGTGCAGTGACCTGAGCTAACATCCATAGGTCAGCCCAGGTAACTGCGGTGGATGACGAGCGCTGCTGTTAGGAGGTTAGATGAGATCATTACCTGCAGTGACGATCTCCTGCTCTCCTGCCGTCACCGCTGTCACTGACTTCTATGCCCGCTGCGTTCTCAGTAGTATCGCGAGAGCCCGTGATGTCACCGCTAGTGACAGTCTCGGGCCGTTCGCGAGACGGGCATAGAAGGCAGTGACAGCGGTGACGTCAGGAGGGCAGGAGATCGTCACAGCAGATGACCTCATCTAACCTCCTGACAGCAGCGCTCATCATCCCCGCGGCAGCCAGCACTGCAGGGTGAAAAGCTGCTGATACTGCAGGGCGGGCAGACACTGACACTGCAGTGCGGGCAGCCGCGAGGCTGGAGCGGGACACAGACTACACGGGCACCCGATGGAGGTCACAAAGAAGTGTTTCCGTGCGACGTCCAGGGAGTGTGATCTGTGTGTGTTTACTCTGCTCCGCTTCCTCTTCCTGTCATAATGACATCACTGCCCTGCAAACCACAGGCAGTGATGAACATTACCGCAGGTAAATTGCGACTATACCGGGGGTATACCGCACATCATTTGCTACCTGCGGTATACCCGCGGTATTTCGCGATTACATTACAGTGAATGGAGTGAAATACCGCAGGTACCTGCGGAAAAGAAGTGACATGCACATTTTCTCAAGAAATTTTCTCAAGAAATTCTGCAGAAAGAATTTTCTTGAGAAAAAAACGCAGTGTGCGCACAGCTATTTTTTTTCCCATAGGTTTTGCTGGGAAATGTCTGCAGAAAGATTACAAATATTTCTCAAGAAATTTCTGCAGCAAAACCGCGGGTAAAACCACGGGTAAAAACACAATGTGCGCACAGGGCCTTATACATTTATTGCATTGTGAAGTGTTGGTAGATAAATGGATTAGTAACAGATTTCTGCACGTTTTTCTACTACTTCTGGCTTTAATCACAATGAATCTGTAGGGCCAATTTTATGATAGGAGTGAAAATGACAAATTATACGGCAAATACGGCCAACTCTAAAATATGTGAAATTTTAACAATACTAGTGCAAATGATTTGCTTGGCTTGATTTTCTTGCTTGGCTGGCCGCTAGTGGGAGCATATTAGACATACACATTTCAGAGAGGCACTGATCACCCACTGCATGCAGAATATGGACAGCATGGCATGCTATCATTTAAATCCAGTGACTTTTAGGAAGAGATAAGTCACCGTGTGAAGGAATATATGTTTTATTTTTTAAAATTGAATCATATTTAACACTAGAAGTCCCAGAAATTTTGAGCTCCCCCCTGAAGTCCCGAAAGAGGGTCAAATGACCCTTACGTCACTAAACGACGTACCAGCGATTCCGATCACGATACGACCTGGTCAGGATCGCTGGTGCGTCGCTACATGGTTGCTGGTGAGCTGTCAATCAGGCAGATCTCACAAGTGACCAGTGACCAGCCACCAGCCACCAGCGACGCGTGGAAGCGATGCTGCGCTTGGTAACTAAGGTAAATATCGATTAACTAAGCAAAATGCTTTGCTTGGTTACCCGATATTTACCTTGGTTACCAGCGCACACCGCTTACCGCTGGCTCCCTGCACTCGTAGCCATGGTACACATCGGGTTACTAAGCAAATCGCTTTGATTCTTTACCCGATGTGTAGTCTGGCTACGTTTGCAGGGAGAAGGGAGCCAGCACTGGCAGCCTGAGAGCGGCTTACGCTAGTAACGAAGGTAAATATCGGGTAACCAGGCAAAGCGCTTTGCTTAGTTACCCGATGTTTACCATGGTTACCAGTGTCTGCAGCTTCCAGACACCGTCTCCCTGCACATTTAGATAGTTGCTCTCTTGCTGTCAAACACAGCGATGTGTTCTTCTCAGCGGGAGAGCAACGAGCAAAAAATGAACCAGAGCAGTGTGTAACGATCAGCGATCTCACAGCAGGGGCCAGGTCGCTGCTTAGTGTCACACACAGCGAGATCGCTGATGAGGTCACTGGTACATCACAAAACTTGTGACTCAGCAGCGATCTCGCTAGCAATCTCGCTATGTGAGAAGTACCCCTTAGTCCAAACTGACAACTGACAACTCTGATGGCTCCAATTAGCATCCTTTTATTTGTAAATGTGGCCATTGCCTGAGGAATCTGCAGGGGGCAATTGCGCTGATCCACCTCAACAACGGATGTTAGCTAAAATCCTTCAGGTCATTCGACCTGTCTCTGGGTTCCAAAGGTAGAAATGTTAAATGACCCCTCTCTGGGACTCCTAGTGTTAAAGAGAATCTATCACCAGGTCCAAAGTGACCCCTGTTTTGCTACTATTTTATTTGCGGTAACCTAGAATTCGGTTATATTGGACCTTTTTATTCAGGGCTATTTTTTCTGATTTTTACAAAGGGGATGGTGCTCACAGGATTCTCTTTAGACTGCTTTGAATTATTAACCAGTGAGAATTGACCCCCTTTGAAAAGATCATAAAAATTTTAACTAAATAATAAGTCTGAGATATCTGGAGCCTTATGACAGTTTTTTTTAAGAATAAAATTGGTGCAAAAACTGTCCACTCTGGATCCCCTTGAACAAAAACTGCTTAATCTGAGTAACACAAGGACAAGCTATTTAAATACAAGAAATTACAAGTTAGGGTACCTTCACACTTAGCGATGCAGCAGCGATCCGACCAGCGATCTGACCTGGTCAGGATCGCTGCTGCATCGCTACATGGTCGCTGGTGAGCTGTCAAACAGGCAGATCTCACCAGCGACCAGTGAACAGCCTCCAGCCAGCAGCGACGTGCAAGCGACGCTGCGCTTGCACGGAGCCGCCGTCTGGAAGCTGCGGAGACTGGTAACTAAGGTAAACATCGGGTATGGTTACCCGATGTTTACATTAGTTACCAGCGCACACCGCTTAGCTGTGTGTGCAGGGAGCAGGAGCCGCGCACACTGAGCGCTGGCTCCTTGCTCTCCTAGCTGCTGTACACATCGGGTTAATTAACCCGATGTGTACAGCAGCTACATGTGCAGAGAGCAGGGAGCCGCGCACACTGCTTAGCACTGGCTCCTTGCTCTCCTAGCTGCTGTACACATCGGGTTAATTAACCCGATGTGTACAGCAGCTACATGTGCAGAGAGCCGGAGCCAGCAGCACAGGCAGCGTGAGAGCTGCAGAGGCTGGTAACTAAGGTAAATATCGGGTAACCACCTTGGTTACCCGATGTTTATCTTGGTTACAAGCTTACCTCAGCTGTCAGACGCCGGCTCCTGCTCCCTGCTCGCTTCATTTGTCGCTCTCTTGCTGTCACACACAGCGATCTGTGTGTCACAGTGGGAGAGCGCCTTTGAAGAAAACGAACTAGGGCTGTGTGTAACGAGCAGCGATCTCGCAGCAGGGGCCAGATCGCTGCTCAGTGTCACACACAGCGAGATCGCTAATGAGGTCACTGCTGCGTCACAAAAAGCGTGACTCAGCAGCGATCTCGGCAGCGAGCTCGCTGTGTGTGAAGCACCCCTTACTTTTTCTGCTCCATTTAATGCAGCTTAAGCTGGTGTCACACTAAACGACAGCGACAACGACGTCGCTGTTATGTCACCATTTTCGGTGACGTAACAGCGACCTTGTAAGTCGCTGTTATGATCGCTGCTTAGCTGTCAAACACAGCAGAAGCAGCGATCATAAGGTCGCTGTGCTACATGTTCAGAGAGCAGGGAGCCGCGCTTAGCGCTGGCTCCTTGCTCTCCTGCAGCACACATCGGGTTAATTAACCCGATGTGTGCTGCAGCTACATGTCACAGTTCAGAGAGCAGGGAGCCGCGCTTAGCGCTGGCTCCTTGCTCTCCTGCAGCACACATCGGGTTAATTAACCCGATGTGTGCTGCAGCTACATGTCACAGTGCAGAGAGCAGGGAGCCGCGCGCACTGCTTAGCGCTGGCTCCTTGCTCTCCTTGCTACAGTATACATCGGGTTAATTACCCGATGCATACTGCAGCCACATGTCACAGTGCAGGAGCCGGCGCTGGCAGCAAGAGCGGAGGCTGGTAACCAGCGTAAACATCGGGTAACCAGGGAAAGGTCTTCCCTTGGTTACCCGATGTTTACACTGGTTACAGCTTACCGCAGCTGCCAGTGCCGGCTCCTGATCGCTTCATTTCGTCGCTCTCTCGCTGTCACACACAGCGATGTGTGTGTCACAGCGGGAGAGTGACGACCAAAAAATGAAGCTGGACAGTCAGCAACGACCGGCGACCTCACAGCAGGGGCCAGGTCGTTGCTGGATGTCACACACAGCGACAGCGACGGGACGTCGCTGCAACGTCACAGAAAATGGTGACGTAGCAGCGACGTCGTTGTCGTCGTCGTTATGTGTGACACCAGCTTTAGTCAGAAATGCTGATATCCTTTGATCACTAGTCTCTTATCTAACCACTAACAAGCCTGCAATCTCATTCGTGATATCTCTGAATAGTAAGAATTACACCAAATTAAAATAGGGATCACACATGGCTGCAAAATGTTAGATGAAAAGTCATGGAATATAATGAGATATCAGCTGTCTGTAATGATGTCTGGTTACAGTTATAAGTATAACACTCGAGAACTGAATCAAAGACTAACAAGTAATGGTCTAAAGTGTTGGCACCCTTGAAATTGTTCCAGAAAATTAAGTATTTCCTCTGGAAAATTATTGCAATTATACATATTTTGTCATGCACATACTGTATTTATTTCTTTTGTGTGCATTGGAATAACACAAAACAAACACCAAAGAAAAAAAAAAGGCAAATTTAACGTTATTTCACACAAAACCCCATGTCACGCTCCCCGGGTCCCGACGTCGTTTCTCACTCACCGCTCCTGTCCCCGGGTCCCCTGCCCCCAGCCACACGTCCTCCTCGGTACTGCTCCCTGCTCTGGCCTCCGGCACCCGGGCGTCACGCATGTGCATTAGGGCGCGCGCGCGGTCACTGACTTCCTCTTAAAGGCCCTGCACTCTCTAACAGGATATTGCATCAGTCAGGGTCAGGTATATTAGGAGCTCCCTGCCTGGAGGGCGTCGCCTGTTCGTCGTGTTTCCTAAGCTAGGAGTCAGGTCTCCTTGTGTCTGCTGGTATACTTACCTATCTCTCTCCTAGAGCCGCTCCTGCCACGCCATCCGGTCCTGACGATTCCCGTACCCCGAACGGTGATTGTCCGCCATCCCGTCAGTCCATACCATCTCTGATCCCTGTGGTGACCCGTCTTCTCGCTCCATCGGTTCCGGACTCTGCCTGACAACATCTCGGCCTCCGAACCTCAGCTCCGCCATCCGGACTACCTTCGGTGACTCCGTGGTCCCAGGGACTTCTACACTCCACTCTTTGGAACGGACTGTCCTGCTACCTGTAGTGCTCCGGCTACCGGACCCCTTGCCTTCAGTGAGGAGTTCGGCCCAGTGGATCCACCTCCTGGGTCTGCCCGTCCACCTGGCCCTAACAGAACGAACAGGCCATGGATCCCGCCGAAGCACTAGCATCCCAACTGGCCGGATTGCAGCAGGAGCTGGTACGTCAGCGAGAGACCCAATCCCGTATGTTGGCCTTCATGACGTCAGTGGACACCCGCCTGAACACACTGCAATCCACAGCCACGTCCCTGTCCACTTCCGCCACATCCACGGCTTCCGTAGGGACAACTTCTGCGACCTCGCAACTGAGACTAGCCTCTCCGCCTCGGTTTGCCGGGGACCCCAAGAACTGCCGTGCGTTCTTGAACCAGTGCTCGCTGCACTTCAAACTGCTCCCACATCTCTTCGCTTCCGACCAAGCTGAGGTTGCCTTCGTCATGTCTCATCTGGAGGGTGAAGCACTGGCATGGATGAGCCCCTTGTGGGAGAGGGAAGATCCAGTAACCACCAACATCCAGGACTTCCTGCACACCTTCCGCACCGCGTTCGATGAACCCGGACGTGCTTCTTCATCCGCCTCATCCCTCCTCAGGCTACGCCAAGGAACTTTGACAGTTGGTCAGTATGCCATCCGGTTCCGCACGCTGGCATCTGAGTTGGGGTGGAACAATGAAGCCTTGACTGCCGCCTTCTGGGAGGGGCTTACCGGTCGTATCAAGGACGAGCTGGCCGGCCGAGACGTCCCCTCCACCTTGGACGCCCTGATCGCCCTCGCAACCCGGATAGACCTCCGCTTTCAAGAAAGGTCTAAGGAAATGTCCCGCGAGCGGCGCCCTGTAAGGCACTCCGCTTCTCCACAGAAGCCTATCCTCTCCTCATCCGGGCTCTCTGGCTCCTCCATCCATGAGCCCATGGAGTCCATGCAAATGGACCAGCTACGGTCCTCCGAGCAGCGTCGAGCGGAACGAGCCGCCAAGGGTCTCTGCTTCTATTGTGGAGACGGCGCACACCAGGTGCATGCCTGCCCAGCGAAACCGGGAAACTCCAAAGCCTAGGGTTGGTAGGAGAGGCCACCCTAGGTACTGGGAAGCTCTCTGACCCAGTGACATGGACTGTACAGGTGACAACAGGAGAAATCCGCTTCACGGCAGAGGCATATCTCGACTCCGGGGCCGCGGGTAACTTCATCCACCAGGCCACAGTTGACGAGTACCAGTTACCTGTCACCCCGCTGCAGACACCGCTTGTGATAGCCTCTGTGGATGGGGAACCCCTCTCTGATCCCGTCCTGTTCGTCACTAAACCTGTGAAACTGCGTATCGGTGCGCTACACACCGAAGAAAACGCCTTCTATGTTCTGCCACGCATGTCTCATCCGCTTCTGCTGGGTTTACCCTGGTTGCGGGTACATGAACCTACGGTCAGCTGGCGTACCGGAGAAATCATCCGCTGGGGCCCGTCTTGTCATGAGAACTGCCTCCAGTCAGTCCAGCCCGTCCGTCGTCCTCCGGCCCCGGACTCCTTACCTGGTCTTCCCCCAGCCTATTGGTCCTTCGCAGATGTGTTCGATAAAAAGGAGTCGGAGGTATTGCCTCCACATCGACCCTACGACTGTGCCATTGACCTTCTGCCGGGAACCACACCCCCTCGGGGACGGATATACCCTTTGTCCCCTGCTGAGACCCGGGCCATGTCTGAATACATCACCGAGAACCTGGCACGGGGGTTCATTCGAAGGTCCTCATCCCCGGCTGGTGCGGGCTTCTTCTTCGTCAAGAAAAAAGAAGGCGACCTACGGCCCTGTATCGATTACCGGGGACTAAACCAGATCACAGTGAAAAACAAATACCCCCTGCCTCTCATCCCTGAACTCTTCGATCGGCTCCGGGGAGCCCTTATATTCACCAAATTGGATCTCCGTGGGGCCTACAACCTGGTTCGCATACGCTCCGGGGACGAGTGGAAGACCGCCTTCAACACCCGGGACGGGCACTATGAATATTGCGTGATGCCCTTCGGTCTTTGCAATGCCCCGGCAGTCTTCCAGGAGCTGGTGAACGACGTGTTCAGGGACCTCCTCTATGTCTGTGTAGTCGTATACCTGGACGACATCTTAATCTACTCCCCAGACCTACGTACCCACAGAGAGCACGTGCAGATCGTGCTACAGAGGCTGAGGAAGAATCGCTTATACGCCAAACACGAGAAGTGTGTGTTCGAACAATCATCCCTCCCCTTTTTGGGCTATGTAATATCGGACACCGGACTGCAGATGGATCCCGGGAAGGTCTCTGCTATCCTCGACTGGCCTCCTCCTTCGGGACTAAAAGCCATCCAACGTTTCCTCGGTTTTGCTAGCTACTATCGCCAGTTCGTCCCTCACTTCTCGACCCTAACTGCTCCGCTCTCCGCCCTGACCAAGAAGGGGGCCAATCCGAAGGCTTGGACACCCGAGGCCGAAGCCGCCTTCTGCTCTCTGAAGCGGTCCTTTGCTTCTTCTCCCGTCCTTCACCGTCCTGAGTTGAACCGCCAATTCACCCTGGAGGTTGACGCCTCCTCCGCAGGGGCAGGAGCCGTACTTATGCAGAAGTCCGCCACCGGGAAGATGGTCACCTGCGGCTTCTTCTCCAAGATCTTCTCAGCCCCAGAACGCAATTATACCATTGGTGATCGAGAGCTCCTGGCCGTTAAGATGGCGTTGGAGTAATGGCGAGGGAGCGGTTTACCCGGTGATCATCTATACTGACCACAAAAACCTGGAGTATATACGCTCCGCTCAAAGGCTGAATCCGCGCCGAGCACGTTGGTCTCTCTTATTCGCCAGGTTTGACTTTCAGCTACACTACCGGCCTGCGGACAAGAACGTACGGGCAGATGCCCTGTCTCGGTCCTTTGTTCCGGTAGACCAAGAGGAGGAGCCAAGCCAGCCCATCATCTGTCCTAGCAAGGTCATCCCGGTGGCTCCCGTCTCCCTGGCCCAGATCCCTCCTGGGAAGACTTACGTCACGGAGACCGACCGACTCAAGGTCCACCAATGGGGACACTCCTCGAAAGTGGCCGGACACGCCGGTCAGAAGAAAACCTGGGGCGTCATCGCCCGTCACTATTGGTGGCCGTCTCTTCATACGGATGTCACCGCCTTCGTCTCTGCATGTTCCTCCTGTGCCCGGAACAAGACGCCTAAGCACCTGCCCTTTGGTCCTCTTCTCCCTCTGCCGACTCCTTCCATTCCATGGCAACACATAGCCATGGACTTTGTCACGGACTTGCCCTTGTCCTCCGGTCATACGGTCATCTGGGTCGTGGTGGACCGATTCTCGAAAATGGCTCATTTTGTTCCTATGGCCGGATTGCCCTCTGCTCAAGAGCTTGCGGACGCCTTCATACAGCACATCTTCCGGCTGCATGGCTTTCCTGCCCATATCGTGTCCGACAGAGGAACCCAATTCACCTCACGCTTCTGGAGGGCTCTCTGTAAACACCTGGGGGTGTCTCTGGACTTTTCCTCTGCCTACCACCCTCAGTCAAACGGACAAGTGGAACGAGTCAACCAGATCATGACCACCTTCCTTCGTCACTACGTCAATGACCACCAGGACAACTGGTCCACGCTCCTTCCTTGGGCTGAATTCTCTCATAACCACCAGGTCAGCGAATCCACCTCCAGTTCTCCCTTCCATGTTGTCTATGGTCTCCAGCCTTCTGTGCCATTACCAGTCTCTCCAGCTTCCGATGTACCTGCAGCAGATGCCCTAGCCAGAGACTTCTCCGCTTTATGGGCCTCAGTCAAGACCTCCCTGGGACATGCTGCTGCACGAATGAAGAGACATGCGGACAAGAGACGTCTTGATCCTCCTCGCTTCTCTCCTGGGGACTTGGTCTGGCTTGCCTCCAAGTACGTCCGACTCAAGATTCCATCGTACAAGCTGGGTCCGCGGTACATCGGTCCCTTCAAGGTCCTCAGGAAGATCAACGAGGTGTCCTACAAGTTGCAGCTACCGCCCTCCATGTGGATACCCAACTCCTTCCATGTGTCCTTGCTGAAACCTGTTGTCCTTGGTCCCTTCTCCTCTGATACCTGTCCTCCTCCTCCCATAGCCGATGATGACATCTATGCGGTAAGAGATATTGTGGCCATGAAGACCGTCAGGGGACGGCAGTACTTCCTGGTCGACTGGGCAGGTTATGGTCCCGAGGATAGGTCCTGGGAACCTCGGGAGAACGTGGGTACTCCTCTGATTCGTGCCTTCATGTCCCGGTTGCGGGGAGGGGGGCCTGGGGGGGGGGTACTGTCACGCTCCCCGGGTCCCGACGTTGTTTCTCACTCACCGCTCCTGTCCCCGGGTCCCCTGCCCCCAGCCACACGTCCTCCTCGGCACCGCTCCCTGCTCTGGCCTCCGGCACCCGGGCGTCATGCATGTGCATTAGGGCGCGCGCGCGGTCACTGACTTCCTCTTAAAGGCCCTGCACTCTCTAACAGGATATTGCATCAGTCAGGGTCAGGTATATTAGGAGCTCCCTGCCTGGAGGGCGTCGCCTGTTCGTCGTGTTTCCTAAGCTAGGAGTCAGGTCTCCTTGTGTCTGCTGGTATACTTACCTATCTCTCTCCTAGAGCCGCTCCTGCCACGCCATCCTGTCCTGACGATTCCCGTACCCCGAACGGTGATTGTCCGCCATCCCGTCAGTCCATACCATCTCTGATCCCTGTGGTGACCCGTCTTCTCGCTCCATCGGTTCCGGACTCTGCCTGACAACATCTCGGCCTCCGAACCTGAGCTCCGCCATCCGGACTACCTTCGGTGACTCCGTGGTCCCAGGGACTTCTACACTCCACTCTTTGGAACGGACTGTCCTGCTACCTGTAGTGCTCCGGCTACCGGACCCCTTGCCTTCAGTGAGGAGTTCGGCCCAGTGGATCCACCTCCTGGGTCTGCCCGTCCACCTGGCCCTAACACCCCAGAGGTGGGCTGGACAAAATTGTTGCCACCTTTCCAAAATTGTGGGTAAACAATTTTTTTTTTCAAGTGTGTGATGCTCATTCATACTCACCTGTGGCAAGTAACAGATGTGGGCAATATGAAATTCACATCTGAAACCAGATAAAAAGGGGGAAAGTTGACCTTTCCATTGTGTGTCTGTGTGTGCCACACTAAGCATTGAGAACCAAAGGAGGATAAGAGAACTATCTGAGGATTTGCAAACCAAAATTGTTGAAAAATATTAACAATCTTAAGGTTATAAGTCTGTCTCCAGAGATCTTGATGTTCCTTTTTTCATGCACAACATAATCAAGAAGTTTACAACCCATGGCACTGAAGCCAATATCCCTAAACATGGAGGGCAGAAAAAAATTGATAAAAGGTTTCAATGCAGGATAGTCTGGATGGTGGATAAGCAGCCACAATCAAGAGCCAAAGACATTCAAGCTATCCTGCAGGCTCAGGATGCTTCAGTATCAGCGCAAACTATCCGTCAATATTTGAATGAAATGCCATTAAAGGAGACCCAGGAGGACCTCACTGCTGACACTAGACTGACGTTTGCCAGCATGTAAGTGAATAAGCCAAAATCCTTCCAGGAAAGCATCTTGTGCCCAGATGAGACCAAGATATAGCTTTTTGGTACATCATTGTATTGTTTACCAAAAATGGAATGAGGCCTGCAAATAAAAGAAACACAGTACCTACAGTCAAATCTGGTGGAGGGTCAAATATGTTTTGAGGTTGTGTTGCTGCCTCTAGCACTGGGTGCCTTGACTGTGTGCCAGGCATTATGACATCTGAAGATTACCAAAGGATGTCGGCTTGCTATGTGGTGCCTATTGTCAGAAAGCTTGGTTTATGTCCTAGATCATGGGTCTTCCAGTAGGACAATGACCCCAAACATACTTCAAGTAGCCCCCAGAAATGGATGGAGACAAAGCGCTGGAGAGTTTGGAAGTGGCAACAATGAATCTGGATCTAAATCCCATTGAACACCTGTGGAGAGATCTTAAAATTGCTGATGGGAGAAGATGCCTTGAAATATGAGTTACCTGGAGCAGTTTGCAAAACAAGAGTCATCCAAAATTCCAGTAGACATGTGTAAGAAGCTTGTTGGTAGTTATAGGAAGTCACAAAGGGTGTGCAACCAAATATTAAGTTGAGGTGGCCAACAATTTTGTCCAGCCCATTTTTGTAGTATTGTTTGCAATTTGGCTTTTTTTCCTCAGCTTTTTGTGTTGTTCCAATAAACATAGAGGAAATAAACATGTGTATGACAAAATGCACAACTACAATAATTTTCTGGGAGTAATACTTCCCTTTCTAGAACAATTTCAAGGGTGCCAACACTTTCAGCCATAGTACTTCACTGAAGTAAATCATGGGACAAACTGGTCCCCATCATTAAGTGAATAGATATCATATTGTTTATGAAAATTGCATCTTCATAGAGGAAGAGGACTTGAATTCTAGAGCTACCTATTGGAAGTAGCAATCCTAAGAGTCAATATCGAGCCTTGTCACATGACTGAATAAAAGACAAACCAGAATCTCCATTTGCTAAATCAGACGACATACTTTACAATGATAAAAGGAAACACCCCCAAACTAATCTCTGCAAATTGAGATTCTGGTTTGGCTTTTATCCTAAGTCATATGGTAAGGATCATTAAATGGTCGATATTGGCTTTTAGGGTTGCTACTTCCAATAGGTGGCACTAGGGTTCAAGTTCATTTCTCTCTGAAGAGTCAATTTGCCTGTCATGTTATTGCCATTACTACTTATTTATTCAAAGTCAAGATATGTCAGTTATTATATTAAAGTTTTACAATTTGGCGCAGTCGAGTGACTTGTATGTGTGTCTCCTGATAATCTAGAGAAGAATAAAAAGCATCAAACATGGGGGAATTCAACATGCCTGATCTTTTGTTCCTGTATCTGGTAGCAACTTATTTTCCTCTCTTCATTGAAAATAAAATATGGAAGCTTGGGTTTGTCTGACAATGATATCTAGCAGACGTACATGACCAGCTCCAAACTTTTGGTGGGTTAGCAGTGTTGCTTTCCAGCGCTGGGGTCTTGGGTTTAATTCCCTCCAATGACATGATCTTCGAGGAGATTGCATGTTGTTTGTGTGGGTTTCCTCCGGGTTCTCCAGTTTCTTCCCCCACACCAAAGTCAAATTGGTTGGGAATTTAGGAGCCCCAGTGGAGACAGTGATCTCTGTAAAGCGCTGCGGAATATGTTGGCGCTAAATAAGCAATGTATGCTAAATAACAGCTCAGCATTTTAATCAATACAAGCAAATATATATATTTTGTGGAGGAAAAAATTAGTTGCAACTTTTGAAAACGTTTTAGAATTTAAGAAGGTTAGTAATTTGCTTGCTCATAGGGGGTTTAAGGTGGGCTCCTACATGATGGCCATACCAGTTACCAGCAACCACTCTGCAAAACTTAAAATTGAAATTTCAACGACTAACATATTTTCTTTTCTTACTTTAGGTTCAAGTATTGAAATACAAAGTAACTATAAAAGTGGAATTAAGCGAGCAAAATAAATAAATAAACAAAATAAATGGTAAAAGTCTAAATTCCAATAAATTTGACAATATCTAAAAATCTAATTTATAGACTACAACCATATTATCACATCAACTCCAAAGTTCTGTCAAATGTGTCAAACTGTCTCATGATATACTATATTTATTGCAGATAACAAAGCTCCTGCCATTCACAATGTATGAGGCCCCCAATCAATTTAAGGAAACTGTCACCCTGAGCCTAAGGCACATCTGATGACTCAGAAGAAATTGGTGAAGGTACATTATTAGATTTACATATATTTACATATTTTCTTAACAATACTATGAATACGCACTTGAGAAATCTACTTAAATAAAAATGTAAGAAAAAATATAAATACATATTGCAAAATTCTGTGACCAAAGGAAAGGAGAGTGAAATCGGAGAACGCTACTCATGCCCTTCACAGGACACAAGAGATAAATATAGCAGCACTTGCTGCCTGATTGTTTCCCCAGAGTTGCGAAGCTGCCCACTTATGAAGAATACTGCATCCTTCAACCAGTGCGTAGAGCCAGATCTAGGTCACCTCTCACTTGCACCGGCTGGATATGGCGTTAAAGGAATAAAATATGTATGGGCAACTATAAGCTTTCAAGATGGGTGGTAAAAAAAACACCATATGGAGAAGAGAGAGAAAACGTGATTTATATAAAAAGAAAAGAATGGAAGAGGCAGAGAAACAGAATGGAATTACTGTATTTTTAATTATTACATTAATGGGAACCTGTCACCGTTTTTTTCGGCCTATAAGCTGCGGCCACCACCACTGGGCTCTTATATACAGTATTCTAACATGCTGTATATAAGAGCCCAGGCCGCTGTGTAGAACATAAAAAACACTTTATAATACTCACCTAGAAGGTCGCTCCGGTTCACAACAGTGGGATGGGTGGCACCATTCTCCGGTGCCTCCCCTTTCGGCAATCTTGGTCTTCCTTATTCTGAAGCCTTTGTGCATGATGCGTCTTCGTCATACATACTTGACGGACCTGCGCAGACACACTACAATGCCCTGAGCAGGGCAGATCATAGTGCGACTGCACAGGACCTTAATGCCGGTGCGTGTGTATGACGTAGACGCATCATGCACCGCGGCTTCAGAATAAGGAAGACCAAGATGGCCAAAAGGGGAGGCACTGGTCCCGGAGAACGAAGATGCCCATCCGACTGTTCTGCACCGGAGTGACCTTCTAGGTGAGTATTATAAAGTGTTTTTTTATGTTCTACACAGCGGCCTGGGCTCTTATATACAGCATGTTAGAATACTGTATATAAGAGCCCAGTGGTAGTGACCGCAGCTTATAGGCAGAAAAAGTAGTGACAGGTTCCCTTTAAAGAGGTGGTCCACTACAAAGCATAGTGTCCACATCGATTTAAAGCAGGGAAAGAAGGTTTTTTCTGAAAACCTTCTTTGTCTATTTTAGCCTGTGAGTGGCGCTATCACTGTCTGCTCATCTCCATCACGTGACCCGGGCTGTTGTGACCTCTGATGTCCGGTGATGTAATGTCAACTTCCCGAATTGGAAGTTGACCCAGCATCACTGAGGCGAGACCCAGTCTCTGTGAGTGACTGGGCTGTGGCCGGAGTTTCATCTTAAGTCACAGCTTCTTGTGTGTTTGGGGTGCTCTGTTAAGCGGTGAAGGTGAGAGCGCGCCAGATGCTGAACTGTGACGAGAGATGAAATTCCGCCCACAACCCAGTCACTCAGGGAGGCTGGGTCCCTACTGGTGATGCCGGGTCAACTTACAATTCCAGAAGTTGACGTGACATCACCAGACATCGAGGTCACAGCAGACCGGGCATGTGAGCGATAGCGCTGCTCACACGCTAAATTGGAAAAAGAAGGTATTTAGAAAAAACCTTTTTTACCTGCTTTAAATCGATTTGCCCGCTATGCTTTGTAGTGGACCACCTATTTAAGGTTTCATTTTTCATTAACACTGGCTATTTTGCAAGCACATATAACAAGCCAGCATCTTTGCATTATATTGTTTTTATATCATTGGCTGTTTTCGATTTCAGCTAATTGTAGCTGTATACAAAAGCATTACATAACTAATAATGCTATTTGGAAACCATCAACAAGCTGCTGATCCATAGTTCTTATCCATAACTCATATTTTGAATCTGTGATTAGTCATTTTCTGTCATGACTGCTGCTGGTCCCTGCAGGGTTAAGTCTGGTAGATGGGGCTTGCTCTGTAGTGCCTCTCTCTGGGACTCACGCTGCTTTATCTTGGCGTGGTTTTCCCCGAAGTGTCGCCAGTGATAGCTCCTGTATTACAGCATGCGCTTCTGATTTTGTGAGTTCCCTGATCCGTCCTGCTACCCAGCTGACCTTTCCCTGACCCCGTCTCCTGTGTTTTGTTTGCCTTTCCTGTGTTCCTGACCCCGATCCTGTCCTCTGTCCTGATCCCTGCCCCTCCATTGCTCTGACTGATCTCTCGGCTTCTGACTTTGGTGACGTTACCTGACCTTGTCTCTGCTTCCTGGTTTGGTATATACATGCTGTCTTGGCTCCTGACTGTCGTGCTTCCACTCGGTTTACGGCTTGTTCATTCCCTCTGTTCTGACGTGACCTCTTGGCGCTGACTCTGCTTAATGACTACTCGTTCTCTGTGTGTGCGTCCCTCTGAGCTTTACTACTGCTTTAGGGAGAGTTTTGTGCACTAAGCCTCTGCGCCGCTAGTGGAATCCTGACATTTTCATTATGGGTTGTTCTGTTATGGATTAAGTTTTGCTTCAGTTTATGTAGTAATTATTTATTACACAATTTTATTACAAAGTAGTTTACAAAACAAAATATAAAAATGTCAGCTGAAAAGGTAAACAAAATCACAGCCTGAAATCTGGGATCCATAGCGATCATGAATTGAATATTTTCTTGCTATCAAAAATATCAGCTACATGAAGATATAAAATGTAATTCACCCCAAGAGAATAATGGCAACAAAACCTAAAATTGTCATAAAAGTCGGTTTTATTAAACCTCTAAAGGTCTCTTGGACATATGAGTAATTCCAAAAAGTGTCTCCTAGCGCTTTCTTTCTGTTTGGCTGACAAGAGACCACTGCAGCCAATCAGCGAGGACACTGGCAAAGGACATGGTCAGCAGTACTGAGGAAAGGCAGGGGTCCAATAGTATGTGTCTTTTTTTAACTCTATCGTGGGCACCTTTTTTAAGAAGGCAGAGGTTTATCAATTCAAGCTCCCACAGTTTAAAATGAATGTGTCATCAGTAATACTTTTAATAATGAAAACCCAATAGTAAAACATTCTAATATTTATATTCTGATTGTAGAATTATTTTTCCACTGTCTGTATATGATTAGGAGCAGCAATGTTGCCTGGGCTTCTGTAAACAGCATTTAGAGATGTGCTTTACAACAGCAACATCCGTAAACAGCAATGAAGAAGGACCAATCCAATGACTTGTTCTCAGAGACAGCCTGGGAGATCACATAGATATCCCACTGCTGCCACCAATTTCATAGTATCATAGTTTTAAGGTTGAAGGGAGACTCTAGAACTTTGGTCAAAAACTCAGCTTTTCAAAGAAGCAACATGTCAATTGTTTTTGCCATTTGGGTTTTGCACTGCAAAGCTGAGTTTTTGACCAAAGTTCTGCCACAAAAAGGCAGCATTTTGAACAACATAGTGTGAACAAGAAACCCAAATTCCCATAGACTTTGCTTGAATAGAAGAACACATCCATTTTGGCATTAAACAGCGCAGAAGAAAAAGCAGCAAAAAAGCAGGTAAAAAGCAGGTAAAAAGCAACGTGCGCACATACCCTAAGTACATCTAGTTCAACCCGTAGCCTAACATGTTGATCCAGAGGAAGGCAAAAAAAACCCCAATGTGTCAAACAAGTTCCAATGGGGAAAAAATTTCCTTCCTTCGTCCACATCCGGCAATCAGACTAGTTCCCTGGATCAATACCCTGTCATAAAATCTAAAATACATAACTGGTAATATTACATTTTTCAAGAAAGGCGTCCAGGCTCTGCTTAAATGTTAGTAGTGAATCACTCATTACAACATCATGCGGCAGAGAGTTCCACAGTCTCACTGCTCGTACAGTAAAGAATCCTCGTCTGTGATTATGATTAAACCTTCTTTCCTCAAGACGTAGCGGATGCCCCCGTGTTCCAGTCGCAGGCTTAGGTGTAAAAAGATCTTTGGAAAGGTCTCTGTACTGTCCCCTCATATATTTATACATTGTGATTAGATCCCCCCTAAGCCTTCGTTTTTCCAAACTAAATAACCCCAAGTTTAATAACCTATCTTGGTATTGCAGCCCACCTATTCCTCTAATAATCTTGGTGGCTCTTCTCTGCACCCTCTCCAGTTCAGCTATGTCCTTCTTATATATCGGTGACCAGAATTGTACACAGTATTCTAAGTGCGGTCGCACTAGTGACTTGTACAGAGGTAGAACTATATTTTTTTCATGAACACTTATACCTCTTTTAATACATCCCATTATTTTATTAGCCCTGGCAGCAGATGCCTGACACTGTCCACTAAAGTGAAGTTTACCATCCACCCATACACCCAAGTCTTTTTCTGTGTCTGTTTTACCCAGTGTTCTACAATTAACCCTTTCACGACCGGCCGATTTTTCGCTTTCCGTTTTTTTTTTCGCCATTCTTTTTCTGAGAGACGTAACTTTTTTATTTTTCAGTCAATATGGTCATGTGAGGGCTCATTTTTTGCGGAACGAGCTGTACTTTTAAATGAAACCATCAGTTTTACCATATTGTGTACTAGAAAATGGCAAAAAAATTCCAAATGCTGAAAAATTGCAAAAAAAGTGCGATAGCACTATGGTTTTTGAGATATTTTATTCACTGTGTTCACTATATGGTAAAACTGATGTGTGGGTGTGATGCCTCAGGTCAGTGCGAGTTCGTAGACACCAAACATGTATAGGTTTACTTTTATATAAGGGGTTAAAAAAAAATCGGAAGTTTGTCCGAAAAAAGTGGCGCACGTTTTACGCCATATTCCGTGAACCGTAGCGTTCTCATTTTTCGGGATCTTAGGCTCAATTACGGCTTATTTTTTGCCTCTCGAGCTGACGTTTTTAACGGTACCATTTTTGCGCAGATGCTACGTTTTGATCGCCTCTTATTGCATTTTGCGCAAAAGTTGTGGCGACAAAAAAACGTCGTTTTGGCGTTTGGAATTTTTTTGCCGCTACGCCGTTTACTGATCAGATTAATTGATTTTATATTTTGATAGATCGGGCGTTTCTGAACGCGGCGATACCAAATGTGTGTATATTTTTTATTTTTTTAACCCTTTAATTTTCAATGGGGCGAATGGGGGGTGATTTGAACTTTTAGGTTTTTTTGGTTTTTTTTAATTTTTTAAAACTTATTTTTTTACTTTTTTTTTTTATTTTACTAGTCCCCCTAGGGGGCTATTGCGATCAGCATTCCGATCGCTCTGCAGTATCTGCTGATCACAGCTGGAAGGCTGTAAACAGCAGATACGCTGTCTTTCTCTTTTGCTGTGCCCCGGGCACAGCGAAAGTGAAACCAATTCATGTGTAGTACAGGAGTCATCACATGACCCTGTGCTACCATGACAACTATCGGGAGTCACGTGATCGCGTCACGTGACTTCCGGTTTCGGCGGTAAGTAAAACTTTACCGCGATCGCGCTTATAATGGCGCTGTCATGTATTGACAGCGCCATATAAGGGGTTAATCGGCACGAGCAGATAACGATTCTGCTCGTGCCTAGCAGGCACACATCTCAGCTGTGAAAATCAGCTGAGATGTGTGCCGATCGCGGCATGCTGCCGCCGAAGGACCGCGGGCAGTAAGATTATGTCATTTAGGACGTAATTTTACGGCCCGCGGTCGTTAAGGGGTTAAGTACATAATCATAAATGTTATTTCCTCTACCCAAGTGCATGACTTTACATTTATCTACATTAAACTTCAATTGCCACTTCTCAGCCCAATCCTCCAATTTACATAAATCTCCCTGTAATATAAAATTATCCTCCTCTGTATTGATTACCCTGCAGAGTTTAGTATCATCTGCAAATATTGAAATTCTACTCCGCATGCCCCCAACAAGGTCATTTATAAATATGTTGAAAAGAAGCGGGCCCAATACTGACCCCTGTGGTACCCCACTATGAACTGAGACCCAGTCCGAGTACGTACCATTAATAACCACCCTTTGTTTCCTATCACTGAGCCAGTTTTTAACCCAGTTACACATATTTTCCCCTATCTCCATTATTCTCATTTTATGTACCAACCTTTTGTGTGGCACCGTATCAAAAGCTTTTCAAAAGTCCATATACACAACATCCACTGCATTTCCCTGGTCCAGGCTTGAACTTACCTCTTCATAGAAGCTGATCAAATTAGTTTGACAGGATCGATCCCTCATAAACCCATGTTGATACTCTGTCATAAGGTTATTTTTCTTGAGATACTCCAGTATAGCATCTCTCAAGAAACCCTCAAGGATCTTACCAACCGTAGAGGTTAAACTTACCGGTCTATAATTTCCCGGCTCAGTTTTTGTCCCCTTTTTGAATATTGGCACCACGTTTGCTATGCGCCAGTCCTGCGGTACTGACCCTGTTATTAAGGAATCTGAGAAGATTAAAAATAATGGTCTATCTATCACAGAACTCAATTCCTGTAGTACTCTGGGGTGTATGCCATCTGGGCCCGGAGATTTGTCAACCTTAGTGATTTCGAGGCGGCGGCGTACTTCCTGCTGGGTTAAGCAGGTAATACTCAAGGGTGAATTTATGGTATCACTGGTCATGTCATCTGCCATGGCATTTTCTTGTATAAAAACCGTAGAAAAAAAGTCATTCAGCAGGTTGGCTTTACCCTCATCCCCTTCCACCATTTCACCAAGACTATTTTTAAGGGGGCCAACACTATCGCTTTTCAGTTTTTTACTGTTTATGTAGTTAGAGAATATTTTAGGATTATTTTTACTTTCTCTCTCAATGAGTCTCTCTGTCTCAAACTTAGCTAACTTATTTTGCTTTTTACATATTTTATTTAATTTTCTATAATTATATAATGCCTCATCACTACCTACCCTCTTTAATTCTTTTAAGGCTTTCTGGTTTTCTTTTATTGCTTCCCTTACAGCTCTATTTAGCCATAGGGGTTTCCTCCTATTTCTAGCATGTTTGTTCCCATAGGGTATATTTTCTGCACAAACCCTATTCAGGATGCTCATAAAAGTCTCCCATTTGCTTTGTGTACTTTTATTACTTAGTACATCATCCCAGTTTATTGCACTTAGATCATCTCTCAACCGTTTAAAATTTGCTTTCCTGAAGTTTAGTGTCCTTGTAGCCCCTCTACTAGACATCTTACTAAAGAATACATGAAAACTTATTATTTTGTGATCACTATTCCCCAAGTAACCCCCAACTTGTATATTTGATATGCGGTCTGGCCTATTGGTTAGTACAAGGTCTAGTAGTGCTCCCCCTCTTGTGGGATCCTGTACCATTTGTGAAAGGTAATTATCTTTCATTGTTATCAAAAATCTATTTCCTTTGCTGGAACTGCAAGTTTCTGTTCCCCAATTTATATCAGGATAGTTAAAGTCCCCCATAATAATTACCTCTCCGAGTCTCGCTGCTTTATCAATTTGCTTTATGAGGAGATTCTCTACCTCTTCCATAATATTCGGCGTCTTATAACACACCCCTATCAGTATTTTATTATTCATATCCCCCCCTTATCTCCACCCATAGGGACTCTACATTCTCAGTACCCTCACATATGTTGTCACGCAGGATGGGTTTTAAGGATGATTTTACATATAGACACACACCTCCCCCTCGCTTATTTGTACGGTCATTCCTGAATAGGCTATAACCCTGTAAATTAACAGCCCAGTCATAGCTCTCATCCAGCCATGTCTCTGATATCCCCACTATATCATAATTTTCTTCCAACAATATTAATTCTAATTCCTCCACCTTATTTGTGAGGCTTCGGGCATTAGTGTACATGCACGTTACGTATGACTCTGCACCTGTATTCCTGCTTACTGTATTAACTGTCCTAACCCTTCCCCCCGTACCACCCCCAATTTCATTACTTGTGCCCTGGTCACTATCTGCACTACATTCCCCTTCTATAAAGTGAATACCCTCGCCCCCCATTCCTAGTTTAAACACTCCTCCAACCTTCTAGCCATCTTCTGCCCCAGCAGAGCTGCACCTTCCCCATTAAGATGCAGCCCATCCCTAGCATAGAATCTGTAGCCAACTGAAAAGTCGGCCCAATTCTCCAGGAACCCAAAACCCTCTTTCCTACACCAATTCCTGAGCCACCTGTTAACCTCCCTGATCTCTCTTTGCCTCTCTGGTGTGGCTCGTGGCACAGGTAGTATTTCCGAAAATACCACCTTTGAGGTCCATGCTTTAAGCTTACAACCTAATTCCCTGAAATCATCTTTAAGGATTCATAGTATCATAGTATGATATGATACTATGATACTATGAATGTATACATACAGTTAGGTCCAGAAATATTTGGACAGTGACACAAGTTTTGTTATTTTAGCTGTTTACAAAAACATGTTCAGAAATACAATTATATATATAATATGGGCTGAAAGTGCACACTCCCAGCTGCAATATGAGAGTTTTCACATCCAAATCGGAGAAAGGGTTTAGGAATCATAGCTCTGTAATGCATAGCCTCCTCTTTTTCAAGGGACCAAAAGTAATTGGACAAGGGACTCTAAGGGCTGCAATTAACTCTGAAGGCGTCTCCCTCGTTAACCTGTAATCAATGAAGTAGTTAAAAGGTCTGGGGTTGATTACAGGTGTGTGGTTTTGCATTTGGAGGCTGTTTCTGTGACCAGACAACATGCGGTCTAAGGAACTCTCAATTGAGGTGAAGCAGAACATCCTGAGGCTGAAAAAAAAGAAAAAATCCATCAGAGAGATAGAAGACATGCTTGGAGTAGCAAAATCAACAGTCGGGTACATTCTGAGAAAAAAGGAATTGACTGGTGAGCTTGGGAACTCAAAAAGGCCTGGGCGTCCACGGATGACAACAGTGGTGGATGATCGCCGCATACTTTCTTAGGTGAAGAAGAACCCGTTCCCAACATCAACTGAAGTCCAGAACACTCTCAGTGAAGTAGGTGTATCTGTCTCTAAGTCAACAGTAAAGAGAAGACTCCATGAAAGTAAATACAAAGGGTTCACATCAAGATGCAAACCATTCATCAATTCCAAAAATAGACAGGCCAGAGTTAAATTTACTGAAAAACACCTCATGAAGCCAGCTCAGTTCTGGAAAAGTATTCTATGGACAGATGAGACAAAGATCAACCTGTACCAGAATGATGGGAAGAAAAAAGTTTGGAGAAGAAAGGGTAACGGCACATGATCCAAGGCACACCACATCCTCTGTAAAACATGGTGGAGGCAACGTGATGGCATGGGCATGCATGGCTTTCAATGGCACTGGGTCACTTGTGTTTATTGATGACATAACAGCAGACAAGAGTAGCCGGATGAATTCTGAAGTGTACCGGGATATACTTTCAGCCCAGATTCAGCCAAATGCCGCAAAGTTGATCGGACGGCGCTTCATAGTACAGATGGACAATGACCCCAAGCATACAACCAAAGCTACCCAGGAGTTCATGAGTGCAAAAAAGTGGAACATTGTGCAATGGCCAAGTCAATCACCAGATCTTAACCCAATTGAGCATGCATTTCACTTGCTCAAATCCAGACTTAAGACGGAAAGACCCACAAACAAGCAAGACCTGAAGGCTGCGGCTGTAAAGGCCTGGCAAAGCATTAAGAAGGAGGAAACCCAGCGTTTGGTGATGTCCATGGGTTCCAGACTTAAGGCAGTGATTGCCTCCAAAGGATTCGCAACAAAATATTGAAAATAAAAATATTTTGTTTGGGTTTGGTTTATTTGTCCAATTACTTTTGACCTCCTAAAATGTGGAGTGTTTGTAAAGAAATGTATACAATTCCTACAATTTCTATCAGATATTTTTGTTCAAACCTTCAAATTAAACGTTACAATCTGCACTTGAATTCTGTTGTAGAGGTTTCATTTCAAATCCAATGTGGTGGCATGCAGAGCCCAACTCGCGAAAATTGTGTCACTGTCCAAATATTTCTGGACCTAACTGTACTTCAGTATAGTCACTACCAAACTCCACAATAACCCAAGAAAAACTACCGGCTTCCACCACAAATTATTGTATAGGCCAATTGGACACCCGTTAAAGGTAGCGTATGGCTTTGAAGATGTGGTTTATAGAGCAAGTGGAACAAAGCTATTAAATTTTATATATTTAATCCAGAAACTAGAGAGTGTTCATAAAAATATACTAAAGATGTTACAAAGGGAAGAAAACAATACAGCATATACAATTACATACAATAAAAAAAGGAACAATGAAAGAAAATTACTAAACCTTTGTCATGGAAATGGCTCAGATTTATGGAGGAATGAAATCCAAGGAAATGTGGATACACAGCAATGTATCTTCCTGGCATTGAACAAGGTGTCAACTCCAACATCTGTATTTATTAAAAGAACAGTCATTCCCACATACCTCCCCTTGGTGACCTCAGATGAGGGTGGTCATGGAATGTGGCTCCAGTCTCTACAAAATGATGAGATTCACGACTTTCAGGATATCTTCACCCCTGAGGGTCCCAGGCGGAAGATATCATAGTCATGTTTCCTATCACAAATTTACCTTCTTATAGATAGGAAAATGGAATGTGTATCGTCATCTATCTGATTATCCTGATTATCTAATATCCTGCCAAATATTAATTTGGGGCTGATGTAATGTCTCACAGTTATGTAATAACTTGTATGTTGTCCATTTGGGATCACAATGCCTAAAATGAGTCTCCCATAAATATCGGGTTGATACAAACAGCTATATTTATCAATAACCACCAGCACCAATAGGCCTGGGAAAATCTTTTCAAATTCAACAGAGTTGACCTCAGAGGTGGCACATGTGACAATTTTCAAGCCCTGAATATACAAACCCCAGAACTTGTGTCTGTTTCCCAATCTATAACCAATCCAATTCCCTGTCCACATCAGGAGGCCAGATGTAGTGTTAGTTCTCTCTTTCTTTCTCTGTTTTTAATTAATCCTATATGTTAAATGTGGGGGGTGGATATACAGTTAGGTCCAGAAATATTTGGACAGTGACACAATTTTCGCGAGTTGGGCTCTGCATGCCACCACATTGGATTTGAAATGAAAACTCTACAACAGAATTCAAGTGCAGATTGTAACGTTTAATTTGAAGGTTTGAACAAAAATATCTGATAGAAATTGTAGGAATTGTACACATTTCTTTACAAACACTCCACATTTTAGGAGGTCAAAAGTAATTGGACAAATAAACCAAACCCAAACAAAATATTTTTATTTTCAATATTTTGTTGCGAATCTTTTGGAGGCAATCACTGCTTTAAGTCTGGAACCCATGGACATCACCAAACGCTGGGTTTCCTGCTTCTTAATGCTTTGCCAGGCCTTTACAGCCGCAGCCTTCAGGTCTTGCTTGTTTGTGGGTCTTTCCATCTTAAGTCTGGATTTGAGCAAGTGAAATGCATGCTCAATGGGGTTAAGATCTGGTGATTGACTTGGCCATTGCAGAATGTTCCACTTTTTTGCACTCATGAACTCCTGGGTAGCTTTGGCTATATGCTTGGGGTCATTGTCCATCTGTACTATGAAGCGCCGTCCGATCAACTTTGCGGCATTTGGCTGAATCTGGGCTGAAAGTATATCCCGGTACACTTCAGAATTCATCCGGCTACTCTTGTCTGCTGTTATGTCATCAATAAACACAAGTGACCCAGTGCCATTGAAAGCCATGCATGCCCATGCCATCACGTTGCCTCCACCATGTTTTACAGAGGATGTGGTGTGCCTTGGATCATGTGCCGTTCCCTTTCTTCTCCAAACTTTTTTCTTCCCATCATTCTGGTACAGGTTGATCTTTGTCTCACCTGTCCATAGAATACTTTTCCAGAACTGAGCTGGCTTCATGAGGTGTTTTTCAGCAAATTTAACTCTGGTCTGTCTATTTTTGGAATTGATGAATGGTTTGCATCTAGATGTGAACCCTTTGTATTTACTTTCATGGAGTCTTTTCTTTACTATTGACTTAGAGACAGATACACCTACTTCACTGAGAGTGTTCTGGACTTCAGTTGATGTTGTGAACGGGTTCTTCTTCACCAAAGAAAGTATGCGGCGATCATCCACCACTGTTGTCATCCGTGGACGCCCAGGCCTTTTTGAGTTCCCAAGCTCACCAGTCAATTCCTTTTTTCTCAGAATGTACCCGACTGTTGATTTTGCTACTCCAAGCATGTCTTCTATCTCTCTGATGGATTTTTTCTTTTTTTTCAGCCTCAGGATGTTCTGCTTCACCTCAAGTTGAGAGTTCCTTAGACCGCATGTTGTCTGGTCACAGCAACAGCCTCCAAATGCAAAACCACACACCTGTAATCAACCCCAGATCTTTTAACTACTTCATTGATTACAGGTTAACGAGGGAGACGCCTTCAGAGTTAATTGCAGCTCTTAGAGTCCCTTGTCCAATTACTTTTGGTCCCTTGAAAAAGAGGATGCTATGCATTACAGAGCTATGATTCCTAAACCCTTTCTCCGATTTGGATGTGAAAACTCTCATATTGCAGCTGGGAGTGTGCACTTTCAGCCCATATTATATATATAATTGTATTTTTGAACATGTTTTTGTAAACAGCTAAAATAACAAAACTTGTGTCACTGTACAAATATTTCTGGGCCTAACTGTATCTCCTCTCCAAAGATGCCTTATGGATTTTAATTTTTCTCTATGACAGGCTTCTATAGGAGAGTGCTCTAGACATGATTTGTCATTGTAGAGGAAGTGAGAGGAGAGAAGCTGTGACCATCACCTATTGTGCATGATGTGATCTGATTTTATTTACTGTATATTAAGGTGTTACCAGTCATTGTAATCCTGTCTGTAATAATAATGAGATGACTGTTCAAAAGTGATCTCAACAAAGCATGTTATACCAGCCTAAAATTCCAGGAATTGTCCCCTACTTTACAGCTTATACTCAATAAGCCCAGAGTGGTTTAATTAAAAGAAAAAAAAAAAGTATATTCAACTGTATACTGTGCCAGTTTGCTAGCATCAACTTCCGGGGCGGAAATCACATTCGTGCTGCAGCCAATTAGCGGCTGCTGTTCAGCTGAAATCTTCCCCTTTTTTTTGCCCCTTTACGACCTAGAACGTATTTATACGTCTAAGGGTGCCTCCCACCTTTTACTACGGAATCATGCGGCAAGCCCACGGTTATCCCCGTACATATCTGCCAATTTGATTAGCATCGCTTTGATCAGGAGAAACAATCAGACACTATAGGCATAAAGCCCCTAAGGGGATTAGTAAAATCAGCAACAAAAAAAAAAAAAATTAAACAAAGAGTTTTAAAAAATATTAAAAAATAAAATAAATCTAAAAGGTAAAATCACCCCCTCCCTTTTTGCCCCATTGAAACTAAAACAATAGAACAAAATACACATATTTGGTATTGCCGAGTTCAGAATTGACCAATCTATCAAAATATAAAAATATAAAATCAATTACCGTATTTTTCGGTGCATAAGACGCACTTTTTTCCCCCCAAATGTTGGGGGAAAGTTGAGGGTGCGTCTTATGGTCTGACTGTGGCTGCGGGGAATGAGGTGCTGCGGTGGAGCGGGTCATCGGGGGCACGAGCAGGCTGTAGCAGCCTGCTGTGACCACGTGGGCCCGCTCATTACATATACACGCCCATCCTCCCGCCCATTTCTCAGCGCAGAAGCCGGCGCTGACAGGTGGGCGGGAGGACAAGCGGGGACGCGCTCATAGTAAAGATCCGGGCCGCATGATCACCCCTGACAATTACAGCCTGGAGTGATCATGTGCGGCTGTATTCACTGCTCCCCGCGCGGTCATCATCAGCCCGGGGTGCAGTGAATCAGTGTACTCACCCGTCCCCGTGTGTGGAGCCGTCCCACTGCAGCACGCGATGTCTTCCTGTCTGTGCCGGTCAGCTGATCGGCACAGACAGGAAGACATCGCGTGCTGCACACTGCAGAGAGGAAGTTGATCGGCTGCTGGGAGTGAGGAAAAGGTGAGTATAAATGTTTGTTTTTTTTTCTTTGTGCTATAGGATACAGGCCATATACCAGGATGGTATATGAGCACGATGGGGGCATATAGCAGGATGGGGGGTATATTAATAGGATGGATGGGGGGTATATGAATAGGATGGGGTATATGAACAGGATGGGAGTATATGAGCAGGATGGATGGGGGGTATATGAGCAGGATGGGGGTATATGAACAGGATGGGGGGTATATGAACAGGATGGCAGTATATGAGCAGGATGGATGGGGGAATATGAACAGGATGGGAGTATATGAGCAGGATGGGGTATATGAACAGGATGGCAGTATATGAGCAGGATGGATGGGGGAATATGAACAGGATGGGAGTATATGAGCAGGATGGGAGTATATGAGCAGGATGGATGGGGGGTGTATGAACAGGATGGGGGTATATGAACAGGATGGGGGGTATATGAACAGGATGGCAGTATATGAGCAGGATGGATGGGGGAATATGAACAGGATGGGAGTATATGAGCAGGATGGGGTATATGAACAGGATGGGGTATATGAGCAGGATGGATGGGGGAATATGAACAGGATGGGAGTATATGAGCAGGATGGGAGTATATGAGCAGGATGGATGGGGGGTATATGAACAGGATGGGGGTATATGAACAGGATGGGAGTATATGAGCAGGATGGATGGGGGGTATATGAGCAGGATGCGGGTATATGAACAGGATGGATGGGGGGTATATGAACAGGATGGGGTATATGAACAGGATGGATGGGGGGTATATGAACAGGATGGGGTATATGAACAGGATGGGAGTATATGAACAGGATAGGAGTATATGAGCAGGATGCTGGTATATGAGCAGGATGGGGGTTTATAGCAGGATCATATACAAGGCAGGAGGATCATCACCAGGATGGGGTACCTTAGTAGAGAATTTGGGGACATTACCCCCATAACAGTGTCAGCAGCAGATCCTCGCCCCATTACAGTGTGTCATGACCACATTTTTTTGCTTAAAGTTTTATTTTCCTATTTTCCTCCTCTAAAACCAGGGTGCGTCTTATGGTCAGGTGCGTCTTATAGTCCGAAAAATACGGTAATCTGAACGGTAAAGAGCATAGAGAGAAAAAATTCCAAACACCAAAATTATGTTTTTTTGGTCGTCGGAACATTGCATTAAAATGAAATAACAGACGATCAAAACATCCCATCTACACAAAAATGGTATAATTAAAAACGCCAGCTCAAGACACAACTAGCCATCACACAGCCCAAGATCACGAAAAATGAGAATGCTAATCGTGTGGAAATTTTTTTTTTTTAAGATAGCTACGTAGGATGAAAAAAGACCTAGGTCCATCTAGCTCAACCTGTCCTCCATCAATTATATATATTGTCACTAAATCATTTATAACCAACAATGTTGTACGTACTGAGGAAATCATCCAGCCTTTTTTAATAAGTTGTTATAGTATCTGCCATTACTACCTCTTGTGGTAGGGCATTCCACAGTCTGACTGCTCTAACTGTAAAGAACCCTTTCCTATTTAGCTGCCATAATTGCCTTTCTTTCACTCGCACTAAGTACAAAAAATAAAATTCTTTACAAACTTCTGAATTTATTTTTACCACTTAGATAAAAGTAAAACTATACATGTTTGGTATGTATGAACGCGTACTGAACTGGTGAATCATAATGCCTGGTCAGTTTTACTGTACAGTAAATACATGGTAAATAAAAAACACAAAAAACAATTGCACTTTTTTTTGCAATATCACCGAACTTGTAATTTGTTTCCCGTTTTTCAGTACAATAGGGGGACGAATGAATGGTGTTATTCAAAAGAACAACTCGTCCTGCAAAGCACAAGCCTTCATATAGCTATATTGATGGAAAAATAAAAAAGTTATGGCTCTTGGAAGAAAGGGAGGAAAAGATGAAAATTTTAAATGGAAAATTGCCATATTTGTGCCTGTCTGAAAACGACAAATACCGACAGGACTGAGTTCACACAGTGTCCACAGTGGCTCCATTGGTTGCATTTAAGTGAATAGCCATATCTGGGCCCTGTTGGGGTTCCTGTCAGAATACAGTTTGTTGAGTATTCTGACAGAAACCCCAACATTGTGCTCAACAGAGAGCATTACTGGGATCCTAGCCTTAAAACCTTTTCTGTGATTTATGGGCTGCTATGAATTGTAATAGAAGGTACAACCACTACCAGACCTAAAGAGTCGCACCCTGAAAACGAGGAGGGGACGCAGAGCTCTAACCCAGTGAATGGATACTGATAGGCTATACCACCACTGAGTACATTCTTACAGTAAGTAGTGTATATTTTTCTTGAATTCTGTCATAGTGTTTTTTCCCCAAATTATGTAATGACGATGACTAATATAGTATTAGTCACCAATGTCTAACACAATGAGGCACGGTGATGGTGACTTTATTCCATGCTGGATTGCATCACATGACTGTAATACATGAGCAAGTACTAAACTCTTATATACATCTGTAGGACTTGACCTCAATGTGACAGCAGGTGATATCATAAACCATAAACCCCAATGCACTGGTCTGATAAATATATGATTGATTGCTGCAACAATTTTGCCTAAAACATGACAGAATTACAATTAATCTTGTAAATCTTGTAAAAGAAATTATCTATATATATATATATATATATATATATATATATATATATTCACTTTTACTGCTAAATGTTTGTATACTGTATACACAGTGGGTGAAATAAGTATTGAACACGCCACCAATTTTTAAGTAAATATATTTCTAAAGGCGCTAATGACAATTTCTCACCAGATGTTGGGAGCAACCCATCCAATCCACACAGGCAAAAAAAAAAATCAAAACATAGATTATGTGTATTAATGAGAAATGCAGTGAGCAAATACTTGGCACTCAAATAGTTAAATATACTGGTATTTTATTGATTTAGCTTGACCAGATACAGCACAGACGTTTCAATGTAACATAGACCTTCATCAGTGTACAGTGTAGATGGTCTGCTCAGCTTGTGAGTGAAAGTAGCTCTGGTGTAGCTCACAGTGTCCAAGGTTCTTTTGCCACACAGAGGTGGACACTGAGATCTACACCAGATCTACATCTACACTGCGCACCGATGAAGGTCTATGTTAGACTGAAACGACTGTGCTGTATCTGGTCAAGCTTACTCAATGAAATGCAGTTTATTCAACTATTTGAGTGCCAAGTATATTCTGTTTGCTGCATACGGGACTGGATCCTATTTGAGCACCTACCACACAAAAGTGCCGTGTTTATCCACAATATTAATGAGAAATAATACAGGGAAAAAGTATTAAACACAGTTACTGAATTTTTTTTAATACTTCATGCACAAGCCTTTTTTGCTGAGGATAGCTTGAAGACATCTCCTGTATGGAGATGGAGAGACTAGTCGCATTTATCGCTCAGGTGTGATTTTGGCCCATTCTTCGACACTTCAAATCCTGACGGTTCTGTTGGCTACTTCTATGAACTCTGAGCTTTAGTTCCTTCCATACATTTTTGTATTGGATTCAACTCAGGTGATTGGCTCGGCCATTCTAGCAACTTTATTTTCTTTTTCAGAAACCAGTTGATTGTTTCCTTGGCTGTGTGTTTGGGATCATTTGTCTTGCTGAAATGTCCACCCTCATTTCATTTTCATCACCCTTATAGATGGCAGCAGATTTTTATCAAGAATGTCTCAGCACCTTCTTTCCTTTCATCCTTCTTTCAATTACATGAGGTTTGCCAATACCATATGCTGAAAAACAGCCCCACACCATGATGTTCCCACCTCCAAATCTCACTGTTGTTGGTGTATTTGTCGTGATATTCAGTGCATTTTGGCCTACAAACATGGTGTGTATTATGGCATCAAAGAGTTCAATTTTGCTCTCATCTGACCAGACTATATTCTTCCAGTAGTTCACAGATTTATCTAAATGTTGTTAAGCAAACTTTTAACAAACTTGGACTTGCTTTTTGTTGAGCAATGGAGTCTTGTGTGGTGAGCGTGCATACCTTCTGAAATCTTGCAGGGAGCACATAGTTGTGACTGGTTCATGGTGAAATAATGTTCAATCTACTTACAGATCATGACTCCATCAGTGCTCACTGGGACCTTCAGTAGTTTAGAAATTTTTCTGTAATCAATGCCGTCACTATATTTGGCAACAATGGGGTTGCAAAGGTCTTGAGACAGCTCATTTGTGTTACACATCACAAGATGTTTCTTGTGTGATAACTTTTTATAGGCCATCAGTTGAACCAGCTGATATTATTTTTCAATTAATGGTAGGATACTTTCTAATTGACAGATTTCAGATGGTGTCATGACTTACCATGACTTTTTGCACCTCTTTCTTAATGTGTTCATTACTTCTTCTCTGTGTCATTTCTCATTATTACACACATATTTATGGGCATCTATGGTTTGATTTTTTTGCCTGTGTGGATTGGATGGGTTGTTATTGACATCTGGTGGAAATTTCATAATAGTTTTCTTAGAAAATTGGTGACATGTTCAATATTTATTTCACCCGCTGTATAAACACACACAGTTGCTTGTGATATTTTTGCCGATGATCATGATATTAGTCATATTAATCACTTGCTATTCTGAGCACCTTATGAGTTTTCTGAACTGATGCTACCTAGGCTGTAATGGGAAGAGGTGTCAAGACTGATCCTGATGGTAAAAAAAAAGTCACAAAATGGTGAAATGGTGAAAGGTCTTGTTAAAGAGCTTTTACAATTCTGAAAAATTCCTGTCCCCCTGCGCAGTTTATTTAACCCCCCCCCCCCAAACCACCACCACCCTCCAAACTTAGCATTTTTCATTTTCCTCTGGTCAAGACATTTCTCAGTGTCTGTTATTATCTGTAGCGCTGACATAACATCACCAGCGCTGCAGCTATTCAGTGAGCTCAGCGGCTCGTACTGTCAACAGAGCTCAGTCAGCACTGCAGACAATACCAGACACTGGAAGTAGTGGTGGAGACTCAACGCCGGACCTGGGAAGGGTGAGCGAAACAAGTTTTGTTTTTTTTTACCTAAAATGTTGCTGTGGAGGAGAAGGGTTTTCCAATATCAGAAAGTCAACTTATGGTCTTATTCAAACGTGTGTTTTCTCCATTTTTCGAATGTCTCTTTTGCATTTGCTCTGAATTTATCACAGATAGAACATGTAGCCAATATAGTCTATAGGGCTGTTCACGTGTCAGGTGGCTTTTTAAATCCACTATTGATCCAAATCACAGAATAAATTTACCACTTTAAATAAATGGGTCGTGATAGGGATGAGCGGACCCGTGGATGTTTGGGTTCACCGGGGTTGGGAGAACTTTAGTTAAAAGTTTGGTTTGGTTTAGTTTGGTTCGGTATCCGGACTTGACCCAAAAATGACCCCGAACCTCATATAAGTCAATGGGGATTGGAACTTTTGAGCAGTAAAATGGTTGCAGTAAGGGCTAGGGGTTGGCAAAAGGAAGCAAAATGGGGCTAAAACCAGGACAATTGCCATGGAAACAAATGTAGATATGGAACAAATAAAGCATTTAAAGAAAACTATGTGGGGTCCCCTTATTTTTTGTGAGCAGACAGCTGGGGAGTGGTATTATCAGGTTAAGCACCGAGTGGTGGGACTTAGTATGACTAGTCATGCTGAGTCCCTTTAAAGCTACGTTCACTGTGTAGTGAGCGGTGAGAGTAACAGCTCCCTGCACTCTCAATGACTGAAAGCAAGAGCCTGCACTAGGAATAAACTGAAAGGTGTTGTCTGGTTTAAATTCATAAGTCTGCAGTCCCTCTATGTGTCACTATATGTGACTGCAGACTTATGAATCCTTTGATCACACACTGTGTACTGCGAGGATTCACCGGTTTCTGAGCCAGAAACGGTGGTCATGTGACTTCAATTGTGCGATATACATATTCCCAGCCAGAACGCGACTAGTGGGCGCGGGTTTGCTCAATACAAGTGTATGGAGTGGGTGTGTCTGACTAGTAGGTGCAGCATGTAGTGAGCAAGGCCTTGCTCAATACAAGTGTATGGAGTGGGTGTGTCTGACTAGTAGGTGCAGCATATAGTGAGCAAGGCCTTGCTCAATACAACTGTATGGAGTTGACGTGTCTGACTAGTAGGTGCAGCATATAGTGAGCAAGGCCTTGCTCAATACAAGTGTATGGAGTGGGTGTGTCTGACTAGTAGGTGCAGCATATAGTGAGCAAGGCCTTGCTCAATACAAGTGTATGGAGTGGGTGTGTCTGACTAGTAGGTGCAGCATATAGTGAGCAAGGCCTTGCTCAATACAAGTGTATGGAGTGGGTGTGTCTGACTAGTAGGTGCAGCATATAGTGAGCAAGGCCTTGCTCAATACAAGTGTATGGAGTGGGTGTGTCTGACTAGTAGGTGCAGCATATAGTGAGCAAGGCCTTGCTCAATACAAGTGTATGGAGTGGGTGTGTCTGACTAGTAGGTGCAGCATATAGTGAGCAAGGCCTTGCTCAATACAAGTGTATGGAGTGGGCGCGTCTGATTAGTAGGTGCAGCATATAGTGAGCAAGGCCTTGCTCAATACAAGTGTATGGAGTGGGTGTGTCTGACTAGTAGGTGCAGCATATAGTGAGCAAGGCCTTGCTCAATACAAGTGTATGGAGTGGGTGTGTCTGACTAGTAGGTGCAGCATATAGTGAGCAAGGCCTTGCTCAATACAAGTGTATGGAGTGGGTGTGTCTGACTAGTAGGTGCAGCATGTAGTGAGCAAGGCCTTGCTCAATACAAGTGTATGGAGTGGGTGTGTCTGACTAGTAGGTGCAGCATGTAGTGAGCAAGGCCTTGCTCAATACAAGTGTATGGAGTGGGTGTGTCTCACTAGTAGGTGCAGCATATAGTGAGCAAGGCCTTGCTCAATACAAGTGTATGGAGTGGGTGTGTCTGACTAGTAGGTGCAGCATATAGTGAGCAAGGCCTTGCTCAATACAAGTGTATGGAGTGGGTGTGTCTGACTAGTAGGTGCAGCATATAGTGAGCAAGGCCTTGCTCAATACAACTGTATGGAGTGGGTGTGTCTGACTAGTAGGTGCAGCATGTAGTGAGCAAGGCCTTGCTCAATACAAGTGTATGGAGTGGGTGTGTCTGACTAGTAGGTGCAGCATGTAGTGAGCAAGGCCTTGCTCAATACAAGTGTATGGAGTGGGTGTGTCTGACTAGTAGGTGCAGCATGTAGTGAGCAAGGCCTTGCTCAATACAAGTGTATGGAGTGGGTGTGTCTGACTAGTAGGTGCAGCATATAGTGAGCAAGGCCTTGCTCAATACAAGTGTATGGAGTGGGTGTGTCTGACTAGTAGGTGCAGCATGTAGTGAGCAAGGCCTTGCTCAATACAAGTGTATGGAGTGGGTGTGTCTGACTAGTAGGTGCAGCATATAGTGAGCAAGGCCTTGCTCAATACAAGTGTATGGAGTGGGTGTGTCTGACTAGTAGGTGCAGCATATAGTGAGCAAGGCCTTGCTCAATACAAGTGTATGGAGTGGGTGTGTCTGACTAGTAGGTGCAGCATATAGTGAGCAAGGCCTTGCTCAATACAAGTGTATGGAGTGGGTGTGTCTGACTAGTAGGTGCAGCATATAGTGAGCAAGGCCTTTGTCAATACAACTGTATGGAGTTGACGTGTCTGATTAGTAGGTGCAGCATATAGTAAGCAAGGCCTTGCTCAATACAACTGTATGGAGTTGACGTGTCTGACTAGTAGGTGCAGCATGTAGTGAGCAAGGCCTTGCTCAATACAACTGTATGGAGTTGACGTGTCTGACTAGTAGGTGCAGCATATAGTGAGCAAGGCCTTGCTCAATACAAGTGTATGGAGTGGGTGTGTCTGACTAGTAGGTGCAGCATATAGTGAGCAAGGCCTTGCTCAATACAAGTGTATGGAGTGGGTGTGTCTGACTAGTAGGTGCAGCATATAGTGAGCAAGGCCTTGCTCAATACAAGTGTATGGAGTGGGTGTGTCTGACTAGTAGGTGCAGCATATAGTGAGCAAGGCCTTGCTCAATACAAGTGTATGGAGTGGGTGTGTCTGACTAGTAGGTGCAGCATATAGTGAGCAAGGCCTTGCTCAATACAAGTGTATGGAGTGGGTGTGTCTGACTAGTAGGTGCAGCATATAGTGAGCAAGGCCTTGCTCAATACAAGTGTATGGAGTGGGCGCGTCTGATTAGTAGGTGCAGCATATAGTGAGCAAGGCCTTGCTCAATACAAGTGTATGGAGTGGGTGTGTCTGACTAGTAGGTGCAGCATATAGTGAGCAAGGCCTTGCTCAATACAAGTGTATGGAGTGGGTGTGTCTGACTAGTAGGTGCAGCATATAGTGAGCAAGGCCTTGCTCAATACAAGTGTATGGAGTGGGTGTGTCTGACTAGTAGGTGCAGCATGTAGTGAGCAAGGCCTTGCTCAATACAAGTGTATGGAGTGGGTGTGTCTGACTAGTAGGTGCAGCATGTAGTGAGCAAGGCCTTGCTCAATACAAGTGTATGGAGTGGGTGTGTCTCACTAGTAGGTGCAGCATATAGTGAGCAAGGCCTTGCTCAATACAAGTGTATGGAGTGGGTGTGTCTGACTAGTAGGTGCAGCATATAGTGAGCAAGGCCTTGCTCAATACAAGTGTATGGAGTGGGTGTGTCTGACTAGTAGGTGCAGCATATAGTGAGCAAGGCCTTGCTCAATACAAGTGTATGGAGTGGGTGTGTCTGACTAGTAGGTGCAGCATGTAGTGAGCAAGGCCTTGCTCAATACAAGTGTATGGAGTGGGTGTGTCTGACTAGTAGGTGCAGCATGTAGTGAGCAAGGCCTTGCTCAATACAAGTGTATGGAGTGGGTGTGTCTGACTAGTAGGTGCAGCATGTAGTGAGCAAGGCCTTGCTCAATACAAGTGTATGGAGTGGGTGTGTCTGACTAGTAGGTGCAGCATATAGTGAGCAAGGCCTTGCTCAATACAAGTGTATGGAGTGGGTGTGTCTGACTAGTAGGTGCAGCATGTAGTGAGCAAGGCCTTGCTCAATACAAGTGTATGGAGTGGGTGTGTCTGACTAGTAGGTGCAGCATATAGTGAGCAAGGCCTTGCTCAATACAAGTGTATGGAGTGGGTGTGTCTGACTAGTAGGTGCAGCATATAGTGAGCAAGGCCTTGCTCAATACAAGTGTATGGAGTGGGTGTGTATGACTAGTAGGTGCAGCATATAGTGAGCAAGGCCTTGCTCAATACAAGTGTATGGAGTGGGTGTGTCTGACTAGTAGGTGCAGCATATAGTGAGCAAGGCCTTTGTCAATACAACTGTATGGAGTTGACGTGTCTGATTAGTAGGTGCAGCATATAGTAAGCAAGGCCTTGCTCAATACAACTGTATGGAGTTGACGTGTCTGACTAGTAGGCTCAGCATGTGATGTCAATCACTTAGTAGGACCACCAACTGGACTTATGTGTATACAAACTCCAGGGATGTCAGTGAATTAAAAGCATCTTATACTGAATATTTTCTCAAAAAATTATACCACCTTTTCATTGCTGCACTGGCAGACCATCCCCTCCCAAATCCCAAATTCATACTCTATAAGGCCTCATTCAGACTTTCGTATTTCATGGATGTGTGTTATCAGTGATTTTCACAGATAGAACATGTACCCATTATAGTCTATAGGGCTGTGCAAATATTCGTGTTTATTTGCAGACTGTGTCAACAAAAATATGATGTTAACTTGAAATGAAAATCGCATATACAGGTCTATGGGTCTGTGCTTTTTATGGGTGTCACAGATGAAAATCACACATAAGTCTATAGGTCTGTGCTTTTAATGGGCGTCACAGATGAAAATCACTTATACAAGTCTATAGGTCTTTGCTTTTTATGGGCATCACAGATGAAAAGCACAAATACAGGTCTATGGGTCTGTACTTTTTATGGGCATCACGGATAAAAATTTCATATACAAGTCTTTGTGTCTGTGCTTTTTATGGATGTCACAGATGAAAATCACATATACAAGTCAATGAGTCTGCGCTTTTTATGGGCGTCACAGATGAAAATCACATATACAAATCTATCAGTATGTGCTTTTTATGGATGTAAGAGGTGAAAATCACATGTACTGTACAAGTCTATGGGTCTGTGCTTTTTATGGGGGTCGCAGATGAAAATCACATATACAGGTGTATGGGTCTGTGCTTTTTATTGGCTTCGCAGATGAAAATCACACATATAAGTCTAAGGGTCTGTGCTTTTTGTGGGCGTCACAGATAAAATCACATATACAGGTCTATGGGTATGTGCTTGTTATCGGCATCACAGATGAAAACCACATATACAGGTCTATGGGTCTGTGCTTGTTATCGGCGTCACAGATGAAAACCACATATACAGGTCTATGGGTCTGTGCTTGTTATCGGCGTCACAGATGAAAACCACATATACAGGTCTATGGGTCTGTGCTTTTTATGGGCTTCACAGATGAAAATGACATATATAAGTCTATGTGTCTGTGCTTTTTATGGGCGTCAGAGATGAAAAGCACATATAAGTCTATGGGTCTGTGAAAATAACTGACGACATGTGGATGGTATCAGTGTACAATTTGTGTGCTGTCCATGATTGACACTGCAGTAAATAGAAACTTTGTAATTAATTATTATTTATTTATCGATATGTGGAAATCATTGAAAGTAAAAACTGACACATGGACCAAACACTGATGACACTTGTATATTAATGCGAATGCTATGCAAATGTGCAATTTTATTCTTACTTAGCATCTGTATGCTTTGTGTTCTTTTTCTCAGCCACTATTATTTTACAATCATTTACACTGTTCTATGCCACAGAATGGTAATGTATCTATAAAACGGAAGGTCCATATGGATGGTCCATGTGCCGTCCGTTTTTATTTCTTGCACCCATAGACTTCCATTGGTGATTTACGCACCCATACTCGGCATGCTGCAATTTGTTTTCCTCAGGCCGAATACAGCTGAGGAAAGTCAGCACGTCAGCACTGACTCACTGAATAACATTGGTGTGAGTGCCGTCTCATTTTCTATCTCATTGCACTCGCTGTATTTATACTCAGGTGTGAGCGCACCCTAATTGCAGCATGCTACTTGTTTCCACAGCAGATGGTTTGGGTTTTTTAACAGCAGTGCCAAAAACTGGAAGATCCATTTTCTATTGCATGTGAATCGGGATGCAGAAACCTCACCATACACATGGGCTGGGCACAAGGGTCACAAACAGTTTTGTACTCCACATATTGTATACCACTAGACTCCTGTCAAAATATTTTAATAAGATTACTCTTCCCTTGATGACAGGGACTTAAAGGGAACCTGGAATCAGAAATTTTGCTTTAAACCTAAACGTTTCCCCCTCTGCAGCTCCTGGGCTGCATTCTAGCAGGTTCCTATACTTTTTGTGGCCCCTTTTAAACCAAATTAAATACTTTATAAACTTGTACCTTTTGGTATGAAAATCTTGTAAATCGTCCATGGGGGCGGGCTCTCTGCTGACCGTTGCTGTCCCTCCTGCACATTGACGCCGTCCCCCCACGCTCCATTTAGTACATCAGGACGCCGCCCACTGCGCCCGAGGTGCCGCCCACGCCAGGATCGCTGGTGACGTGTGTCACAGGCACGAGTTATGGGCGGCGCTGTGATTGCATCGCAAGTGCCCGCCCATAATCTCGTGGACGCGCTGTCCCCACTGCCTCCAGCGTTCTGCGCAAGCGCACGCTGGCCAGATGACCCGACATCACCTCTTTCCCATCTTTCCCTGCAGCAGGGCAAGATGGGAAAGAGGTGACGTCGGGTCATCTGGCCAGCGAGCGCTTGCGCAGAACGCCAGAGGAAGAGGGGAAAGTGCGGTCACGAGGTTATGGGCGGCACTTGCTGATGACACTCACAGCACCGCCCATAACCTCGTGCCTGCGCAAAACGTCACCAGCGGTCACACGCAGTGCACAGTCCCGCTACAGTCGCACAGCGCATGCGCGGGATCTCGGGCGCCCAGGGGCGGCGTCCTGAGGTTTGAAATTCAGCGTTCGGGGGCGGCGTAAATCGGCAGGAGGACGGTAACGGACGCCAGGCTGCCCGCCCCCATGGATAATTTACGAAATTTACATACGAAAAGGTACAAGTTTATAAAGTGTTTATTTTGGTATAAAAGGGGCCACAAAAACTAGAGGAACCTTGCTAGAATGCAGCCCAGGAGCTGCAGAAGGGGAAACTTTTAGGTTTATAGCTAAATTTCTGATGACAGGTTCCCTTTAAAGGGTCATTCCCAACTCCAAGATCCTATCCTAATAAGTAGTAGGTGTAATAATAATAATAATAATAATAATAATAGCAGATACCGCCAATTAGAAATGTAGTATAGTTCTCCTGATTAGTTATGTTGCTTGCCTCATGTTCATAGCATTGCAAAAGCTTAGGTATCCATGGTTACGACCAGGCATATAGTCACAGTTAGGCCTCAATTTCACTTGCGCATAGTTTCCGATGTGAGAGCATAGGAAGCAATATGCTAATGACCCTCTGATGCGAGTGTCAGCCCAGGGTCATGTGACTGTGATGCGATTTTGCGATCGGATCAAAGCTGCGAAAAAGAAGGAGGGAGCACTTTCTCCCCATCTCCTCCGCTGACTGTCTCTGCGTACATCGTACTGCAGTCGGATGACATGCGAGTGCAGTGTGATGTTTCACATGCTCCCATTGACTTGTATGGGGTGCGTGAGCCGAGACTCGCTCCCAAACACAGCATACTGCAAATCATTTCTCATGCCGATATGGTATGAGAAATCAATTGCAGATGGACACTGCCAGATAGTTTTGCACTAGAGTGAGAGCATTCTGATGTTTTATCGGATTGCACTCGTTTGTGCAGAATTCAGGTGGAACCAAGGCCTTAGTTAGTTGCAAGTGGTCATAATCATGGATACCTAAGGTCCTGCAATGCCCTGCACATGAGGTAAGCGACATTGTGAATCAGAAGAACTATACTACATTTCTAATTGGAGGTATTTGACAATATTATTATTATTACATCTACTACACATTGGGATAGCATTTGGGAGTTAGGAATACCCCTTTAACACTAGAAGTCCCAGGAATTTCGAGCTCCATAGGGTTCCAATGGTAGAAATGTTAAATGATCCCTCTCTGGGACTTCTAGTGTTTAGAATTTTTTTTTTTGCCTTGGCCAGACTACAATTTAATTATTAAATTATCAAATATACTTAACAGTGGATTGAAGGTAGAAAATGTAAGTATGGCTGGAGAAGGAAGCAAGGTCATGATGTCAATCAATGCCCCCCTATAGTAAAGGGGTATTTCTCAACTTTGGAAGTTTTCCACAGTCCACAGAATTGAGTATAACTTCCCGATCTGTGGGGATCAGACAGCTGGGATCCCCACCAATCCCTAGTGGCGGGGCTCTTAGCCCTATGTAGTAGACTAGTGGTCAATCATGCGCACCGCCACCCCATTCTTTCTTTTTGAAGGGCCAAAGAGCAGCTGAAAGCAGCACTCGACAGAGTTCAGAGGTCCCATTTAAGAATTATCGTAATAGTACACACGATCAGCCACCACTCCATTCTCTTCAGAGGCCCGATTCTCAGGATTGTGGGGGTCCTGATTGCTAGTGGGGGTCTCAGCAGTTGGACTACTATCAATCATGAAGTTTTTGCCTATACCATTAATTGTCTATGTACTTAGTCATATTTTGAGAATGCTCCATCGTTTTGCAAACACAGAGACAATACCTCACGTTGTCTCATACGTATGAAAAAAAATGTATCACTGTTTTCTACATTTGTCATGAAATCTAATCTCAATACATTTTGGTTATGTGGCACGTGACATTACTCTGCCGCTTTGGATCCAGTGCTACCAGGTGCTTAGGTGGCCTCATCATGTGACTTCCTCAACCAATCAATAGCTGAATTGGTCAACTGCTCAGGCCAGTGATTGGGTGCCGCTGTTCACGAGTCCCTTTGATAGGTTGTCATCCCGGCAGCAGGAAGTAGACACCGGCAGGGGACAGAAGGGGTGAGAGAATGGTGACATGAGAACTTATGAGTTGCTTATTTTTTTTTTTTTAACCCTTTTTGATTTATTTATTTTTTTAAATTTTGCTCGCCAGAAACTACTTTAAATTTTGTATACAGTGCTATCGTGCACTGCACATAGCGTTAAAAGGAACCTGTCACGTGGAATAATGCTATTACCTTGCAGATATCTGCAGATTAACGCCTGTGGTTTCGATGCAATTTTTTGGCAGGAGATGCAGATTTGGTGCAGGCATATGCTGTATAAATTTTAACACCAAATCTGCATCTCTTGGCAAAAAAATACGAAATAATGGTTTTGACGCCATTTCGGTGTGGTTTACTGCCAGGAGATGTAAAGTTGGTGCTGAAATGTCTGCACCAGATGTTTGTACCAAATTTGCGTTTCCTGGCAGAAAACCGAAACGGCATCAAAACTGTTTTTGTGCATTTTTTTTGCCAAAAGATGCAGATTTGTTGCTGAAATTTATACATCATATTCCTGTACCCAATCTGCATTTTCTGACAAAAGATCGTATCAAAACACATCATATTCCTGTACCCAATCTTCATTTTCTGACAAAAGATCGTATCAAAACCCCCATCATAATGACCCACATCATAATGCATGTGGTTTTGATGCGATTGTTTGCCAGGAGCTGCAGATTTGGTGCAGGAATATGGTGTATAAATTTCAGTACCAAATCTGCATCTCTTGGTAAAAACCCCCCACAGTTTTCTGCCAGGAGATGCAGGTTTGTGAACTCAGTGACATCACCTGAGATGACGTCACTGAGTTTAATTAGATCACCTGAGGTCACTTCTGCTGCTGCCACAGGTGAGGTACCGTGGAAACCTCCAGTTATGACCACAGATAAACTGATTGACATCACAGCTGTGGCTAAGTCAGTCTCTGCCTGAAGCCACAGAGTGCGGACATGTTCTGTGCCCTCGCTCTGTGACTTCAGTATGTATGTAGTAGAGCCAGAATCATTGTGGGACCTTGTGTGGATTACGTCAGAACTGGGTGTTTGGGGTTAATAAAGGGGTGAAAGAGGGTGGATTTTTTTGTATTTTATGTCAAATAAAGGATTTTTTTCGGTGTTTGTTTCTTTTCACTTACACATTAGTAATGAGGGAGTCTCATGGACACCTCCCATTAGTAATCTAGGGCTTAGTGGGAGCTGTGAGCTGTCATTAACCCCTGACATTACCCCGATTGCCACCGCACCAGATCAATCGGGATGAGCCTGGTAAAGTGCCAGGATTATCACATCTAATGGATGCAACAATTCTGGGTGGCTGTAGGCTGCCATTTTTAGGCTGGGGGGCCCAATAACCATGGGCCTTCCTAGCCTGAGAATACCAACCCCCAGCTTACGACTTTATCATGGCTGAGTAACAAAATTGGGGGGGGTCGGTTTTTTATTTGTTTTAAATAATTTGTAAAAAAAGCAACATTGGGTCCGTCTTATTTTGATACACAGCCAAGATGAGCAAACGGCTGGAGGCTGCACCCTTTAGCAGTATGCTTTATTTGTGCTAGGTATCATAATATGGAGGGACAATACGCCAGTTTTTTAAAATTTTTACATTATATTTACTTTCATACCAAATGGAGGTGGTTTGACTGCAACCAATTACAGACGCAGGGACTGACAGTGGGCGGGGGAGCAGTGCATACGCATGAGTGAAGGAACAATCCCAGAAGTAGTGCTAAATTCCTATTTTTGTTTCTATTTCCTTTTTTTTTTATTATTACCCGGGTGGCCAGAATCCGGATAGTTACCTGGAGGTTGGGATCGGTGCACGGTCACTAGGGATCCTGAGCAGATCCGGACTTTTACAGTCCAGGTTCGCCTATCACTACCTATAAATACTAAGGTAAAATAGTGACCAAACACTGAGTGTGTGAATGTTGCCAAATAATGAATATACAACATCAAGTAGTGCAAATACCCTCCCTAACAACCTATCAGCTCAATGCTTTTCATTTCCAAACTTATACCAAAAATATTACAGAAGAAAGAACATTTTTCTTCAGTTTGTGCCTTTACATAAGAGCCTTGCTGGCCATTTGCCCTGCTGAGAGCACAACAAAGGTGTGGCCTGGTGATGACTAAACTGTTCTGTATCATCACAGTCATACTAATTAATCTCTCACAGATCCACAGCACAGTACCAGACAGTGCACTCATCATCCCATCTAATGTGAGCACATCACATGACTGCTTAGCTTTTCTATTATAAGGGGCGGGGGTGTCACATATTTTACTCCTTTTCCTTCTTCTGGCACTTACTGTTCTCCTTTTTTTAGAGATTATTATATATTTGGGTGAGTTGATTTTCTAATTCTTTGGGGTTTGTTCTTTGTGTTCAGCACATATGAAGTCATGGCATTATTTATATTACACGGTTAGTTTATATGAAGGGTACATTGATGTTAGAGGATGAGGCAGCGGTTTTGCTCCTGTAGAAGACTGGCAGCAGCATCAGGCAGCACACAGCAATATTAGGGAGCACACAGCAGTATCAGGCAGCACACAGCAGTACTATAGGCAGCACACAGCAGTATTAGGCAGCACACAGCAGCATCAGGCAGCACACAGCAGCCTCACACAGCACACAGCAGTATCAGGCAGCACACAGCAGTGCTATAGGCAGCACACAGCAGTACTATAGGCAGCACACAGCAGCATCAGGCAGCACCTGGCAGTATTCAGGAGCATCAGGCAGCACACAGCAGCCTCAGGCAACACAGCAGCTTTGGGCAGCACACAGCAGCTTTGAGCAGCACACGGCAGTACTCAGCAGCATCAGGCAGCACACAGCTGATGCTCTCCCTCTGCTGCCAGTTTTCCCTTCTGCTGCCTACTGTCCCTCTGCTACCTGCTGTCCCTCTGCTACCTGCTGTCCCTCTGCTACCTGCTGTCCCTCTGCTGCCTACTCTCCCCTCTGTTGCCTGCTCTCTCCTCTGTTGCCTGCTCTACCTCTGCTACCTACTCTCCCTCTGCTGCCTGCCCTCTGCCTTCCCTCGCTTTGCTGCCTGCTCTCCCTCTGCTGCCTGCCTGCCCTCTCTCTGCCTGGCAGCTCTCCCTCTGCTGCCTGCTTTCTCTCCTGCTGCCTTCCTGCTCTCCCCTTCTGCTGCCTGCTCTCCCTCTGCTGTCTGCCTGCTCCCCTCTATGCCTGGCTGCTCTCCCTCTGCTGCTTGCTCTCTCTCCTGCTCTCCCTCTCTTGCCTGCTCTCCCTCTGCAGCCTGCCTCTTCTCCCTCTGCTGCCTGCCCTCTCTCTGCCTTGCTGCTCTCCCTCTGCTGCCTGGCTGGTCTCCCTCTGCTGCCTGCTTTCTCTCCTGCTGCCTTCCTGCTCTCCCTTCTGCTGCCTGCTCTCCCTCTGCTGCCTGCTCTCTCTCCTGCTGTGTTCCGGCTCTCCCTCTCTTGCCTCCTTTCCCTCTGTCGCCTGCTCTCCCTCTGCAGCCTGCCCTCTCTCCGCCTGGCTGCTCTCCCTCTGCTGCCTGCCTGCTCTCCCTGCCTGCCTCCCCTCGCTCTGCTGCCTGCTCTCCCTCTGCTGCCTGCCTCCCCTCGCTCTGCTGCCTGCTCTCCCTCTGCTGCCTGCCTGCTCCCCCTCTGCCGCCTGCTCGCCCTCTGCCTGCCTGCCTCCCCTCGCTCTGCTGCCTGCTCTCCCTCTGCTGCCTGCCTTCCCTCGCTCTGCTGCCTGCTCCCCCTCTGCCACCTGCTCTCCCTCTGCCTGCCTGCCTCCCCTCGCTCTGCTGCCTGCTCTCCCTCTGCTGCCTGCCTCCCCTCACTCTGCTGCCTGCTCTCCCTCTGCTGCCTGCCTGCTCCCCCTCTGCCGCCTGCTCGCCCTCTGCCTGCCTGCCTCCCCTCGCTCTGCTGCCTGCTCTCCCTCTGCTGCCTGCCTCCCCTCGCTCTGCTGCCTGCTCTCCCTCTGCTGCCTGCCTGCTCCCCCTCTGCCGCCTGCTCTCCCTCTGCTGCCTGCCTCCCCTCGCTCTGCTGCCTGCTCTCCCTCTGCTGCCTGCCTCCCCTCGCTCTGCTGCCTGCTCTCCCTCTGCTGCCTGCCTTCCCTCGCTCTGCTGCCTGCTCTCCCTCTGCTGCCTGCCTGCTCCCCCTCTGCCGCCTGCTCTCCCTCTGCTGCCTGCCTTCCCTCGCTCTGCTGCCTGCTCGCCCAATGCCTGCCTGCCTCCCCTCGCTCTGCTGCCTGCTCTCCCTCTGCCTGCCTGCCTCCCCTCGCTCTGCTGCCTGCTCGCCCTCTGCCTGCCTGCCTCCCCTCGCTCTGCTGCCTGCTCTCCCTCTGCCTGCCTGCCTCCCCTCGCTCTGCCGCCTGCTCTCCCTCTGCTGCCTGCTCCCCCTCTGTCGCCTGCTCGCCCTCTGCCTGCCTGCCTCCCCTCGCTCTGCTGCCTGCTCTCCCTCTGCTGCCTGCCTCCCCTCGCTCTGCTGCCTGCTCTCCCTCTGCTGCCTGCTCCCCCTCTGCCGCCTGCTCTCCCTCTGCCTGCCTGCCTCCCCTCGGTCTGCTACCTGCTCTCCCTCTGCTGCCTGCCTCCCCTCGCTCTGCTGCCTGCTCTACCTCTGCTGCCTGCCTCCCCTCGCTCTGCTGCCTGCCTGCTCTCCCTCTGCCTGCCTGCCTCCCCTCGCTCTGCTGCCTGCTCTCCCTCTGCTGCCTGCCTGCTCCCCCTCTGCCGCCTGCTCGCCCTCTGCCTGCCTCCCCTCGCTCTGCTGCCTGCTCTCCCTCTGCCTGCCTCCCCTCGCTCTGCTGCCTGCCTGCTCCCCCTCTGCCGCCTGTTCGCCCTCTGCCTGCCTGCCTCCCCTCGCTCTGCTGCCTGCTCTCCCTCTGCTGCCTGCCTCCCCTCGCTCTGCTGCCTGCTCTCCCTCTGCTGCCTGCCTTCCCTCGCTCTGCTGCCTGCTCTCCCTCTGCTGCCTGCCTGCTCCCCCTCTGCCGCCTGCTCTCCCTCTGCCTGCCTGCCTCCCCTCGCTCTGCTGCCTGCCTGCTCCCCCTCTGCCGCCTGTTCGCCCTCTGCCTGCCTGCCTCCCCTCGCTCTGCTGCCTGCTCTCCCTCTGCTGCCTGCCTCCCCTCGCTCTGCTGCCTGCTCTCCCTCTGCTGCCTGCCTGCTCCCCCTCTGCCGCCTGCTCTCCCTCTGCTGCCTGCCTCCCCTCGCTCTGCTGCCTGCTCTCCCTCTGCTGCCTGCCTCCCCTCGCTCTGCTGCCTGCTCTCCCTCTGCTGCCTGCCTTCCCTCGCTCTGCTGCCTGCTCTCCCTCTGCTGCCTGCCTGCTCCCCCTCTGCCGCCTGCTCTCCCTCTGCCTGCCTGCCTCCCCTCGCTCTGCTGCCTGCCTGCTCCCCCTCTGCCGCCTGCTCTCCCTCTGCCTGCCTGCCTCCCCTCGCTCTGCTGCCTGCCTGCTCCCCCTCTGCCGCCTGTTCGCCCTCTGCCTGCCTGCCTCCCCTCGCTCTGCTGCCTGCTCTCCCTCTGCTGCCTGCCTCCCCTCGCTCTGCTGCCTGCTCTCCCTCTGCTGCCTGCCTGCTCTCCCCTCTTTGTCCGCTGCGCGCTGCCGGCTTCCGCCGTAGGGACCGCAGTGCGGACTGCACCACGCCCACCAGCCGGCTTCTCTCTGCGATCTGCAAGTGTCATTACTCCAGTCACAGCCGCTGCTGCAAGGGCAACAGGCTCTGCGCTGCTGATCCCCAGGGAAGCCAATGCCTCACATATCAGGCCCTGACTCCCTCAGTCTCCCGCAGTCATTGATATCTGCTTTTGTCAAAATCAAGGATCTAAAAGCTAAACAGATTTTCATGCATTTAGGCACAAATAGATAACAGCTCCTATTTCAGCAATAATCTGATGTATCCACATAGACTCTGTACATACGTCACAATACACTGCATATTAATCAGCATTATCACATATTAACCATCTCCATTCTGTACAGATATCTGCAGAACCCCATGACCTCTAGTGTGACACCTAATCTCGCCATTAGCATGCACAGACAGCAGCTCCCGGCACTGGGTGGGGTGCACCATGTGTCCTTGCTGCCTGAGAATCCCCCCATGTGGCTCCCAGCTGCAGCACAGGCAGTGCAGAGACCCCCGGATCCGGGTTATACACCCACTATATGAGTGTAGCCAGGCAGAAAGTTTACAAATAAATGTAACATCATCTGATGCGTGATCACAATGAGTCAGAATAGGGCACAATGGAGCCTGATCCAGGCACTGTATACATATATACATCACTTAGAGGAATTCCTGGCAGACCCCTGTGCTGTATGAGGCAGCAGAGGGAGGGGCTGCTTTCTTGCCAACTGTTAGATCTGCAGCCCACCACATTTTCTCTGTAAAAAATTAGGGAGTGGCTGCATCACATTGTCTTTGTTCCCCTTTAGATCAATATTTCTAATTCCCTGTTCCATTGTTTCTCCATCATCAGATAGATACATCATCAATATTCCAGGGGCAGCATTATCTGCAGCATCAGCTGCATCCTCTCCAGGTCATCAGGAGCTGGTACTCTGCCACCTGTGGTGAGGATGGCAGTGCCCAGGAGTGCCAGCTGTCAGTGCTTACCTCTCTCTATATTGGTGATGGCACACCTTAAATGGTCCTCAGTCACTATTTCTCCAATCACCACCAGCAGGTAAAATTTATTGTCTAGGAATCTGTGAGACAGGCTGGGGGAGGTGGATGAAGGGTTCAGGATGCTGAGTGATGGGTCAATGTCCGCTCCTGGCTCCACGAGAGTTGCCATCCTTGCTGTGTGCCCCCAGTTGTGGCTGCCTCTCCCACCCTCCGTTAGGTGCAGCAGGCAGGGAGTGAGCTGGGAGGGGAGGCTGGCCGCCTTTTATATGGAGAGTCTGGGCTGGGACCCTGGGAGGAGAATCACATTAGCTGCCAGTCTATTCTCCAGCATCCACTCTGATGTCATCTGCAGCAAATCATAGCCTCCGGAAGCAGAAGGAAGAGGTGCGGAGACAATGGATGTGCAAGTGGAGGACCTTACCTTCTCATGCACCTCTATCACATGCAGCCAGGACCACAGGACATGCATGGGAAGCCAAGCCTATGTGTCTGATACGAGTCAGCTGCGTGACATGTCTGCTCCGCAACTTTATCAAATGTGTAAAATACCTATACAGGTTGATACAGTTTTTCAACCTCTTTTCACAGATTTCTTATTAAAGGGATGGTTCACCGCCATTTATTAGGTTAACCCAGGGGGTGATCATATAATTGGTGCAGCCTGTGCAGCCGCACAGGGGCCCAAGAGGCTAGGGGCCCCATTTCTATCTCTAATTGTACATTATCATGAGCTCTTGGGCTGCAATGGGTCCATATACTGTCCTTGCACAGGGGTCCTTTGCTGTTTGTGTTCGCCAATTGTTTAACCCCTTCACCCCCTCCCAGTCTGTTTTCATCTTAAAAGGGTGGTTCACCCATATTTTTTATTGTCTAGTTCGATATTATATTGAGAAACAATGTTTCAAATATCTTGTGTTGGCAATAGTGCCTGTGAGAGGCGCTATTGCAGACCGCTGTTCCTCGCTCTGGTGACGTCATGTCAAGTGCCGCACACGTCACATCCCCGTGGCTGGCTGCAGTCTTCCTGACTTACTGAGCTGTGGGCGATGTTTCACCGCTCTTCACAGCACAGCGCTTCTCCTGCTCCCTCCTCCCTTTTCCCTCCTCGCTCACAGCACAGAGCGTCACGTCTCTTGCTTGCAGCGTTCTGCTGTGAGGAAGGAGGGAGCAGGGAGCAGATGGGTTGTGACAAGTGGTGAAACACCGCTCACTGCTCAGTGAGTCAAGAAGACTGCAGCCGGCTGCATGGATGTGACGTGTGCGGCACTTGACGTGACATCACTGGAGCGGGGAACAGCGGTCTGCAATAGCGCCTCTCAAAGGCACTATTACCAACACAAGGTATTTGAGAAAAACATTGTTTCTCAATATAATATCGAACTAGACAATAAAAAATATGGGTGAACCACCCCTTTAATGACCAGGCCATTTTTGCAATTCTGACCAGTGTCACTTTGATAGGTTATATCTCTGGAACACGTCAACAGATCCCAGTGATTCTGAGAATGTTTTTTCGTGAGGTATTGTACTTCATGACAGTGGTAAATTTAGGACATATTTTGCATCTATTTGTGAAAAAAATCTGAAATTGGTTGAAATTTTTTAAAATTTCGCAATATTCAAACTTTGAATTGTTGTTTATATCCTTAAACCAGAGAGTTATGTCACACCAAATAGGTAATAAATAACATTTCCCACATCTCGACTTTACATCAGCGCAATTTATGAAACATTTTTATTGTTAGACAGAAGGGGTCAAAGTTCATCAACAATTTCTCATTATTCCAACAAAATTTACAAAACCATTTTTTTAGGGACCACATTACATGTGAAGTCACTTTGACAGGCCTAGGTGACAGAAAATACCCGAAAGTGACACCATTCTAAAAACTGTACCTCAAAGTATGCAAAATCACACCCAAGAATTTTATTAACCCTTTAGATGCTTCACAGGAACTAAAGCAATGTGAAAGGAGAATATGATAATTTAACTTTTATCCACAAAAATGTTACTTTAGACCCAAATTTTTGTATTTTCACAAGGGTAATAAGAGAAAATGCACCATACAATTTGTTGTGCAATTTTTTCCTGAGTACGCCGATACCCTTATATGTTGTGTAATTCTACTGTTTGGAAGCACGGCAGGGCTCAGAAGACAAGGAGCGCTATTTGACTTTTTGAATGCAAAATTTTGGAACGTTAGCAGATGCCATGTGGCGTTTGGAGAGTCCCTGATGTGCCTAAACAATGGAAACCTCCCACAAGTGACCCCATTATGGAAACTAGAACTCTCAAGGAATTTATGTAGATATTGGGTGAGCACTTGGAACCCCCATGTGCTTCACAGAATTTTATAACGTTGAGCCGTGAAAATGAAATAATACTTTTTTTTAAACCTCAAAATGTTGCTTTAATCCCAAATCTTTCATTTTTACAGGAGTACAGGAACAATTTCACTGTATAATTTGTTGTGAAATTTCTCCTGACTACGCTGATATGTGATGGAAATTTACTGTTTGGGTGCACAGCAGCACTGTGAAAGGAAGAGCGTCATTTGAATTTTAGAGCACAAAATTGTTTGGAAAAGATAGCAGTCGCCATGTCTCGTTTGGAGAGCCCCTGATGTACCTAAACAGTGGAACTCCCCCAGAAGTAACCACATTTTGGAAACTAGACCCCTCAAAAAATTTATCTAGATGTTTGGTGAGCACTAGTGATGACGAACTATACTCGTCACTATTTGTTATTCGCATGAGCAATATGCTATTGACCGGGCGAGTTTCTAGTCTCCACTGATACTCTTGCGGTATCGGTGGATTGCTTTTGCCAGCAAATGCAGATTTGGTGCAGAAATGTCTGCAACAAAATACTTTCATAGATTGTAAGCTTGTGAGCAGGGCCTTCACTCCTCTTGGTATCTGTTGAATTTCGTTATACTGTGATGTCTCATATTGTCTGTACATGTCCCCTCTGACTTGTAAATTACATCGAAATATGTTTGGCACTATATAAATAAAAAATATTATTATTATCACTGAACATTTACACATATCTTAATCTGGTAATCCGGCAGTGAGTTCAATGACTTCACCTGACGTGATGTCATTATGTTCACCTCAGGTCAGTTCACCTAAGGTCACAGCTGGGTTTCCATGGGAATCTAATGGATGCGTCAATTCTGGGGCAGCTGCAGGCTGTTATTTTTAGACTAGGAAGGACTGAATAGCCATGGGCCTCCCCAGCCTGAGAATACCAGCCCCCAGCTGTCTGCTTTATCTTGGCTGGATATCAAAAATGGGGAGACCCCCACAAATTTTTTTTAATCATCTATTTATATAATTAAAAAAGAAATACATGTGGTCCCTTGTATTTTGATACATAGCCAAGATAATGTGCACAGCTGGGGCTGAAAATAACTCTCTGCTTTGGCTACACTGGGTATCAAAATATATTTTTTCCAATTATTCATTTATCTTTACACTCCACTTCTTGATCCAGACAGCTCGTGTGAGGGCAACCAATCATAGATGCTGGCACAAAAGGTGGGAGTGGTAAACAGTGAATATTCATAAGGGTTAATGATCGAACTAATTCTCCTGCTTTAATGACTGCATGTCATTTTTTTCATATTGAGTATTTGGTTGCAGATATTTCTGCACCAATTCTGCAGCTCCTGGCAAAAAAATGCCCCGAAATCGCATCAAATTGCATGTGGTATTGGGGTGCATTTTTTGCCAGGAGATGCAGATTTAGTGCAGAAATGTTGACAATCAAATACTGAATGTATGCACATGCCCTAATCTGGTAATCTGGCATCGAATTCAATGGTTTCACCTGTGGTGAGATCGCTGAGTTCAATAAGTTCACCTCAGGTCAGTTTACCTAAGGTCACAGCTGGGGTACCATGATAACCCAAGCACTGACCTTAGGGGATGTTATTTAACGCAATGCCAGATTACCGGATTAGGCGATGTGCACACATTGAGTATTTGGATGCAGATATTTCTGCTCCAAATCTGCATTTCCTGGCAAAATAGCACCAATAGATCAGGCATTTTGATGTGGTTTCTTTTGTTTTTTGCCAGAAACTGCACATTTGGTGCAGAAATGTCTGCAACCAAACACTCAATGTGTGCACATCGCCTAATCCAGTAATCTGGCATTGCGTTCAATGACTTCACCTAACGTGAGGTCACTGAGTTCAATTAGTTCACCTCATGTAAGTTCACCTGAGGCCACAGCTGGGATACCTTGGGAACTCCAGCTGTGACCTCAGGTGAACTCACTGATGTCACCGCTCACAGCTGTGGCTCTGTTTCTAATGTGACCGTGCACTGTGACCTCAGATGTAGCAGAGCCAGGATCATCATGGGACATCGTGTCTGTGGATTACGTTGGACATGCAGGAGTGTTTTGGGATTAATAAACTGGAGAAAGAGGGTGTCTTTTTAAATAAAAGGATTTTTATCTGTGCTTTGTGTTTATGTTGACATTCAGGGTTATTAATGAGGTATTAATCGGGGTCTTTTAAACCCCTCCCCATTACTAACCTCGGGCTTGATGACAGCCATGATTTTTTTGACAATTCACAGCTGTCAGTAACTCCATATATTACCACGATTGCCACTGCCACTACACTTCACTCTGGGGACCCAGACAGCTACTGTGAAGGCAACCAATCAATGACAGACACTGGCATAGAGGGTGGATGGTGGAAGCAGGACTGCAACCAATCACAGACACTGTTACAGAGGGTGGGCTGGGAAAGTATTGCATATTCTTGAATTTTAATGATCGGACAACGAAGCAGTGTGACAGCCGCAGAAAAATGTAAGTATAATTCTCCTGCTTTAATCCCAATAATACTCTGACAACATTATTCCCAGAAACCAACTGTGAGTCAGAAATGTATCCAGGCATCTTCCCCATGCTGTTCACATTCAGTTCCAGCACTGTTCCATCCATTGTAGCATTTTTACAGCCCTTCCAGACCTACTTCCAAGATCCTCCAGGAAATTATTGAGTTTCCTATTGACTTGCATTAGGTTTGTTATTCGGTACGAATACACGAATAATAGAAATTATTCAGCAACAAGTAACCGAACCTGAGTATTTGACTATTCGCCCATTTCTAGTGAGCATCTTGAACCCACAGGTTCAATACCCCATATGTGGTCGAAAACTTCTTTAGAGGCACAGTGCAAAGTGAAGATGGGAAGCAGCGCCATATTTGAGTTCAGATTTAGTTGGAATGGTTTGTGGATGCAATGTCACATTAGGCACCTGAAGGGCTTTGCCAAACAGTGGAGCTCCACACAAGTGACCCCATGTTGGAAACTAGAACCCTCAAGGAATTTATCTAGATGTTTGGTTAACACCTTGAACCACCATGTGTGTCATAGAATTTCATAATGCTGAGCTGTAAAAATAAAAAATATTTTTTTACCACAAAAATGTTATTTAAACCCCAAATTTTCATTTTTACAAGGGTAAATGGAGAAAATGCAGCATACAATTTGTTGTGCAATTTCTCCTGAGTACACTGATACCTATATGTGATGGAAATAAACTGTTTGGGTGTACGGCAGGGCTTGGAAGAGAGAGAGCGCTATTTGGCTTTGTAAGGGGTGGACGGACCCCTAGTGTGGAGAAGACGTTTTTCCCCCCCTGAACACGCCACAGGAGTATGGTGGCACATTGTACAATGTTGTGTGTTATGTACGGTTCTCCCCCCTAGGTGCCAGTGTAGTGAGTGGTTCCCCTGGTAACAGTGACAGGGAAGGAAGGGGCAGGGCAGCCTAGGAGGGAAGAGAAGGGGGGTTGGGCTCTGAATGCAGGGCAGTGTGCTGTGAGATGTAACATGAGAGAGAGCTGAGGAGAAGTGTCGGGGCAGAGTGCAGGAGTGGGTGCTGTGGCAGTGGAGCGGAGAAGTTGGAGCTAATCCGGAGCCGGTAGTGAGTACTGGAGCCGCCCCCTAGTTCAATACAAATCCCTGGGAAAGGGCTGGACTAAAATCGGGATAGGAGTACCACTGCTAGGGGGATAACAATTGGCCCCTGCAGGCAAAGGAAAGTGCCCGTAGAGAAAAAGGAAACCGTTTTTGTAGAAAAGGACTTGTAACTTGTAACGTACTAAAGTAGACCTGCTGCAAACAAAAAGATGGAAGCTTTGTTTAATAAAACGGTGTTTGGTTTACCCGCTGCCTGCAATTGTCTCTTTCCTGAAAGTGAAGAAGGAGCTGGAGAGCACAGAAAGAACGCTGTCATGAATGGGCCCCATGCATCCACACTCTGCCCCAACAACACACCTGTTTTGCAAGTAACGGCCGGGCCGGGGTTCAGCCTGCGGCCCACAAGGCGAGGGGACCCGACTACACCCCCTGAGGCGCCCCCTGCCCCCGTTACATTTTGGCGTAGTCGGCAGGATCAAGCCCGCAGAAGAGAAACCCCGAGCAGAGACCAAGTGGTGTCTGATGTACTGAACAGGCCACAATATGGCAGCAAGATGGCGGCCGTCCTCATGGATTTAGTGAAGGCGCGAAAAGTGGGCGCCAAACGAAAAGCGCTGGGCTGGCCTGTAAGGAAGAAGCCCGGAGTGCACCGCCCAAAGAGGGGAGGTGCTTGCCCCGAGATACTGCAGAGGTCTAGAGACGTGGGCGGCGCCGCAAGAAAGAAGAGGCGTCGCAAACGCTGTGCCGACCTGGTGGGTGAGGCCGGGGGCAGAGTATGGGCAGAAGCGGGAAAAGAAGAACCGCCTCCACCTTCCCCGGTGCGATTGCAACACCGGCAGTGGAAGAAGAAGCAAACTCCAATACCTGGACCAAGCAGAATGGAGAACAGAGCATGGCGTGCTCAGCATAAGCAAGCGCTCGCTGAAGCCTGTGGGCTGAAGAGTACCCCGACGGTCGCGCCAAAAGCGGCCGCCGAACCTACGGCTGGAGACAAGCCAAGAGAAGCATCGGCATTACTGGTGATACATCAGAGTATGGTGTCGCACCCGGTAGTTGTTGTCGGCAGCCCACTGCGGTCCCATCCAGCTACCCCCTCACCCTCGCAGGAGGCTGAAGGGCCTGAACCGGAGAAGGAAGTACCGGAGCCATCGGGTTATGAGCTGTTTCGTAGGCTACCCCGCTTACCTGGACAGTCCCTCTCCGACCATGTGAGGGCCCAGCGGGCTGAATGGCTGCGTGCATACCACCCAGCGTGAGGGTTAATCATCCGGAAGAAAAAGATCTGTTTGTTGTCGAAAGCCGGTACTGTTGGAAGCCGGTGAGTGTTTATGGTTAAAGCTACGTTAAAAGAACTGAACCCGGGAATAGAAGAATGCAGGGACTAGGCATGGACTTCTCCCGCGACTGTTAAGTAAAGAACCCTTTTCTTTCTGTTGGTCGTGGCTCATCTAAGACCGGGAGCGCTTGAGGAGAGCCTCCGGGCAGAAGATCAGCCAAGACCGGGAGCTCCCCTGGAGGGACTCCGGGCATCGGACTTGTGTGCCAATCTGGTGTGCTTTGATACGTTAGTTTTAAAATGTTTTTTTTTTATTGATAAGAAAGAAAAAGAATACTGCTGAAGAAACGTGTGTGTGTTTTCCATATGCGTTGTCTTGCAGGTGCGGAACCTCGCCAGGAGGCTGAGGTTAAAGAGGGGAGGAATGTAAGGGGTGGACGGACCCCTAGTGTGGAGAAGACGTTTTCCCCCCCTGAATACGCCACAGGAGTATGGTGGCACATTGTACAATGTTGTGTGTTATGTACGGTTCTCCCCCCCTAGGTGCCAGTGTAGTGAGTGGTTCCCCTGGTAACAGTGACAGGGAAGGAAGGGGCAGGGCAGCCTAGGAGGGAAGAGAAAGGGGGTTGGGCTCTGAATGCAGGGCAGTGTGCTGTGAGATGTAACATGAGAGAGAGCTGAGGAGAAGTGTCGGGGCAGAGTGCAGGAGTGGGTGCTGTGACAGTGGAGCGGAGAAGTTGGAGCTAATCCGGAACCGGTAGTGAGTACTGGAGCCGTCCCCTAGTTCAATACAAATCCCTGGGAAAGGGCTGGACTAAAATCGGGATAGGAGTACCACTGCTAGGGGGATAACAATTGGCCCCTGCAGGCAAAGGAAAGTGCCCGTAAAGAAAGAGGAAACCGTTTTTGTAGAAAAGGACTCGTAACTTGTAACGTACTAAAGTAGACCTGCTGCAAACAAAAAGATGGAAGCTTTGTTTAATAAAACGGTGTTTGGTTTACCCGCTGCCTGCAATTGTCTCTTTCCTGAAAGTGAAGAAGGAGCTGGAGAGCACAGAAAGAACGCTGTCATGAATGGGCCCCATGCATCCACACTCTGCCCTAACAACACACCTGCTTTGCAAGTGACGGCCGGGCCGGGGTTCAGCCTGCGGCCCACAAGGCGAGGGGACTCGACTACACCCCCTGAGGCGCCCCCTGCCCCCGTTACAGCTTTTCGAACGCAAAATTGGCTGGAATCGTTAGCAAATGTCATGTTGCGTTTGGATAGCCCCTGATGTGACTAAACAGTGAAGCTCCCCCACAAGTTATCCCATTTTAGAAACTAGGCCTTTCAGGAACTTATCTAGATATTTGGTGAGCAACTGAATGCCCAGGTGCTTCACAGAATGTTATAACATTGATCTGTGAAATTGAAAAAAATCAATTTTTAACCTTAAAAATGTTGCATTAACCTCAAATGTTTCAAATTCTCAAGGGTTAGAGGATACTGAACCATACAATTTGTTGTGCAATTTCTCCTGAGTATGTCAATATGTCATAATATGTGGTTGAAAACAAATGTAGAGGCACAGTGCAAAGTGAAGAAGGGAAGGAGCACCATATTTGAGTTCACATTTAGTTGGAATTGTTTGTGGGTGCCATGTCACATTGGCAAAGCCCCTCATGTGCCTAAACAGTGGAGCTCCCCCACAAGTGACCCCATTTTGGAAACTAGACCTCTCAAGGAATTTATCTAGTTGTTTGTTGAGCACTTTGAACACCCAGGTGCTTCACAGAATTTTATAATGTTGAGCTGTGAAAATAAAAAAAAAATACATTTTTAACCACAAAAATGTAGCTTTCAAGTGAACTTGTCAGGTCCAATATGCACCCAGAACCACAAGCAGTTTTAGGTGCATATTTCTAATCCCTGCCTAACAGTCCCTGTACACACCAGCATAGATAAAGAGATCTTTAGAAAAAGCATTTCTAAAGATCGTTTATTATATGTTTATGAGGCCAGGGACTAGTCTCAAGGGCGTTAGTTCCCTTGGCTATAAATTCTGTATGGCGTGCACTCAGTCAGGATGGAGGTGCTGGTAGAGGGGATGAGAATCCCATGTAGTCAATAGTTTTGATCACCGCACACTCAGAAGTAGTTTTCAAAAAGTGTTCAAAGTTTATTCACAAATGTGGTACAGGGCAGTAGGTGGTGTCAGGAAATGAGCGACTAAAATAACGCTTCAACCATGCATGGGTCTTGTTCATGTTGTCGCTTTAAGATGAATATGGTTGATCTAATGCCCCAGAGCTTTGCGGTGGCAGGGTACTGCATTGAAGATCTGCACTCCTGTGCCTGAATCCTGATGGCTGTGTTGCTGTGGACTACCACCTACTGCCCTATACCAAATTTGTGAATAAACTTTGAACACTTTTTGCAAACTACTTCTGAGTGTGCAGTGATCAGAATTATTGAGTTCCCTTGGCTAGTTGGCCCACATGGCATGTTGTCCAGCCCACATATTTCACTCTTGATGGCGACCGACAGAGGATGGATGTGCACTGTGCATGATCGGGAGTCCCCGGGACTTCCGATCATGCGCACTAAACTGATGCCGTGTATAAGCGTCTTGGCTTCAGTGAGGTACAGTGCGCATGACAAGTGAAAGTAGTTGCCCCAATGATATGTCTGCCCCTAACACACAGGGAACATACATTAATGATACCTACCTACCTCGACTGAACCTCTAAGGCTACATTCACACATTCATGTGACATGTCCTACTGCTCTCTTTTTTTATCTCAGACAGCACACTGACCCATATCGTTTCATTGACCCACACACATATCACATTTAAACGGGGGCCCGTGTCCGATGTCCTTGAGACTCAGAGCGTATCCTATTCTGATCAGATTTTATGGATCAGACTTGGCCATCAAAATCTGTGGGAACCAGTGAGGATGAAATTAGGAAGACATATTGTATGTACTCTATAGGCTCAGTCTTCCCCTCTGGAAATAAAGAGAATGCAGCCACTAATCATAGCATGTTTGGCATAGACCTGAATGGCCACGGACCCTGCACAAATATATTGCTCAAAAATAAAGGAAACACTAAAATAACATTTTGTTGTTTAAGTGTTCCCTTTATTTTTTTGAGCAGTATATATGTTGCCTATTGAATAATGTTTGAAGTATACATTACATTTGAGTCACAGAAGCAGCTCTACAACAGCTGATTTCATTACATTACAATATAAACCTTTCCTCTTAGTACACATATTTGAAAAAAATGGTATACACAAAGGAAAAGAGGCAGCGCTCCAGACGAAGGCAGAAACCTAATTTTAATCACCTATGTTCAATTGGTGCAATGTTTCAGTTGCTTCATGGAGCAGCTGAAACATTACACTAGTTGCACATGAGTAAATATAAGTACATCGCAATAAATTAGAATAGCATCAAAAAGTTAATTTATTTCAGTAACTCAATACAAAAAGGGAAGTGCATATGTTATATAGAGTCATTACACACAGAGTGATCTATTTCAAGTGTTTATTTCTGTTAATGTTGATGATTATGGATTACAGCCAATGAAAACCCAAAAGTCATTATTTCAGAAAATTAGAATAATTACCAAAAAACAGCTGCAAAGGCTTCCTAAACATTTAAAAGGGTCCCTTAGTCTGGTTCAGTTGGCTACACAATCATTGGGGAGACTGCTGACTTGACAGATATCCAGAAGGCAATCATTGACACACTCCACAAGGAGGGTAAGCCACAAAAAGTCATTGCTAAAGAAGCTGGCTGTTCACAGAGTGCTGTATCCAAGCATATTAATGGAAAGTTGAATGGAAGGAAAAAGTGTGGTAGAAAAAGGTGCAGAAGCAACAGAGATAACTGCAGCCTTGATAGGATTGTTAAGAAAAAGTCATTAAAAAATTTGGGGGAGATTCACAAGAAGTGGACTGCTGCTAGAGTCAGTGCATGAAGAGCCACAACACACAGATGTATCCAGGGCATGGGCTACAAGTGTCACATTCCTTGTGTCAAGCCACTCATGACAAATAGACAGCGCCAGAAGCGTTTTACCTAGGCCAAGAAGAAAAAGAATTGGACTGTTGCTCACTAGTCCAAGGTGTTATTTTCAGATGAAAGTAAATTCTCCATTTCATTTGGAAATGAAGGTCCCAGAGTCTGGAGGATGGATGAAGAGGCCACAATCCAAGCTGCTTGAGGTCTAGTGTTAAGTTTCCACAATCAGTGATGGTTTGGGAAGCCATGTCATCTGCTGGTGTAGGTCCACTGTGTTTTATCAAGACCAAAGTCAGCGCAGCCGTCTATCAGGAAATATTAAAGCACTTCATGCTTCCCTCTGCCGAGAAGCTTTTTGGAGATGGAAATTTCATTTTCCAGCAGGACTTGGCACCTGTCCATACTGCCAAAAGTAACAATACCTGGTTTAATAACCACAGTATCACTGTGCTTGATTGGCCAGCAAACTCTCCTGACCTAAACCCCTTAGAGAATCTATGGGGTATTATCAAGAGGTAGATGAGAGACGCCAGACCCAACAATGCAGACGAGCTGAAGGATCCTATCAAAAGAACCTGGGCTGCCATAACACCTAAGCAGTGCCACAGGCTGATTGCCTCCATGCCACGTCACATTGATGCAGTAATTCATGCAAAAGGAGCCCCGACCAAGTATTGAGTGCATTTACTGTACAGACTTTTCAGCAGACCAACATTTCTGAGTTTAAAATAATTTTTTCAGTTGGTTTTATATAATATTCTAATTTTCTGAGATAATGACTTTTGGGTTTTCATTGGCTGTAAGCCATAATCATCAACATTAACAGAAATAAACACTTGAAATAGATCACTCTGTGTGTAATGACTCTATATAATATATAGGCATAGATCATTGAAATGACTCTATATAATATCTGTGCTTCCCTTTTAGTATTGAATTACTGAAATAAATTAACTTTTTGATAATATTCTAATTCATTGTACATGCTGCAAATGACGCACCCCAGGGCTTTGGGGTACTCGGCCCTGGGCCTTGTTTCACGGGGACGTATCACGGGTGGCCGGTGCCCGGTTCCGTGACCCTGGGGGTCGCTTAAAAAGGGGGGTTATAAAAGGGAAAAATAAAAATAAAATGTTTTTCGTGACACTACTTGTGGTATGCAGCTATGTGGGGAAAGCCGCCGCTGCAAAGTCTCTCCCTGCTGGGGCTGGTGGTATTGGGCAGCTTGGATGTTATAGGTCTCCGCAATTAGAGCTAGGCCCCAGGGGAGCATGATGGTGGTTGTAGTATGGTGGAAGTTGGTGATGCCGAGGTGTAAGAAGAATTCAGATAACACAAGGGCTGCGGTTTAACTTGTGCTTTACTCACTGGTTTGGAGCAGCTGCAACCCGGCTGGTGCTGTTCTCTACGAATCTGGGCCTCAGGTGATTCGGTATTCCTTTGATCCCAGTGCCGGTGTAGAGACCTTGGGAGATTTATTTCCATGCATCCGTCGGTCGTTGGTGGGTCCCCGTGGCCTGAAGCGTTTTGGGATCCCCTCCTGTTACCACAGTCCTGGCCCGTATGGCAGGCAGCTTGACCCTCTCTTGGGTCGGACCTCTGTCCCCGTTCCCGGGTTCCCTCTTTGACGCTGTGTCCTGGACACTAACGTTGGTGAGGAACCATGATGATTCCCTCACCGGGTAGATTTATCAGGTGAGCTTGAAGCGTCTTCCTGAACTAGTGCTCTGCACCCCGCCGGTGCCACTCTCCCTGGTGACCGTACGCCTTTAGTCCAATCATTCCCTTTACACTTTCTGTCTGAGTGTCGACTTCTGACTGACTTGATGTCTTACTGACTGAACGTCTTCCGACTTACTTTCTGACAAAATGTCTATCTCCCATCGACTGTACTGACTATCCCCTCCTCTTCCCAGGTGACTGACTAGTGGATTGGATGAGTCCCAACCAATACGTAGCCATCCATCGATCCGTCTCTAGCCTGTTACCCAGTCTGGGAAAAGGGGCATGTATGTGTGTGTTTGGATGGTATTTACCGGCACTGGTCTTCCAGGAATCCCGGAGTTAGATTCAGTACCTTGTGGCACCTGACGCCTCAGGGGCGCCACATTCCCCCTTGGTAAATCCCATCACGTCCTCGGTTGCACACATAAACAACAAAATACACTTTTAATATGCAGAAAACTTAAGAATTTTCTTCCCTTGTAAGGGAGGCATTTTTCTTGAACATTTCAATAAAAAACATTTACATAAGGCACCCCTCCTGCCACCCACAACTCAGAGTCCCTGGTCTCCTCTTCGAAAGACTGTGTTGCAGAATAAGGGTCCTCTTCGAAAGACTGTGTTGCAGTATTACTCTGGTAGTTTGCACAACTGGTTCAACTATTTACACTAAAAGTTTTTGCTGCTACCAGTCCAGTAGCTAGTGGTCCGTTTTTATCAATATATCAATATATCACAGAATGATCCAAAAAGTTTATACAGGAGAGTCTCTTTAGGATCAATACATTACAATAATATTTGCATTTTATAACCATTCTTACTTTTCTATGGTTCCCTATGGATGTCTCGGCTTAGAAGCCCTGGTTTCTACCTCCCAATCCCAGGAACTTGCTTTTCCTAACTTAATGTTTATGGGGCTACGCCAAGTTCCTCCACCCTTCTGTACACTACTATTTACAGTCTAATAACATAAGGATACCTTGTTATATTTGTCATTTTTGCCCTTACTCTCTGTACCTGAGCGGGGGCTGACCAAAGTTGCTACGACTTGACCTACATAACTCAAGTGTTTCAGCTTATCCCTGTTGTGCTCTGGTGTCTGGTGTAAGTATCCCTCTATTGTCTGTACTCTGAGTAGACCTAAGACTAGTAAATGTCTGCGACTCCTTAGCCTCACTGTAAGATTATCAGGTTCACCAATTGCAGGCTTCTCTGGTTCTGCCACAATAGGTAGTTCTTCTGGAACTTGAACGGGTTTTTCTATTCTTTCCTGGACTTCTGGTGCTTGTGGGAAAGTAAGTTCTGGTACTATGATGGCTCCATTGTACTGAGGCCAATTCTCAGGAAAGTCTCCGAGTACTGTATGTATCACCTTCTCTTTCTTTTCCTTCAATTGAGGTGTACAGGGAATTTCTTCTTTGGGTTTTAATTGTTCTGGGCATTTCTTTAGATGATCTCTTGAAACTGTTGCTGATGTTTTTCCTTCATCTTTACTAATCAAGCAGGTCTTCTTATTATCAAAATTAGAGGATAGTACAGTGTAAGGTTCTGCTTTCCACTGATCATCAAGTTTATGAACTCTCCTCTTTCTCTTGAGAACCATTTCTCCAGGTGTTAAGGAAACAGCTTGTGCAGTTTTGTTGTAGTTTTTTTCTTGTTTTCTCTGCTTTGGTTTAAACTTCGCTCTTCACATTCTTGCACTCTTCTATATTGTGCTTGGTGATTAGAGTCCCAAGCAGCATCTGGTGAATTGGTTTCAGGAACTACAATTCCCATCTCTAGGTCAACTGGTAATCTTCCAGGTCTTGCTCTCATTAGATACACTGGTGTAGAGTTGGTGGAACTCACAGGGATGTTGTTATACACGTCCACTAAGTCAGGTAACTTTTCTGGCCACATGTTTCTTTCTTCCAATGGCAAGGTTTTTAACAGGTTGATGACTACTTGATTCATTTTATCACACATGCCGTTAGTTTGTGGATGATAAGGTGTAGTACAGATTTTTTTTACAGCCGTATAGGTTGCAAAACTTTTGAAATACTTCAGCTTCAAATGCAGGGCCTTGATCTATTAGTACCTGCTCTGGATATCTGTGTGGTCTACAAAAGTAGACTTGGAAGGTTCTTGCTGCAGTTTGTGCTGTTAAGTCTTTTACTGGAACTACCCCTAGAAACCAGGAATAATGCATTGTAAGAGCATATGTATAGCCTTTCCTACTGGGTGTTAATTTCACATGGTCTATAGCGACAAATTCCAATGGCTGCTTGGTGATAATTGGTTGCAGCGGTGCTCTTTGGCTGTCATGGTCTTTTCTTCTCAGGTTGCAGGGACTACAATTTCTACACTTTTTCTCTATGGTGGTTTTCATGCCAACCCAAAAAAACCTGTCACGTAACAGCGTCTCCATCTTTTTCCATCCGAATTGTCCTGCTCCATCGGGGTATGCCTCCAGCACCATCTGGACATTTCTCTTTGGTACTACCACTTGCCACACCATCTCATGGGTTTTAGGGTTGGTAACACTATTACACAGCTTGCCTTGATAGATGAACAGCCTGCTCCTCTCCTTCCATAGATGTTGCGCTTCAAGTGGAGTATCCGGGTCTAGACATGAATCTGGTTGGGTTATCAGCTCTTTAACTAAGCTAACTGCCGGGTCACCGTCTTGTATTTCCTTCCATCCATTGTGAGGTTATGGGTTCAGCACAGCTTCTTGACGCGTGGTGCAAGATTGGTGGTACTGGGATTCACTGTTGCGGTGAAAAGCTGGCAGCTCTATTTCTTTTAGCTCATCCACATCTTCTCCTGAATCTGGTAAGTGAGGCATCCTTGACAACACATCCGCATTGGCGTTCTTGTGACCAACCTGATACTTGATGGTGAAGTCATAGTTGGGCCACCCAACATTGTTCTAGTGCACCCAAGTTTGCAGTATCCAGGTGGGTCAGAGAGTTATTATCTGTGAAAACAGTAAACTTTGCAGCCGCCAGATAATGTTTAAACTATTCAGTGATAGCCCAGACTAAAGGCCACTTTACACGCAACGACATCGCTAACGCAATGTCGTTGGGGGTCACGGAATTCATGACGCACATCCGGCCTTGTTAGCGACGTTGTTGCGTGTGACACGTACGAGCGACCGCTAACAAGCAAAAATACTCACCTTATCGTTGCTCGTTGACACGCTGTCCAGTTCCAAAATATCGTTGCAAGTTGTTCGTCATTCCTGCGGCACCACACATCACTACGTGTGACACCACAGGAATGAGGAACATCTCCGTACCTGCGGCCGCCAGCAATGAGGAAGGAAGGAGGTGGGCGGGATGTTACCGCTCATCTCTGCCTCTCCACTGCTATTGGGCGGTCGCTTAGTGATGTCTCTGTGACGCCAAATGAACCACCCCCTTAGAAAGGAGGCGGTTCGCCAGTCACAGCGATGTCGCTAGGCAGGTAAGTAGTGTGACGGGTCCGAGCGATGTTGTGCGCCAAGGGCAGTGATTTGCCCGTGACGCACAACCGATGGGGGCGGGTACGCACGCTAGCGATCTCGCTAGCAAGATCGCAGCGTGTAAAGCGGCCTTAAGAGCAGGAACTCTAACTTGAATGAGCTGTAGTTTTCGGGGTTCCTTTTGGTAGGATGGAGCTTCCTGCTTGCATAGGTAATCACACGTTCTTTGCCCTTCTGCACTTGAGATAGTACTGCTCCCAATCCCACGTTGCTGGCATCAGTATATAACACGAATTGTAAGTTGTAATCAGGATAGGCCAGAATCACGTCACCAGTTAGTGTCCACCTCATCTGCCTGAAGAAGTTCTCTTCTCTTTCACCCCATTCAAATGGAGGACCGGAAGTCTTACCCTTCTTGGCCTGGCCTACCAGGAGTTCTTGCAAAGGTGCTGCCATCTTCGTATAGCCCTTTATGAATCTCTTGTAGTACCCTACCAGGCCCAGGAATTGACGTACCTCTTTGACTGTGGTCAGTCTGGGCCAGTTCTTGATGATGGTGATCTTTTCTGGGTCTGGTTCCTCTGTGCTAAACACATGTCCGAGATACTGAACCTTTGGCTTCAGCTTCATTCCGTATTTCGACAATGCTTCGAATACTTCAGCTAGATACTCCAGGTGTTCCTCATAGGTTTTTGAATACACTATGACATCATCCATGTAATGTAGCACAGTCTCAAAGTTGCGGTGTCCCAGGCAACACTCCATCAGCCTTCGGAACGTTCCAGGTGCATTGCAGAGTCCAAATGGCATGCTATTGAACTCACACAGGCCCATTGGTGTTGCAAATGCAGTGTTCTCCCGGTCTTCTGCTACGGAGACCTGCTAATACCTACTAGTGAGATCCAGGGTGGAAAAGTAGTTAGCAGCTTTCAGTGCAGCTAGTGACTCCTCTATGCGGGGTAATGGGTAAACATCCTTATGTGTTATACGATTTATTTACCTATAATCTACACACATCCTCATTTTGCAATCCTTCCTTCTAACCAGGACCAGTGGAGCTGCCCAGGGGCTACAACTGTCTTTGATAACCCCTGCCTCTTTCATGTCCCTCAACATTTCTTTGGCACACTGATAGTGAGCAGGTGGTATAGGCCGATATCTCTTTAATGGGGGAATGGTCTCCTGTGAGTATATGGTGCTGTACCCCTTTTATCCTCCTGAAATCTAATGGATGCTTACTGAAAACCTGCTCATACTCTTGTGTTACTCGATAAACTCTGTGTTTCTGGTGAGAAGGAGTGGTATTAGTGCCTTCATGCAGTTTCTGACACCAATCCTCTAACTATTATCCTCTGCTGGTTCTGAGGAGGTCAGAGGTTCCACTGCTTGGATGGAGTCATTGGTGACAGTAAATAATTTGGCAGTGGTGGCGTACCTGGGCAATTTAGTTTCCTCCTCCCCACAATTTAACACTCGTACGGGTACCCTTCCCTTGCGTACATCAACCAACCCCCGGGCTCTCAGGACTGTAGACCAATTCTCTGAGTATACGGGCTCCACCACTGCCTGGTAATTTCGCCCTTTGAGGCCTATTGCCGCCTGACACGATATCATCATTTCACTTCTTGGGGTATTACACCGTGTGCAGAATTATTATGCAAGTTGTATTTTAGAGGGGTTTTTTTTATTATTGATCAACAACTATGTTTTCAATCAACCCAAAAGACTCATAAATATCAAAGCTTAATATTTTTGGAAGTTGGAGTGGGGTTTTCTTTAGATTTGGCTATCTTAGGAGGATATCTGTTTTTGCAGGTAACTATTACTGTGTAGAATTATTAGGCAACTTAATAAAAACCATCTCACTTGTTTATTTTCACCACGTAAACCAATATAACTGCAAAAATTTAGAAATAAGCATTACTAACATGCAAAAACAAAACCCAAAAAAGTTAGTGACCAATATAGTCACCTTTCTTTATGATGACACTCAACAGCCTACCATCCATAGATTCTGTCAGTTGTTTGATCTGTTTACGATCAACATTGCGTGCAGCATCCACCACAGCCTCCCAGACACTGTTCCGAGAGGTGTACTGTTTTCCCTCCCTGTAGATCTCACATTTTAGGAGGGACCACAGGTTTTCTATGGGGTTCAGATCAGGTGAACAAGGGGGCCATGTCATTATTTTTTCATCTTTTAGACATTTACTGGCCAGCCACGCTGTGGAGTAGTTGGATGCATGTGATGGAGCATTGTCCTGTAGGAAAATCATGTTTTTCTTGAACGGTACCGACTTCTTCCTGTACCACTGCTTGAAGAAGTTGTCTTCCAGAAACTGGCAGTAGGTCTGGGAGTTGAGCTTCACTCCATCCTCAACCCAAAAAGGTCCCACAAGTTCATCTTTGATGATACCAGCCCATACCAGTAATCCACCTCCACCTTGCTGGCGTCTGAGTCGAAGTGGAGCTCGGTGCCCTTTACTGATCCAGGCTCTGGCCCATCCATCTGGCCCATCAAGAGTCACTCTCATTTCATCAGTCCATAAAACCTTTGAAAAATCAGTCTTAAGATATTTCTTGTCCCAGTCTTGACGTTTTATCCTATGTTTCTTGTTCAAAGGTGGTCGTTTTTCAGCCTTCCTTACCTTGGCCATGTCCCTGAGTATGGCACACCTTGTGTTGGCACACAACGGAATACGTTAAAAATACCTGCCCCGTGGGGAGCAACATATACAGGGACCGGCAGGGAATAGCAATATGCACCCAGAACTGCTCTTGGTTCCCTTTAAAGGGATATTTCCATCTCCAAGATCCTGTCCTAATATTTATTAGGTGTAAGGCTATGTGCGCACGTTGCGTATTTTTCAGTGCAGAAAAAAACGCACCCTCTGGCAGAGGGAACAATTGTAAACAATGCGTCTTAGTAAAAAAACGCATCTAAAACGCATGCGTTTTCCATGCGTTTTCCATGCGTTTTCCATGCGTTTTTTTAGGCACCTTTTCCAACACACTGTTCAATAAAGTTTGTTGAAAACAGACCTTGGGGAAAAAAAAAACCTGCGATGTCATTTCCTTCTTCTCCACATTCTCTACATTCTCCATTGTGCAAACAGTGTGATCTTGGCTGAAAAAATGCCGCACCCCACAGGACAGATACGTCTACGCAGGGCCCAACGAAGTCGGCTGCTCATTATTCTACTGTTATTACTTCGCCGTCGTAGACGCCAGGTAACTTTTTCCCCAAATTTGATCATGTTTATGTTTTGGGTGTTGTGCTCTATTAACCAATACAATATGTTGTAGGCAATGACAAAAAAGATGTGGGTGCATCCTCTTGTCATGGCACGTGAGGAGAAAGGCCATTTTGCCTCACTGTACAGAGATTTAAGGCGGTGAGCAAAACCTACTTTTTTTATGTTGCTACATATGTATATGTGTATGTTATACCATATTTCTATATGCATCTCTGGTTGTTATTGTTTTTTTATTTTTTTTTTTTTAAATAGTTATCCAGACAAATTCATGTCTTTTTGTCGGCTCCCCATCAACTCTTTTGATCATCTACTAGCAATTGTCAAAACGGACCTAACATACAAGGACACTGTGATGCGAAGGTCTATCTCAGCTGAGGAAAGGCTGCTCATCACCTTGCGGTAAGTTGTAACGTAATATATACCAATCAATGTTTTTGTTTTTTTGTGTGTCTGCTACAGGAATCTGCACCCTTTCATGATGAATCTCGGCATTTTGGCCACACTCCTCATGTGACACTGGGAATTACGTAGATTTTGTTTTGCTGGAAAATGTTCATGTTGCACGTAATTTAATTTCTCTAAAAACATGGCAACATTAAAGTCAATATAGCGGTTACACAATGCAGCCTGAACTTGAGGACAATGCACAGCCAACACCTTTATATGTAATGTCGTCTTGTCACAACGCATCCAGTAACGCTCTAGCGATCACACCAGCGATTTGTACCTTGTCATGATCGCTGGTACATCGCAACATGGTCGCTGGTGAGCTGTCAATCAGGCAGATCTCACCAGCGACCATTGACCAGCACCCAGCCAGCAGCGATGCGTGTCAGCTATGCTGTGGTTGGTAACTTCGGTAAATATTGGGTCACCAAGCGCTTGGTTAACCGATATTTACCTTACTTACCAGCGCACACCGCCTAGCGCTGGCTCCCTGCACACCTAGCCAGAGTACACATCGGGTTAATAAGCAAACCGCTTTGCTTATTTACCCGATGTGTACTCCAGCGATGCGTGCAGTGAGCCGGCACTGGCAACGTGAGAGCGGCGGAAGATATTAACTAAGGTAAATATCAGATAACCAGGCTGGTTCACCGATAGTTACCTTGCTTACCAGCGTCCGCCGAGGCCGGCTCACTGCACAATCAGATTGTTTCTATCTCGCTGTCACACACAGCGATGTGTGGTTCACATCGGGAGAGCAACAACTAAAAAATGAAGCCGAGCTGTGTGTAACGAACAGCGTTCTCACAGCAGGGGCCAGATCGCTGCCCAGTGTCACACACAGCGAGATCGCTAATGAGGTCACTGCTGCGCATTGGTTTAATTAAATTACAATGTATGTAAATTTTGAAAAAAGTCCCAAACTGGTTTTCATTTCATTTTCTTTTCTTTTCCAGATTTCTGGCCACTGGAGAGAGTTTTGGTAATCTTCAATTTCGGGTTGGTAAATCAACCATTTCCGAAATTGTGAGGTGCACATGCAACGTGATCTGGCAGAAGTTGCAGCCCATAGTGATGCCTTCCCCAACCGAGGAGACTTGGCTGCAGGTTGCGGCAGGCTTTAAGACTGTGGCCAACTTCCCCAACTGCATAGGTGCCGTCGATGGCAAACATGTAAGAGTGCAGAAGCCACCGCGATCAGGATCCAATTTTTTTAATTACAAAAAATATTTTTCTGTGGTCCTCATGGCGGTGGCGGATGCCTATTGCAACTTTGTGGCCATCGATGTTGGTGCTTATGGCAGTACGGGGGATTCTCGGGTGTTGAGAACATCACAGATTGGTCTGCAAATTCTTCAAGATTGCGTAACGCTCCCAGCCCCACAACCTTTGCCGGGCTCCACAGATCCAGTCCCCTTTGTGATGGTATCGGATGAGGCCTTCCCTTTACGAACAAACCTGCTGCGCCCATACCCACGGAGGGGACTGGATAACCGGCGTAGGATTTTTAACTATCGGCTGAGTCGTGCACGTAGATATGTGGAGTGCACCTTTGGAATCATGAGTAGTCAGTGGAGAATCTTTCACACAGCCATCCAGTTAAAACCAAACACGGTTGATGCTGTCATAAAAGCGTGCTGTGCTCTCCACAATTTTGCTCGTCACTACACCAGTGATGTAGTTGAAGAAGCACAGGCACGAAGCTTTATGCCAGTATTGACCGTTTCTGGTCGGCCTAGTAATTCTGGTGTCTCTGTGAGAGAGACCTTCACTGACTACTTTATGAGCCCGGAAGGTGCCGTGCACTGGCAATACTCCAGTGTCGGTGTTGAGCAGCCAGACCAGCAGAGAAGACAGGACCCCGAATGAAAGACAAGATGTTGAAGATTTTTTTTTCACGCTCAATGGAACGCACATCTTGTCACCCCTAATTAATACCTCAAATGCAACATGTTTATATTATGTTTATGTTATGTGAAATAAATATGTGTTAAATGAAAAATGATGTAATTATTTACTGTGTCACAATTTGGATGAAACAAAGTAAGAAGTTAACACACACACACAAAGTCAAAACTGTTTTTCAAAATTTATTTAACAAAAAGGTTTAAATTGAAAACTAGTATTTTTTTATTTTACAGTGTTCTTAACATGACAGTGTAAAAATAAACATACACATTTTTTAAGATTTTTTTTTCAAACATTAAATAATTCTTTTGGATAGGACCCTTTATTTTTTATTTACAGTCTAAACATAGCTGTTAAGCATCAAATTTTTGGGGGAATTTTAATTTACAGATTAAAAAAGTCTTCCGAATAAAGGTTGGTCATGGCTTCCAAGCTTTGTGATGGTCCAGTAATTTGAGGGGTATTTGCTTCTATGTTTTTTGGGGGAACCTCACGCCTTAATTGGGATTGATAATATGGGGTGCCAGGTCTCACCCCAAATGCGGTAGGAAAGTCTGGGTAGGGGGAGGGACGAACAAAGGAATAAGGGGCAGGTGGTGTTGGAATGGTGGCACTAGATGGTGTGAAGGTGGCACTTGTAGTTGATGCTACATTTGGTGTTTTTGCCTGTTTTCGTAGAAAAATATTTTCAATGGCACAGGCAAGCTCACCTCCTGTTGGGAAGGGCACATCTTCCTCAAAGCCAGCTAACAGTGAACAAATGGCCGTCATGCATGTAGATTGTTTGCAACGATTATTTATGAGACGCAATCTATTTGCAACGCTTGCCCCAAAATTGTCTAAGTGATCCTCCTGTGCCGTACTTTTTAGCATAACCAAAGTTTCATTTTCTAGGGGATCAGTACTTGGCTCTCCTTGTTTTCTGGTTTTTTGGGTTTTTTTTTTCCCTCTTTGGCTTTGTTGATGGATCCCAGACACTGAAGTTGCCGCTGCCACCGACGAACCGCCTGTACTGGGATGTTGCTGTTCTGTTGCCGCCATGTTTGACTCCTCAGACGCCTGGCTGGAGATGTCTTGTGGTGGTTGTTGTAACACCAGCTCTTCACTGCCCATAGTACTGTCTGTTGTCGGCTCCTGTGGAGGATCTATATTTCCTTCGGTCCTGTGAATACATAAAATAGTTCATTTAGAGAATTTATAATATTAACACATTGGTAAATAAGATGGGTAACATTGGTTGATTTTTGTGCAAGAATTTTGTAAACTTACGGACGTAAGACTCGGCTTGTCTGGAGAAACTGCAGCTCATCATAGAACGGAAATTTAAATTTCGAAGGCGAAGATCCACTCCGGTTGGCCTCGGTTTGGAACCGATTGTACCGGTCCTTCACTGACCGCCATCTTTTCCGTATATCTTTTTCTGTCACAAATAAAAATAAAAAATTGAAAATCTGGAAGACAGAGTATAAAATTTTTAGGTAGACAGTACGACGCATCAATTAACATTACCAATTTGATTCTGCAGAGCAGCATCAACCTCATGCCACCGAGGGAAAAGTTCACGGCAGATAATTAACCAGCTGTTTTCCCGCTTTTGCTTATGGCTATATTCTGGACTGGATGGGTCCCATAAGCAGGGGAACGTCTCCACCTTGAAACACAAAAGAGCAGTAAAAACCATGTTCCGGTAAAAACAAAAAAAAATTTGTACAGATAAATGTATGGATACATGGAAAACTAGAACAAACATATAGAAAGAAGGATACATGGAAATATAGAACAAACATATAGAAAGAAGGATACATGGAAATATGGAACAAACATATAGAAAGAAGGATACATGGAAATATGGAACAAACATATAGAAAGAAGGATACATGGAAATATAGAACAAACATATAGAAAGAAGGATACATGGAAATATGGAACAAACATATAGAAAGAAGGATACATGGAAATATAGAACAAACATATAGAAAGAAGGATACATGGAAATATAGAACAAACATATAGAAAGAAGGATACATGGAAATATGGAACAAACATATAGAAAGAAGGATACATGGAAAGATAGAACCAACATATAGAAAGAAGGATACATGGAAATATAGAACAAACATATAGAAAGAAGGATACATGGAAATATAGAACAAACATATAGAAAGAAGGATACATGGAAATATAGAACAAACATATAGAAAGAAGGATACATGGAAATATAGAACAAACATATAGAAAGAAGGATACATGGAAATATGGAACAAACATATAGAAAGAAGGATACATGGAAATATGGAACAAACAGATAGAAAGAAGGATACATGGAAATATAGAACAAACATATAGAAAGAAGGATACATGGAAATATAGAACAAACATATAGAAAGAAGGATACATGGAAATATAGAACAAACATATAGAAAGAAGGATACATGGAAATATAGAACAAACATATAGAAAGAAGGATACATGGAAATATAGAACAAACATATAGAAAGAAGGATACATGGAAATATGGAACAAACATATAGAAAGAAGGATACATGGAAATATGGAACAAACAGATAGAAAGAAGGATACATGGAAATATAGAACAAACATATAGAAAGAAGGATACATGGAAATATGGAACAAACAGATAGAAAGAAGGATACATGGAAATATGGAACAAACAGATAGAAAGAAGGATACATGGAAATATAGAACAAACATATAGAAAGAAGGATACATGGAAATATGGAACAAACATATAGAAAGAAGGATACATGGAAAGATAGAACAAACATATAGAAAGAAGGATACATGGAAATATGGAACAAACATATAGAAAGAAGGATACATGGAAATATAGAACAAACATATAGAAAGAAGGATACATGGAAATATGGAACAAACATATAGAAAGAAGGATACATGGAAAGATAGAACAAACATATAGAAAGAAGGATACATGGAAATATGGAACAAACATATAGAAAGAAGGACACATGGAAATATAGAACAAACATATAGAAAGAAGGATACATGGAAATATAGAACAAACATATAGAAAGAAGGATACATGGAAATATGGAACAAACATATAGAAAGAAGGATACATGGAAATATGGAACAAACAGATAGAAAGAAGGATACATGGAAATATAGAACAAACAGATAGAAAGAAGGATACATGGAAATATAGAACAAACATATAGAAAGAAGGATACATGGAAATATGGAACAAACATATAGAAAGAAGGATACATGGAAAGATAGAACAAACATATAGAAAGAAGGATACATGGAAATATGGAACAAACATATAGAAAGAAGGATACATGGAAATATAGAACAAACATATAGAAAGAAGGATACATGGAAATATGGAACAAACATATAGAAAGAAGGATACATGGAAAGATAGAACAAACATATAGAAAGAAGGATACATGGAAATATGGAACAAACATATAGAAAGAAGGATACATGGAAATATAGAACAAACATATAGAAAGAAGGATACATGGAAATATAGAACAAACATATAGAAAGAAGGATACATGGAAATATGGAACAAACATATAGAAAGAAGGATACATGGAAATATAGAACAAACATATAGAAAGAAGGATACATGGAAATATGGAACAAACATATAGAAAGAAGGATACATGGAAATATAGAACAAACATATAGAAAGAAGGATACATGGAAATATGGAACAAACATATAGAAAGAAGGATACATGGAAATATGGAACAAACAGATAGAAAGAAGGATACATGGAAATATAGAACAAACATATAGAAAGAAGGATACATGGAAATATGGAACAAACATATAGAAAGAAGGATACATGGAAATATGGAACAAACAGATAGAAAGAAGGATACATGGAAATATAGAACAAACATATAGAAAGAAGGATACATGGAAATATAGAACAAACAGATAGAAAGAAGGATACATGGAAATATGGAACAAACATATAGAAAGAAGGATACATGGAAATATGGAACAAACAGATAGAAAGAAGGATACATGGAAATATAGAACAAACATATAGAAAGAAGGATACATGGAAATATGGAACAAACAGATAGAAAGAAGGATACATGGAAATATAGAACAAACATATAGAAAGAAGGATACATGGAAATATGGAACAAACATATAGAAAGAAGGATACATGGAAATATGGAACAAACATATAGAAAGAAGGATACATGGAAAGATAGAACAAACATATAGAAAGAAGGATACATGGAAATATGGAACAAACATATAGAAAGAAGGATACATGGAAATATGGAACAAACATATAGAAAGAAGGATACATGGAAATATAGAACAAACATATAGAAAGAAGGATACATGGAAATATGGAACAAACATATAGAAAGAAGGATACATGGAAAGATAGAACAAACATATAGAAATAAGGATACATGGAAATATGGAACAAACATATAGAAAGAAGGATACATGGAAATATAGAACAAACATATAGAAAGAAGGATACATGGAAATATAGAACAAACATATAGAAAGAAGGATACATGGAAATATGGAACAAACATATAGAAAGAAGGATACATGGAAATATAGAACAAACATATAGAAAGAAGGATACATGGAAATATGGAACAAACATATAGAAAGAAGGATACATGGAAATATAGAACAAACATATAGAAAGAAGGATACATGGAAATATGGAACAAACATAGAAAGAAGGATACATGGAAATATGGAACAAACAGATAGAAAGAAGGATACATGGAAATATAGAACAAACATATAGAAAGAAGGATACATGGAAATATAGAACAAACAGATAGAAAGAAGGATACATGGAAATATGGAACAAACATATAGAAAGAAGGATACATGGAAATATAGAACAAACATATAGAAAGAAGGATACATGGAAATATGGAACAAACATATAGAAAGAAGGATACATGGAAATATAGAACAAACATATAGAAAGAAGGATACATGGAAATATGGAACAAACAGATAGAAAGAAGGATACATGGAAATATAGAACAAACAGATAGAAAGAAGGATACATGGAAATATAGAACAAACATATAGAAAGAAGGATACATGGAAAAATAGAACAAACAGATAGAAAGAAGGATACATGGAAATAGAAAATAAAAGAAAGAAGCGATAGATAAGATTACAAACTTTATTTTCATTTTTTACATTTTATCACACCTAGCTGGGGAGACAGGGATTACTTGAGGACATTTCCCACGGCTGGGGTGACGTCACCTCAGCTCATGAGGAAATCTATCATTCAAGCAGGAGTGGACGTCGGAGCAGGAGCGGATGGGACATGAACACTGGACGGGTCAGCACAACGGGCCGGACAGCACCACAGCACCGGACAGCACCAGGTTGGCCGCATTACGGGACGGGGCCGGGACGGGGCCGCATTACGGGACGGGGCCGCATTAGGGGACGGGTCCGGGACGGGTCCGCATTATACGGGACGGGGCCGCATTACGGGACGGGTCCGGGACGGGGCCGCATTAGGGGACGGGTCCGGGACGGGTCCGCATTATACGGGACGGGGCCGCATTACGGGACGGGTCCGGGACGGGGCCGCATTAGGGGACGGGTCAGGAACAGATCACAGGGGCTAAACTACGGGACGGGCCAGGAACAGATCACAGGGGCTAAACTACGGGACGGGCAAGGAACAGATCACAGGGGCTAAACTACGGGACGGGCAAGGAACAGATCACAGGGGCTAAACTACGGGACGGGCAAGGAACAGATCACAGGGGCTAAACTACGGGACGGGCAAGGAACAGATCACAGGGGCTAAACTACGGGACGGGCAAGGAACAGATCACAGGGGCTAAACTACGGGACGGGCCAGGAACAGATCACAGGGGCTAAACTACGGGACAGGCCAGGAACAGATCACAGGGGCTAAACTACGGGACGGGCCAGGAACAGATCACAGGGGCTAAACTACGGGACGGGCCAGGAACAGATCACAGGGGCTAAACTACGGGACGGGCCAGGAACAGATCACAGGGGCTAAACTACGGGACGGGCCAGGAACAGATCACAGGGGCTAAACTACGGGATGGGCCAGGAACAGATCACAGGGGCTAAACTACGGGACGGGCCAGGAACAGATCACAGGGGCTAAACTACGGGACGGGCCAGGAACAGATCACAGGGGCTAAACTACGGGACGGGCCAGGAACAGATCACAGGGGCTAAACTACGGGACGGGCCAGGAACAGATCACAGGGGCTAAACTACGGGATGGGCCAGGAACAGATCACAGGGGCTAAACTACGGGACGGGCCAGGAACAGATCACAGGGGCTAAACTACGGGACGGGCAAGGAACAGATCACAGGGGCTAAACTACGGGACGGGCCAGGAACAGATCGCAGGGGCTAAACTACGGGACGGGCCAGGAACAGATCGCAGGGGCTAAACTACGGGACGGGCCAGGACCAGGTCACGGGGGCTAAACTATTGGGACAAAAAAATAAAACCTTGACTATACTCACCAGGCTGATCATCTTCGGCACATCGATTTTCAAACGATTATACCACGCCATGGTATATGCTCCAAAAAACTGCTCCGAACCTGTGCAGGGGGAAAAAAAAAGCACGCCCGCCTCTCTCCAAAATACAGGGATGACTGTACTTTGCCAGGATGTGAGGTCAACAGGAAACCAACCTCTTGACCTCACGTCCTTGACAAACTGCATGCGTTCAGTATCATTCAGAGCGCAACAAAAATGCAGTGCAAGCGCACAGCGATGCATTTTCGTTGCGCTTTGAACAACCTCATTCATTTCAATGGGACCAAAGCGCAGCAAAGAAGTGACATGTTGCTTTTTTTAACGCAGCGATTCGGATGTAAATTTCTGCATGCAAATCGCTGCGTTCAAAAAAGCAATGTGCGCACGGCCCCTGCACAATCTCCATAGATTGTGCAGGGGACGCAGGACGCATGCAGTTACGCTGCGCTACAAAGCGCAGCGTAACTGCATGTTTTTACGCAACGTGCGCACATAGCCTAATAATAATATTAGCAAATACCTAAAATTAGAAATGTAGTATATTTCTTCTGATTCACTGAATCAATACCTCATGTTCAGGGAATTGCAGGACCTTTGGTATTCATAGTTATGACCACTCATGCAGTCAAAGCCAGTTAGTTTGTAATGGTCATAACAATGGATACCTGAGGTCCTGCAATGACACGAACATTAGGTAAACAACAGTGAATCAGAAAAATTACACTACATTTCTAAGTGGAGACATTTGGTAATATTATTATTATAATTATACTTACATAATTGTATAGGATTTTCGAGATGGGAATATCACTTTAACTCTACTTGTCTACAGGTTAACCAATTTTTTATTTTTTATGAAGCACTTTTCAAAAAAATCATGGACAGCCAATATTTGTTTTACGGACACACTGGAAGATCATAATAAGCCACTATGATTATAAGTGATCCATATCAACAACTTATATTCTGATATGTAGATATTAACAGCATTCACTATAAACTGTAAAAGATGAAAGCTATAGTCAAAATAATCTGTATAAGTTTCTCCAACTTAAAAAAAAATCATGGACGCCTTCCTCAATTTTTCTTAAGGACAAGATAAAAAGGTGCCCTGTTTTTACAGACTATCCTGTAGTTTCTGGACGGTTGGCCATCCAGCTTGTCATAGATCCCACGGGCCAGCGTCTGCGGGCACGGCTCAAAAAGGGCGCGAAAGCCGAAGCCCCGGCCCCTGGGTACGCGGCCGGAAAGCGAGGCCGGAAGTCGCAAAACGAAACTTACAGGCCTGAAAGAGGAGTGCCAGCAAAAGACCAAGGGGGAGCAGCGGGAAGATATCCGCGCCTAACCCCGATGGCGGAATGGCGCCGGCCGCTGGAGCGGCAGCGCCCGCGGATGGGGCTGATGACGGAAATGTGGCGGCTCTCGCTCCGGTCGCAGGAGCTGTGGCCCCGGCGGTCACCCAGGTAATGCCGATCTCCTTGCCATACGTGCCTGGTGCTGCCTGGTTACCCCAGTATGACGGGAAGCTCGATGCCCTGCAGATGTTCAGGAAGAAAATTTGTACTATCCTTGATTTGTATGCCATGACTGGCAAGCAGTGTGCATCTGTGGTACTCGGGCAGCTGACCGGCGCCGCTGAGCAGGAGGTGGAGACCTGGGCAGACGCTGACCGGGTCTCGGTAACCGCCATTTTCGAGAAACTGCAAGTCGCTTTTGAGACCCGTACTGAAGTGGAGCTGCGGATGCAGTTTTATAATTGCTGACAGCGCCCGCAGGACAGCATCCGAGACTACGCCCTGAGGCTGCAGACGGCCCTACGCACCCTGAAGCAGGTGACACTATTAATGAGGCCGAGAGCAACAAAATGCTGGTGGAACAGTTCCTGCAAGGACTGGGGTCTGCCGAAGATCGTAAACAACTACGCCTGTGGTCTTTGGAACACGCGGACTTGAGCTTTGCGGTTCTAAAAGAAAGAGCTATTAAAGCGCTGCAGACGGTCGATGCTGGTGCCGCTGACCCACCACCCTGGCAGGTTGACACCGCTCCCATCTCAGTAGCGCCCCCCTTGTTGGCCCTGCCAGCTCCTGCAGCAGCAGCTGGGACCCTGAAGGACCTGTCGTCGCAAGTACAGCGCCTGAGTGATGACGTCGCCAGGATCCTCGCCGCCTTACAGCTACCACCGAAAGCCAAGCCAGCGGAGAAGATACAGCTCGCCGCCAGCCCGGAGGACGTCCCGTGGATGCAGCTGAGGGTTAACAACGACAGCCGGTATGGACCACCCGTTTGCTATAAGTGTAACAAGACTGGTCACTCTCGCCGGTGCCCTTTAAACGAGCAACCCCTGTGGCCAAGGGCCAATCCTCAGGAATAGACCCTCAAGGCCCAGCCGACTGGCGTGATCGAAACGTTGGAGGCCGCCCCATCATCTCCCTCGCTGTGGACGGTATCCCGACCTACGCCCTTCTCGACACCGGGTCGTAGGTAACAACTATGCCTTATACACTGTACAAGCAATACTGGTGCAAAAGTGAGCTCACCCCCCGGGACCCCAGTCTAACCAGCTAACAGACTCACTATTACCCAGGTGGGGTTTAAGGAGGTAATCTTGAAGGTGGGGCGGGTAGACCTGAAGCACCAAGGGCTAATTGTGGTGCAAAATGACCCTAGTAACCGTACCCCAAAAATGGTCCTAGGGACCAATGTGATCGAGAACTGCATGGGAGAAGTGCTGCAACAATTGCAACAACTGTCCGTCACAGCAGGAGGGGGGCAGCAGAGGGCTTTACAATGTGAAATCCGGGCCCTTCTGCAGCAGCAGCAAGTGAACATGTCAGGTGGAGAGATTGGTGGTGTGCGAGTGATGGATGTGGCGTCTCTAGTGGTGCCTCCGCGGAGCGAGATGATGATCTGGTGTAGAGTGGCAGTGGGACCCCGTGAACAGGATTACCTGGCAGTGGTGGAACCTCTGCCTTCTGAGCATTGGCCTACAGTGATGGCAGCCAGAGGGGTGATTGATGTCAAGACAGGATGGGTGCTCGTGAGAGTGATGAACTGCGGAGAGGAAGAGGTCAGGCTACCCCGCTACGCCACCATTGCTAAGTTATTCACTGTAGATGCACATGCCACCCACGCAGCAACCTCCACTATGACCGCACCCCAGCCAGGCAGTGATACCCCATCCAGACAGCTAGAAGAGTGGTGCCAGGAGTTACATGTAGGCACCGAATCCACACCCACACATCACAAGGAAGGGGTGTACAGAGTAGTGCAAGAGTATGAGCAGGTATTTAGCAAACACCCGTTAGATTTTGGGAGGATTAAGGGGGTTCAGCATCATATTCCCACTGGCACACACCCACCTATCAAGGAGAGGTACAGGCCAATCCCACCTGCACATTACTAGTGCGCCAAAGATATGTTGAGAAACATGACGGAAGCAGGGGTCATCCGTGATAGTTGTAGTCCCTGGGCAGCTCCGTTGGTCCTGGTAAAAAAGAAGGACGACACTATGAGAATGTGTGTGGATTACCGGAAAATTAATCAGATAATGCATAAGGATGCGTACCCTCTCCCCCGCATTGAAGAGTCGTTGAAGGCAGCTAATTATTTCTCTACTCTTGACCTCACTAGTGGCTACTGGCAGGTGTCGGTTGCGGAGGAAGACTGCGAGAAGACTGCGTTCGCTACCCCGATGGGACTCTGCGAGTTCAACAGCATGCCTTTTGGGCTGTGTAACGCCCCAGGAACCTTTCAGAGGCTCATGGAGTGCTGCTTGGGACATCGCAATTTCAAGACGGTCTTATTGTAGCTGGATGATGTTATCGTCTACTCAAAGACGTATGAAGCCCATCTAGAACACCTCGCGGAAGTGTTTGAAGCCCTCTCCAAGTATGGGATGAAATTGAAGCCCTCTAAGTGCCACCTGTTGAAGCCCAGAGTGCAGTACCTTGGACATGTGGTGAGTGCCGAAGGTGTGGCCTCGGACCCTGAGAAGATCACTGCCATCCAGAGTTGGCCGCAGCCCACCACGGTTAAGGAAGTGCGACAGTTCCTGGGCCTGGTGGGCTACTACCATCGCTTCATCAAGGAATACACCAAGATGGCTGCTCCCATGCAGGACCTCCTCGTGGGACAGACTAAGAATGGGAAGACTCCCGGACCCCTGTTTGCCTGGGGTGAGAAGCACGAGGAATCCTTCCAGCAACTGAAGATGGCCCTAACTGGAGAAGAGATCCTGGCCTATCCCGACTATGGCCTCCCGTTCATTCTCTACACGGATGCCAGCAACGTGGGCTTGGGTGCTGTTCTGTCCCAGATGCAAGATGGCAGGGAAAAGGTGATTGCCTATGCAAGCAGGAAGCTCCGGCCGACAGAGAGGAACCCCGAGAACTACAGCTCTCTCAAGTTTGAGTTCCTGGCACTCGTCTGGGCGATAACTGAGAGGTTCAAACACTACCTGGCGTCGGCGAAGTTCACCGCCTATACAGACAACAATCCTTTGACACACCTGGACATGACAAAACTGGGGGCCCTGGAACAGCACTGGGTAGCCCGGCTAGCCAACTACGACTTCACCATTAAGTAAAGAGCCGGCCGTAAGAACACCAACGCGGATGCCTTGTCCCGGATGCCGCACCTACCTGATGAAGGGGTGGATGAAGATGGGTTGGAGGAAATCGAGCTGCCCGCGTTCCACCAACCAAGGGATGAAAGGCCTTATGTTGGCCAGCAGCAGGTGAACTTTGACCCGTTACCCCGCCATGGGTGTCAAGAAGCCCAAGATCAGGAACTCGCGGTCCGGTTAGTCAAAACAATGATTTCTCAAGATGCTTCCAGGCTAGAGCCTACTGCCCCGTCTGAAGCACAGCGATTATGGAAAGAGAGGGAACGCCTCTACTTGCAACAAGGCAAGCTGTACCATGGATTAATCATCCCTAAGACGCACGAGAAAGTCCGCCAGCTAGTAGTGACACAAGCATACGTACCTATGGTTCTGAAGGCTTATCATGACGGGGCCGGACATTTTGGCTGGAAGAAGCTGGAGATGCTACAGAGGGAGCGCTTCTACTAGAGCGGGATGAGAGAGTCCGTAGAGGCCTGGTGCAGAGAGTGCGGTCCCTGTGTGCTGAGAAGACGGGACGAAACCAGTCAAAAGGCCCCACTGCAGCCAATTGTTACTCGCCAGCCATTGGAGCTGGTTGCCTTGGACGATGCGAAGCTCACGCCTAGTTGGAGCGGTTATACGTACTCCTTGACCATCGTAGACCACTACTCCAGGTTTATGGTGGTAGTCCCTGTCAAGGATTTAACAGGTCGCACTGCAGCAAGAGTCTTCCAGGCGTACTTCTGCTGACCGCAAGGGTACCCAGAGAAGGTGCTTACGGATTGGGGCCCGGCCTTTGAGGCAGAGGTTTTCCAAGAATTCTGCAACTTATACGGGTGCAAGAAAATCAGGACCACGGCCTACCATGCCCAGACTAACGGAATGTGTGAGAAAATGAATCATTTGGTTTTCAATCTCCTCAAGACCTTGACTCTGGAAGAGAGAAACTTGTGGCCCGAGAAACTGCCCGACCTAGTGGACATGTACAATAATATTCTCTGCGGTTCCACGAAGTGCACGCCTGCATACCTGATGAGGGCCTGGCCTGGGAAGCTGCCGGTGGACCTAGAGCTGGACGTTGAAGTACCTGAGACCATCTCCCCCACTGCCAATTGGGACGTCAAGCGACAGAAGCAGTATCGGCAGATTCAGGAATATGTAGAGAATAACCTGCGCCAGAACAGAGAGAGGCAAGAGTAGCGTTTTAAAAAGCGGGGTTGGGCTGCTCCCTTTGGGCCCGGAGATGTGGTACTGAAGAGGAAGAGAAGGACGCCCAACTTGAACCACCAGTGGGAAACAACCCCTTACGTTATCCAACCCACTGGATGGGAAGACCAGAAAACATACCTTGTCAGTCGAGATCAGGGAAGAACTACGGCCACTGTTTCCAGGGACCACTTGAAGAAGTGCCCAGAACCCCTAAGGGGAGTGGAAGAGGTCCTCCCTCCTACACCGAATCTGGAGCAAAAGAAAGAGGTGATCCACACCGTGATGGGTGATTTTCCAGCTGATTGGTCTATGCAGAATGGAGCGGTGATTGTTCCCGTTATCATGTTCCCACAACCTGTGGAAGAATGCGAGCCAGAAGAGCCTGTCAGTAGTGTACCCACACCAGCGCCCAGGGATGCACCTACACCCCGACCCCGTAGGTCTCTGCCAGCCATACCTGACATTGGGGAAGAGGGGTCTGCACCCCCAGCTTCCCCACCGGTTCCATGTGAACGTAGAGGGCCCAGAAGGTCCACGCGCCCCAACTTGGGCCAGCCACCACTTAGGTACAGGAAGACCGCAATCTAGTGAGTGGTGTCTGTGCATTGTGTAAATATGAGTGTGAATGAATACCAATCAACCGAGGCTGTCACCAGATTAAGATGTTGTGGTAGCGGTTCCTGGCTACCCACAAGTTCAGTCCCCCGTTGGGACCGTCTAATGTCCCGTTTGCAGTTAATAAGTTAAACCAAAGACAATGGCTGAGAACTTGCAGGCCAACCCATAAACTTTTAGGCCTTGTAAATAGCCCCAGACTGACCTTTTCACCAAACCGCAGTCTCTGGAGAGGCTGATTGCGGTAGAGTCGGCCGAGGCCCTGTCACCAATGAAACCGGTGACTACCCTCCGGATCAGGGGTCCCCTGGACATGGGGCCCATGAAAAGGACTGCCTGGTAAGGAACTTTTTACCCGGCCCGTTTGGGCAACACCCGGACCTAGCCTGGACTTGGGCAAGGGGTGCCAACCTGGGTTTTAGTTCTGGCACCAGGGATGGTTGTTTTGGGTGGGTGAAGTGGAAAGGACCTGGTCCGTCCCGTCCCGGTTATGTTTGTGCAAAGTTTAAGCAACCTGCCTCCTGTAAGGGAAGAAAACAAAATATTCTTGAAATGTAAATATGTTATTATACTTGTAATTGTTTTATTCTTTTATCTTTGCAGTAAAATTAAACCGGTGGTGGTCGGATAGCCCGTGGACGGTCTGTGTTTAACCAAGGGGGAGTGTGACGCCCTGGCAAAACCAGGTAGTCACAAATAGGCCCCCGCATAACACCTTCCCTCATTAGGAAACACACAGCCAACCAGTAAACCTTAGTCACCGTCCTTAGGGAAAGATAGACACACCAGTGGGGTGACCAGGGGGTTGGGACATGCCCACCCAGGGGTCCAGACAGCCCGAGGGCGGGAAAACAAGCAGAAAGTGTTTAGAGTTCAGTTTGAGAGGAGTGTGGGCTGGACCTAGGGGTATCTCCAGCAGTCAAGTCCAAGTTGAGTGGTGCCAGGGTAGGAGTCCTGGTGCCTTGGCTAGGACTAGAGGCAGACAGTGGTCTCTGTCAGCAGGAGACAGGAAGACGGCTCGGTCGAACCGAGGTGGACGAGGCCAGGGTTGTAGCCCGCCGATACCGACACGGGGAACCTACCCGGAAACCGTAGCACAAAGTGGGATACTCGGACCCTGAAGCCAGGACCAGAACCTACTGGAGCTGGTTAATTAACTGATTGAGGCCAGGACTAGATGTCCTGTCCCACCCAAAGTCCCTCATAGAAGACGACAGCCCATCGATTAGGGATAAGAGGTCACCGCCAGGGCCCATAGATCCCACAGGCCAGCATCTGCGGGCACAGGTCCTTAGGCCACATCCAGCCGGGAGCGGACTCCTACGTTTCAAACTGGGAAGTCATTTCTACTTAAAGCAGTGCAGGAAAAGGATAGAGATCACCAGCCGGGTGGGGGATCCCGAACTCAACCGGCCGCGGCACCGGCCACCACCACCTTGGTTTACGAGAGACTTACGTGTTTTACTGACAGTGAGTACACCAGCACCCTCTGCGGTCGTCATTCCCCCTGCATCAGAGCCATCGGGTCCTGGGGCCACCATCCCTGCCCACGGAGGGGTTAACATCTTGCTGCACAACATCTCCCCCGGGTGCCCCATAACCGCAGCGGTGGTGTCCCACCTCACCACACACCGTGGGTGGCGTCACGAACCTATTACAGCCTAGCCCGTACATCCTCCATTTTATTCGGCGTGTCCGCGAGACCCCTGGGTCCGGAGACCCTCAAGCCACCACCCCTGAAGGCCCGTATCCGAGCAGCGTCGCCTGCTGGGACAGGGGGGGGCACATAACTCTGTGGGGGCCAGAATAGGGGATACTATTACTCCACAATTGAAGAAAAGTCTAAAAATTCCGTTGATGGCCCAGACATCATTTAGCCACAATATGGGACGTTTCAACTGTATCGAGTCATAAAAGGTGGATACTATTACTGTATAAGGCCCTGTGCGCACTAGAAAATGGAATTTTGAAAAATCTGCAAAAAATCTGCACCGAAATCCGCATGCGGTATGTTGCGTATTGGTGCGGATTTGGTGCGGAATTGCCGCAGGTTGTTCCCTGCGGGACTTCACAGTTCTCCCCGCTCCTGCTGTCCGTGGTGCTGAAATCTCCGGGCCGTGCTTTTGTCCCACGCGGCTGCCTCCGGCACTCTGCTGTTTGCGGGTCAGCTGTGCACTGGATAACTGCATATGCATGAGCCAGCCTGAAGCAGGAGAGCAGTGTCCGGAGGAAGCCTCGCAGGAGAAGGTGAGTATAAGATCAGCGGTGACTTGAGTCAGCTGATATGCAGTGACCACTGGAGTCCTCCACCTGTCACTGCAAAGCACATCAGTGAAGTCACCGCTGAGCCCGGCGGCTCACTTCACTTGTGTCCTGACCCTCACAGTGAGCAGTCATGGTCTATGGCGCTCACTGTGAGTGCCAGGTGTAGCAGAGCTGGAAGCGTCATGGGACATCTTGTGGATTACATCGGACCTGGAGGGCTGTTATTAGGGGTTAATAAAGTGGTGAAAGAGGGGGCTTTTTGTCTTTTATTTCAAATAAAGGATTTTTGGGGTGTTTGTGCTTATTTACTTTCACTTACAGTTTAGTGATGAGGGGGTGTCATGTAAACGCCTGCCATCACTAAACTAGGAATTAAGTGTGCGTTACACGCTGCGACATCGCTACCAATATATCGTCGGGGTCACGTCGTTACTGATGCACGTCCGACGCCGGTAGCGACATCGCAGCGTGTGACACCAAGGAACGACGATCAACGATCGAAAAATCGTTAAAAAACGGTGATCGTTGACACGTCGCTCCTTTCCTTAATATCGTTGCTGCCACAGATACGATGTTGTTCATTGTTTCTGTGGCATCACACATCGCTATGTGTGACACCGCAGGATCGACGAACATCACCTTACCTGCGTCCACCGGCAATGAAGAAGGAAGGAGGTGGGCGGGATGTTACGTCCTGCTCATCTCCGCCCCTCCGCTTCTATTGGCCGGCCGCTTAGTGACGCCGCAGTGACGTCGCTATGACGCTGAATGCACCTCCCCCGTGAGGGAGGGATTGTTCGGCGGTCGCAGCGACGTCGCTGACAAGGTATGTGCGTGTGACGCTGCCGTAGCGATAATGTTCGCTACGGCAGCAAGCACCAAATCTCGCACGAACGACGGGGGCGGGTGCTATCGCGCTCGACATCGCTAGCAATTGCTAGCGATGTCGCAGCATGTAAAGTACCCTTTAGTGGCAGCTATGGGCTGCTGCCATTAACTCCTTCATTACCCCGATTGCCACCGCATCACTGCAACGGGAAGACCCGGGAAAAGTCCGGGACTGTCGCATCTAATAGATGCGGCAATTCCAGGCGGCTGCTGGCTGATATTTTTAGGCTGGGGGTCTCCCTATAATGTGGGGCTCCCCAGCCTGAGAATACCAGCCCCCAGCTGTGAGGCTTTATCCTGGCTGGTTATCAAAATTGGGGGGACTGCACGCTGTTTTTTTTAAATTTATTTATTTTACTGTACGCTATAGACCCGCCCACCGGTGGCTGTGATTGGTTGCACTGAGACAGCTGTCACTCAGCGTGTGGGTGTGTCTGCCTGCAACCAATCACAGCCACCGGTCAGCAGGGAAGGAGTGAATACGAGATGGAATAATGAGCCGGCTCTGGCAGATGAAAGAGCCGCCGCGGGAGCAGTGTGACAGCCGCCCGGTCATCGGTGAGTATGAAGCGCTTGCTCCTATCCCTTTGGGACAGATTCTGTTCCCCATAAACTTTATATGGGGAGCAGCATCTGGTCAGATATTGGGGATCAATCCTCCGCCGACCCAGAGTCAGCGGGTGATTGATCTGCCAGCCCTTGAAACCGCAGGTGCCTGCGGAAAAGAAGTGATATGCAATTATTTTTGCTGCGGGAATCCCGCAGCAAAACATGCAGCTGTCAAAATCCGCATAGTGCGCACAGCATTTTTTTTTCCCATAGGATTTGCTGGTGAATCACTGCAGAGATGTCATGAACATTTCATGCAGCGAAACATGCAGCAAATCCGCAGGAAATCCACGGCAAAAAACGGCAAGTGCGCACAGGGCCTTAGAGGCAGAAATGGAGTACTTTGCAACTGTATTGTTGCCACTGGAGAGTTGGCATTATTGTTGTGTTTGAGTACAAACATGGACATTATTCCTAGAAGGGGCACAAAGAGGAATTTTAGTATTACACAGGGGCCAGAAAAAGGGACATGTGCATAAATATTGTATGGCCCATGGGGGATATTTCTACTCTGAGAGGGTCACAAAGGGAGACATCACTACAATAATATATTTTATTTTTGTCGACACTATTACTATGGGAATATACTGTTACTATGCAGAGTACCAGGGTGATACAGTTGTATTTTTATCATTCATTTGGCACAGTGTAGAAGTGGAGGAAAAAGTGGGCAGGGTGCTGTAGCAGTGATCAATCTTAGATATATGCATACTACTTTCTGAAGAGCTGAGTCCTGGCTGAAGAAGTCATAGTGGTCTCGAGAGTTGTGTTGGGGCCATTAAACTGTTTGGAGGGCTATCAGGGCCCATTATACTGTTTGGAGGGCTATATGGGGCCATTACACTGTATGGAGGGCTATAGAGGGGCCAATTATAATGTTTGCTGGGCTATATGGGGGCCATTATACTGTTTGAAGGGCTATATGGGGCTATTAAACTGTGTGGAGGGTTATGTGGGGCCCATTATACTGTATGGAGGGTTATGTGGAGCCATTATACTGTATGGAGGGCTATGTGGGGGTCATTATAATGTTTGGAGGGCTAATAGGGGCAATTATGCTGTGTGCGGGCTATTATACAGTGTGGAGGGTTGTGTGAGGTCCATCATAACTGTGTGTAGAGGGCATCATACTATGTGGAGAGGTGTAGGGGTCATTATACTGTATGGAGGTCTGTGTTGGGGAACTGTGGGGAAATCATACTGTGTTGAGGTCACCATACTTTGTGGGACAGGGATGGTATTGTAGGGTCATCATCATACTGTATGAGTGGAGAAATTCACTATGGGGTAATCATACTGTGTTTGGGGGGCACTTTTGTTGGCAGCAGTTTTTATGGAGGCCATAAAAGTGGTATCTTACTATTAATATACTATTAGGTTTACATATATCTATGATACTGTAGATGTTGGGTACTGAATACTAATTTTTTGGGGACTAGTCACTACCAGGTTTACTTATACCCTGTATGTCAGAAGTGGCCTACCATTAGTACCAACTGTGCAGACTCACCCGGGCCCACAAGGTAGGGAGCCCCCTTGCACTTCCAAAACAGCAAGCAGCTTCTGCATCCATAAAGGAGTACATTATGATGGGCTATTGGACTGGTAAGGGGGCCATATACTGTTCTTGCAGAGGGGCCCTCTCCTGTCTGTGTCCGTTTCTGCTGTATGTGACATGTGTTTTATTACTGTAGCATTTGTAGTAATTTAGGAAAAAAGAACAGTCTAATAGTCTCCAGTGCGGGAGCTCAGATGATTGGGTTTATACTATCCAATTCCCCTCGACTTATCACATTTCCTCTGTTTTCAATCAATCAGTCCCCCTAGAGAACACCTTGTTCTTCACTGCTTTATGGGACATACTCTGACTACAAATGCCACTGGGAAAGGTGCAATGAGCAGAATGTTTCAGGCATTTAATTTATGCTTTTTAATATAAAGATCCAGCATTTTGTTTACTTCAATATAATTATCAGATTAAAGGGAGGCACTAATGGATGAATACTCAAGGGTCAGAAATCTCTAGAGATCTTCTCAATGAGACTCACAGAAAACTGTAAATACATTTCACTGAGGGTTGTCTTAGGGCCGGGTTCAAACAGCCATATTGTGCCGGCCACATCCGCAGATTGCAGACATGGCTGTCTCCTTGTGCAGCTCTGTGTGCTCGTCTGCACAGCAGACAAATGCAGGAGTCAACTATATACAGGGTCGGACTGGGGTGCCAGGGGCCTACCAGGGAAATTGCCTCTAGGGGCCCACACTATAGCTACCATAAACGTTTTTATTAGTTGATCATTTTCGGCTTCTCTCGGTATAATGTGCGCCTATTAGTAAACTCTACAGTGCGCAGAAGAGCCCTGTCCTGTGCCTGCAGATAGCGCAGAAGAGCCCTGTCCTGTGTTGAGGAGAGCCATAAAATGAAATACTTAATTAACCTCTGGACATAGAGCATTGTGGGAAATATGTCGATTTGCCTTACATAATTCAGGTTTCAGATCATATACATGACACAGATATAAAGGTGGCTGTCATTGCCTGTTTCTCCACACCTTGCCTGGAATGCAAGGAATGTCCAGGTGTAAGAAGATCCCATATAAGAGAAGACCAAACCAAAGATCAGATGACATTACAGACCAGACCATCCAGCATGGATCCACCAGATGACGTCCCTCCCATCACCATGGATCCATCCAATGATGTCATAGACCCGCCTACAATGACGCCCACCAATCAGCTCATGGACTAACACATTGTTCGACCCACTGACCAATGAACACATCCGGACATGCCCCTTTACAAGGTTATATCAGAGCAAGCTCAGTTGTAATAAAGCAGAGCATGGGCTGACTTCTGTCGAGGAAAGATGAATATCCGACTGTGTCTGATCTCATTTTTCAAGCATGCACTCGACCCACACCAATTAGACCAGGCAGTAGGCAACTAGTGATCTCTGGTTAAGAGTTCACCTTAACATTATGGTGCCCAACGTGGAGCCAATAGACGGAGACACCTGAAATCCTGATGAACCGGCAACTGGAATGGCATGACGTGCTGGACACCCCAGGAAACTGATCACTTCCTAACGAGAGTATGGTAAGTCTGCTGATTTTTCATAATCTGTAGTCTTCCCGTGGTCTCGGTGGGGTGTGTGGCACTGATTGCCTGACTGTGTCCGGTTTGTTGGGGTATCTGTTGACGGGCAGACGGGTCTCACGGCTATTGGCCATATTAATCTCGGAAGAACCGTCACATATTCAGTTGCCTGCTGTCTCTTCTGTATTTGTCTAGAGGGGTAGTTTGACTGATAGTTAGGATAGCAAGTGAGTTTTTGAGCGGTGTTTGGAAACGTGGAGGACACTCCATGTAGTACGGTTTTTGGTTGTTGCCTGTCATATGTTTTGCAGTTCTGGTGGAGATTTAAATAGAATTGTGGCTCGAGGCCTAGAGTGAATGACTCGGCGAGAGGCCTAGAGATAAAGCGCAAGTTTTAATTGGTCAGGTTAGGCACGTGTTTTTCACGAGCTCTCAAATTTGTTAATGGGAGCCGGTGTTATAGAGGCTAGTTAACATGTCCTCCAAGAGAGGCAGGTTAACGGAAGTCTGTGTTATAGAGGCTAGTTAACATGTCCTCCAAGAGAGGCAGGTTAACGGAAGTCTGTGTTGTAGAGGCTAGTTAACATGTCCTCCAAGAGAGGCAGGTTAACGGAAGTCTGTGTTGTAGAGGCTAGTTAACATGTCCTCCAAGAGAGGCAGGTTAACGGAAGTCTGTGTTATAGAGGCTAGTTATAAGTCCTCCAAGAGAGGCGAATAGGCCGGTATAGACACCTTGTAGTCAGGGGTGATACTAGGTGGTTTTTTATTAGGCTAGTTGTAAGTCCTCCAAGAGAGGCGAATCGGCCGGTATAGACACCTTGTAGTCAGTGGTGATACTAGGTATTTTTTTGTATATTACGGAACGCAGAAATCAGACAGGGACCACGTGGCAGTATAAGGAAGGATTTGGAAGTGTTTGCTGCAAACTGCAGGTTTTCTTTAGTGTTTCAGTTATTTGTCATCTCCCCCGTCTTTTTGTTTGTCTGTTTTTATCTGGTATGCATAGAGAAAGATTGCTTGTTTGGTGTTGTTTATCTTGAGAGAAAGATGGAAAAATTGATGAAGTGGTGTCTAGTTATGCCGGAAAGATCCGGATGAAAGTGGACTTTGTTGGGATGTGAGGACTCTAGGCCGCAATCCTGGGATAAACCATGTGCTAGTCATGGAGGCAGACATTTTAGGTAAGATTTTAAAATGGTGGACGAAGCACATGGCTGAGGCATGATTGAGACAAAGAAAACAAAGTGAGTCAGGGGTTTGTGTGAAGAAGACCATGTGCTCTGTAAATGTTTGAGCAATGGATTGGATGGAGTACTATATACTTAGACAGAAAAATAAGTGTTTTTATCTATAATTAGACTTAGATCTAGGACATATGTGTGTGTGTATAAATATATATATGTATAAGTACAGACTATAGAAAATGGGGAGACAGAGTTTGAGCAGATGTGAGGTCAGTTTTCCCTTTTCTCTGCCACATGTTCCTACAGATTTTAAAATGGTGGATGAAGCACATGGCTCAATGGAGTAGTACATACTTAGACAGAAAAATTAGTGTTTTTAACTGTACTTGGACCAGGACTGTGGATATGTAAATCTGTCTGTATATGTATAGAGTATGGAATATAGGCAGGAAGGATAATTGGTTACACTTGTAAGTTTAGCAGAAGTAAAATCAGTTTCTCCCTTCCCCCTCTCATGTGGTTCAACCGCCCTTACACAAAGAAGCCATGTGCTATTCTGGCAGTGGCCATTTTGTTAGTAAATCTGTATGGAGCCCTCCAGTGCAGCTGACAAAACTGCAGCCACTGAATAACATGAAGTGTTAGTAAATGTTTATAGCACTAAAAGATGGAACATTGAATGATTGGGTAGTTGTGGAAGACACTTAATATAGATCCAGTGTGCAGCTTGGATTGAGTCAGGACAGTCACAAGGAGGAATATCTTATTTAGTAAGCAATAAAATAAGAGAAAAACCTTAAAATAACGTACCTTTGCGGCAGATGTCATGATAAATAATACATATTCCAATTATGAATGTGGCGAATAATCCTGAGAGTTGAATGTTTTAAAAATAATTAAATAAATAAATAAATATATGGGAAAAGAGGTCGTAATGTTGAGTTGTCTTGCAGAAAGGAAAAAAATAAATAAATAAATAAATAAATAATAATTAAAAAAAAAAAAAAATCCAACAGAAAGAGGGAAATTGATTTCACTTGTGTCCAGGGAAATGAACAGTGTGTGTTACGGGGGGCTGTCTGATAATAACCGAAAGGAGTATCAGACAGTCAGGGTCCACCGTGCAAAGACTTTGCTGCAGACTATGGCAGAGTGCAATACCTCTGTTAACTCACAGAAGGATATAATAAGTAAGTAAAGCAATTCCTCCCTTACTTGGAGGGTGTGTGGAATGATCTCTGTTAATAATCACAGAGACAAAGGCAATGTGTGCGAAATGGCACCTACCTAGGTCCGCTCTTCTAGTGGTGAAAAAGAGACGAACAGCAGCATAAGCCGCACAAAGCTCCTACCTGCGTTCGCTCCACTAGTGTGCGAGGACACGAACCACTAGATATGGCACCTGCCTAGGTCCGCTCTTCTAGTGGTGCAAAAGAGACGAACAGCAGCGTAAGCCGCACAAAGCTCCTACCTCTGTTCGCTCCCCTAGTGTGCGAGGATACGAACAACTGCCAGACGCAGTATAAGGAACGTTACCCTAGCGGCAACGTCCACCTACGAGTAGAATCACAAGGCCCAGCCAGACCATGTGCCTCAGGCACCTGCCTATGTCCGCTCCCCTAAGAGGTAAGGATACGGACAGCAGCCGAAGCTGTAAGGTATAAGAACGCTACCCTGCCGGTAGCGCTCACCTAGCATAGACAGAGGAATGCCTAGAGGAACGCGCACAGAGCGTCTACTCATATGCATGAACCAAGAGGACTGAGCACCATGCGGCGTGTGTCAGGGTCTTATATAGATTCTGTGCCTCATCCAAGATGGAGGACACCAGAGCCAATCCGCTGCCAGAACGACAGAAGTGACGTCATGCTGGCCTATCACCGAGCAAGACGTCACAAGCACATGACCAGCGACCAATCGGCATAGAAGGTGTCAGAGACATGTGACCTCGTGTCAGCGATGATGTCACCCGCACATGTGCAATGGCTCCAAGATTGGACTTAGTCTCCGGCGCTCGCACATGTGCAGTAGCAAGAAATCTGGACTTAGTCTCCAGCGCTCGCACATGTGCAGTAGCAAGAAATCTGGACTTAGTCTCCAGCGCTCGCACATGTGCAGTAGCAAGAAATCTGGACTTAGTCTCCAGCGCTCGCACATGTGCAGTAGCAAGAAATCTGGACATAGTCTCCAGTGCTCGCAGCAACCGTAACAGTACCTCCCCCTCAAGGGCCCCCCTCCCGGCGACGCAGGTAATCGGCAACTAAGTCGGGAGCATGGACAGCCTCCTCAGGCTCCCAAGAGCGATGTTCCGGGCCATAGCCCTCCCAATCTATCAAGAAGAACCTGCGCCCTCTAACCATCTTAGAACCAACTATGGCTCGGACCTCATAGCTAGAGCGAGAGGAATCAGAGGCAGGAGAGTGCACTTCACGAGCGTGAGGTAAAATAGCCGGCTTTAGCAGTGAGACATGGAATTTGTCATGAATCCTAAGATGGACAGGTAACTTCAATTGATAGACTACAGGATTTACCTGTCGAAGAACCTCATAAGGACCCAGGAAGCGAGGAGCAAATTTGACAGAGCTCACTCTAAGTCTCACGTGTTTTGCAGAGAGCCACACAAAGTCCCCTGGAGAAAAGACAGGAGCCGGGCGACGAAACCGATCGGACACCGTCTTCATACGGTCCTTAGCTGCTTGGATCGACTCTTGAGTCCGATCCCAAACCTCTCTGGCATTAGTTGCCCAGTCGGCCACAAGAGGAGGAGGTGCAGCAGCGGGAAACGGTACCGGTACCCTAGGGTGTTGCCCATTATTGAGTACGAACGGTGTCTGCCCAGTGGCCTCAGCCAGCGAATTGTTAAGGGCAAATTCTGCCCAGGGTAGGAGGGAGGACCAGTTATCGTGGTTCTCAGCAACAAAGTGTCGAAGGTATATAATCATAGATTGATTGGTACGTTCAACCAAACCATTAGTCTCCGGATGGTATGCCGAAGAGAGATTCAACTCAATTTGCAGAAGGCTACAAAGATCTCGCCAGAAACGGGAAGTAAATTGCGGGCCTCTATCACAAATGATACGATCTGGCATCCCGTGAAGCCTAAAGACATGCTTGAGGAATAGTTTGGCTAGTACCCTGGAAGATGGGATTCTCGATAACGGTACGAGATGAACCATCCGGGAGAAATGGTCCGTAATGACCCACACAAATCTATGTCCCTGTGAACATGGAAGATCACCCACAAAGTCCATGCCTACCACCTCCCATGGTCTATCTGGCACTGGTAAAGGATGCAAGAGCCCAGCCGGTCTCTGCCGTAATGGACGGTTGCGAGCACACGAGTAGCAGGAACCGACATATCTCTTGACGTGGCTGGCTAAGTGTGGCCACCAATACCACCTCTCCAGTAACTCTCGTGTCCGCCTAATACCAAAATGCCCACCCACCTTTGAGGTGTGGGCCCATGACAGTATATCATTCTGTCGATCAGGCGGAACAAAGGTCTTGCCCGGTGGGATTTGGTCTAACGTCACAGGGGAGAGCGTATGAAAAACCCTGGAGGGAAGGATAAGACGAGGTTCGTCAATCTCTTCCTGGGTAGAAAGCATAGAGCGAGACAGGGCGTCTGCCTTGTTATTCTTACTCCCAGACAGATAGTTGATGGAGAAGTGAAAGCGGGAGAAAAACAAGGACCAGCGGGCTTGGCGAGGATTCAGACGCTGAGCGGTTTGTAAGTACGTCAGATTCTTATGGTCTGTATAGACCTGGAAAGGATGTTTCGCTCCTTCCAGCAAGTGACGCCACTCCTCCAAGGCTAATCTCAAGGCGAGCAGTTCCCTATCCCCAATGGTATAGTTTCTCTCTGCCGGTGAAAAGGTTTTAGCAAAGAAGAAACACGGCCTTTTTCTACCTGCACCGTTCTTTTGATACAAGACCGCACCAGCACCCACTGAAGAGGCATCAACCTCTAAGAGGAAGGGCTTATTCTCATCGGGTCTTTGAAGAACGGGAGCAGTTGAAAAGTGTCTTTTTACTGCCTCAAAAGCCTGAGATGTCTCAGTAGACCAGGCTTTGGGATTAGCACCTTTCTTAGTCAAGGCCACCAAAGGGGCCACCAAAGTAGAAAAATGGGGTATGAACTGCCTGTAATAATTTATGAATCCTAAGAAGCGTTGCACCGCCTTCAAGGAATGAGGTTCGGACCATTGCAGGACAGCAGAGAGCTTCGCAGGATCCATAGCCAGACCCTCTTGTGAGATAATGTAACCCAAAAAAGGCAATGAGGACTGCTCGAATACACATTTCTCGAGTTTAGCAAACAATGAGTGCTCCCTTAAACGGGAAAGGACACGAACGACATCCTGACGATGAGTCTCCAGATCAGGAGAAAAAATCAGGATGTCGTCTAGATATACCACTACTGAGGATAACAGTAAATCCCTGAACACATCGTTTACGAAGTCCTGAAATACTGCGGGTGCATTACATAACCCAAAAGGCATGACGAGGTATTCATAGTGACCGTCTCGGGTGTTAAAAGCGGTCTTCCATTCGTCACCCTTTCGAATTCATACCAAGTTATACGCACCCCGCAGATCCAACTTCGTAAAAACTTGAGCTCCTCTCAGTCTGTCAAACAGCTCCGAAATTAAAGGTAATGGGTATTTGTTCTTTATTGTGATTGCGTTGAGACCCCTGTAATCTATGCAGGGACGCAAATCACCCTCTTTCTTCCGAACAAAGAAAAACCCAGCTCCCGCGGGAGAGACAGACTTACGAATGAACCCCTTCTCTAAACTCTCTCTTATATAGGTCGACATGGCCTCCGACTCAGGTATCGACAGGGGGTAAACCCTGCCTTTAGGTGGAACCGAACCTGGGATAAGGTCTATGGCACAGTCATACGGCCTATGGGGTGGAAGAACCTCAGCACCCTGTTTGGAGAACACGTCAGCGAAATCCAAATAGGGTGTAGGTATGGGAGAGAGATCAGTTGATGCAACCGCAACGACCTTAGGTGGTAAGGGAAGACATCGGGACTGACATTTCGAACCCCAACTAATAATGCTGTCAGACTCCCAGTCAATGTGAGGAGCATGAGTCCGAAGCCATGGAAGACCCAGAAGGACATCGTCTATACCCTCAGGCAAAACAAGAAAAGAAATCTCCTCTATGTGACCCTGAGACAGGGAAAGGCGCAAGGGAACTGTCCTCAATGTAATGGAGTCAGACAACATAGTTCCATTAACAACACGGACAGGAATAGGCGCCTCTAACATGATAGAGGGAATATTGTGTCCCTTTACAAATCCTGAGGACACAAAAATCCCGTCAGCTCCGGAATCCACAAAAGCCATAATAGGCCATGTATTCTCAGATAACGAGAGCTGACCTGGGATACAACACTTAGAGGGTGCAGAAGACGTCTCTAGTAACCCCCCTCTAATGGTTACTAGGCCATGGAGTTTCCCTGACGACTAGGACACTTGTTGGCATAGTGCCCAGCCTGACGACATACGTAACATATAGGAGGACCAGACTTGCGTAGTCTGGAGAACGTATGACCTAACTCCATAGGAGTGGGAGATGTTTCAGATGCTGAGGAAGATGGTAGTGGACCCTCAACAACTGGAATAGCCCGATGCTTAGGGCGTGAGGAAGAGACCTCGAGTCTACGTTCCTTATGGCGTACATCGATCCTCTATACTCTTGAGCCGTGACTCAAGTACTTGTATGTAACGGTGTAACTGCTGATATTCTGCCATAACTGCCAGACCCTTGGCTCAGTCCTAATGTTACGGGGGGCTGTCTGATAATAACCGAAAGGAGTATCAGACAGTCAGGGTCCACCGTGCAAAGACTTTGCTGCAGACTATGGCAGAGTGCAATACCTCTGTTAACTCACAGAAGGATATAATAAGTAAGTAAAGCAATTCCTCCCTTACTTGGAGGGTGTGTGGAATGATCTCTGTTAATAATCACAGAGACAAAGGCAATGTGTGCGAAATGGCACCTACCTAGGTCCGCTCTTCTAGTGGTGAAAAAGAGACGAACAGCAGCATAAGCCGCACAAAGCTCCTACCTGCGTTCGCTCCACTAGTGTGCGAGGACACGAACCACTAGATATGGCACCTGCCTAGGTCCGCTCTTCTAGTGGTGCAAAAGAGACGAACAGCAGCGTAAGCCGCACAAAGCTCCTACCTCTGTTCGCTCCCCTAGTGTGCGAGGATACGAACAACTGCCAGACGCAGTATAAGGAACGTTACCCTAGCGGCAACGTCCACCTACGAGTAGAATCACAAGGCCCAGCCAGACCATGTGCCTCAGGCACCTGCCTATGTCCGCTCCCCTAAGAGGTAAGGATACGGACAGCAGCCGAAGCTGTAAGGTATAAGAACGCTACCCTGCCGGTAGCGCTCACCTAGCATAGACAGAGGAATGCCTAGAGGAACGCGCACAGAGCGTCTACTCATATGCATGAACCAAGAGGACTGAGCACCATGCGGCGTGTGTCAGGGTCTTATATAGATTCTGTGCCTCATCCAAGATGGAGGACACCAGAGCCAATCCGCTGCCAGAACGACAGAAGTGACGTCATGCTGGCCTATCACCGAGCAAGACGTCACAAGCACATGACCAGCGACCAATCGGCATAGAAGGTGTCAGAGACATGTGACCTCGTGTCAGCGATGATGTCACCCGCACATGTGCAATGGCTCCAAGATTGGACTTAGTCTCCGGCGCTCGCACATGTGCAGTAGCAAGAAATCTGGACTTAGTCTCCAGCGCTCGCACATGTGCAGTAGCAAGAAATCTGGACTTAGTCTCCAGCGCTCGCACATGTGCAGTAGCAAGAAATCTGGACTTAGTCTCCAGCGCTCGCACATGTGCAGTAGCAAGAAATCTGGACATAGTCTCCAGTGCTCGCAGCAACCGTAACAGTGTGTTTCTGGCTTTTGGGGGAAGGAGCAACTTTTAGAGATAAAAAAAAAAATAAATAAAAAAAAACCTGTAGTGCAGGCTTATTATCTCACCTTCGATCTATTGTGAGAGCAGCCCAAGAGAAAAAAAAAAAGGGAGCTTTCTGCATTTAATTCATTGCAATTTATATTGGAAAAAGGTCATTGACAATAGTTTTATTTTACTAATTTTATCCCAAAGAAATAAAAGTTAACTGTGGACATGTTTAGATTCATTGATAGCTTTTCAAGCATAGAATTCTGTTAGATAATTTTTCTATGGCAAATCAACATTTTGTTTTCCCACATGGCCAGTTTATTTGTTCTAGATTCTTTTATCCCTTCAAGTTATAGGACAGTATCACAGAGATGCTGATAATCTCCTCAATGTTTCAAATATGAACGCCCCTACATCCAATATCCAGAGGTTGTGCTACGTTATTATTATAGTTATTAATAATAATAATCATAATAATAATCATTTATTAATAATTACAATAATTTGATTTAAGGAATGTGGATGATTTATGGAATTCTGTGTTTTATATTTAATGTATTGAATCATCTGCTTTCTTTTTATAGAAAGAATGATTGCAGTGCAGATTTCTGTGGTCCAAGCAAAGGTTATAAAAGCCATTGAAAGGGTTTTCCATTATTACGTTACAGATAAAAACAATATTTCTGGTGTTCCCGATTAGGTACAATCTACACAATGTGACTTTTGTGCCTAAATGTAGAGCTCCGGGGCCACACACTTTTTGAATCTAATTATGTTTTGGATAATAGATTCATAAAGGGGGGGAAAGATGATGTGGAAAGTCACACATTATTTAAGGTTTTAATTTGTTCATCGATTGAGTTTTTCTATTAAGTCGTTTTTATATTTTTATCTGTAAGGAAGATACAGCAGACAGACATATCTCATGATTGCTCTGATGTAACAAGAATTGTCAGGTTTTGAACATGTCTCAGATGAGCCCATTGCTAATGCAGATTTTGAGTTTTTCCGTAGATGGATCCAGATACCAAGATGCTGGTTGATTCTGCACTGGATATGCTGAGGTTACACAACATGAGGTATTAAAAATCAAACTACTCCTCTCTCATCGGAATAGGAGAATGAGATGAAGATTTGCGATCACTGTGGTTTGTAGAGCGGAAAGGGGTAAGATAGTCAAAATGTGGATATAGGCAGCAGCCGGAGGAGATGCTCGCACAGGTGCACAACAAAGAAGCAGTGAATGGGCCTAGAGTTGAGAGTCCTTATACAAAGCAGACCAGTACCTCGGTGGCTCCTGTCACGTCGTCCGTGACATTGGTCACTACTTGTGTTCTTAAATCCTTACAGGAACAAGCAATTCAGCAAGGAACGGAGTGTGAGACGCAGGGAGCCGGTGACTGAGGAAGGTCTGTGAATAAAGGGCGGTAAGCTTTCTCTGCCATGAGAGCTCTACTCAATAATGGCCCAGGTAACCCATGTGACAAAGGTGTTGGGATGGACAAGATCTGGTCAGCACCACTGCTCAGTACCCAGGTGGCCAGACACATCCAGTCTTGTAAGACGTGTGCCTATTAAGGTAGAAAAACTGTAAAGACCTTGTAGAAACACCCCCCTCATCCGCTCTACTGCTCCGGTGATTGCAGATTAGTCATATACATCTACCATGAGTAGGTTTATATGAGTTTTGTGCGTGTTGAGTGAATTTCTTTTCAGGTCTGCTCTGAAACATATCCAGTGTGGAAAACGTTACTGCTGAAAAACTCATGATGCTGGTGGTATGTAAAAATGGAGTTCCTAAAAAGCGGTAAAAGTACATATTCTATAGCAGAGGTCACTATAGAGATCAGTACCTGGGGATGCCCCTGATGAACCCCTGTCTGCCACTGCGAAGAGGGGAGAAACGCGTTGGGATTCTTTCATGCTAAGTGTCTGACAAATATGCATTTATTTTATTAGCCTGAGTGTGAATTGTACAGTGGAGAGTCTGTGATTGGACGAGATTTCCTCATGACTTTACCTGGCCTTATTATTGTATTTATACAGTGGGTACATGTTATACATGTGAGATATTTAATTTATTTTAGGGTTTGGTCCTTGAATTTGCTGTATCATATTGATTTAAGCTACAAACAGCTATGTAAAATACAGAGTGTGAATATTTAATCTTTTGGAAGGAATTGGATATATATAATTGCATAATGACGCCCCTTTATCCCCTGTATCTCACGGTTTCTATATTCCCTCACTGACATTAGCAGCACGTATTAGCTTAGCAGTGTAGGGATAGGGAGGGCGAGCCGTCGGTGAGTGGGGGCGCCAATTCGCCTTATAGGGTGCCGACCTCCGCTGCGAGGTAGGGAGAGTTTAGGGCTATTGCCCCAATCCCTGCCCCTCCTTTATTGGAATATCTAATTGTGTCTATAGTCACATGGGTGGATGTTGTTTGGAATTTTAATGATTATAACATAAACATGTAATGATCCACAAGATAATGGTGAACGCTGTAAATCATGTAACAAATGTTCGTTTTCCTTAATAATTAGATCTTTACATAAGGTATTTTTGGTTTAGTACCTAGAACGTGATTATATTTCTCACAGATACTGCAGATACAGTGTGATATCCTGACCGGTGATGTACGAGCCGTATACAACTGCCTGTATAGTGTGTTAAACATGTGTATCCTCCAATTCCAGATCCTTAATCAGTGTCAGGAGCACGTGGTCTCAAGCCAGGAGACCGGGTGATCCTAAAAAGACAAGTCAGAATGATCCCTGAGTCAGAATCAGGTGGACCGATCCAGCTTATCCCAACCGCAGCAACTTCCATGAAGCTTGACGGAAAACCCATCTGGAGACAACAACCACTGTAAAGAGTCCATTGTACCAGCAGAATGAGGGTCACAACACACATAGTGCTGGATTATCTCACATAGAACCTTATGGAGAATTTCTGGATTGGGGATGATACATGGGAAATAACCATAATAAGGGAACATTGGGTACAGGAACATTACACAAATAAGGGCTCATGGTGGAAAAAACATTATCTGACCTGAACCAATCAATTATTTTAAGGGTTTAAGTGACTTTTTAAGGATAACATACACTTAGGGGTGCTTCACACACAGCGAGCTCACTGCCGAGATCGCTGCTGAGTCACGCTTTTTGTGACGCAGCAGTGACCTCATTAGCGATCTCGCTGTGTGTGACACTGAGCAGCGATCTGGCCCCTGCTGCGAGATCGCTGCTCGTTACACACAGCCCTGGTTCGTTTTCTTCAAAGCCGCTCTCCTGCTGTGACACACAGATCGCTGTGTGTGACAGCAAGAGAGCGACAAATGAAGCGAGCAGGGAGCAGGAGCCGGCGTCTGACAGCTGAGGTAAGCTGTATCCAAGATAAACATCGGGTAACCAAGGTGGTTACCCGATATTTACCTTAGTTACCAGCCTCTGCAGCTCTCACGCTGCCTGTGCTGCCGGCTCCGGCTCTCTGCACATGTAGCTGCTGTACACATCGGGTTAATTAACCCGATGTGTACAGCAGCTAGGAGAGCAAGGAGCCAGCGCTAAGCAGTGTGCGCGGCTCCCTGCTCTCTGCACATGTAGCTGCATTACACATCGGGTTAATTAACCCGATGTGTACTGTAGCTAGGAGAGCAAGGAGCCAGCGCTCAGTGTGCGCGGCTCCCTGCTCCCTGCTCACACTGGTAACTAATGTAAACATCGGGTAACCATACCCGATGTTTACCTTAGTTACCAGTCTCTGCAGCTTCCAGACGGCGGCTCCGTGCAAGCGCAGCGTCGCTTGCACGTCGCTGCTGGCTGGGGGCTGTTCACTGGTCGCTGGTGAGATCTGCCTGTTTGACAGCTCACCAGCGACCATGTAGCGATGCAGCAGCGATCCTGACCAGGTCAGATCGCTGGTCGGATCGCTGCTGCATCGCTAAGTGTGAAGGTACCCTTATAGGTAACTGGTATTGTTTTATTTGTTGGTATTTGAAGCCGTAAAAGTGCTACTCTGTGTTACTGAAGGTAATCGGATCCATGTGTAAGGGAAATCTTGTTAAAGGCCTCCTGGTGGTAGATTATAGACCCGAGACAAGAAGAGATCCATTAGTGTTGTGATACAATCAGGTGTATTCGGGTAGAAAAGTCTCGAAGACGCAGACAGCACTCAGATGTTGACTGAGATTCAGTCTTTCAGAAACAGTAACGCTAAAAGCTGCAGCATAACAGTAAGAAGCTTATTCTTACAATTGCCTTACTCTTTCTTATCGATTAATCTCAAAATCTTCGGTATTAAATAGTCTGTTCTAAGGACTGGTTCGTTACCTGTGCCTCTGTGAACTGTGTGTGCGGGATGTGATCAACTCTCTGATTAGCAGTCTGTACCAGCGGGGGGCAAAGGCTTAGCATTGCTTGTATAGCGGATAGAAAAATGAAAAGGTTGCAGTTAAAGCATTAGAGCTGATGCGTTAGAGGACCACGGTAGGGTCAGAAGGTTAATAAAGTATTTAGGGGGGACTGTTGAGGAGAGCCATAAAATGAAATACTTAATTAACCTTTGGACATAGAGCATTGTGGGAAATATGTCGATTTGCCTTACATAATTCAGGTTTCAGATCATATACATGACACAGATATAAAGGTGGCTGTCATTGCCTGTTTCTCCACACCTTGCCTGGAATGCAAGGAATGTCCAGGTGTAAGAAGATACCATATAAGAGAAGACCAAACCAAAGATCAGATGACATTACAGACCAGACCATCCAGCATGGATCCACCAGATGACGTCCCTCCCATCACCATGGATCCATCCAATGATGTCATAGACCCGCCTACAATGACGCCCACCAATCAGCTCATGGACTAACACATTGTTCGACCCACTGACCAATGAACACAAGGTTATATAAGAGCAAGCTCAGTTGTAATAAAGCAGAGCATGGGCTGACTTCTGTCGAGGAAAGATGAATATCCGACTGTGTCTGATCTCATTTTTCAAGCATGCACTCGACCCACACCAATTAGACCAGGCAGTAGGCAACTAGTGATCTCTGGTTAAGAGTTCACCTTAACACTGTGCCTGCGTATATCGCAGGATTTCTTGTAGCCTCTTATTTATTGTAGTTAATAATGGAATCTGTTATTTACAGTCAGTCGCAGTTTTTCTTACACACGGACATTCCTTGTCCTAGGAAAACCACCGAGTCCATCAGCCAAATAATATTCAAAGAGAAGCAAAATGTTATCCAGCATCTTCATATGGAAAAGATGACTAAAATGAATCCACCTCTGCCTCTGTGTCGCCCTGGGCAAGCCAGGGGACACAGGTCACAACACCACCACACCCCACACTCCAGGTAGGCACATCACAGCTAACCAGAAATCCTTGTTGCCTTCCTCCAGGAGTTTGATGATGCACACCAGGGGGTGGGCCAGGCGGTTGGCTCCGCCCACCGAGGAGCTCACAACTCTGGAGGCGGGAACACCAGGCAGATGAGCTCAGGAGATAGCTCAGGGAGGAGCAGGAGTGAGGAGCTAAGTGGAGGAGTTAAGAAAGTGAAAGTAGAAAAGTGGAAAAAGGAGGAAAGCAAGTGAAGTGACAGAAGAGAAAGAAAGCCTGAAGGGTCCAGCTTTGTGTAGGGCCAGATCAGCAAGGTCAGCAACGGTGGTGACTGTCTGGAGGGGGACCGTTTGGAAGTTCCTGGAAGGACCCCGTTGGCTGTGTGCCCGGTGGTCTGGAGCAGTGTTCCGAAGGGCAGTCAGCACCAGGGCAGGGGCCTCTCGGACCCCGGCAAGGCTAGGAGTCGCCAAATTTGCCGAATCCGTCAGTGACGGGGACGCAGATCCCCCAACAACCAAGTCCCGATTGAAGGCAACAGCCCAACCTGAAGCAGAGAGACACCGCCACTGCCACGGCACCAGTTTCTCAGGGCCAGCACCTGCGGGCAAAGTGTAGAGCTCCTCCGGCCCAGATTGCAGCCGGGGAGCGGGTAACCGGAGGGAATCCACCGCTACCACAAGTCAACCATAGGTGCAAGGAAGAGGGACATCACCGTCACCTACCGGGAGTGCAGGTGCAGCCGTCTGTGGGACCGTCCTACCAGCCGTTTGGTTTACCGTACAAACTGTGTCCACGTCTCAGGCTGAGTGAGTACCACAGTGCCGCAAGGCACAGCGCTGCCCCCGCGCCCCTGCGCCCACCTGGCCGTACACTTTACATTTCTTCACTGGGCCCCGGGATCACCAACCCCTACCCACGGAGGGGCAACACAACACCTGGCTGCTCCGCATCACCATCCCCGGGACCCCCATACTGAGCAGCGGTGGTGCAATCACCACAACCGTGGGTGGCGTCACGAACTATCACAATCCCCACACCCAACCACAAACCCCTTTTCACTCACGGGCGAGGAGTGTCGCTCGAGAAACCCCGGGATCCGGCCCACAGCTCGAGCCACCACTGAGCAGCTGCCGGACCCGAGCAGAAGGGGTGAGCGTAGTGTGCCGACACCCTCCTCCCCGCCCGCGACACCTCCATCTATCCACCATATAGGGTCTGCCCTAACTGACTTGGGAACTCCCCTATAGAGTCAGTACGTGGAGGTGTGAGGCATTACCACCCAATACTCTTCCATGTGGAGACTGGTGAATTCTCTTCTCTTTCCACCCTCACACATTACATCATTATCAGTAATGATCGGCCCCCAGTGTCTGTACTGGATGTGACCAGTCATTCTGTGGGGACAGAGGCCTAGAAAAGCCGCACTATGGTTTCCAAATTAGTGTTACATGTTGGATAAACCCTTTATTAGTCCTGTGTATTCTGACAACACTGCTCTATGGGCAGTTCATGTAATTTTTTTTTTTTACATATACAGTATTTATACTGAAGCCCCTCCTGTACTATTATCACATATAGAAGCCGCCTAAAGAGTAATTACATATAGCCTAACACTGGGGTACAGAATAATGACACTGACACTGTGAGTACAGAATAATGACACTGACACTGCGGGTACAGGATAATGACACTGACACTGGGGGTACAGGATAATGACAGTGACACTGGGGGTACAGGATAATGACACTGACACTGGGGTACAGGATAATGACACTGACACTGGGGGTACAGGATAATGACACTGACACTGGGGGTACAGGATAATGACACTGACACTGGGGGTACAGGATAATGACACTGACACTGGGGGTACAGGATAATGACACTGATACTGGGGGTACAGGATAATGACACTGACTGTTACGGGGGCTGTCGGATAATAAGGGAATGGAAGGCTATCCGACAGTCAGGGTCCACCGGGCAGAGGATAGGGGAAACCTGTACCACCAAAGCGGTACTGACACTGTTGCGTCACAGTGTCACCAAGACCAATAGCGGCGTATACTGTTTAAGTCACAGCGACTACCTTATTAGAATAACATAGGAGTGGAAATGCAAAAGAGTGAGGAATACAACATAAAAGTGCATAGAAGTCTCACAGTCTGTGAGCGTGAAAGCACCTGTCTCAGTTAACAGTCACAGAGACTAGGTGTAGTGTGTGCAATATGGCACCTACCTATGTCCGCTCCACTTGTGGTGCAAGGATACGGACAGCAGCAAGGCTGCTAGCTTGAAACTCCTGCCTATGACCGCTCCCCTAGTGTGCGAGGATACGGACTGCTGCAGGAGGCAGCGTAGTGGAGTGTTACCCTAGAAGGCAACGACCACCTAACCTACCTATGTCCGCTCCACTAAGGTGCGAGGACACGGACAACAGCATAAGCTGCAAGGTACAAGAGCGTTACCCTACCGATAACGCTCACCTAGATAGAATAGGTGCCGCAAGGGACATGCACAGAGCGTCTACTCCTATGCAGGAACCAAGAGGACTGAGCGCCGGGCGGCGTGCGTCAGGGTCTTATATAGACTCTGTGCCTCATCCAAGATGGAGCACACCAGAGCCAATCCGCTGCCACAATGACAGCAATGATGTCACGCTGGCCTATCACCAAGCAAAGCGTCACAAGCACATGACCTGCGACCAATCGGCATAGAAGGTGTCAGAGACATGTGACCACGTGTCACAAGCACATGACCAGCGGCCAATCAGCTTAGAAGGTGTCAGAGACATGTGACCTCATGTCAGCGATGATGTCACCCGCACATGTGCAATGGCTCCAAGATAGGACTTAGTCTCCAGCGCTTGCACATGTGCAGTAGCAAGAAATCCGAACATAGTCTCCAGTGCCACAGCGACCGTAACACTTACACTGGGGGTACAGGATAATGACACTGACACTGGGGGGTACAGGATAATGACCCTGACACGGGGGTACAGGATAATGACACTGACACTGGGGGTACAGGATAATGACACTGATACTGGGGGTACAAGATAATGACACTGATACTGGGGATACAGGATAATGACATTGACACTGGGGGTACAGGATAATGACACTGACACTGGGGGTACAGGATAATGACACTGACACGGGGGGTACAGGATAATGACACTTACACTGGGGGGTACAGGATAATGACACTGACACTGGGGGTACAGGATAATGACACTGACACTGGGGGTACAGGATAATGACACTGACACGGGGGGTACAGGATAATGACACTTACACTGGGGGGTACAGGATAATGACACTGACACTGGGGGGTACAGGATAATGACACTGACACGGGGGGTACAGGATAATGACACTGACACTGGGGTACAGGATAATGACACTAACACTGGGGGGTACAGGATAATGACACTGACACTGGGGGTACAGGATAATGACACTGACACTGGGGGGTACAGGATAATGACACTGACACGGGGGGTACAGGATAATGACACTGACACTGGGGGTACAGGATAATGACACTGACACTGGGGGTACAGGATAATGACACTGACACTGGGGGGTACAGGATAATGACATTGACACTGGGGTACAGGATAATGACACTGACACTGGGGGTACAAGATAATGACACTGACACTGGGGGGTACAGGATAATGACACTGACACTGGAGTACAGGATAATGACACTGACACTGGGGTACAGGATAATGACACTGTCACTGGGGGGTACAGGATAATGACACTGACACTGGAGTACAGGATAATGACACTGACACTGGGGTACAGGATAATGACACTGACACTGGGGGTACAGGATAATGACACTGACACTGGGGGGTACAGGATAATGACATTGACACTGGGGGTACAGGATAATGACACTGACACTGGGGGTACAGGATAATGACACTGACACTGGGGGGTACAGGATAATGACATTGACACTGGGGTACAGGATAATGACACTGACACTGGGGGTACAAGATAATGACACTGACACTGGGGGGTACAGGATAATGACACTGACACTGGGGGTACAGGATAATGACACTGACACTGGCGTACAGGATAATGACACTGACACTGGGGGGTACAGGATAATGACACTGACACGGGGGGTACAGGATAATGACACTGACACTGGGGGTACAGGATAATGACACTGACACTGGGGGGTACAGGATAATGACATTGACACTGGGGTACAGGATAATGACACTGACACTGGGGGTACAAGATAATGACACTGACACTGGGGGTACAGGATAATGACACTGACACTGGGGGTACAAGATAATGACACTGACACTGGGGGTACAGGATAATGACACTGACACTGGAGTACAGGATAATGACACTGACACTGGGGTACAGGATAATGACACTGTCACTGGGGGGTACAGGATAATGACACTGACACTGGAGTACAGGATAATGACACTGACACTGGGGTACAGGATAATGACACTGACACTGGGGGTACAGGATAATGACACTGACACTGGGGGGTACAGGATAATGACATTGACACTGGGGGTACAGGATAATGACACTGACACTGGGGGTACAGGATAATGACACTGACACTGGGGGGTACAGGATAATGACATTGACACTGGGGTACAGGATAATGACACTGACACTGGGGGTACAAGATAATGACACTGACACTGGGGGGTACAGGATAATGACACTGACACTGGGGGTACAGGATAATGACACTGACACTGGGGTACAGGATAATGACACTGACACTGGGGGGTACAGGATAATGACACTGACACGGGGGTACAGGATAATGACACTGACACTGGGGTACAGGATAATGACACTTGATGTCAAAGAATGGGAAAGCTGAGGACAAGATGGATATCTATCAGACCATAGAAAAAATGGATGATTAGGAGGAAAAGAGCCTCTTTCCCTCAGCACAGCACCCAGCTTTCCCAATCCCATCCCATGCTGTGACTGCTGCTATCCCTCTTTCCCTAATCCCTACTACTGATATATGGCTACTGTGTGGACTTCACTCACATCATGCAGCACCCCCCAAATCACACGGCACACACCCTTTTCCGTATATTACTATTATTATATTACCCCCCTCTCAAACACACTGAAATCGCATGTGTCACACACCCTGTATCCCTTAACACCCCTCTGTCACAGTCTGGACCCCCCCCATTTGCCACTCACCCTGCACCCCCCCCATGTCCCACTCATCCCCCCCCTCACCGGTCACTTCTTCCTCGACACATCATCCCTGAACGGCAGCTCCTGCCCGGCTCCTCCCACACGGTCACATGGGCATGAGTCATCTCAGGTCCTGCACCACTAGAATGCATCTTCTTCCTCTCGGATGGATCCTGTTCTGCCCCTGCGGCGCTGCATCTCAAACCTCCGGGTGCCTCCAGGTCAGGAGCGCCCCTTTTATCCCCCCTGTCATCTGACTGCTGCCTGCAGCCTGCATACAATATTATCACCTGTGGTGGCGTATGGCGAGCCGCGGCCGCAGGCATTGTAATACACCCGGCGGGGGGCCCTGCAGTCTGCCGGTGACAGCATAGATTACAAACAAGAGCAGGGCCTACCGGGGGTTTCCCCGGTACCCCGCCACACCAGACCGAGCCTAACCGTATACATACACTGATCTGGTTCGTAAATCGGACCAGAACACTACAGCGTGCTGTGATTTTATTTCCACGAAGACCATTAGTCCGTATGGAAAATCGGCCATGTTCACAGGCACAAGCTATAATGAGTGTGTGCTCGCTGTGTGTGGTCAGTGGTGCACAGAAACCTCACACATCTATATACGACATAAAACCTAGGCTCTGAGCTCAGTGATGTGGGTATTGCATAGGGCTGCTATTCAGGTGGTGTATAGCAGTATTATTAGGGCTATTGTGACTTTATTTGAGCATAAATAGTTCTGTAATTTGTGGTTTCATTATGTCCTAATATATAGAACCTATATCATTTTTATCTTCCCTGTGGCCTGATTTCCTCCTTTATGGTATTCTCACATATATTAGGACATATTTCCCAACCCTGTCCGGTCATTATGTGCCTCACTCTGGATGTATTGGGTAGGATTACCACTAAATTGGATTGGGGTGATTTACAAACACTGTTGCTTTTTTTTTTTTGTCTTAGACCAGGATCTCAAACTGAAATAAAGAGCTGCTGACTACTGCGAGTATCGGGCGCGATTGTCACGGGATCCATGGACCTGTGGTCCGCAAGAAGAAGCCCGAGCGGCCGCATGCTGCTCATGGGTCGCGTGTTTGAGACCTCTGTCTTAGACCATTTGTATTTATACTAACTTATTAATGACATGTATTATTGCGTACTTCTGCTGTCTCGTTCATTCTTTTCGTAATGATTTTTTTCTTATAAGGGTGATAACTGGTGATGAGCAAGCACTAAAATGCTTGAGTGCTCAGTACTCAAATCGAGCAGGTTGGACACTCAGACGGGTCAACTCGAGTACCGAGTTTAATGGAAGTCTAGGAGAAACTCGAGCATTTTTTTGTAAACACCCTAACAGGAGGCTGGGGAGGCAGGAAAATCACTGAAGTGGATGGAAACAGCACCCACATGGAATTGGAACAACATGGGTAAGACATCTGGTTGCATCTTTGACTCCCAAGTTGCTGCTGGGTTTATAGCTATTAACCAAATAAATAGATAAAAGAAAAACGACATGGGGTCCACCCCATATATAATAACCAGCAAAGATAAAGCAGACAGCTGTGGGCTGATATTATCAGCATGCAAAGGTCCATAGTTATTAAGCCCTTCCCAGCCTAAAAATACAAGCCTGCAGCCTTACCACAAGTGGTGCATCACATTAGATGCACCAATTCTTCACTATTGCCATGGTATGTTGGCAATCGGGGTAATGGTTTATGGGGTTGATGTTAGCTGGCATCAAGCCCGGATGTTAGTAATGGAGAGGTATCTACCAGACACTCCCATTAGTAACCCAGTAAAAAAAAAAAGACACACAAAAAAATGTTTTTCAATTAACACTCCCCCAAATTTTCCCTTGTTTACGATTTTAAAAATCAAAGAAACAAAACCACATGCAGCTACACTGTAGTTGGGGGAATCCGCCTTAGTCCAAAAAAGAATATCTAAAACCCCCCCACAAACATACAAGCAAAGAGAAATAAAACAATACCCTCATTTCCCACTTTATTTAAAAGAATAAAAAAGAATCCCAGCTGATCCAACGCAGTCCAGTGTGAATCCAACTAAAGGATGCTTTACACGCTGCGACATCGCTAACGATATATCGTCGGGGTCACGTCGTTAGTGACGCACATCCGGCGCTGTTAGCGACATCGCAGCGTGTGACACTAACCAGCGACGATCAACGATCGCAAAAGCGTCAAAAATCGTTGATCGTTGACACGTTGCTCCGTTTCATAATATCGTTGGTGGTGCATGCCGCTGGTTGTTCGTCGTTCCTGCGGCATCACACATCGCTATGTGTGACACCGCAGGAACGACGAACATGTCCTTACCTGCGTCCACCAGCAATGAGGAAAGAAGGAGGTGGACGGCATGTTCCGGCCGCTCATCTCCGCCTCTCCTCTGCTATTGGCCGGCCGCTTAGTGACGCCGCAGTGACGTCGCTATGACGCCGAACGCACCTCCCCCTTGAAGGAGGGATTGTTCGGCGGTCACAGCGACGTCGCTGAAAAGGTATGTGCGTGTGACGCTGTCGTAGCGATAATGTTCGCTATGGCAGTGATCACCAAATGTCGCATGAACGATGGGGGCAGGTGCTATTGAGCACGACATCGCTAGCTATTGCTATGGTAGCGATGTCGCAGCGTGTAAAGCACCCTTAACAAAGTCTATAGATCATCGTTCTGATACTCCATATACTCTGTGGTGGATTCGCTATGGACTACGTCAGAGGAGCTGTGGTTTTTTTTTTCTCTTTTGAGTAATGTGGTGAAAGAGAGTAGGTATCTTGTTTTATTTCTCTGTGTTTATATGTTTGTGGGTTTTTTTCAGATATCTTTTTTGGACCATGGGGGTTTCCTTGACTATGGTGCAGCTGCATGTTTTATTTTGTTTTTTTTCTTTATAACATGGTAAACAAGGAAAAATTTTGGGGAGTGTTTATTGAAATAAATTATTTTTTTGTGTGTGCGTGTGTCTGTTTTTTGGATTACTGGGTTAGTGATGTGTGTGTCTGACAGACACCTGTCCATTACTAACACCAGGGTTTGATGTCAGCGGAAACTACACTGCTGACACTACACAAATGACATCAACCCAGTAAACCATTACCCTGAGTTTCACTGCACCAGGACACTTGGGAAGGCCAAGACGAAGCGCCAGAATTGGTGAATCTAATGTGAAGCGCTACCTTTCAGGTGGCTGCAGGCTGGTATTTTAAGGCTGGGAAGGGCCCAATAACCATTGACCCTCCAAGCCTGATAATATCAGTTGTCTGCTTTACCTTTGCTGGTTATCAAAAATTGGGGGGGGGACACTACGCTGTTTTTTTACATTTAGTAGCTGTAAAATCTATGTATCTATCTACAGTTGAAACCAGAGGTTTACATACACTATCTAAGAATACACATCTGCATGTTTTTCTCACTATCAGCCATGAAATCAAAATAAACCTTTCCCATTTTAGGAATTAGGAATCAAAATTATTTATATTTGCCAAATGCCAGAATAAGGAGAGAGAGAGAGAGGGAGAGAGAGAGAGAGAGAGAGAGAGAGAGAAAGAGAGAATGTTTTAAGGCATTTTTATTACTTTCTGCAAAGTCAAAAATTTACATACACTAAGGGGTACTTTGCACACTGCGACATCGCTAGCCGATTGTAGTGATGCCGAGCGCGATAGTCCCCGCCCCCGTCGCAGATGTGATCTCTTGTGATAGCTGTCGTAGCGAACATTATAGCTACGGCAGCTTCACACGCACTTACCTGCCCTGCGACGTCGCTCTGGCCGGCTACCCGCCTCCTTCATAAGGGGTCGGGTCGTGCGGCGTCACAGCGACGTCACATGGCAGGCGGCCAATAGAAGCGGAAGGGCGCAGATGAACGGGACGTAAATGTGGCGCCCCTGACCTGGTCAGGCACCACTGAGTACTGCACCCATGCTGGGGGCAGTGCAACACAGGTAATCCAGAAAGCTGACCGAGGTGTGATTACACAGACGCATAGCAATCAGGTCTCACACATCTACCTTTGATAGGGACCCCTGGGGAATCCAGGAGGGGGCGTAGCCTCCATGTCCACTCAAGGGGTGTGGTAGAGAGCCTGGTTGCTAGGTGGCGTAGGCAGGCACAGTGGGGAGGGAGTAGTGAGCCAGTCTGGAGTGCAGCTCAGGGAGAGGAGACGTGTGGAGCAGACCCTGGAAGCTGACACATCACTGACACCGTCCGCGCAGTGACTACCAACGGGGGAGACCGGTCACCTGGTAGTGCTACCCAAAAACCACCCAAGGCTAGAGAGAGCAAAGGGGTGGCTGAGTAAGGGGACTGCCAGGGAGGTACCAGGCCCTTACGAGTGCAGGTTCTCAGAGTAGGGGACCATAGTTGTCCTGCTCAACCTGCAGGTGGGGGTACTTCACGCCCTCACCACCACACACAGAGTCCGGAGCCACGTAGCAAAGAGAGGGCCCATAGTTCACAGGAGGCAAGTGTGGTGCCCCTGAGGCTTCCGTCGCCACAGGACATTGCACCCCATCCAGCGGTGTGATGCCCCATTCTGGGTGAGGAAAGGAGTGAACGCCGGTCCCCTGGCAAATCTACCTAACACGCATTGTTAGGTACACACTGGGACCAGGGATAGTGGCAGCAACCCTCCCATGCTGCATGCTGGGAGGGGCCGTAAGACCCATCCCTGCTCCTATAGGGTAGATCAGAGAAACTGGGGAGGTGGGAGGAGCCACCAGAGAGCAGACACTGAAAGGAAGGTCAGGTTTAGTCAGATAGAGAGAGAGGGAGGAAGGAGGAGGAGGTCTGCAGGAGGCAGACGAGAAGGAGAAGAAGAAGGAAAGGCTCTAGTCAGACAGGAGCTAAGGAAAGAAAGAGACGCTTCCTGGTGAAGAACCTGGGACTCAGAGGGTCCAGGTGACACCAAGCAGAGAAAAGAAGGGATTCCAGGGCCACGGATAGCTGGTGAGCTGTGGTGGCCTGTTCCACAGGAACATCGGTGGAGGGATCAAGCTGCAACAGGGGACGGTCCCTAGAAACCGGAGGAGTGCAAAATCATCTCCAAACAGTTAAAACCGAGGCCCAGGGAAAGTTGTAAACTCCCCGGGCCACAGCCCACAGCAGAACCTCTGGAAAGGGGAGAATCATCCGACAGGTGACCCCCCAGCCTGGAGGCTGTAGTGGAGGCCGAGCAGGTTCATCCTAAAAGAGCTAGGCTTAAGGAGACAGCTGAAGACAGAGACACTTTAGAGAGAAGGGTACCGGCTTTTACTCCAGAAATCACCCAGGATCCATGGAGGTCCCTGACAGTGGGTCTCAGCAGTCCGGAGGCCCCAGTGTACACCTACCAGGAACTGTGAGTAAACAACTTGAACTGCACCCTTGGAGTTGCCTCTGTTATTTCAACTGCATAGACCCTCACAAGCACTAACTGTGCCCCGGGGCACCGCTCCACCTGTGGGGAGCAGTACCACCATTGCTGCCATCCCATCACCCCGGAGGTCTCATACAACAGCGGCGGCTTAATAGCTGCATACCACAGGTGGCGTCACGAACACAAACTTTATTCATCAAGCCATATTTAACTGACACCCACCAGGGCCACGGAGCCAGGCCCCGCCACCACTGACTGCTCCCGGACTAGTCCGGCCCGGCACCGGGTGTCCCATAGCCCGGGGGTGGGCGAGTCACAAGCAGCTGGAGTGACCTGGTCCAGGCTACAAGCAAACGGGCCAAAAGAAGGGGAGAGAGGCATCAGCAACTTCCCTGGGCGACCCCAGCAGGGCTTCAAGTAGGGGTCACACCCAAAACACACAGGACTAGGAAGGTGAGTTGGTAGTCACCCTCATCAGCCAGCCAGAAGGATACCTGGTTCCAGCCTGGTTCATCCCAGCTACGCCCGGGTTACTCACCCTGCCATCAACTGTGAGTAAAAACCCTGAAAGACTGCCTGGACTTTGAGTCATTCTGCACCTTGTGGTTCCACCCACTCAAAATGGGCCCTGGGGCCAGCCCTACTCTCGGGGGGTCACACCATCTAATTGCACCTACCAACAATCCCAGGCGTCCCTTAACCTGCAGTGGCGGTCCCCTGACCGAAATACCGAGAGTGGTGTCATGAAAATCCTAAAGAGAAGGTTCCCTACCTGTGACCAGACCATCCCACGTGGAGTCCCTGAAGGTAATGCACCGACACAACACCTATGGGGCTTCACATAAACATCCCACCCACCTCCTTCCTTCCTCATTGTAGGCAGGACGCAAATAACAGCGATGTATGTGTGACGCCCTGGACTAGCCAGGTGGTCACAGGTAGCCCCCCTGCACAAACACCAGCCCCTAATAAGGTGACAGCAGCCAACCTACAAACCCTAGTCATCTCCCTCAGGGTTTGATATTCACACCAGGGGGTGGAGCCAGGCAGTTGGCCACGCCCACCCAGGAGTTCACAGGCCCCGAGGCAGGAAAAACAGAGTAGATTAGTTTTGACAGTGAAGTGGAGTGGAGTTCAAGTGCAGACCTGTGTCAAGGTCTGCCACAGTCTAACACCAGGTGCCTAGGTTGGAGCCCAGTCACCTCTGGCTAGGAGGCAGACGGTGGTTGCCGCCTGCAGGAGTCGGGAAGATGGCTGGTGGAACCGTAAGGGACCGGGACAGGGTAGTGGCCCGCCAGTACCGAACCGGGGAGCCAACTGGAAACCGAAGCACCAGGAGGGGTACTCAGACCCAGAACGAGGTCCAGAAGCCACTGGACCACATCAAATTCACTAATTGAGGTCTGGACCTTAGGTCCTTTCCCGTCCCAAGACCCGAAAGATGGCAACAGCCCACCGAGGGGGATAGAAAGCCACGGCACAGGCAGAGAGATCCCACAGGCCAGCGCCTGCGGGCAAACGGGTTCCCCGACTTACATCAAGCCGGGGAGTGGACTACCGTTGCTGAAGCATAAGCAGTCAAGTTCTAACACAGAGGTCCAGGAGAAAGTCGGGAACCACCAACCTGAGAAAGGGGCAAAGCGCAACCGGCTGCGAGCACCGACCACCATCCTTTTGGTTTACCAGAGACTCCGGTGTATCTGTCATAGAGAGTACAACAGTGCCCTCGGGCCTCGCACCGCACCACACCATCTTGCCCGCACCTCACAACCACCGGGCCCCGGGACCATCACACCCTGCCCACGGAGGGGTCAACACCAGGCTGCATAACACCGTCCCCGGGAGCCTAGTTTACGGCAGCAGTGGTGCCCACATTCACCACAACCCGTGGGTGGCATCACGAACTTACACTTTTAAACTCCACGGCCTCGGCTGTGAACCTTCCCCACCGAAAACCCTACACGTAGCGCCAACTCCCTTTCAGAGTGACATGGACCCCGGGTCCGGGAGGAGCTCGAGCCACCCACCGACGAGCACGGACCCGAGCGGCTTGGCAGCCGGCCGAGCCCCGGGGCGGTACATGTGCTGCCGCAGGAACGAGGAACAACATCGCACCTGTCGCTGCAGCGAAATTATGGAAATGACCGAAACTACACAGATCACCGATTTTCTACGCTTTTGCGATCGTTTATCGGTGCTTCAAGGCTTTACACGTTGCAACGTCGTTACCGGCGCCGAATGTGCGTCACTTTCGATTTGACCCCGACGATATCGCAGTAGCGATGTCGCAACGTGCAAAGTACCCCTAAGAGTACTATGCCTTTAAACAATATGGGACAGCCCATATGATGATGTCATGTCTTTCGAAGCTTCTGGTTTCTTGGCAACATTTGAGTTAATGAGAGACACACCTGTGGATGTTCTATTAATGCACACCTGAAACCCATTGCTTCTTTGTGTACCATCATAGAGAAGTCCAAAGAAATCAGCAAAGATCTCAAGAAGAGAATTGTGGACTTGCACAAGTCTGTGTCAGGACTCTGGTTTTTCTGTTTATCCTTTTTGGGCTTTTTGCCCTTTTCCAAGATGGTGTCCCCTGCTTCAATCTTCTCCATGTGTTCTGTATCCTCTTGCCTTTTTAATTCCAGTCCAGCCTCCAGTCCTTTGCTTGAGTATTCTGCCTGGTTTTCTACTCCTAGTGGCATCTCAAGTTACTTCAGCAAATCCTGTGTGAAACTCCTGTTGCAACTCTTCAGAGGTTCTGCTCACCTGCTGATGCCTAGCCCTGCTGTGGTTCTGACCTGCCTTGCTGTCACGTAAGCTGGCTTACTTAATTAACTGCTCTGCATTTGTTTTCTGACCATTGTATATGTGACGCCCTGGCCTATCAGGTCGTCACAGGGTATTATGCAACCTGCCCTTCTGTGCAATATCCACCTCCTTGGTTACGGGTCCCTAACCAATGGTGTTGCCAAAACCAGCTGATCAAAATCCTAGGAACACTCTGCACCACATCCACCAGACACACCAGTGGACGGCCTGAGTGGAATAGGGTCGCCCACTTGGGGGGTTGGTTAAGGGGAGGTCAGGAGTGTCAGGAGTCAGTCAGAGAAAGGGAGAGTGTAGTGTTGGAGGTGAAAGTGAGAGGAGGTTAGGAGCTTGGCTCCTTGGAACTACTAGGTAGCAGACATTGGTCTGGGCCTGGTAAGAGCTGAACCCCCGGTCGCAGGGGATCGTGACAAGGGGCACGGTATTGTCGTGGAGGACAGCCGGTGGCCTTGTACCATCACCGGGCTGGGACCAGGCCACGACGGGGTACGTGGACCCTAGGTCAGGGAGTAGCTTCAGGCAACCTGACAATTCGCCCAGCGAGAACGAGCCTTCAAGATCCGTCCTTCTCCCGCTCCAAAATCGGGGTACTAGTGCAACAAGAGGGATAGGACTTTCCACAAATACGGTCCAAGAAATCCCAAGCGTGAACCCTGAGAGCAAGCTCCCTCAGTTAGCCACACTGGGAAGCGGGACCCGACTGGTTTCAAGCTACAGGCACCAACTAGAAGGAAACAAGGTGCCAAGGGAAAGGTCACAGATCAACAGGCAACACCAGCAGAAACGGGACCCAAACGTGCTCCCCCTCAGCGGCAGCGGTGTCCAGAACTTTGGTTTACTTCAGTTGTCGGTGTCAGCGTTATTGGACTGAGTGAGTACGCAAGTGACCCTTACCTCCCCAACGGCACATCCCTGTCACCATCACCGAGTCCCGGGGCATCCCCCCTGTCTGTGGAGGGGTTAAACACCTGGCTGCCCACGCCATCGCCACCGGGTACTCCCAGCTGCAACGGTGGTTCTCCACCTTACCACACACCACGGGTGATGTCACAAGCTCTAAATATAATCCCCCTGTAAATACCACCCTTCATTCGAGTGGCCACACGACCCCCGGGTCCGGACTCCCCTCGAGCCACCGCGGATCCGGATCCGAGCAGCCCGGCTGCTGACACGGGGGCGGCACACCTACTGCTTTGTTTCTTCCCCCATTGAATTGATGCAGTAGTAGAGCACGGGACTTTTCTGGTCACTAGAAACGGCTCTGCATTTGTTTCCTGAACACTGTATACTGCTTTGTTGCTTCCACCATTTAATTGATGCCGTAGCAGAGCACAGGACTGTTCTGGACACTAGAAACTGCTCTGCATTTGTTTCCTGAACATTGTATACTGCTCTGCATCTCGCTTTGGATTTAAAGAGACTTCCTTAAGGAGCTTCAAGGACTGCATTACTAAATTACATTATCCTGTGAGATTTTCTAGAGACTTTCCTTAAAGGCTTCATTTGATATTTTCACTGTGTTTATGAACTTTGTTTTTGCTCTGCACTTGTTTGCTAATCACCGTGTGTTACAATACAAACTTTAACACCTATAAACTGGGTTCAGTTGTGTCTTTGCTCCACGCAAATAGATTCCTGAGTTATCCATTATAATTATTACAGCCTGTTTCATTCTTGGGTGCAATTTCCAGATAGCTGAATGTGCCTTGTTCATCTGTACAAACAATTATATGCAAGTACAAACAAGATGGCAATGTCCAGCCATCATACCACTCAGGAAGGAGACAGGTTCTGTGTACCAGTGATAAATGTGCTTTGGTCAGACATGGGCATATAAACCCAAGAACAAAAGCAAATGACCTTGTGAAGATGCTGGAGGAAGCTGGTAAGATTGTGTCATTATCCACAGTGAAATGAGTACTGTATCAACATGTGCTGAAAGGACACTCTGACTTGCAGGACGTAGCCATTACTCCAAAAGAAACATAAAAAAGCCAAATTAATGTTTGCAAATGCACACAGGAACAAAGACCTTAATTTTTGGAGACATGTCCTGTGGTCTGACAAAACTAAAATTTAACTGTTTGACCATAATGACATTACATTTGGATGAATAAGGGAGAAGCTTTGAAGCCTAAGAGCACCATCCCAACTGTGAAACACGGGGGGGCAGCATCATGTTGTGGGGTTGTTTTGCTGCAGTAGGTGCACTTCACAAAATAGATGGCATCATGAAGAAAAAAGATTATGGGGCAATACTGAAGCAACATCTCAAGACATGAGTGAGGAACTTAAAGCTTGGGTGGAAATGGGTCTTCCAAATGGAGAATGACCAGAAGCATACTGCAAGACTGGTTACAAAGTGGCCAAACCTAAAAAATTGATCACCACTCAAAAAGAGAGCCTATGCAATCACCATGGAAATGTAGTTCACAGTGAACCAAACAAAAACCTATAAAGAACTACAACATGGTATTTTGAAAAATCTTTATTGGAAAGTATAAAAAATACACAAGATTAAAAAATATACACAGCAAGAAGATGACTTGAGGAGGAACAACTTCATGCAAGGTATAATTACAAAAATCTCTCAGTGGCTGACAATAATAAGCAAAAATTATTCTCACATAGGGCATAAGCAGAATATATAATATCTGTCAAAAATTGACACATCAAATAGATCCGTAACGTACCATCTGATCAGCCCTAATGCACAAATATTACACGCCACAAATGAGTTTACAAAATATTAATAAAGTTGATCCATTTGAACGAACACTCTGCAAAGCAGGTGGATGGCAGATGGAAAAAGGACAGCATGTCTATAATAATGATAACAGATGTAACATTGCATTGACTGTAAAAAAGCATGGACATTCAATGATGTAATAGGGGGTGTCAGGAATCAAAGGTAAGTACTAGAAGGTAATGCCATAACTAACATTCAAAGAAAGGTATTGGCAAGAATTATTATAGATGAGAGTCTCGACACACCGCATTACATACACATAATAAGTCACATGCAGATATACAGTACATCCAAAATAGTCACATGCTGCATCTTACCACAGAACACTCTTACGCGTTTCGCCAAGGCTTTATCCAAGGGTGCTTGTGGCAAAACTGAAGCAACATCTCAACACATGAGCGAGGAACTTAAAGCTTGGGTGGAAATGGGTCTTCCAAATGAAGAATGACCAGAAGCATACTGCCAGACTGGTTACAAAGTGGCTTAAGGTTAAAAAAGTCAGTGATTTGGAGTAGCCATCACAACACCTTGATCTCAATCCTATTGAAAATTTATGGGCAAAGCTGAATGCGAGGTGCGAGCAAGGTGACCTATAACCAAAACGTTTAAGTCATATAGTTTTCATTCAGTGTACTGAGCTGTTTTGTTCATGGAGAATTAATTAAAAAAAAAACACCGCCCATCTTGCTCCGGAAATGTTTTGCTTTAGGCCCATACCAAAACATTTCTGGAGCAAGGTGGGTGGTGTTTTGTGTTTTTTAATTCTCCGTAAACAAAAACAGCTCAGTATGCTAAATGAAAGCCTAATTTGCAAAGAACAAACACCTCCAGGAACGCGCACAAAGCAGGTAATCACTCAGATACAAGCACAGCTCGATACTCACCATGGGGATTTTTACGTCATTTTCCAAGCCCGAACCCTGAGCCTCAAGCCTGAGGTTCGCTTATCTCTAATGATTACGTCTTTGAGCATACTTTGTCTCTGTCTGCTTATTTAGGTGTTTATACAGAATAAACTTCAAGTTACCAGTCCAAAAATGCAACAAATCTCCATGGCTAATGCTGAATGATGAATTTGGCAGTGTTATACACTTTGTCTAATATTTACCACCTATTGGTTGGCTTAATTTTCGCCAATAAATCATGCTTTTTTTTTGTTCTGATAATCCCCTCACTTGTCATGTAAGGTGCCCGATATAGCTAAGGTTGTTCTCTCATCAGAGTCTGATCAGAGATTGAGCCAAGTATCATTTACTGTGATCAGATTCTCTTACATTCGAGAATTGTAGCACAGGTCAGGAAAAGATAGTGAACCTATTTTCTCCATCTTGTCCATTGTCTGTGTCGGCTTAAATAGAACTGGACTTTGATGACATCTGAGTGCAGTCTGATGCTTTGCATGCACCCGTTGACTTTAATGGGTATTTACTATCCGATATACACTGCAACTCACAGCATGCTGTGATTTTTTTTTTTCTCATGCTAAACTGGCATGATAAAGTGCTGGTCAGTAATGTCCCATAATATAACATTACTACGCACGCTATCCGATAAAACATCAGATGACCCTCATCCGTGTTATATGCTTGTGTGAGCGAGTCCTAACACACATTATAAATGTGGTGTATGCCACAATACTGAGCCAGAATTCTGGCGTGTTTATCTTGGTAAATCTCCCATAATGTCCTCCATAGCCCTTGAATTCATACCTAAAATCATAGAATCATAGAATGGTAGAGTTGGAAGGGACCTCAAAGGCCATCGGGTCCAACCCCCTGTGAGTGCAGGCTTTCTTAAATCATCCCAGCTATATGTTTATCCAGTTTCCGCTTGAAGATTTCCATTGATGGAGGGCTCACCACCTCCCGTGGTAGCCTGTTCCACTCCATGACTGCCCTCACTGTCAGAAAGTTTTTTCTAATGTCTAATCTGAATCTCCTTCCTTTTAGTTTCATCCCATTGGTTCTTGTGCTTCCTTGTGTTAATGAGAATAGGGTAGTTCCCTCTGCACTGTGACTACCTTTCAGATATTTGTAGACCGCTATTAAGTCTCCTCTCAGCCTTCTCTTTTTCAAACTAAACACCACAAGTTCTTTTAGCCGTTCTTCATATGACATGGGTTGCAGATCTTCTACCTGTTGCTTGTAGTCCTTTCCATCCGCTTTACTCATATGCAAATATACTGAAACAGATGTAGCAGAGCTGAGCTTTTGGGATGAAGGTGAGCGCTCTGTTGCAAAACTGAGCCTCTAATCTAACTCCAATGTGATATCAATGTTTTTGTGCACAGATTTAGATTCACAGATCACATTTATCTTAATTTGTAGATTTATCACTCCTGCTTCTGCATCACCGGTCGCGTAACCCGAGCAGTCAGGTATAATCAGACGAGAATGGTGCTGCTCTTCTGTTTCATTTATTGGAAATGTAGCAGTTTTCAGACAAGGAATGACTATAAGGAAATGAGAAATGTTACCTTGTGTTTCTTTTTTAAGACACCATTGTGATGATAGAGGGGGTGGTAGAATAATGGGCTGACATGGATGCCACCTGTCGTTGGATATCCATGAGAACAGACCAAGCTTTGAAACTTGGCATATCAGGATGATTAGGGTCCAGATGGCAGTCCTGCGAACCGCACTGTTCTATCAAGCTGGATGCAAATGAGGGATCACCGAAAGTGCAAATAAGAACCCCTAACAGTGTCTATAGGACGTGCCCTAACTACTGTCATGTCTGACCGGTTTTATAGCACTGTGCGCAGGTATGAACTCTCGGTATACACATAATGATATAGGCAAGTCTTTACAATACACGCCATGACAGTACAAATGCAACATGCATCATAAAATTATAGAGGGGAAGGGGTTAATTAGAATGGATTACGCTTGTTTATTAAGCACATAACCTTTTTTTGCATTCTAAAATCCACTTTTGTTCAATGATCTAATTAGCTCCCGGCAGTCTACAATGAAATTCCACCCAAATAAAGACAAAGATGAAGCCAGCTGAACAGAAGAAGAAGCCAAAGCTATTGTTAAGGGTGCGGGTAATCACTGGAATAAGATAAGGATGCCAGCTGCCAGCCGTGGCCGATGCTGATAAAATACATTTGGTAGAAGTAGATTATTTGCATGAATTTCTGCTGGTGGATAGGCACAGAGCAATAATCCATACAATTAGCAGTGATTGATGTACAGTAGGTTTACTCTTAATAAACTGCTTTCCACTTACTATAAACCTTCGCTTTGTTGGCAGGAATCAATGGCGTAACTATTGCCATAGGTGTAATAGCCAATATTTCTCCTTCTTGCCCTGAAGTTGCCAGTACAATACTATATTATCACTTCTGAGAAAAAATGTCTTATGTATTGTAATGGGTGAGTTATTATTTTTTATATCTCATCAATTCTGGAACCAAATAATTGCATTTTATCAGGAAAAGACAAATCTTCATTGTTCTCCGCAAGAACACACTGAAAAGTAGTCAGGATTCATGTACCATCACCGAAATTATCTACATGTTAAAGAAGACATTAATATTCTGACAAATATAAAATGATATGACTATTCCCATGATGCCTCATATATTCTTATATATGTGTATATGATTGAAGGCTAGGTTTAAACAGTTCTATTCCTCTGTAATTAGAAGATGGAACTACAGTCTTTGTTTAAAGGTTTTTTTTTTTAGCATCTCTCACTTTGGTATGTTTAGGTAAGGAGCACTGTATGTCATGTCGCACGACTTGGGAATTGTTTATTGTTTTCATTGATGTGTATTGCTTTTCTGTTGCTAGGCAGAAGCTTTGACTTTCTTAGTATTTTGTTCCTTCCTTCTCCCTGTAGCTCTGTGATGTTAGCATTTCTCGCCCTTCTTCTCCATATAGTGTTTTAGCAGCCATCTTATAAGTAACATGCTGTATGCTTGCCAAAGAAAATCAATCTTTTTACCTGCTCATCAGGGGTTGAGAACCTATGGCTCGCGAGCCAGATGTGGCTCTTTTGATGGCCGCATCTGGCTCGCAGACAAATCTTCCAGTTTGTAAAACGCACTTTTTTTCCCCCAAAACTGGGGGGAAAATGGGGGTGTGTTTTACAAACCGCATATGGCTTACTGGGGCGGCAGTGGTGGCGCAGGGTTGGCAATTCTGCGGGCTCGTGTGGTGTCACAGCGGGCACCATTGATCTGTGGGCTTCTTTGAATCTCCCGCAGAGTGATGAGATGGGTTTCAAGAAAATGGCCACAGAGCCCAATCTGCGCACGCGCCACCTCCGCAGCCGTTTTCTTGAAGTCATCACGTCGATCTGCATATGCGCTGCGGCCATTTTCTTGAAGTCGATCTTGTCAACTGCGGGAGATTCAAAGCAGCATATCGGCAGATGAATTGCGCCCACCGCCGTGACACCCCCTGAGCCCGCAGCATTGCCTACCATGTCTCTTGGGACCTTCTTAGCCACTCCACCACCGCTGCCCCCTGGTGACTATGGCTCTCATGGAATTACTTTTTAAAATATGTGGCGTTCAAGGCTCTCGCAGCTAAAAAGGTTCCCGACCCCTGTGCAAGATTTCCAGTTAAACATTCATCTTTTCCTGGAGTCTTCTTACAATGAGATTGTGGTCGAGTTAAACTATCTGTGGAAATGATATGAACGTGAGTACAGCAAATACAAATAGCCCATGAAGAAAACGGCTAGATCAGGCGCCATCACATCCTACGTATCCGTGAGTCAGAATACTATATGTCCTGCTCATGTGTACCCAGCAGTAATAGGACACTGGAAGGGCAGAGCTGCTGGATAACTCCATTAAACATAGATAAAAAAATATCCATATATTATTACATCTGTATTACAGATCAGTGCTTTCTTCATTGGAGGGGTCACAAAAAAAATACTAAAAGAGATTTTCCCAAAATAAAAAGTTATCCCTTTTCCATAGGAGATAACTTACTGCTTGGGGGATTTGACTGTTTCCACACCTCTCTGCACAACCCTGTCTAAATGGAGCAAAGGTCCAGATTTGTTTGGAAAATGAAAAGGCAATGACTTTTGAACAAACTTTTCAAAAATTATCCTTTTTTTAAAAGGCAGTAACAGTTATGCTGTTTGGAAGGTGAAGAATTAATGGCTTCTCAACCAATAGTGAAAAAAATTATCCCTTTCTAAGGAGCAGTATACAGGTTTGTTGTTTATAAAATGAAAAAGCAATGGCTTTTTATCCTCTTACCTTTTCTTGGAGTGGCACTCCCCCTATTTTGGTGGTTGTATTGTATTTATTATTTTTATTGCTGGCATTTTCTGGCATCCATGGACCAGGACGCACGTGACGCTGCATGGCAGGCTCAATCAGGGAGTGTTTTTCTTGTGCAGTGTCTACTTCTCTTTTTTCTATTTTAACCTCTTCCCGACTTTGGAAACAGCTAGTAGATGTGTACAGAGACCAGTATATGGATAAGGCTCCCTGAATTTAGGAATAAACTATATGGACAACTATAGTTCAAAGAGAGGGAAGAGAAAGAAAGATACGATCAGAAGGAAGAGGCAGAGGTATCATATATATTCATCCTCAAGTTTGGGGGTGTTTTTTTTTAGTAAAGGTTAAGTTTTATAATGGGATTTTCATATTTGCCATTTTGGATTTACAGACATGAGATGATATAAACATTGGACTGATAGGACCATGACCCCAGGTACAAGCCATATAATCTAATCTTTGGTGTCCTGTAGCCACCTGAGGTCTATCAGTGCAGTGTACGATACTAGTGTCCAGTCATGTTCACAGTCGCTCTGAGGCACTATGAGATTTATGGCAGCTGCTTTGAAGTCTCATACAGATCAGGTGATTCCTTGTCCATCGAGCAGCAACCACGGACAGGCAGGATCCATGGACGGGCCAATTATGATGCCCATTGCCACATTGTGCATCTGCAATGTCACTGAGAGCTCTCTCTATGTTCAACAGATAACAATCATTCAAAACAAGGGATTGGCTTTAATATGCAAATATTTGGGCATAACCATGCAAAAAGGAATAGGCCATGCCAAGTATCCCCTGAAGCGTCCTAATTTGCATATTAAATAAAGGTGGATTTTTCAGCAAATGTTAAGTTAAATTGTATAAATCTGGTATGGTTTTCGTATAGGCTATGTTCCCTATTATGAATGTTTATGTAGTGTATTTGGCATTTTGCGGGTGGCAGATTCCCTTTTAAAGGGAACCTGTCAGGTGCAATATGTGTGACGCCCCTGGACTACTCAGGTCGTCACAGGGTTCTGCACAATCTTTATCTTCAGTGCAGGATTCAAACCCCCATGATTCCGGGAACCTAACCTGCTGTACTGCCTCCACCAGCATTCACAAATCCTAGATACACCTTGCACCACACCTGTCAGTGGGCACCCAGTGGGCTGCTTAAGCTAGAATAGGGCCGCCCACCTAGGGGCCAGGCAGGGAGGTGGGAGGTGTCAAGTTAGTTCAGTGGTAGCCCTCGAGCTGTGAGGAGCTCTGATGAAGCTGGGAGTTGTAGCTCCCAGGGGAGAAGCAGACTAGGTCGCAGATGGTGGTCTGGACCTAGAGGAGTCGGACCCCCGGTCGCAGGGGATTGAGGCTAGGTGCCTGGGACCTGTCTTGCAGGATGGTCAGCAGCCTGGGCCTAATCACCGGTCTGGGACCGAAGGCACGACGGGGTACACGGACCCTTGGTCGGGGAGAAGCTTCAGGCAACCTGGCAATTAACCTGCGGAGGACAGGACCTCTATGGACTGTTCCCACCAAGCTCAGAGATCGGGAGCACTAGTGCAACGAGGGGAATAGGACTTTCCAAAGAAGCGGCCCACTGAAATCCCATGCGTGACCCCCTGAGAGCAGGCTTCTTCCCTTAGCCATAGTGGGGAGCGGGGCCCAGAAAGCGCCAAGCTGATGGGCCACAAAGGACACTCTAAATTCTGTGCCAGGAGGGAGGTCACGGACCACCAGGCAGTGCTGCAGGGGACGGGAACCGGACACGCTCCACTCAAGAGACAGCGGCAGTCAGAGACTTGGTTTACCCTGTTGCCAGCGTCTGCTTTATTGCTGAGTGAGTACCAGATTAACCCCTGCGACCAGCAAGCCTGCGCTCCCCCTGCACCCCACACCACCATCCAGAGTCCCGGGGCCTTTCCCTACCCATGGAGGGTAACGTCATCTTGCTGCCCCACTCCATCACCCCGGGTACTCCCAATGGCAGTGGCCGTACTCCCAATTACCGTACACCACGGGTGGCATCATAAACTATAGATACCTCCCCTGTAAATACCCTCCTTCTTCATTTTGAGTGTGGCCCCTAGCCCCGGGTCCGGAGACCCTCGAGCCACGAGTAATCATCACCCCCGGATCCGCAAGCAATTCTGGGTGCATATTGCTAATCCCTGCCTAACCGTCCCTGTATCTAGTAGCATAGATAAAGAGATCTTTTGAAAAAGTATTTCTAAAGATCTTTTATTGTATGCTAATGAGGCCAGGGACTAGTTGCAAGGGCGGGATTTCCCCTGGCTAGTTGGCCCCTTAGCATGTTAGTACGCTCCTGTGGGTGTGCTAATGACTCACCCCCGTGTCAGCGGCCGAGCCGCTCGGATCCGGAACCACGGTGGTTCGAGGGGTCTCCGGACCCCAGGGTTCCTGCGGACACTCGAGTTTGAAAAGGGAGGTATGTACAGGGGAGTTAGAAGTTTTTGACGCCACCCATGGTGCGTGGTAATACGGAATACCACCGCTGCTGTTGGGGAGCCCAGTGGCGGTGGTATGGCAGCAACGTGTTTAACCCCTCTGTGACGCCCTGGGCAAGCCAGGGGTCACAGGTCATCACACCACCACACCCTACACCCCAGTTAGGCACATCAGCTAACCCAAAAATCCTTGTTGCCTTCCTCCAGGGGCTGGTGTTCACACCAGGGGGTGGGCCAGGCGGTTGGCTCCGCCCACCAAGGAGTTCACAGCCCTGGAGGCGGGAAGAACCAGGCAGATAGAAGTGGAAGTTCAAAGTAGAAGGAAGTGAAGTAGTAGAGGAGTAACAGTAAAGTAAAGTGGTAAAGGAGGACAGTAAGAGTGGTGACAGGAAAGAAAGAGTGTGAAAAGCCTGAAGTTGGTCCGGCTGTATGCCCGGACGGAGACAGCAAGGTCAGCAGACGGCGGTGATTGTCCGCAGGGGTGACTGCTCGGAAGTTCCTGGAAGGACCGCGGACGGGTGGTGACCCGGCGGTCTGGAGCAGTGGACAAGGAACAGTCAGCACCAGGGCAGGGGCCTCTCGGACCCCGGCAAGGCTAGGAGTCGCCACAATTTGCCGAATCCGTCAGTGAAGGGGACGGCTGTCTCACAACAACCAAGTCCCGATTGAAGGCAACAGCCCAACCATTAAAGCAGAGACACCGCCACCGCCAGGGCACCAGTTTCTGAGGGCCAGCGCCTGCGGGCAAAGAGTAGAGCTCCTCCGGTCCAGCTTGAAGCCGGGGAGCGGGTTACCGGTGGGAACCCATCGCAACCAACAACAACATAGGTGCAGGACAAAGGGACATCACCGTCACCTACTGGGGAAAGCAAGTGCAGCCGTCCGTGGGAACCGTCTTTCCAGCCGTGTGTTTTACCGAGAACTGTGTCATCGTCTCAGGCTGAGTGAGTACCACAGTGCCGCAAGGCACAGCGCTGCCCCCGCGTCCCTGCGCCCACCAAGCCCTGCATCTCCCACTTCATCACTGGGCCCCGGGATCACCAACCCCTACCCACGGAGGGGCAACCAAACAACTTGCTGCTTCACACCATCACTCCCGGGATTCCCACACCGAGCAGCGGTGGTGCTACCAAATCACCACAACCGTGGGTGGCGTCACGGACAATAGACTATATCCCAAAACCCAATCCCCTTTCACTCACGGGCGAGGAGCGCCGCTCGAGAACCCCCGGGATCCGGCACACCGCTCGAGCCACCATTGAGCAGCCGCAGCCGGACCCGAGCAGAGGGGTGAGCGCAGTGCTGACACCCTCCTCCCCGCCCGCGACACCTCCATGGGTAGGGGGGTTGTGCCCCGGGGCCTGGTGGTGGTGTTGCAGGGGGTACCGTTGAGAGAAGGAAAGGGGTTTTTGCGTATTCACTCAGTCCAAGCATACTGACACCGACAGCTTGTAAACCAGAATTCTGAGCACCACTTCAGCAGGAAGGGAGCATGCGTGGATCCATGCCCTTGGTGTTGCTTGTTAGACTGTGGCCTTTTCCGTGGCACCTTCTCACTGTTGGACCCTATAGTATGGGACTAATCGGGTCCTGCTCACCCATATGGCCAACGGAGTGAGCTTGCTCTCAGGGTTCACGCTTGGGATTTGGTGGACTGGGTTTTGGGAAAAGTCCTATCCCCTCGTTGCGCTAGTACCCCGATTTTGGAGCAGGTGAGGGATGAATCTTGAAGACTTCGCCCCCGTCAGGTAAATTACCAGGACGCTTGAAGCTACTTCCCGGCCTAGGGTCCACGTACCCCGTCGTGCCCTGGCCCCTGCCCGGAAATTGCTCATGGCCGCCGGCTGCCCTCTTAGGCAATCCGTGCCCCTTGACACGATCCCCTGCGACCAGGGTTCCAGCTCTTACCAGGCCCAGACCAACGTCTGCCACCTAGTAGACTCAAGGAGCCCTGCTCCTGACCTCCTCTCTCTTTCACCTCCAACAACACAACTCAAGTCCTTTCACTTTTCCACTTTCCCCTACCAGGCCCCAAGTGGGCGGCCCTATTCCCTTCAGGCCCCCCAATGGTGTGTCTGGTGGGTATGGTGTAAAGTGTTCCTAGGTTTTTGACTGGCTCTGCTCTTAGCAACACCAAAGGACAAGGATCCGTAACCAAAGAGAATTGGATACTGTGCAGAAGAGCAGATTGCACAATACCCTGTGACGACCTGATAGGCTAGGGTGTCACACTAACATGCTATGTGATTATATTTTGCATAAGATTTTGACAGGTAATTTATTGTAATGCTAAATTCATGCCTATGAATTTTGGATAATATATGGTGTTTGTATTTATATTTTATTATTAATTTGTTTTCTCCTCTCTTTTTTATTTCTTTTTTTATATAGGTTTTCTTTTATATGTCTCATATTTATCTCAGGCATAGGACCGTTTTCCCGGATGTGACATCTCTTCTAAATCATTCCCTTGATGTATTGTTGGTACATATATTTGTAAATCGATAAATTATTTCCTTGATGTACTGTTGATACATGTATTTGTATCCATCCTATGTCTGCTTATGTTAGGTCCTGGTGGTGGATTCTCTGGACCGTGCACCGGACTCCCCTGGAGAGGCAACCAAGCGCTAACCCCTATACAGGGACTGTCTGGTCGCCCCACCAGAGGGCCTAAATGCACGGCAGCCGTAACACTAATAGGTACGGGCAGGGCCAGATTAAGGTTGGTGGGGGCCCCTGGGCAGAAAATCTGGTGGGGGCCCCATAACGTTAACATTTTTAGCCATAACAGTAGAGCACGAACCGTAGCATTTAGATATAAATCCAATGAACATTTATCTTATCCTGTTCTGCCACATTCAGATTTACAGCACTACAATACAGATACAGTCCAGGATAAATCACAGCTGTCCACTTACACACAGAAAGTAGAGTTAGGGCTGCTTTACACATTTCGATCTCGTATGCGATCGCACACGCCCCCATCGTATGTGCGGAACAGGCAATTTGTTGCCCGTGTCGCACAAACGATTAACCCCCGTCACACGTACTTACCTTCCAAATGACCTAGCTGTGGGCGGCGAACATCCACTTCCTGAAGTGAAAGGGACGTCACACAGCGGCCGGCCAATAGAAGCGGAGGGGCGGAGATGAGCGGGACGTAAACATCCCGCCCACCTCCTTCCTTCCGCATTGCCGGTGGGACGCAGGTAAGCTGTGTTCATCATTCCCGGGGTGTCACATGGAGCGATGTGTGCTGCCTCAAGAACGATGACCAAAGAGACGTTCAATTTTTAGAAAATGAACGACGTGTATGCAATCAACGTTTTAACGCACAATCAGGGTCGCACGTAGCTGTCACACACTACAATATCACTAACGATGCCGGATGTGCGTCACTTACGACGTGACCCCGCCGAGACATCGTTAGATATATTGTAGCGTGTAAAGCCCGCTTTTGTCACATATTTTTTATTGATCCCAATGTTAAGGCAGCCCGGGCCGGCTCCAGGTTTTTGTGGCCTCCGGGTGAAAGAGTCTCAGTGGACCCCATCCACACACAGACACGCACATACACATACAGGCATGCGTATATACATATTTGAAGACAAATTCAGAAAAATACATATAAACAGACAAATATATGCACAGTCATATACACTGACATACATGCAGACACAGACGCATTAGGGCTCGTGCGCACGTTGCGTAATTACATGCATTTACGCTGCGTAGAGCACTGCAGTGTAAATGCATGCGTCCTGCGTCCCCTATACAATCTATGTATATTGTGCATGATACGTGCACCCATTGCTTTTATGAACGCAGTGATTTGGGTGCTAAAATGTTGACCCAAATCCGTGCGTTCATAAAATGAGCATGTCAATTATTCCGTGCGCTATGGATGCAGCTCCCGCTCTGTCTATGGTGGGGGCAGCAGCCAGAGCGCATGAAATCGGATTTTCTGTACAGAATAACTACATCCATTATGCAGTGTTTCTGCAGCGATTTGACGCGCACATGTGCTGTCAAATCGCTGCAGAATATTCAGCAGTTACGTGTGCATGAGCCTTTACAGGTATTAATATGGGGAAATCGCCAGCAGCCTCACTCACCTCTCCCGCTTGTTTCCGTCCAGCTCCTTCAGGACATGTGGCTGTTTCACGATGGCTGTCACTAACACACATGACTGCACACTGGCAGCACTGCTGTATATACATCACAGGAGGGGCTGGGGGCTACGATATATACATTACAGGAGGGGCAGGGGGCATAGACGTTACTGGAGTGGCAAACAGCTCTGGTGGTGTACTCATCACTGCGATGGGTGACATAGCGCTCTGGGGAACCCATATAGTTCGGGGGGGGGCGCACAGACTGCTCTAATTCATATATACACACACAGTACTGCTTCTTACACACACATCTCTGACACACACACACACACACACTACAATGCACCCCCCATCACCCCCCCCACACACACACACACACACACACACACAATACAATGCACCCCCCATTACCCCTACACACACACGCACACACAATACAATGCACCCCCCATTACCCCTACACACACGCACACACAATACAATGCACCCCCCGTTACCCCTACACACACACACAATACAATGCACCCCCCATTACCCCTACACACACACACGCACACACAATACAATGCACCCCCCATTACCCCTACACACACACACACACAATACACCCCCCATTACCACTACACGCACACACACACACACAATACAATGCACCCCCCATTACCCCTACACAGACACACATAATACAATGCACCCCCCATTACCCCCCCCACACACACACACAATACAATGCACCCCCCATTACCCCTACACACACACAATACAATGCACCCCCCATTACCCCCCCACACACACACACACACACACACACACACAATACAATGCACCCCCCATTACCCCTACACACACACACACACACACACACAATACAATGCACCCCCCATTACCCCTACACACACACACAATACAATGCACCCCCCATTACCCCTACACACACAATACAATGCACCCCCCATTACCCCTCCCCACACACAATACACCCCCCATTACCCCTCCCCACACACACACACAATACACCCCCCATTACCCCTCCCCACACACACACACAATACACCCCCCATTACCCCTCCCCACACACACACACATAATACAATGCACCCCCCATTACCCCTCCCCCCACACACAATACAATGCACCCCCATTACCCCTCCCCCCACACACAATACAATGCACCCCCCATTACCCCTCTCCTCACACACAATACAATGCACCCCCCATTACCCCTCTCCCCACACACAATACAATGCACCCCCCATTACCCCTACACACACACGCACACACAATACAATGCACCCCCCATTACCTCTCCCCACACACAATACAATGCACCCCCCATTACCCCTCCCCACACACAATACAATGCACCCCCCATTACCCCTCCCCACACACAATACAATGCACCCCCCATTACCCCTCCCCACACACAATACAATGCACCCCCCATTACCCCTCCACACACACACACACACACACACAATACACCCCCCATTACCCCTCCCCCTACACACACACACACACAATAGACCCCCCATTACCCCTCCCCCTACACACACACACACAATACAATGCACCCTCCATTACCCCTCCCCCACACACAATACAGCCCTCATCACCCCCTACACACACAAATTACACTGCTCCATCCCTACACACTCCTGCCTCCCTCCCCCCCCTCTCTCGGAATACAGTGCTCCTCCTCTGCCTGTCACAGAGCTGTGTTCCTTCACAAATGTTCCCCGTTGTGTCCTCTGCCCCTCCTCACTCATCCCCATTAATTACACCTGTCTCTTCAGCTCCTTCATGGAGCGCTCGCTTCCTCATGTCCCCAGTGTGGCGCCGGCAGCACTGTGATGATGTCAGCAAGGTGCTGATCTCATCACGTTGCTGCACGTCGGGGGCGGGGCCCAGTCCCGGCGCGCTGTTCAAATGTATTTACGTCTGAAAGATGCAAATACATTTGAATAGGAACGGAAACAGGAAGCTGCGGTCATCGGCTCTGCTGCGCTCCTCTGCAGTGTACATGCCGGCAGCAGAGCCGGCACACAGCAGAGCCGGCACACAGCAGAGCCGGCACACAGCAGAGCCGGCACACAGCAGAGCCGGCACAGCTCGCTGCCTCCTGCTAGTGTGCCTGGCATGTAAGGAGCGCAGCGGGGACAGCAGACAGCGGCCCACCACACCGTGCCCCTGCTTCTAGGTACGGCCGCAGCACATAGCAGGGAGCATTAGCACACCTCTGACCCCGGAAGTTCAAGCGGCCGCTGGTACTTCCGAGATCAATCAGCGTCCTGTGCCCGCAGTTTGTTTTTGCGTCTTAAAGACGCAGATGCAAATAAATAGCGGTGCCACCCCCCCCCCCCCGAAAACACAGCTGATTTATTAGACTGTCTTTACGGAGGGGGAGAGGGTGTGAAAAAAAAAATGCTGACAGGTGCCTAGTGCTAAGTATGGTGGGGGCCCCCTTAGAAGCTCTTTTGGTGGGGGCCCCTGGGCTCCAGCCCCGCCTGCCCCGCCTATAATCCGGCCCTGGGTACGGGAACAGCGTCCTTCAGGGGACTGGTAGTACGGAGTCTCTGGGGCCACAGGGTTCCAGGGGACAGTGCCGGAATCAGGTTCAGGTGCCGGGTTGGAACAACAGACGGGATCTGGGTCCAGCTGGGCGTGAAGGTTGAGGTCGCTGGGCGAAGTCCAGGTGACGGGTACAGCCTGACAGGAGATGCTGGAATCCTCAGCACACGGTCACAGGGACACTTCCTGGGAGATTGGCACTCTGGAACCAGGTCAGGACGGCAGACAGACTCTGCGGAAGACACAGGGTTAACTGGGATGCAATGCACAGAGAGACCTGACATATAGCTCAAGGAACACGTTGCTCAGGCGCCGCCCACATGGAAAGGGAAGCCTTATATACCCTGTCCCAGTATCATGTCATATCCTGCTTCAGGAGTGCTGGGCCTATAAGTTAAGGTGAATGGGCGTGTCCCCGCCCTATACACATGCATGGGCCTCAGAATCAGAGCCAGACAACTCAGAGTCAGACACAAGGGAGCAGGATGCAGGGGAGCACGAGCGGGAGCGGCAGCCATGACTAGTGGGCACGTGGACCGGATCAGTGGGTAAGGAGCGGTGTTGTGATGGCGGGAGCGTGACAGCTTACTTGGAATCAGTATAGTTTTTTCCGGTTCTGCCGCTTATATTTATTTTTTACCATATTTACCATTCTATTACACTCGGCCTTCCATTGGTTAGGTCTGAGGGGATCCTGTGATTGCAGCAGTGCGCAAGCACTGGCATGCCGACGGCCGAGCGGCGTGAGTTCCCTGCGTCGTCGTGTGCGCATGCCCGGGAGCCATGGTGATGCGTCCCTGTCTCCTGGGCGTGCGCCTGAATGACGACGTGGGTGCGTTCCCGCCGCTCGCCCCTCTGCAGCCCGCGTGTTCGCCAAACTACTCTGCAATCACTGCTGGATCTTTGTCAGCTGCACCCATACCATATAAATGTGCACAACTCCTTATGACTCTCATACTGCCCCTGGAAAAAGTACCTCCTGCGAAACGATCTTTGGGGGACCCCCCTCCCACTCACTACGACCTCACACCACTATAGGTAACTATTGGGAACTCTGTATATTCCATCTGCTGGTTCATAATGCACAATTGATGGACCCTTTCATCTCTTATCTCCTTGCTCTGTGTTTTCTCTACCTGACTCCTATACAACCTACCAGCTAGTGTGTATATTGTTCTAACTATCTGATTAACCCTTACTGGCCTTTCTGTCTGCATGTGCATACATTATGTGGATTGGACATATAACTATATTATAGATACACATTTAATCTTTTACTCCTTGTTTGTCCATATCATTCACATGCTTTTAATATACACCCGCCAGTTTTCCCTGTTATCATGAGTACACACTTACCAGTATATGGAGTAAATTTTTATCTTTTTCAGGTTATAACAACTTTACTTGAACAATCCACCAGTTTCTCCTGTTCTAAGACCCTATACTGAGTTATTTTACTGGTACTTCATACCATTACCAGTTTCCCCTGTTATCTGACTCTATACAATAATCGTATTGAATTGTCCTACCATTCTTCTATGAACAATTCCACCGTGTTTCCCCTGTTGTTACATATAACATTATCGACTGAAGTGGTCGTGCTGTCTGGGAGGGGGGCCCTTACCTCCTTTTCTGTTTTAATCTGTGCAGTTTACTATGCAACTTTTGCTCTCATTGTTCTTGTATCTGATCCTAAGTATTTTATAGCTTGTTACTATTTTTTCACTTCAATAAAATATTTAACATTTCACTCCCATTATTTTGGTTTCGTTCTTCCTTTCTCCTTTTTCAAAATGTTTTCTGAAGAATATACCCACTTAGGGGCCACTATTTAGTGGCACCCTGGTGCATTATCTCAATTGGTATGGCCCTTTTTGCATTGTGTTTAATGCTAATGAATGCGCAGCGTCAGAGGATGGTCGCGCTCACCTCTCCGCTGCCATCGCATCCCTGTTCTGCATTTCGGCTCAGTGCCCATAATCCCGGATTTTCGGTCATGCGCACTACATGGGTTTGAAGCCAGGACTCGTACACCCGACTTCATAGTGCTTCAAACCCATGTAGTGGCCATGACCAAAAGTCCGGGATCATCCACAGGGACCCGAAATCCAATACTCGGACACTATGGCAGCAGAGAGGTGAGCGTGACCATCCTCTGAAGCTAGGCATTCATTAGAGTGTTAGCACGCCCCCTTGCGACTAGTCCCTGGCCTCATTAACATACAATAAAATCTTTAGAAATACTTTTTCTAAAGATCTCTTTATCTATGCTAGTGTATACAGGGACGGTTAGGCAGGGATTAGTAATATGCACCCAGAACTGCTCGTGGTTTTGGGTGCATATTGCACCTAACAGGTTCCCTATAAGCTTAAAAATATCACGATACGAACAACTGTTTTGCTCCTGCATCGGGTAATTGACAGCTTGTTTAGATAGACCAATAATCAGCTCTAGTGTAAATACACTTTAAAGACTAAATAAACACTTGAGAAATTTCTTTATATGCTTTAAGGTTATCCATTTTGAGCAGATCTCTGGGTAAAACTGTTCTGAGTTCCCCACCAGTCGCTCAAAAGACCTCTTAGAAAACTGCAGTTCATGAGACAGGAGAGCGCACACAACAGAGTAGATGCAGTAGAAAGTCATAGTCCTGTCTTCTGAGCCATGCACTTTATCTATGAGGATCTCAGGACACATTGCTGCATCAATCTGATACGAATTTATTGACCTAAAACAAGATATCTCCCAAAAGTTAAACAGGTGGTCCTAAAGCAAAGTCATTTTCATTCTAAATCCCTATCTTTTTAGAGCCATAATCTATTCTATTTTCTAATATACTTGCATTAAAAAATTTCTATCATTTGTTAACTACACTATCTGATTGCATTGCATTTTTTTTCCTACTTCCTTATGATCACTCCTTGTTTGAGATTCATCCTGGGATACGCAAATATAGCATCATCAGACGGCAGAGGCAGCAATCACTGCTGCAGCCTCTGCCCCTCCATGAAATGAAGCATCATCAGTAAAGTGCATTTAAGGGGCTGGGCTCCTGATGATGGATTTATTAAATGCTCGTGTACTGATTGTGGTTGTGATGATTTATTTATGTGCTGATAATGGTTCTGGTAATGTAGTCGTGTACTGACGGTGGTTTTGGTGATTTATCAATGAAGATGTAATCTTTAATTTATTAGACATGATGCTGGATCATGATAGGTTCATTGTGCCGCGCTGATAATATAGTCATCCGCATTAGGCTATATTCGTCAGCTGAACAAGTGATAACTAATGTCCCTATACATATAAACAACTGTGTTCATTTGACCAGCTATCTCATCAGTCTCTCCCATATACAGAACTGCTCACTTTGCCAAAAGTACACGTATAAGTTCTGTAAAAGAGAGCCATTGCCAGATATCTCTTGTGGGTTATCATTTTAGAAAATATAAGGATCTTCAGTCCTAAATGTGACATGCAAGATTACTATCTCCTCGGACATCATCAGTTAGAGGCACCCATACACATTAGACTCTTGGCCGAATCTGTCAATATTTTCGGATTCTGACAACTTTTGTCTGTCTATGGGAAGATTTAACTATCTAAATTTTATATACACACAACATAATGTCTTTTAGACGCCTGCGAATTCCATGGGTTTTTGAGTCAGGAGATGCTTCAGGACACACTGGTGTCTTTTGTGCTATAGCTGCTTTCTTTGCTTCTTGTCAGTCATCTTTTGGGGACTGTTTTTAATTAAATTGTAATAAATAAACTAGTGAGCGTCTTACAAGCAGACGTCGCCTGAAGAATGGTCGGGTCACTTTGTTCAACCACTTCACATCTTTGGAAACCTGAAGCAGTTAAAAGAAGCTCAAAAGACTGAACATATGATCAGCAAATCATTTTTACACTGTAGAGCATATATCTAGTCATTTTAGAGTTTATTTAGCGCTTTTCAGGTAGGTAATGGAGCAGATCCACCTGAAAAATATATTGTGTGCACATTCCTCTAGTATGACTTACCAGTAGGGGGCGTGACATGTTAAAGTGCCTAGGGCAGTATGAATGCCAAATATGGCCCTGAATGCAGGTCTTATTGAGGAGGAAAGAAACCTTTATTGAGGAGGATCAATCACAACCCATAGGTACAGACCACCAAAGGGAATATCCACATATATTGACGAGGTAATAGCAACGGTAAAGCAGATATAGGGCGTTTTTGCAATGCCACACAATTTTAGGATCCATACAGGAGTACATAGCAAAATCAAAATAATCTGCAGCTTACCCATAGTGCTTTCCTCCTCCACGCTCCAAGGGCACAAAGGCCCTATAACTGCTTTATCATTGCTTTACCCCGTCCATGGGTGGTCTGTACCTATGGTTTGTGATTGATGCTCCTCAATAAAGAATTACTGCCTCCTCATTTAGACCTACTGTACATTGTACAGTGAAATATAGTTAATGATTCTCTTTTCTTTTAATTTGATGTTAAAAAAAATACTTTTGGATTTGAATACACAAGTGCATCTCAATAAATTAAAATATCATCAAAAAATTAATTTATTTCAGTAATTCAATACAAAAAGGGAAACATATATATTATATAGAGACATTACACACAGCGTGATCTATTTCAAGTGTTTAGTTCTGTAAATGTTGATGATTATAGCTTACAGCCAATGAAAACCCAGAAGTCATGATCTCAGAAAGCTAGAATAATTGCCTCAAAACATCTGCAAATGCTTCCTAAGCGTTTAAAATGGTCCCTTAGTCTGGTACAGTAGGCTAAAAAAAATCATGGGCAAATTTATCCTCGTGGAGTGGTAAAGTGGATTGATTAGGCTCAGGCAGAGATTTTGCTGTGTCTTTTTCCAAAACCTGCTTTCTTTTTTTTTGCTTTAGCTTTTGCTGGTACTGTAAAATTACTTAAACTGCACCCTATAGACAAGTAAATGGATCCAATTAAGAGGCACATTGTAATTCCTAATTTGCTTTATTACACCAGTAAGTACATTTTTTTGTCACTATTAATAGGTGTACTTTATAATGATGACTACAAAACATCCGATAAGCAGAGAACTATAGAGCCTCTTCATTAATTCAGCCTTACTGCTTCTTTTCCCCCCTTGTAATTGACTGTTTGATAAGATCACTTCTGGCTGTAATGGCTTTAACTGAACTGTACTAATCATTTATGTGGGAAGACACAACAAAGAACTAAACTTTGTCTGTTCTCACTTTGATTGTAAAATTTGTGTCATGTTATAAATGATTGCTAAGATGAATAAGAGAGAAATGTAAATGCTAATCTGACACTGTACTTCAAATTTTCTAAATTTGTTAACATCAGTCCCCAATGGTAATGGTCATGTCTCAGCTAGTCAATGCGGTGACCTGTTGTTGCAGGGTTGGTTCTTGTGTCTGATGAGCTATTGCCTTTTCTTCCCTTTCCAAATACAGATGGTTCCAGTTGTCCTTGTTTTCCCTTGTTGGTTTGCTCCTCTTCAGGGATTTCTCACTTTCCCATTTTGGGCTACCCTTTCTTATTATGGATTAGGTTTTACTGTATATCTTCACCTTTCACTGCACTTCCTTGCTGGCTATACCTCTATGTGGACTCATGTATAGGAGTTCCAGTCCTTCAGCTAAGGGGTAAAGCCCAGTTTAATTCCCCGTGAGTCAGTTTGTTTTTCTTCCCAGCACCTTTTCCTTTCACCTCTTTTAGGTTTCTGGGTGGTTTTACTTCTTAGCTGCTCTCTCTATATTATATGAATTGTGTTTTACTTTTCTCAATCTTGGTTTTTGTACCTTCCTGTATAACTTTCTTTCCTCTTGTTGGCAGTGTGTTGCAGCCTCCCCTGTTCCTTCAAGAGGTATGCGATACCCCTTGACGGCCTTTAAGGGAGTCATTTCCAAGATAATTGTGATGGTGGAATATGGTGGGTTGTGTTTCATTTTGTGCAGGTTCGTATTTTAGGTGTGGTGCTCTGTCCATTTTATGTATTATTTGTCCTGTTTGCAGGTTAATTACCCCTTGCTGGGTTTTTGTCCCTAAGTCTGGGGGAGGGGGGCTTGGAATCCACCCAACCTCTCTGTTTACCTGGGGGTTTATTTAGTCAGACTGGGAAGGACAAGAGACAAGCAGGAAGATTCATCCTCTGGTGGAGAAGCTGTGGCTACAGGCAGCACCCCAGAGTACCGTTGCGAAACCCCAATTTCCCTGGAAAAGAACTGCTAGAGGATTAGGACTGATTCCCAGGACATTTATCCCATTACTGGACTACTTTACCCTCTATTTGGTGGATTATTTTATGGATTTTCTGATTTGCATGGCAAAAAAGATCTCTGGATTGTTCACCCATCTCCCGCTGTGTCATATCGGAGAAGAACCCCGTGGCAGAAGTGTTTTGACTTGTGTGGTTAGGGTCGTTCTAATCAGTATTGGGAGCAGTTGGATGCAGGTGCAGCATCTCCCTGTAGTAGGTCTTTACTTTTTTCAGTTATCCATGTGTGAAAGTGTTTATGTTCATAACAGTAAAGTACAGATTTAGGCCCCGATTCATCAAAGTGATTATGTAATAATTCTGCCATACATTGCCAGAGAAGTTGCAAAGTGGAGTTGCTTAAAGTTTTTTTCACTTTTGGCGTTCTCAAAGGGTCATGATGCCACAGCTCATCTAATTCATCACAAGCTGTATTGTTATCTTTAAACCAAAAATCAAACTTTAGTCTGTAACTGGAATAAGATTTGTGGCGAGGCGAACAGACACGTACATCACTTGTCAGAGGCTCATAATCTCTTAATGAATCAGGAGTTTTTGACTCCAAGATGCCTCCTCATCAAGACCGGCATGAACATCAACGGTCTTGATGATCAGAGCCTTAGTAGATCTCATTCTTTTTCTGTGACTATGGCCCCTTTCACACGTCAGTGATTCTGGGACGTTTGTGCTTTTTTTTAAACGTCCCAGAATCACTGACATACGCAGACCCATTATAATGAATGGGTCTGCTCACACGTCAGTGATTTGTCACTGCACGTGTCTCCGTGCGGCGTACCCGCGTGTGCGTGATTGCTGCACGGAGACATGTCCATTTTTTTCTGGCATCACTGATGTTCCACAGACCACGCAGTGGTGTGGTCCGTGAAACACGTGCCAGAAAAAAACGTGCTTTTAAAATAAAAAACATTTTAACTCACCCGGCGTCCAGCGATGTCCTCTGCAGCCCGTTCTCCCTGCTGCTTCTGTGCCGGCTGAATACTGTCGCGCATATTCATGATGCGCGACACAGCCGACCCGGAAGCAGCTGCTGCGGGGGTCAGCGCCGGCCGGATGCTGCGTCGCGGGAGTGATCAGCAACATGATGAGCGGGAGCGGGCGCAGGTGAGTGAATCTCTAAGTGCAATCACGGGCCACGGATAACGGAGCCCAGATTGCACTTAGACAACCCACGTGTGCTGTGATTTTCGGCACACGCAGGGACAAGTGCGTGTTTTACACGCCAGTGAAAAACGTCTGTGTTTTTCACTGACGTGTGAAACGGGCCTATGACAGAGGCCAAGACAGAATAGTGCAATGAAACCAATCAATCAATTGAGTATGGTACAAGATATTAAAAGATGTAGCAAAAATAGTATTCCTACATTTAGAATGCAAGATTCAAGGCAGAAAGGTCATTTAAGATATCTGAATAAGGTCTCATTCAGACAACATTGATTTTATTTCTTATATAAAATGGAAAAAATTAAGGTTTCCCCAACTTCTCCTATCAAGAAGTGAAAAACAGACAGCACAAGAATTAGCACCTAAGTCCTGTCATATTTTTTTCACAGACCAATCGACTTGATTTGGAGAGTTTGGTCAGGCCTCGGATCAAAATCGAATGTCTCCTAATTTTGTGTGAACCATTTGGTCTTCAAAAACTCACAGGCATATGAAAAACTACAAAGACTATAATAGGTACATACAGTATTTTCGCCATGAAATATACAGATATTATTAATGTTTATTTTTAAAGCATTGCTTCCATGGTGCTGTACATGGGACTAGAGTGATACAAGCCACAGATTTAGGGGAGCGCAGCGATTTTTTTTACAAGGTATTTTGCTCAATTGTTGATCAAGTGAGAGATCCTCTTTAAAGTACAGCATATATTATTTTATTGGAGACACCTGTTGGAATTGAAGCCATCATTAAGGGCCCCTTCACATGTCAGTGATTCCGGTACATATGACACCGTTTTCCTACATACCGGAGACACGGACATACCCAGACCCATTAAAATCACTGTGTCTGTGCACACGTCAGTGTTTTCTCACTGATGTGTGTCCATGTGTTCCACACAGAGACGTGTCCATTTTTTGTCTGGTAACACTGATGTCACACGGACCACACACTGATGAAAAAATATGGGTCTTTGAAATAAAATGATTTTCTATACTCACCTGTCTCCAGTGCTGCTGTCTTCTGTGCTGCTGACACTTGCTTCCAGGCCCACTCATTATGCTCATGAATATTCCCTGCACCGCGAATCCGGAAGCAGCAGCGCAGGAGACAGCAACACCAGAGACACCAGCACCGGGGACGGGTGAATAAAAATTCCTAATCTCCATGTGCTATCATGGATAGCACATGGAGAACACACAAGTGTCAAAATCACGGCACATGGAGGGACATACGTACCTTAAACACGGATCGAGAAAAATGTGTGTTTCTATCATAGACATGTGAAGGGGGCCTCAGGCTATATCCGCACTTTGCATCGTCCTAGTTGCAATTCTAAACGCATCCTCTGGCAGAAACTGCTTTAGCTAAAGTTGCTTTTGAGCACAGAATCGCGGTAAATACGCATGTGTTTTTACCGCGTTATAGCCGCGTTTTAGCGCTTTTTACATGCTTTTCCATTGCTTTTAGACAGATGCGTTTTGAACATAAAGACACTGCTAAATAAAGTTTAAACAGTCAAACACAATGAAAAAAGGGAAAAAAAAGGAACACAATTATTGAAATCATAATGAAAATAGTTATATTTCATATAATTATAGCGGTTTTATACTATTTATCGCTAAAATAGCAATAAATTAAGATTTTTCATTAATTTAATTGTCGGACTATGTGTGTGTGTAAAGGGACATATCATTCCATTATTTTGATGTCAGAAAAGCATGCGTTTATGTAGTCCAAAACACATACTTTCTGCAGCTAAAAAGCAGGTAAAACGCTGGAATTTTGATGTTGCTTGCTTTCTATAACTTCTCATTGACTTCAATGTTAGCAAAACGCAGCCCAAATGGCAAAAACAATTGACATGCTGCTTCTTTGAGCGCAGAGTTTTTGCCCAAAATTATGCAAATTAAACGCAGCGTTTTGAACTGCAAAGTGCGCACAAGAAATCCACTTTTCCCATAGACTTTGCAGGAAAATCACAACACATGCATTTTGGCATGAAAACGCTGCAGTTCATAACGCTGCAGAAAAGCAGGTGAAAACGCAAAGTGCGGACACAGCCTTAGACAGCTTGAATCTCCTTCCATAGTTCAGTGATTTCTTCTAAGTACAATATTTATATATTAGATATACAGACAGTATGATGTATCCTAGATAGTTCATTACAATAGCGCAATTGCACCCGCCACAGATCAGTATCTTAGTTGGAGCCATCTGAAAAAAAGCAGCTGTTACTGTTCCTCTAACATTCATTTCCGTATTAATATTGATTTTTCTCTTCTGGCTTTGAGTCAGACTGCAGCCATAAACATCACTGACTAAGTAGGACACACTTTAACTTTCTGATTGGAGATTGCAGCTGAAAGAAGTCAAGACGCAGACATTCCCCAACATCACAGTATTAACCATAATAGATGTATAAAACAAATGGAGCTCTGTGTACATTTCTCAGCAGCTGCAAGCCACAAGGTCTTCAATCACTTTTAGGCTATCTTCACATTTATGTGTTTCTAGTACATGTGCCGTTGTTTTTTTTCATGGATACTACATGTGTCGCGGGCGTCGGGGCGCTGCGCTTGCTAACGCTCGGGTCCGGCGCTGCTGCTGCTGCTCGGGGACTCGAGCGGCGCTCCTCGCCCGTGAGTGAAAAGGGGGGGTGATTTGGTTTGGGGATTTAGTCCGTGACGCCACCCACGAGTTGTGGTGAATATGGGCACTACCGCTGCTGGTGACGGGGATCCTGGGAGTGATGGTAGAGAGCAGCTGGGATGTTGTTTTCCCCCTCCATGAGTAGGGGTTGTTGGTCCCGGGGCCCGGTGGTGTGACGGGGAGGCACGGTCGGTGAGGTGCAGGGTTGCAGGGACAGCGCGGCGCGGTGCCGGATGGCTTGGGTGTACTCACTCAGCAAGAGATGCACAAAGTCTCCGGTAAACCAAACGGCTGGATGGACGGGTCCCGCAGCCGGCTGCAGTGTCTCTCTCCTCGGATAGGTGATGGCGGCTGTCTTTCCCTGCACCTTTGTGTACTGTCTTGACTTCAAGTCAACGGTAGTCCGCTCCCCGGTGTATGGATGCCGGAGGAGCCCGTTTTGCCCGCAGGCGCTGGCCCTTGGGTCTCTAGCCGTTGGCAGTGGCTGTATACCCTCACAGTGCGGACGGTTGCCTTCTAACGGGTCTTGGGTAGTTAGGAAACCCCTGGGGTTCCTGTCACACTCGGATTTGACTGTTGACGGCGGCTCCAAGCCTAGTCGGGGTCCGAAGGCCCTGCCTGTGTGTGCTAGCTTCACTTCGCTCCCTGGTCGGTACCGGCGGGCCACCGCCCGACCCTGGTCCTACAGTTCCACGTTGATCCACCACTCCTGCAGATGGCCACCACCGTCTGCCAACCTTGTTGTCAGAGCCTGGGCCACAAACCCAGACACTCTCCACTTTACTCCTCTCACTTCAACCTCCTGAACTTCACTGTTCTTTTTCCCACCTCCAGGTCTGTGAACTCCTCGGTGGGTGGGGCCAACCGCTTGGCTCCGCCCCACCTGTTGTGGACATCAGACCCTGGAGGGAGGCAACAAGGCTTTTGTGTTTGTCTAATGTAACTGTCTAGTGGGGGTGGGGGTGTGTGTGTGTTACCTGTGACGACCTGGCTAGTCCAGGGCGCCACACATGTACCCTCTTTAGCCTATGGTAGTCTTCACATGTCCATTTTTTTCCAGCAGCACAGATTACAAAGGCCAATACAAGTCTATGGGTCCGTAAAAAAGACAGCATCCGTATGCCATGTGTTTGCTGTACGTGTTTACCATTGCAAAGTATAGGAGAAGCTTTGTTTCAGTCTATGTTTACTTGGCTAAAGGCCGCTTTACACGCTGTCATCTCGCTAGCGAGATCGCTAGCGTGCGTACCCGCCCCCATCGGTTGTGCGTCACGGGCAAATCGCTGCCCGTGGCGCACAACATCGCTCGGACCCGTCACACTACTTACCTGCCTAGCGACGTTGCTGTGACCGGCAAACCGCCTCCTTTCTAAGGGAGCGGTTCGTTCGGCATCACAGCGACGTCACAAAGCAGTCGCCAATAGAAGCAGAGGGGTGGAGATGAGCGTGACGTAACATCCCGCCCACCTCCTTCCTTCCTTATTGTCGGCGGCAGCAGGTAAGGTGAGGTTCCTCGTTCCTGCGGTGTCACACATATCGATGTGTGCTGCCGCAGGAACGATGAACATCGTACCTGTAGCAGCAACGATATTTGGGAACTGGACAGCATGTCAACAAGCAACAATAAGGTGAGTATTTTTGCTCGTTAGTGGTCACTCGTACGTGTCACACGCAATGACGTCGCTGACGAAGCCGGATGTGCGTCACAAATTCCGTGACCCCAACGACATCGCGTTAGCGATGTCGCTTCGTGTAAGCGGCCTTTAGGTGCCATCTGTCACAGGATTCCTGGGAGTCTTGGATTGGAAGGGGACAGGGGTGTTCCTTTGGTGTTCTAGGGTGGGCTTGACGTGTTCCCGAGAAGGGTGATGGTGCGAGGTTGCCTACCACCCAGACAACCCCTTCTCAATTATTATATTCTTCCATGTCAAATAAAAACAGCCTGTACTCACCTCCACTGCCGTTCCAGAGTCTCACGTGCGGGTCTCACAAGGGTCACATGATATTTTTATGTTACGTAAGGCCTGCAGCCAATCAGCAGCCACTTCACTTTTACTTCTTTGGGATGAAACTGACTTCTGGAAGAAGAAAGAACTGCAGCTGCTCTCTCCCCTCCTCCAGGTGTCAGTTACGTGCAAAAGAAATGAGAGGAAAGCGATCCATTAGTGGTCGCTGTTTGGCTGCAGGGCTCACATGACATGACAAAGTCACGTGAACCCCAGGAGACATCGCTGGAATGGTGCTGGCACCAGAAATTAGAACAGGTAGTTTTTATTTTACATGGGGAATAGAAAAGATGAGAAATGGGACAATCCCATAACTCCTATCCAACATGGCGATTTCTTCCTTTTTCCTTTTTTTATTCCAAGAGCCATAACTTTCTTATTTTTTGGTTGACATAGCCATGTGAGTGCTTGTTTTTCTGCGGGATGTATTTTGAATGACACCATCCATTTTATCAGGTGATGTTATGGAAAGTTGAAAAAACAAAATTCCAAGTTCGGGGAAATAGTGAAAAAAGCGCAAATCTGCAATTGTATTTATTTACAATGTTAATTTCATAGTAATATTGACCTGTCAGTATGATTACCAAGGTCATTATGATTACGCAGATACAAAACATGCATAATTTTTAGTTTATTTAAGTGGTTAAATTTTTTGGGAAATTTGTAAAAAAAAAAAAATATCACTTATTTTGCCATTTTACAAGAGCCATAATGTTTTCAATTTTCAGGATATGGAGCTGTGTGGGTTTTTTTGCGACCTGAGCCAATATTTTTATTGTAGATACATAGATAGGGTAGATACAATGTTTTGATCACCTGTTGTTGATGCGGTGGCCAAAAAACCCCACAATCTTGGCGTTTTGATTTTTTTCCTCATTACGCCATTTACTGATCAGATTAGTTTATTTTATATTTTGATATATAACTATTTGACAAATACAGTGATACCAAATATGTGTATTTTTTTATTATTTTTATTTTTTTTTTTAATTTATACATATAATTTTTTTAATATTTTTTTAAAGTTTTTCACTGTTTACTGTATTTGTAAGTCCTCTTAGGGGACTTGAAATGGCGATTATCTGAATGCTTGTGCTATGTAGAGTACTGCCATAGCATTGCAGTATATAGCAAAAATCACTGTGTCCTTTGCACGCCAGTCACATGCTGGTTTTCCCAGGATTACCATCATTACAGGCACAGAGGTCTTCAGCAGACTCCTGACTGTCATGGCAATTCATTAATAAATTATTTAATTTTGGACTGAAATTGACTACGTCAATTTTCTAAGTAAATATATTTCTAATGGTGCTATTGACATGAATTTCTCACCAGATGTCAGAAACAATATATCCAATCCACAAAGGAAAAGAAATAAAACAATAATGCCCAGATATATTTTTTTATGTGCAATAATGGGAAATGACATAGGGAAAAAGTATTCAATACGATAATTAATACTTTGTACAAAAGCCTTTGTATGGAGAAGCTAGTAGCATGCATTGATCAGGTGTGATTTTGGCCCATTCTTGACACAAATGCTCTTTAAATCCTGTAGGTCCCATGGGCTCCTTCTATGAACTCTGAGCTTTAGTTCTTTCCATAATTTTTTTTTTTTTCGATTCATGTCAGGTGATTTGCTGGGTTAGAAGTTTTATTTTCTTTCTCTGAAATCAGTTGAAAGTGTCCTTGGCTGTGTGTTTGGGATCATTGTCTTTCTGAAATGAATAAGAGGAAAAAATATCGGCACATCCAACGTAAAATAATTTCTTTCTTTATTTTCACATAGTATTAAAAAAGTCCATCCATATTCAGAAGACCCTGACGCGTTTCCGACGCAAAAGAGCGTCCTTAATCATAGGCTAACATTTTTAGTGAGCTCTAGACATTCATAGGTAAAGATCAACAATATAGTTAGAGACAATTGGTAACACATGATTAAAAATCACACACTAAAAACAAAAAGTAGGATTGGACAAAAAGAAGGGGGAAGGGATTGTGAAACACCATATTATAGAGCATCTCATATAAAGTACCATTAATAGTATTTCAGCAACGACATAGAGCAAGTCATATTTAATCTCATTGCAATGAACTGTGTGACTGAACACATTGGAGGGAGAGAAAGGAAGAAAAAAAAAAAAATAAATAAAATTTTGTTGCACATTCAATACAATCAATTGGATGATTTGTATCACACTTGATAAAAGATTGCATCGTATGCGTATTACCAGAAGGAAGTGAAATCATAGTTTTTCTATTTTGGGCATAAGGACATACATTACAAAAAAAAAAAAAAAAAAGGGAAGGGAAAAAGGGGGATTTTTTTCCTCCTTTCTTTTTATTCAATATATATAATATAAATCATTTCTATAGTTCATACCTCCTGGAAATTTGGTTTTTAACCCCTTCAGCCCCCGGGCACTTTCCGTTTTTGCGTTTTTGTTTTTTGCTCCCCTTCTTCCGAGAGGCGTAACTTTTTTATTTTTCCATCAATCTTGCCATATGAGGGCTTGTTTTTTGCGGGACGAGTTGTACTTTTAAATGAAACCATAAGTTTTACCATATAGTGTACTGGAAAACGGCAAAAAAATTAAAAGTGCGGAAAAATTGCAAAAAAAGTGGGATTGTACAATAGTTTTTGGGATATTTTATTCACCGTGTTCACTATATGGTAAAACTGATGTGTGGGTATGATGCCTCAGGTCGGTGCGAGTTTATAGACACCAAACATGTATAGGTTTACTTGTATCTAAGGGGTTAAAAAAAATTCACAAGCTTGTCCGAAAAACGTGGCGCACGTTTTGCGCCATTTTCCAAAACCCGTAGCGTTCTCATTTTTCAGGATCTGAGGCTCAGTGATGGCTTATTTTTTGCGTCTCGACCTGACGTTCTTAACGGTACCATTTTTGCGCAGATGCTACGTTTTGATCGCCTGTTATTGCATTTTGCGCAAAATTTGCGGCGACCAAAAAACGTAATTTTGGCGTTTGGAATTTTTTTGCCGCTACGCCGTTTACTGATCAGATTCATTGATTTTATATTTTGATAGATCGGGCATTTCTGAACGTGGCGATACCAAATATGTGTATTTTTTATTTTTTTTAACCCTTTAATTTTCAATGGGGTGAAAGGGGGGTGATTTGAACTTTTAGGTTTTTTTATTTTTTTTTAATTTTTTAAAACTTTTTTTTTTACTTTTTTTTTTTATTTTACTAGTCCCCCTAGGGGGCTATTGCGATCAGCAATCCGATCGCTCTGCACTATGTGCAGATCTCAGCTACAGAGCTGAGAACTGCAGATTTGCTGCTTCACTTTCAATGCCGGCTGTATTCCGGCATTGAGAGGAAGTGACTCATGTTAGCCACAGGCGTCATCACATGACCCTCTGCTACCATGGCAACCGCCGAAAGTCACGTGATCATGTCACGTGACTTCCGGCGGGGGCGGGGTAAGTCACTGTCATGGCGGCGCCCATATACATATCGCTGCCAAGACTTTGGCAGCGAAATGTAAGGGGTTAATGGCCACGGGTGGAAGCGATTCGACCCGCGGCTAGCAGGCACACATATCAGCTGTTGATAACAGCTGATATGTGCGCGTCTCGCCGCCGCCGACCGGCGGCAGGGGGCGGGGCTTACCGGCACACGATCCATGACATATCTAGTACGTCATGGGTCGTTAAGGGGTTAATGTAAGGATCCAGTAAGCTTCTCTCAAAGCTAGATTTTTCATCCTGTTACCACCTCTAGTGGATGCATTAACTTTCTCAATAGCAAAAAAAAGAGAAGCTATCCAGCCTTCCCCTATGTGCAGTCATAAAGTGTTTGGCAGCTCCTGAGTATGAAGCATTGCCATTATTAATGTTTGCAATGTGTTCAGCCACACGTTTTTTTATTTTGCGAGACGTATATCCAACATAGCGCAATTCACATGTTGCACTTTCAATACAATAAATCGCGTGATCTGTATCACAATTGATAAAAGATTGTATCGTATGCGTCTTACCAGAAGGAAGTGAAATCACAGTTTTTCTATTTTGGGCATAAGGACATACATTACATCTGGATCCCCCACACCTATGAAAACCTTTCACTTGCAACCAATGTTGTTGTCGGTTTACTGTGGAAAAAAGGCTGGGGGAAAGTATGTTTCCCAAGGATCGACCTCGTCTTGCCACACACATGCAACCATTTTTTAGTACCTTTCCCAGGATGTCATCCTGATTGACAACAGGCAGATATTTGAGAATTATTGCTTTTATTTGCTGAAAATGAACACTATGTGCTGTAGAGAAAATTAATCTCTGATTTTTATCAGAATGACCCCTGGGAAGTTGGTGATTATTATAAAGTGCATTCTGTCTAGAACGACTCTGTACGATATTGCATGTGTGATTTAGGGCAGTAGTACAGTAACATACCTCCCAACTTTTAAAGAAGGAAAAGAGGGACAAAGTTTGCTGCGCGCGTAGCACTTCCCATCCACACCCATTCAGCATGGACACACAGGCAGCCGGCGGGCCTCCAGCATGGACACGCAGGCAGCCGGCGGGCCTCCAGCATGGACACGCAGGTGTCGCGGGCGGGGAGGAGGGTGTCAGCACACCGCGCTCACCCCTTCTGCTCGGGTCCGGCAGTTGCTCCTGGTGGCTCGAGCCGTGGGCCGGATCCCGGGGTGTCTCGAGCGACACTCCTCGCCTGTGAGTGAAAGGGGGTTGTTTGTTGGGTGTGGGGATTGTTATAGTTCGTGACGCCACCCACGGTTGTGGTGATTGCACCACCGCTGCTCAGTGTGGGGGTCCCGGGGATGGTGATGCGGAGCAGCCAGGTGTTGTGTTGCCCCTCCGTGGGTAGGGGTTGGTGATCCCGGGGCCCGGTGATGAGATGTGAAGTGTAGGGCCTGGAGGGCGCAGGGGCGCGGGGGCCGCGCTGTGCCTTGCGGCACTATGGTACTCACTCAGCCTGACACACGGACACAGTTTGTACGGTAAACCAACGGCTGGTAGGACGGTCCCACAGACGGCTGCACCTGCACTCCCGGTAGGTAACGGTGACGTTTCTCTTCCTTGCACCTATGTTGTCTGATGGTAGCGGTGGATTCCCTCCGGTTACCCGCTCCCCGACTGCAATCTGGGCCGGAGGAGCTCTACACTTTGCCCGCAGGCGCTGGCCCTGGGGAAACTTGTGCCTTGGCGGTGGCGGTGTCTCCCCGGTAATGGTCGGGCTGTTGCCGTCAATCGGGACTTGGTTGCTGGGGGATCTGCGTCCCCGTCACTGACGGATTTGGCAAATCTGGCGACTCCTAGCCTTGCCGGGGTCCGAGAGGCCCCTGCCCTGGTGCTCACTGTCCTTCGGAACACTGCTCCAGACCACCGGGCACACAGCCAACGGGGTCCTTCCAGGAACTTCCAAACGGTCCCCCTCCAAACAGTCACCGCCGTCGCTGACCTTGCTGTTCTGGCCCTACACCAAGCTGGGCTCTCAGGCTTTCTTTCCTTCTGTCACTTTACTGGCTTCTCTCCTTTTCTACTTTCCTTCCTTAACTCCTCCACTTCCTCCTCCTGGACTCCTCTCTCAAGCTCTCCCTGAGCTCTTCTCTGTTGTTTACTCTTGCCCTGCCTGGGCTAATCTGCTGTTCACTCAAGCTCGTCCCTGAGCTATCTGCCTGGTTACTTCCTGCCTCCAGTGTTGTGAGCTCCTTGGTGGGCGGAGCCAACCGTCTGGCCCACCCCCTGGTGTGCATCATCAACCTCTGGAGGAAGGCAACAAGGATTTCTGGTTAGCAGGTGTGCCTACCTGGAGTGTGGGGTGTGGTGGTGTTGTGACCTGTGTCCCCTGGCTTGCCCAGGGCGACACATTCCCCCTTAGCAAAATGCAGACCGTCCGCGGGCTGCCGTCCTACACCGGTTTTATTTTTCTGTAAAAGGGGATAACAAGGGTTAATCAAACATCCATAACATTTTTAATCATAAACTCTTCCCAAACGGGAGGCACATTTTCTTAACGTTGCAACGGTATACGGTCACGGTTTCCGCTCTCTCCCACCCAAGCAACCTGGCCCTGATGCTGCCCCTAAAACCCAGGCAGCACCCCTTGACCCACAGTCCAGCACAAGTTACCCGAGCGGGATCTGTCCTTCCCCTCCAGAGGGTGGCCACTGGTTCCTTTGGTGGCTGGGCCCTGGCCTGCTCCGCTCAGGGCCCTCCCTCCAACCTGCCTCTCCGGAGGCGGTATTGCGGAAACGGTAACGGTACCCAACATATTTACAAGCCACTTAACGTTTGTGGTTGCCCTGCAGAGTTCACGGGCTTGTCCATGGACAGTTCCCATGCAAATAAACTTAAACGGTCCCCACGGGGACAACGGTGCCGGCTCCAGCCGGTTGCAAATCACACGGTGAATCAGGTGAAGTACTTGGTCATTTTCATTTTCATCATTTCAAACTTTCAAACTTAACAAACAAACAGCAACCTTTTACATTTGCGGGTCCCTCTTACTCATAGAACGGTCTCCCTGTACCTAAGTGGGGGTCTACCTAGGTTGGAACGGGTGGACCTTCGGGGCCCGGTGTCAGTGGTGCTAGGCAGTGGGGTAGAGGGAACAATCGGTTCCTCCTCCCTGCTATAGTGTGGAGCAGGCGGAGGTGCAGGGGGACTGGGTACAGGTTCATCCCCGGGCACTGGCATTGGTTCTGGCTCACGGTTAACCGCTTCCACTACTTCTTCATCCACGGGTTGTGGGAACAGTATCACTGGAAGTATCACCGCGCCGTTCTGTGTAGGCCAGTTTGCTGGGAAGTCACCCATTACCGTGTGGATTACCTCTGCTGCCTTTTCCACTGGTGGAGGAACCGGTACTTCAGCCTCTGCTTTCAACGCTGGGGGGCATTTTTTTAGATGGTCCCGGGAAACTGTGGCTAGGGTGTCCCCTTGGTCACGACTGATCTGGTAAGTCTTCCCGTCTCCCCATTCTGTGGGTTGTATAACATAAGGGACTTGCTCCCACTGATCATCCAGCTTGTGGGTTTTCCTCTTCCGTTTCAGCACCACATCCCCTGGCTGGAAAGGACCTGCGGACGCCTTCTGGTTGAACCGGTGCGCCTGCTGCTCTCGGCTTCGACCGAGGTTCTTCTCCACATACTCCTGGATCTGCCGGTACTGTGCCCTCCTCTGACTTTCCCATTCTGCCGTTGAAGGGAGTGCTTCTGGGGCTTCCAACCCCATCTCCAGATCCACCGGCAGGCGGCCAGGCCGAGCCCTCATCAGATACGCTGGGGTGCACTTCGTCGAGCTGGACGGGATATTATTATACATGTCGACCAAGTCAGGTAGCTTTTCCGGCCACATGTTCCGTTCTTCCAGCGGTAGCGTCTTGAGGAGCCCCAGGACCAAGTGATTCATTTTCTCGCACATGCCGTTGGTTTGGGCGTGGTACGGAGTGGTCCGGATCTTCTTACAGCCGTACAACTGGCAGAATTCTGAAACACCTCTGCTTCAAAAGCCGGACCTTGGTCAGTTAGCACCTTCTCGGGGTACCCATGGGGTCGGCAGAAATAAGCCTGGAACGCTCGAGCAGCGGTTCGACCAGTTAGGTCCTTAACGGGGACTACCACCATAAATCTTGAGTAGTGGTCTACCATGGTCAATGCGTAGGTGTACCCACTTCGGCTAGGGGTGAGCTTGACATGGTCCAGGGCGACCAGCTCCAGCGGCTGATGGGTGACTATGGGATGTAACGGTGCCCGCTGGCTAGTCTCGTCCTTTCTCCTCAGTGTACAAGGACCACATTCTCGACACCAGGCTTCCACCGATTCACGCATCCCACTCCAATAAAACCGCTCCCTCAACAGCATCTCCAGCTTCTTCCACCCGAAGTGGCCAGCACCATCGTGGTATGCCCGCAGTACAGTAGCGACATCAGCCTGAGGAACGATTAACTGGCATATTTTCTCATGGGTCTTCGGGTTGATCAGCTCACGGTACAGCCTCCCTTGGTGCAGGTAAAGCCGTTTCCGTTCTTTCCACAAGCGTTGGGCTTCGGCTGGAGCGCTGGGGTCCATTCCCATGGCGCCTTGTTCCACCAGAGTCTTGACAAGGCGGACAGCCGGTGCTTGGTCCTGGGCGTCCTGCCACTCTTGACTGGGCCGCGGGTCCAGATCCACCCTTTGCTGACATACCTGTACCCTCTCAGTAGGCGGCTGGTGAAACGCAGGCAACTCAATCTCCTCGAGGTCGTCATCCTCACACCCCTCTTCTGACAAATGGGGCATCCGGGAGAGTGCATCTGCATTGATGTTGACACGACCAGCTCGGTACTTTATGGTGAAATCATAGTTGGCTAACCGGGCTACCCACCGCTGCTCCAGCGCGCCCAACTTGGCCGTGTTCAGGTGAGTTAGCGGATTGTTGTCCGTAAACGCGGTGAATTTTGCTGCCGCCAGGTAGTGGCGGAACCGCTCTGTGATAGCCCACACCAACGCCAATAGCTCGAGCTTGAAGGAGCTATAGTTCTCAGGGTTCCTTTCGGTCGGCCGGAGTTTTCGGCTGGCGTAGGCAATCACCTTCTCCTTTCCATCCTGGACCTGGGACAAGACCGCTCCTAGCCCCACGTTACTAGCGTCCGTGTGGAGGATGAACGGGCGCCCATAGTCAGGGTACGCCAAGACCTCTTCTCCGGTCAAGGCCGCCTTCAACTGGCCAAAGGACTCCTCATGCTTGTCCTCCCACAGCAGTGGGGCTCCAATGGGTCTACCACCTTTGGTCTGTCCCACGAGGAGATCTTGCATGGGGGCAGCCATCTTCGTGTACCCCTTTATGAAGCGCCGATAGTACCCCACTAGTCCCAGGAACTGCCTTACTTCCCTCACTGTGGTTGGTCTCGGCCAGCTCTGGATGGCGGTGATCTTCTCCGGGTCGGGAGCGACACCATCCGCACTCACCACATGTCCTAGATACTGCACCCTGGGTTTCAGCAGATGGCACTTCGAGGGCTTCAACTTCATCCCGAACTTGGCAAGGGACGCGAACACCTCGGCCAGGTGTTCCAGATGGGCCTCATACATCTGGGAATAAACAATCACATCATCCAAATACAGCAGGACGGTCTCGAAGTTTAAATGTCCCAGACAGCACTCCATCAACCGTTGGAAGGTCCCGGGGGCATTGCACAGCCCAAACGGCATGCTATTGAATTCGCAGAGCCCCATCGGGGTGGTGAAGGCGGTCTTCTCCCGGTCCTCGGGGGCCACGGCCACTTGCCAGTATCCGCTGGTGAGGTCAAGGGTCGAGAAGTAGTTTGCAGTTCTCAGTGCAGCCAAAGATTCTTCAATACGAGGCAATGGATAGGCATCTTTATGGGTTATCTGGTTGATCTTCCGGTAGTCCACACACATCCGCATGGTACCATCCTTCTTCTTGACCAGTACCAACGGAGCGGCCCAGGGACTACAACTGTCCCGAATAACCCCTGCCTCCTTCATATTCTTCAACATATCCTTGGCACACTGGTAATGTGCAGGGGGAATAGGTCTATACCTCTCTTTGATAGGGGGATGTTCACCCGTGGGGATGTGGTGTTGGACCCCCTTGACCTGCCCAAAGTCTAGGGGGTGCTTACTGAAAACCTGTTCGTACTCCTGCACTACCCTGTGTACCCCTGCCCTGTGATGTGTAGGGGTGTCGTCAGTGCCCACATGTAGCTGTTGGTGCCACTCCTTGGTGTCCCCCTGGGGTGGGGAAGTGCTGGTGGTAGGTGGGCGTGTGGATGGACGGGCTTCCTGGATAGTGTGAGGGTCCAGGGTGAGCAGCTTGGCAATGGTGGCATACCGGGGGAGCCTGACTTCTTCCTCCCCACAGTTCAACACTCTCACAGGCACTCTCCCTTTCTTCACATCTACCACCCCTCGGGCGGCCACTACAGTGGGCCAGTGCTCGGAAGGCATGGGCTCCATCATCGCAGGGTAGTCACGCCCCTGAGGCCCTACTGCTGCCCTACACCAGATCATCATCTCACTCCTAGGGGGCACAGTCAATGGAGCAACATCCATCACTCGCACTCCACCAATCTCCCCTCCGGTTGAGCTTACATGCTGGCGGTACATCAGGGCGCGGATCTCACGCTGCACAGCCCTCTGCCGGCTCCCCGCCACCGTGGCGACTAGCCGTTGCAAAAGGTTCAACACATCAGCCATGCAGTGTTCCATCACATTGGTTCCCAGCACTATTTTCGGGTTATGATCACTGGGTTCATTCATAATCACAATCATGCCCTGATGTTGCAGTTCAGCTTGCCCCACTGTCATAGCCACTTCTTTATACCCCACCTGGGTCAATGGAAGTCCATTAGCGGCAATCAAATTTATACTAGGGTCTGGAGGCGCCAGCTCGTCTGTGGCCCAATACTGCTGATACAACGTGTACGGTATGGTCGTTACCTGTGATCCAGTGTCCAAGAGAGTCATCACTGGTATGCCGTCCACAGCCACGGGGATGATAGGGCGGGCCCCGACATATCGGTCTCGCCAGTCCGGGGGGCCACGGTGTTCTACTCCTGAGGATTGGCCCGGGGCCCCAGGGGTTGCTCGTTTAACGGGCACTGTCGGTAATAATGGCCCGGCTTACGGCACTTGTAGCAGATTGGAGGTCTGCTCCGCGGGTTGTTAACGCTTCTCCGCTGCATCCAGGGAACATCTTCGGGACTGTCAGCGAGCTGTATCTGCGCTGGAGGCTGGGATCTGGTCAGAGGTTGCAGTGCAGCAAGGATTTTGGCAAGGTCTCCGTCCAGGCGACGGACCTGGGCGGCCAACTCTTCGATGGTGCTGCTCGTGGCTGCAGGCATTACAGAGGTTGGTTTGGCTGAGGCTGCCGTAACAGGAGCTGTCTCGACGGGCCACGGGACGGGTTCCAGAACTTCAGCGGCTAGGGGCTGTAGTGCTTTAATAGCCCGCTCCTTTAACACAGCAAAGTCCACATCAGGGTGTTCTAGGGCCCACAGCCGGAGTTGTTTACGATCCTCAGGGGACCTCATCCCCTGCGCAAATTGCTCCACTAACATCTTATTGCTATCCGCCTCATTAATAGAGTTCACCCGCTTCAACGTGCGGAGGGCGGTCTGCAGACGTAGAGCATAGTCCCGAATGCTATCCCCAGCTCGTTGCCGGCACTGGTAAAACTGCATCCTCAGCTCAGCTTCGGTCCGGGTCTCGAAGGCAGTCTGTAGCCTCTCGAAGATGGTGGCTACAGAGAGCCGGTCCCCCTCGGCCCAGGTCTCCGCTTCCTGCTCCGCCGCACCGGTTAACTGGCCTAGCACTATCGCAGCACGTTGCTTATCAGTCAGGGGGTACAGCTCTAGCAACGGGTTAAGCTTTTTCCGGAAGGCCTGTAGGGCATCCGGTTTCCCGTCATACTGCGGCAGCCAGGCAGCTCCGGGTGCATAGGGCAAGGAAAACGGCATGACCTGAGCAAGCGCGGGAGCCGCGGCACCTCCCGCCGGTGCGGCCAAGACCTGGGTAGGCCCATTCCTTTCCGCGGGTGCAGCTGCGGCTGCGACCACCGCTCCTCCAGCGGCTCCGTCGGGCGCAGACATCTTGTTTCCGTCCCCCTTAGCTCTTTCCGGCCCCTCCTCTCTCGGGGCGGGGTTTTGGCCTTCGCGCTTCTACTGCTCGAGAAGACGCTCGAGCGGGAACTTTTCGCGCCAAAGATGGCGGCTTCTGAAATTTTTCTGCCGGATGCCTCCGGCGGTAACAAGGCGCACCTCTACCTGACGGCAGAGCGGTAAGATCCTGTTCGTGACGCCAAGTTGTCGCGGGCGGGGAGGAGGGTGTCAGCACACCGCGCTCACCCCTTCTGCTCGGGTCCGGCAGTTGCTCCTGGTGGCTCGAGCTGCGGGCCGGATCCCGGGGTGTCTCGAGCGACACTCCTCGCCCGTGAGTGAAAGGGGGTTGTTTGTTGGGTGTGGGGATTGTTATAGTTCGTGACGCCACCCACGGTTGTGGTGATTGCACCACCGCTGCTCAGTGTGGGGGTCCCGGGGATGGTGATGCGGAGCAGCCAGGTGTTGTGTTGCCCCTCCGTGGGTAGGGGTTGGTGATCCCGGGGCCCGGTGATGAGATGTGAAGTGTAGGGTCTGGAGGGCGCAGGGGCGCGGGGGCCGCGCTGTGCCTTGCGGCACTATGGTACTCACTCAGCCTGACACACGGACACAGTTTGTACGGTAAACCAACGGCTGGTAGGACGGTCCCACAGACGGCTGCACCTGCACTCCCGGTAGGTAACGGTGACGTTTCTCTTCCTTGCACCTATGTTGTCTGATGGTAGCGGTGGATTCCCTCCGGTTACCCGCTCCCCGACTGCAATCTGGGCCGGAGGAGCTCTACACTTTGCCCGCAGGCGCTGGCCCTGGGGAAACTTGTGCCTTGGCGGTGGCGGTGTCTCCCCGGTAATGGTCGGGCTGTTGCCGTCAATCGGGACTTGGTTGCTGGGGGATCTGCGTCCCCGTCACTGACGGATTTGGCAAATCTGGCGACTCCTAGCCTTGCCGGGGTCCGAGAGGCCCCTGCCCTGGTGCTGACTGTCCTTCGGAACACTGCTCCAGACCACCGGGCACACAGCCAACGGGGTCCTTCCAGGAACTTCCAAACGGTCCCCCTCCAAACAGTCACCGCCGTCGCTGACCTTGCTGTTCTGGCCCTACACCAAGCTGGGCTCTCAGGCTTTCTTTCCTTCTGTCACTTTACTGGCTTCTCTCCTTTTCTACTTTCCTTCCTTAACTCCTCCACTTCCTCCTCCTGGACTCCTCTCTCAAGCTCTCCCTGAGCTCTTCTCTGTTGTTTACTCTTGCCCTGCCTGGGCTAATCTGCTGTTCACTCAAGCTCGTACCTGAGCTATCTGCCTGGTTACTTCCTGCCTCCAGTGTTGTGAGCTCCTTGGTGGGCGGAGCCAACCGCCTGGCCCACCCCCTGGTGTGCATCATCAACCTCTGGAGGAAGGCAACAAGGATTTCTGGTTAGCAGGTGTGCCTACCTGGAGTGTGGGGTGTGGTGGTGTTGTGACCTGTGTCCCCTGGCTTGCCCAGGGCGACACACAGGCAGCCGGCGGGCCTCCAGCATGGACACGCAGGCAGCCGGCGGGCCTCCAGCATGGACACGCAGGCAGCCGGCGGGCCTCCAGCATGGACACGCAGGCAGCCGGCGGGCCTCCAGCATGGACACGCAGGCAGCCGGCGGGCCTCCAGCATGGACACGCAGGCAGCCGGCGGGCCTCCAGCATGGACACGCAGGCAGCCGTCGGGCCTCCAGCATGGACACGCAGGCAGCCGTCGGGCCTCCAGCATGGACACGCAGGCAGCCGGCGGGCCTCCAGCATGGACACGCAGGCAGCCGGCGGGCCTCCAGCATGGCGGGGTCGCTCGCACAGACAGGCGGCAGGGGGCACCCGCACAGACAAGCGGCGGGGGGCGCCCGCACAGACAGGCGGCGGGGGGCGCCCGCACAGACAGGCGTCGGGGGGCGCCCGCACAGACAGGCGGAGGGGGGCGCCCGCACAGACAGGCGGCGGGGGGCGCCCGCACAGACAGGCGGCGGGGGGCGCCCGCACAGACAGGCGGCGGGGGCGCTCGCACAGACAGGCGCAGGGGGGCGCCCGCACAGACAGGCGGAGGGGGGCGCCCGCACAGACAGGCGTCGGGGGGCGCCCGCACAGACAGGCGTCGGGGGGCGCCCGCACAGACAGGCGTCGGGGGGCGCCCGGACAGACAGGCGGAGGGGGGCGCCCGCACAGACAGGCGGAGGGGGGCGCCCGCACAGACAGGCGGCGGGGGGCGCCCGCACAGACAGGCGGCCGTCCGCCCGCACAGAGAGGCGGCCGGCCGACCGCACAGAGAGGTGGCGGGGGGCGCCCGCACAGACAGGCGGAGGGGGGCGCCCGCACAGACAGGCGGCGGGGGGCGCCCGCACAGACAGGCGGAGGGGGGCGCCCGCACAGACAGGCGTCGGGGGGCGCCCGCACAGACAGGCGTCGGGGGGCGCCCGCACAGACAGGCGTCGGGGGGCGCCCGCACAGACAGGCGGAGGGGGGCGCCCGCACAGACAGGCGTCGGGGGGCGCCCGCACAGACAGGCGTCGGGGGGCGCCCGCACAGACAGGCGGCGGGGGGCGCCCGCACAGACAGGCGGCCGTCCGCCCGCACAGAGAGGCGGCCGGCCGACCGCACAGAGAGGTGGCGGGGGGCGCCCGCACAGACAGGCGGAGGGGGGCGCCCGCACAGACAGGCGGCGGGGGGCGCCCGCACAGACAGGCGGAGGGGGGCGCCCGCACAGACAGGCGTCGGGGGGCGCCCGCACAGACAGGCGTCGGGGGGCGCCCGCACAGACAGGCGTCGGGGGGCGCCCGCACAGACAGGCGGCGGGGGGCGCTCGCACAGACAGGCGGCGGGGGGCGCCCGCACAGACAGGCGGCGGGGGGCGCCCGCACAGACAGGCGGCGGGGGGCGCCCGCACAGACAGGCGGCGGGGGGCGCCCGCACAGACAGGCGGCGGGGGGCGCCCGCACAGACAGGCGGCGGGGGGCGCCCGCACTGACAGACGGCCGTCCGCCCGCACAGAGAGGCGGCCGGCCGACCGCACAGAGAGGCGGCCGGCCGACCGCACAGAGAGGCGGCCGGCCGACCGCACAGAGAGGCTCCGGCCGGGGGTTGGGGAGGGAGGGGAATCAGCGCTGGGGAGATTATGTTTACATACCTTAGCAGCAGCACAGAGCAGTTTCGGGCAGCGCGCTCCTCTCTGTTATGCCACGTCACGTGTTAGGATGGTAGGAGGGAAAAGCAGGGAGGCGGGGAGAGAGTGGGTGGGCGGAGCCCGGGAGATGGCCGTCCCGCCCGTTGCAACGGGACAAACAATGCAAAGCGTGATAGTCCCGCTGTAACCGGGACGGTTGGGAGGTATGGGTACAGGTGGACCTGAGAAGACAAGTGCTGTACTCTCCCCTGCTCCCCCCTTCTGCACTCACTCTGCACTGTCCTCCTGCAGGCACACTGCTCCCTCCTCCTGCACTCACTCTGCACTGTCCAAATGCAGGCACACTGCTCCCCCTCCTGCACTCACTCTGCACTGTCCTCCTGCAGGCACACTGCTCCCCCCTCCTGCACTCACTCTGCACTATCCTCCTGCACTCACTCTGCACTGTCCTCCTGCACTCACTCTGCACTGTCCTCCTGCACTCACTCTGCACTGTCCTCCTGCACTCAACTCTGCACTGTCCTCCTGCACTCAACTCTGCACTGTCCTCCTGCACTCACTCTGCACTGTCCTCCTGCACTCACTCTGCTCTCCCCTCCTGTACTCACTCTGCTCTCTCCCTGCTGCTGCTCTTACCTCAGTTGCAGAACAAACGAAGCAGCCGCTGTGGAGAGCCGGTGACATGTGAGAATCCTGGGCAGAAGAGGCAGGGAAAGGGGGCGTGGCCAGCATAGAGCGAGCAGCAGGAGGGGACAAGGAAGACATCCCGTGGAGTGTATGTGTCCAGCATTCAGAGAGGGTGTGGACGACAGCAAAGCGGCGTGCCCAGCAGCATAGATGCCATGGAAGGCATCCAGAGATTGTGGCCTGCATCCGGAGGGGGCGTGGTCGGCAGAGTGCGGGGGCGTGGCAGCTGCCTCTCACTACACTGCGGGATTACGGAGCTCCCGGGCGTGAGAACGGGACTGGACTATAAAACCGGGGCTGTCCCGCTGTATCCGGGACGGTTGGGAGGTATGCAGTAACCTCTCTCTTTTAATCGTTTTTTTATTATTAAACTCTCCCTATCAAAGCTAGCATCACTAGAACATAGGCGTCTTGCCCGCATGAATTCTCCATGTGGTATTGCATTGATTGTGTGACGGGGATGATTGCTTGAAGCAAGGAGTAGAGTATTACTATTAATAGTAATAGTAATTTAGTATTAAATCTAGCTTTGAGAGAAGCTTACTGGATCCTTACATTAAAAACCAAATTTCCAGGAAGTATGAACTATAGAAATGATTTATATTATATATATATATTGAATAAAAAGAAAAGGGAAAAAAATCTCCCTTTTTCCCTTCCCTTTTTTTTTGTAATGTATGTGTGGCGCCCTGGACAAGCCAGGTCGTCACAGGTACTACACCAACACACTCTACACCCCGGCTAGGCACACCTAAGTCAAACACAAATCCTTGTTGCCTTCCTCCAGGGGCTGATGTTCACACCAGGGGGTGGGCCAGGCGGTTAGTCCCGCCCACCGAGGAGTTCACAGTCCTGGAGGCGGGAAGAGTTTCAGAACAGTTTTGGAGAGGGAAGAGGTAGTAGAGGAGACTGACCGTGTCCGGGTGTGTGGCCCGGACATACAGCAAGGTTGGCAGACGGTGGTGACCGAATGCAGGAGAGGCTGATTGGAGTGAACCGTACGGACCGGGGACGGGCGGTGGCCCGCCGGTACCGGACCGGGGACTGAAGAGAAGCCAGCACCATTCGGCAGGGCCTACGGACCCCGACCAGGCTATGAGTCGCCGTAAAACCGGTCAAATCCGTTAGCGAAGGGAACCACCAAGGTTTCCCAGCAGTCAAGACCCGATTGAAGGCAACAGCTCACACCGTAGAGGGAAACACAGTCACCACCAAGGCTACAGTTCCCAGGGCCAGAGCCTGCGGGCAAAAGGGGCTCCTTCAGCATCCATCCAAGCTGGGGAGCGGGTTACCGGTGGGAAGCCATTGGAACCGTAAACACAACACAGGTGCAGGGAAAGGCAGTCACCATCAACCTACCGGGAGGAGAACAACCGCAGCCGCCTGTGGGACCCGTCCATCCAGCCGTTTGTTTGACCAGAGACTCTGTGTGAATTACTGGCTGAGTGAGTACCACCGTGCCGTGCGGCACAGCGCTGCCCCCGCGACCCTGCACCTCACCAGGCCCCGTAACCCGCCTGCCATCCCTAAAACCCTCACCGGGGCCCCGGGACAACCAAACCCCCTACCCATGGAGGGGAGAACCAACATCCAAGCTGCTCCCTGTCATTGCTCCCGGGATCCCCGTCCAGAGCAGCGGTGGTGTCACAACTTCACCACAACCGTAGGTGGCGTCATGGACAATATCCCCCAAACCACACACCAATCCCCCCCCTTTCACTCACGGGCGAGGAAACCCACTCGAGACCCCGGGATCCGGCCCACCGCTCCAGCCACCATCGAGCAGCAGCAGCAGCCGGACCCGAGTAGTGGGTGAGCGCAGCGTCCCCTCCTCCGCCCGCGACATATGTCCTTATGCCCAAAATAGAAAAACTGTGATTTCACTTCCTTCTGGTAAGACGCATACGATGCAATCTTTTATCAAGTGTGATACAGATCATGCAATTTATTGTATTGAATGTGCAACAAATTTTATTTTTTTTTTCTTCCTTTCTCTCCCTCCAATGTGTTCAGTCACACAGTTCATTGCAATGAGATTAAATATGACTTGCTCTATGTCGTTGCTGAAATACTATTAATGGTACTTTATATGAGATGCTCTATACTATGGTGTTTCACAATCCCTTCCCCCTACTTTTTGTCCAATCCTACTTTTTGTTTTTAGTGTGTGATTTTTAATCATGTGTTACCAATTGTCTCTAACTATATTGTTGATCTTTACCTATGAATGTCTAGAGCTCACTAAAAATGTTAGCCTATGATTAAGGACGCTCTTTTGCGTCGGAAACGCGCCAGGGTCTTCTGAATATGGATGGACTTTTTTAATACTATGTGAAAATAAAGAAAGAAATTATTTTACGTTGGATGTGCCGATATTTTTTCCTCTTATTCAAGTTATAGTCCACCTGGCGGACTCCATGTCGTTGCACTCCATGGATGTGTGGTGACCTATTCCATTGGGCGTGTCAAGCTTTCCTCTACTTCATCTGTTGTCTTTCTGAAATGTCCACCCTTGTTTCATCTTGATCATACTGGTAGATAGCAGCTGATTTTTATCAAGAATATCTAGGTTTCAATCCTCAAAGTCATCCTTCCATCAATGATCTCCAAACTTCACTGTTAGTATGGTGTTTTTGGGATGATCTGTATTGCCTTTTGGCCTCCAAAGATAGTGTGCATTATGGCATCCAAAGCAAGTTGAAGATCAAATGGATAAAATGATCTCTCTCTCTCTCTCATATATATATATATATATATATATATATATATATATATATATATATATATATCTCAACTGATGAATTACAAAAGAAGGAAAATGGGACTATGAAAAAGTTTGGGCACACTGCATGGTTAGTACCTAGTAGCATCTCCTTTGGCAATCACAGCCTATAAATACTTTTTGTAGTCAGCTAAGAGTATTTAAATACTTGTTTGGGGGATTTTCAACCATTCTTCCTTGTAAAAGTATTCCAGTTCTGTGCGATTCACCTTGCATGCACTGCTCTTTTGCGGACTAGCCACAAATTTTCAATGATGTTCAGATCAGGGAACTTGGAGAGCCATTGTAAAACCTTCAGCATGCACCTTTTGAGGTAGTCTATTGTGGACATATTTAGGATTATTATTAGCGATGAGCGAATGTATTCGCTGCTATTCGGTATCCGACGGAAAATGGAGTATTCAAGGTATTCGCTATCCGACGGCTAAAATGGTATTCACTTCGATACTTTCATTTTCATTTCTGACTTCCTGGCGCCATTTTCCAGTCAATGAACACATCTGATGTTGCTTGCCCTCACAGTAACGCCGCAGCCATCTTTGTTATGGTGTTACTGTGATTGGCTTGGCCGCACAGCATCATAGGGGCTATATAAGCCAGTGGCCATTTTGGTCAGTCGGTCTCTCCCTCTCTCTTTCATACTCACCGATTACGGGCTCAGCGCTGCAAGACTGTCACACTGTGGCGGGTTCTCCAGCTTTTGAAAATGCCGGCTGCTCATTATTCCATCTCGTATTCCCTGCTGCCCCTGCCCACCGGCGCTTATGATTGGTTGCAGTCAGACAAGCCCCCACGTTGAGTGACAGCTGTCTCACTGCAACCAATCACAGCCGCCGGTGGGCGGGTCTATATTGTGTAGTAAAACAAATAAATAATTTAAAACAACGGCGTGCGGTCCCCCCCCAAATGATACCCAGCCGATGTAAGCACACAGCAGCGGGTCGGTATTCTCAGGCTGGGGAGGGCGAGGGCCATGGCTACGTCCCCCCCTCCCGCAGCCAAGAATATTAGCCCACTGCTGCCCCGAGAATGTCGCATCCATTAGATGCGACAGTCCTGGCGTGTCACCGGCTCTTCCTGATTGCCGTGATGCGGTGGCAATCGGGGTAATAAGGAGTTAATAGCAGCCCATAGCTGCCACTAAGTCCAAGATTAGTAATGGCAGCATTTATGACATGCGATCACTAATCTGTAAGTAAAGTAAATAAACACAACACCAAAAAATCCATTTATTGGAAATAAAACACCAAAAAGCCCCTCTGTCACCACTTTATTAACTCCCACAAATATCCAGGTCTGGCGTAATCCACACTGATTCAGCAATGTCTGAGACCCGATACTCAATGCAGTCTCATTCCGTGAACGATGCTGCAGGGGTAACTACAGGTCATTTCTCACGGTCGGTGATGTCAACACATTACTACGTGAGAACTTCAGTGGTGCAGTAAAGCACAACTCAGAGTGACGTCACTGACCGGCAGTGACCCTGCGAGAACCCAGATCCAAGCTCCCGCAGGGTTACTGATCCATCACACATACTGTTGGGGGGGAAATACATACATCGCAAATAAAAGCTGTAATATCTATCTATCCCTCTATCCCTCTATCCATCCCTCCATCTATCCATCCACCCTCTAGCTATCCATTATCTATCTATCCATCTATCTATCCCTCTAGTCATCCATCTATCTCTCGATCTATCCCTCTATCTATCTATCAATCTATTCATCTATCTATCCATCTATCCCTCCATCCATCCCTCCATCCATCCATCCCTCCATCCCTCATTCAATCCCTCCCTCCGATAGATGGATAGATAGATAGATAGATAGATAGATAATGGATGGTTAAATAGACAGATAATGGATAGATAGCTAGCTAGATAGATGGATAGATAGATAGAGGAATAGATAGATATATAGAGGGATAGATAGATAGATAGATAGATAGATAGAGGGATAGATAGATGGATAGATAGATGGATAGATAGATAGATAGCTAGATAGAGGGATAGATCGAGAGATAGATAGATGGATGAATAGAGGGATAGATAGATGGATAGATAGATAATGGATAGCTAGATAGATAATAGAGGGAGGGATAGATAGATGGATAGATAGATGGATAGAGGGATAGATAGATGGATAGATAATGGATAGATAGATAATGGATAGATGGATGGATAGATAGAGGGATAGATAGATGCATAGATAGATAATGGATAGAGAGATAATGGATAGATAGATAATGGATAGAGAGATAATGGATAGATAGATAGATAGATAGATGGATAGATAGATGCATAGATAGATGGATAGAGGGATGGATAGAGGGATAGATAGAGGGATAGATAGATAGAGAGATAGATGGATAGAGGGATAGATAGATGGATAGATAGATAATGGATAGCTAGATAGATAATAGAGGGAGGGATAGATAGATGGATAGATAGATAGATAATGGATAGATAGATAATAGAGGGATAGATAGATAGTTAGGTAGATAGATGGATAGATAGATAATGGATTGATAGATAGATGGATAGATAGATGGATAGAGGGATAGATAGATGGATAGATAATGGATAGATAATGGATAGATGGATGGATAGATAGAGGGATAGATAGATAATGGATAGAGAGATAATGGATAGATAGATAGATAGATAGATAGATAATAGAGGGAGGGATAGATAGATAGATAGATAATAGAGGGATATAGTTAGGTTAATAGATGGATAGATAGATAATGGATAGATAGATAATGGATTGATAGATAGATAGATGGATAGATAGATGGATAGATAGATGGATGGAGGGATGGATAGAGGGATAGATAGAGGGATAGATAGATAGAGAGATAGATGGATAGATAGATGGATAGAGGGATGGATAGAGGGATATGTGTCGCCCTGGGCAAGCCAGGGGACACAGATAACAACACCACTACACCCCACACTCCAGGTAGGCACACCTGCTAACCAGAAATCCTTGTTGCCTCCCTCCAGGAGTCTGTGATGCACACCAGGGGGTGGGCCAGGCGGTTGGCTCCGCCCACCAAGGAGCTCACAACTCTGGAGGCAGGAAGTAACCAGGCAGATAGCCCCGGGCAGGGGAAGAGTGAAGTCCAGTGAAGGGCTAGAGTAAACAACAAGAAGTGAAAGTGAAGGAAAGGAAAGTGGAACAGGAGGAAAGCAAGAAGTGGTGACAGAGCAGAGAGAAGGAGAAGCCTGAGAGCCCAGCTGTGTGTAGGGCTAGAACAGCAAGGTCAGCGACGGCGGTGACTGTCCGGAGGGGGACCGTTTGGAAGTTCCTGGAAGGACCCCGTTGGCTGTGTGCCCGGTGGTCTGGAGCAGTGTTCCGAAGGACAGTCAGCACCAGGGCAGGGGCCTCTCGGACCCCGGCAAGGCTAGGAGTCGCCCAATTTGCCGAATCCGTCAGCGAAGGGGACGCAGATCCCCCAGCAATAAAGTCCCGATTGACGGCAACAGCCCGACCATTACCGGGGAGACACCGCCACCGCCAAGGCACCAGTTTCCCCAGGGCCAGCGCCTGCGGGCAAAGTGTAGAGCTCCTCCGGCCCAGATTGCAGTCGGGGAGCGGGTAACCGGAGGGAATCCACCGCTACCATCAGTCAAACAGGTGCAAGGAAGAGAGACGTCACCGTCACCTACCGGGAGTGCAGGTGCAACCGTCTGTGGGACCGTCCTACCAGCCGTTGGTTTACCGTACAAACTGTGTCCGTGTCTCAGGCTGAGTGAGTACCACAGTGCCGCAAGGCACAGCGCTGCCCCCGCGTCCCTGCGCCCTCCAGGCCCTACACTTCACATCTCATCACCGGGCCCCGGGATCACCAACCCCTACCCACGGAGGGGCAACACAACACCTGGCTGCTCCCATCACCATCCCCGGGACCCTCACACTGAGCAGCGGTGGTGCCATCACCACAACCGTGGGTGGCGTCACGAACTATAATCCCAACAAACACCCCCCTTTTCACTCACGGGCGAGGAGTGTCGCTCGAGACACCCCGGGATCCGGCCCGCAGCTCGAGCCACCAGGAGCAACTGCCGGACCCGAGCAGAAGGGGTGAGCGCGGTGTGCTGACACCCTCCTCCCCGCCCGCGACAACTTGGCGTCACGAACAGGATCTTACCGCTCTGCCGTCTGGTAGAGGTGCGCCTTGTTACCGCCGGAGGTATCCGGCAGAAAAATTTCAGAAGTCGCCATCTTTGGCGCGAAAAGTTCCCGCTCGAGCGTCTTCTCGAGCAGTAGAGGCGCGAAGGCCAAAACCCCGCCCCGAGAGAGGAGGGGCCGGAGAGAGCTAAGGGGGACGGAAACAAGATGTCTGCGCCCGACGAAGCCGCTGGAGGAGCGGTGGTCGCAGCCGCAGCGGCACCCGCGGATGGGAATGGGCCTGCCCAGGTCCCGGCCGTACTGGCGGGAGGTGCCGCGGCCCCCGCGCTTGCTCAGGTCATGCCGTTTTCCTTGCCCTATGCGCCCGGAGCTGCCTGGCTACCGCAGTATGACGGGAAACCGGATGCCTTGCAGGCCTTCCGTAAAAAGCTTAACCCGTTGCTAGAGCTGTACCCCCTGACTGATAAGCAACGTGCAGCGATAGTGCTAGGCCAGCTAACCGGTGCAGCGGAGCAGGAGGCGGAGACCTGGGCCGAGGGGGACCGGCTCTCTGTAGCCACCATCTTCGAGAAGCTACAGACTGCCTTCGAGACCCGGACTGAAGCTGAGCTGAGGATGCAGTTTTACCAGTGCCGGCAACGAGCTGGGGATAGTATTCGGGACTATGCTCTACGTCTGCAGACCGCCCTCCGCACGCTAAAGCGGGTGAACGCTATTAATGAGGCGGATAGCAATAAGATGTTAGTGGAGCAATTTGCGCAGGGGATGAGGTCCCCTGAGGATCGTAAACAACTCCGGCTGTGGGCCCTGGAACACCCTGATGTGGACTTCGCTGTGTTAAAGGAGCGGGCTATCAAAGCACTACAGCCCCCAGCTGCTGAAGTTCTGGAACCTGTCACGTGGCCCGTCGAGACAGCTCCTGTTGTGGCGGCCCCAGCCAAACCAACCTCCTTACTACCTGCAGCCTCGAGCAGCGCAGTGGAAGAACTGGCAGCCCAGGTCCGTCGCCTGGATGGAGACCTTGCCAAAATCCTTGCTGCGCTTCAACCTCTGACCAGATCTCAGCCCCCAGCGCAGATACAGCTTGCTGACAGTCCCGAAGATGTTCCCTGGATGCAGCAGAGAAGCGCTAACAACCCGCGGAGCAGACCTCCAATCTGCTACAAGTGCCGTAAGCCGGGCCATGTTTACCGACAGTGCCCGTTAAACGAGCAACCCCTGGGGCCCCGGGCCAATCCTCAGGAGTAGAACACCGTGGCCCCCCGGACTGGCGAGACCGATACGTCGGGGCCCGCCCTATCATCCCTGTGGCTGTGGACGGCATACCCGTGATGGCTCTCTTGGACACTGGATCACAGGTAACGACCATACCGTACACATTGTATCAGCGATATTGGGCCACAGACGAGCTAGCGCCTCCAGACAATAGTATAAATTTGATTGCCGCTAATGGACTTCCATTGACCCAGGTGGGGTATAAAGAGGTGGCTATGACAGTGGGGCAAGCTGAACTGCAACACCAGGGTATGATTGTGATCATGAATGAGCCTAGTGATCATAACCCGAAAATAGTGTTGGGAACCAATGTGATGGAACACTGCATGGCTGATGTGCTGAACCTTTTGCAGCAGCTAGCCGCCACGGCGGCGGGGAGCCGGCAGAGGGCTGTGCAGCGTGAGATCCGCGCCCTGATGTACCGCCAGCATGTAAGCTCAACCGGAGGGGAGATTGGTGGAGTGCGAGTGATGGATGTTGCTCCATTGACTGTGCCCCCTAGGAGTGAGATGATGATCTGGTGTAGGGCAGCAGTAGGGCCTCAGGGGCGTGACTACCCTGCGATGATGGAGCCCATGCCTTCCGAGCACTGGCCCACTGTAGTGGCCGCCCGAGGGGTGGTAGATGTGAAGAAAGGGAGAGTGCCTGTGAGAGTGTTGAACTGTGGGGAGGAAGAAGTCAGGCTCCCCCGGTATGCCACCATTGCCAAGCTGCTCACCCTGGACCCTCACACTATCCAGGAAGCCCGTCCACCCACACTCCCACCTACCACCAGCACTTCCCCACCCCAGGGGGACACCAAGGAGTGGCACCAACAGCTACATGTGGGCACTGATGACACCCCTACACATCACAGGGCAGGGGTACACAGGGTAGTGCAGGAGTACGAACAGGTTTTCAGTAAGCACCCCCTAGACTTTGGGCAGATCAAGGGGGTCCAACACCACATTCCCACGGGTGAACATCCCCCTATCAAAGAGAGGTACAGACCTATTCCCCCTGCACATTATCAGTGTGCCAAGGATATGTTGAAGAATATGAAGGAGGCAGGGGTTATTCGGGACAGTTGTAGTCCCTGGGCCGCTCCGTTGGTACTGGTCAAGAAGAAGGATGGTACCATGCGGATGTGTGTGGACTACCGGAAGATCAACCAGATAACCCATAAAGATGCCTATCCATTGCCTCGTATTGAAGAATCTTTGGCTGCACTGAGAACTGCAAACTACTTCTCGACCCTTGACCTCACCAGCGGATACTGGCAAGTGGCCGTGGCCCCCGAGGACCGGGAGAAGACCGCCTTCACCACCCCGATGGGGCTATGCGAATTCAATAGCATGCCGTTTGGGCTGTGCAATGCCCCCGGGACTTTCCAACGATTGATGGAGTGCTGTCTGGGACATTTAAACTTCGAGACCGTCCTGCTGTATTTGGATGATGTGATTGTTTATTCCCAGACGTATGAGGCCCATCTGGAGCACCTGGCCGAGGTGTTCGCGTCCCTTGCCAAGTTCGGGATGAAGTTGAAGCCCTCGAAGTGCCATCTGCTGAAACCCAGGGTGCAGTATCTAGGACACGTGGTGAGTGCGGATGGTGTCGCCCCCGACCCTGAGAAGATCACTGCCATCCAGAGCTGGCCGAGACCAACCACAGTGAGGGAAGTAAGGCAGTTCCTGGGTCTGGTGGGGTACTATCGGCGCTTTATAAAGGGGTACACGAAGATGGCTGCCCCCATGCAAGATCTCCTCGTGGGACAGACCAAAGGTGGTAGACCTATTGGAGCCCCACTGTTGTGGGAGGACAAGCATGAGGAGTCCTTTGGCCAGTTGAAGGCAGCCTTGACCGGAGAAGAGGTCTTGGCGTACCCTGATTATGGGCGCCCGTTCATCCTCCACACAGACGCCAGTAACGTGGGGCTAGGAGCGGTCTTGTCCCAGGTCCAGGATGGGAAGGAGAAGGTGATTGCCTACGCCAGCCGAAAACTCCGGCCGACTGAAAGGAACCCTGAGAACTATAGCTCCTTCAAGCTCGAGCTATTGGCGTTGGTGTGGGCTATCACAGAGCGGTTCCGCCACTACCTGGCGGCGGCGAAATTCACCGCGTTTACGGACAACAATCCGCTAACTCACCTGGACACGGCCAAGTTGGGCGCGCTGGAGCAGCGGTGGGTAGCCCGGTTAGCCAACTATGATTTCACCATAAAGTACCGAGCTGGTCGTGTCAACATCAATGCAGATGCACTCTCCCGGATGCCCCATTTGTCAGAAGAGGGGTGTGAGGATGACGACCTCGAGGAGATTGAGTTGCCTGCGTTTCACCAGCCACCTACTGAGAGGGTACAAGTATGTCAGCAACGGGCGGACCTGGACCCGCGGCCCAGTCAAGAGTGGCAGGACGCCCAGGACCAAGCACCGGCTGTCCGCCTTGTCAAGACCCTGGTGGAACAAGGTGCTATGGGAATAGACCCTGCCGCTCCAGCCGAAGCCCAACGCTTGTGGAAAGAACGAAAACGGCTCTACCTACACCAAGGGAGGCTGTACCGTGAGCTGATCAACCCAAAGACCCATGAGAAAATATGCCAGTTGATCGTTCCTCAAGCTGAGGTTGCTACCGTCCTACGGGCATACCATGATGGTGCTGGCCACTTCGGGTGGAAGAAGCTGGAGATGCTGTTGCGGGAGCGGTTCTATTGGAGTGGGATGCGTGAATCGGTGGAAGCCTGGTGCCGAGAGTGCGGTCCTTGTACACTGAGGAGAAAGGACGAGACTAGCCAGAGGGCACCGTTACATCCCATAGTCACCCATCAGCCGCTGGAGCTGGTCGCCCTGGACCATGTTAAACTCACCCCTAGCCGAAGTGGGTACACCTACGCGTTGACCATGGTAGACCACTACTCAAGATTCATGGTGGTAGTCCCCGTTAAGGACTTGACTGGTCGAACCGCTGCCCGAGCGTTCCAGGCCTATTTTTGCCGACCCCATGGGTACCCCGAGAAGGTGCTGACTGACCAAGGCCCGGCTTTTGAAGCAGAAGTGTTTCACGAATTCTGCCAGTTGTACGGCTGCAAGAAGATCCGGACCACTCCGTACCACGCCCAAACCAACGGCATGTGCGAGAAAATGAATCACTTGGTCCTGGGGCTCCTCAAGACGCTACCGCTGGAAGAACGGAACATGTGGCCGGAAAAGTTACCCGACTTGGTCGACATGTACAATAATATCCCATCCAGCTCGACGAAGTGCACCCCAGCGTATCTGATGAGGGCCCGGCCTGGCCGCCTGCCGGTGGATCTGGAGATGGGGTTGGAGGCTCCGGAAGCACTCCCTTCAACGGCAGAGTGGGAAAGTCGGAGGAGGGCCCAGTACCGGCAAATCCAGGAGTATGTGGAGAAAAACCTCAGTCGAAGTCGAGAACAGCAAGAGCACCGGTTCAACCAGAAGGCGCCTGCAGGTCCTTTCCAGCCCGGAGATGTGGTGCTGAAACGGAAGAGAAAAGCCCACAAACTGGATGACCAGTGGGAGCAAGTCCCTTACGTCGTACAACCCACCGAGTGGGACAATGGGAAGACCTACCAGATCAGTCGTGACCAAGGGGGCACCCTGGCCACAGTTTCTCGGGACCATCTGAAGAAATGCCCCCCAGCGTTAAAAGCAGAGGCTGAAGTACCGGTTCCTCCACCAGTGGAAAAGGCAGCAGAGGTGATCCACACTGTCATGGGTGACTTCCCAGCAAACTGGCCTACACAGAACGGCGCGGTGATACTTCCAGTGATACTGTTCCCACAACCCGTGGATGAAGAAGTAGTGGAAGCGGTTAACCGTGAGCCAGAACCAGTGCCAGTGCCCAGGGATGAACCTGTACCCAGCCCCCCTACACCTCCGCCTGCCCCACACTATAGCAGGGAGGAGGAACCAATTGTTCCCTCTACCCCACTGTCTAGCACCACTGACACCGGGCCCCGAAGGTCCACCCGTTCCAACCTAGGCAGACCCCCACTTAGGTACAGGGAGACCGTTCTATGAGTAAGAGGGGCCCGCAAATGTAAAAGAGTGTTGTGTGCTTGTTTGAAAAAGTTTGAAAGTTTTGCCAAAGATGATAAGTGAAATTACCGAAGAAGTCACCTGATTTGTTGTTGATTTGCAACCGGCTGGAGCCGGCACCGTTGTCCCCGTGGGGACCGTTAAAAGTTTAAAAATGCATGGGAACTAGCCATGGACAAGCCCGTGAACTCTGCAGGGCAACCACAAACGTTAGTGGCTTGTAAATATGTTGGGTACCGTTACCGTTTCCGCAATGCCGCCTCCGGAGAGGCAGGTTGGAGGGAGGGCCCTGAGCAGAGCAGGCCAGGGCCCAGCCACCAAAGGAACCGGTGGCTACCCTCTGGAGGGAAGGACAGATCCCGCTCGGGTGACTTGTGCTGGACTGTGGGTCAAGGGGTGCTGCCTGGGTTTTAGGGGCAGCATCAGGGCCAGGTTGCTTGGGTGGGAGAGAGCGGAAACCGTGACCGTACACCGTTGAAACGTTAAAAGTAAAATGTGCCTCCCGTTTTGGGAAGAGTTGATTAAAAATGTTATGCATGTTTGTTTAACCCTGTTATCCCCTTTTTACAGAAAAATAAAACCGGTGTAGGACGGCAGCCCGCGGACGGTCTGCATTTTGCTAAGGGGGAATGTGTCGCCCTGGGCAAGCCAGGGGACACAGATAACAACACCACTACACCCCACACTCCAGGTAGGCACACCTGCTAACCAGAAATCCTTGTTGCCTCCCTCCAGGAGTCTGTGATGCACACCAGGGGGTGGGCCAGGCGGTTGGCTCCGCCCACCAAGGAGCTCACAACTCTGGAGGCAGGAAGTAACCAGGCAGATAGCCCCGGGCAGGGGAAGAGTGAAGTCCAGTGAAGGGCTAGAGTAAACAACAAGAAGTGAAAGTGAAGGAAAGGAAAGTGGAACAGGAGGAAAGCAAGAAGTGGTGACAGAGCAGAGAGAAGGAGAAGCCTGAGAGCCCAGCTGTGTGTAGGGCTAGAACAGCAAGGTCAGCGACGGCGGTGACTGTCCGGAGGGGGACCGTTTGGAAGTTCCTGGAAGGACCCCGTTGGCTGTGTGCCCGGTGGTCTGGAGCAGTGTTCCGAAGGACAGTCAGCACCAGGGCAGGGGCCTCTCGGACCCCGGCAAGGCTAGGAGTCGCCCAATTTGCCGAATCCGTCAGCGAAGGGGACGCAGATCCCCCAGCAATAAAGTCCCGATTGACGGCAACAGCCCGACCATTACCGGGGAGACACCGCCACCGCCAAGGCACCAGTTTCCCCAGGGCCAGCGCCTGCGGGCAAAGTGTAGAGCTCCTCCGGCCCAGATTGCAGTCGGGGAGCGGGTAACCGGAGGGAATCCACCGCTACCATCAGTCAAACAGGTGCAAGGAAGAGAGACGTCACCGTCACCTACCGGGAGTGCAGGTGCAACCGTCTGTGGGACCGTCCTACCAGCCGTTGGTTTACCGTACAAACTGTGTCCGTGTCTCAGGCTGAGTGAGTACCACAGTGCCGCAAGGCACAGCGCTGCCCCCGCGTCCCTGCGCCCTCCAGGCCCTACACTTCACATCTCTTCACCGGGCCCCGGGATCACCAACCCCTACCCACGGAGGGGCAACACAACACCTGGCTGCTCCCATCACCATCCCCGGGACCCTCACACTGAGCAGCGGTGGTGCCATCACCACAACCGTGGGTGGCGTCACGAACTATAATCCCAACAAACACCCCCCTTTTCACTCACGGGCGAGGAGTGTCGCTCGACACACCCCGGGATCCGGCCCGCAGCTCGAGCCACCAGGAGCAACTGCCGGACCCGAGCAGAAGGGGTGAGCGCGGTGTGCTGACACCCTCCTCCCCGCCCGCGACAGATAGATAGATGGATAGATAGATGGATAGATAGATGGATAGATAGATGGATAGAGGGATGAATAGAGGGATGGATAGAGGGATGGATAGAGGGATGGATAGAGGGATAGATAGAGGGATAGATAGAGGGATAGATGGATAGATAGAGGGATAGATAGATAATGGATAGCTAGATAGATGGATAGATAGAGGGATAGATAGATGGATAGATTGATAATGGATAGATAGATAATGGATTGATAGATAGATGGATAGATAGATGGATAGATAGATGGATAGAGGGATGGATAGAGGGATGGATAGAGGGATAGATAGATGGATAGATAGATGGATAGAGGGATGGATAGAGGGATAGATAGATGGATAGATAGATGGATAGATAGATGGATAGATAGATGGATAGAGGGATGGATAGAGGGATGGATAGAGGGATAGATAGATGGATAGATAATGGATAGATAGATAATGGATAGCTAGATAATGGATAGATAGATAGATAGATAGATAGATAGATAGATAGATAGATAGATAGATGGATAGAGGGATAGATAGATGGATAGATAGATAATGGATAGAGAGATAATGGATAGATAGATAGATAATAGAGGGAGGGATAGATAGCTGAATAGATAGATAATGGATAGAGAGATAATGGATAGATAGATAGATAATAGAGGGAGGGTTAGATATATAGATAATGGATAGATAGATAGATAATGGATTGATAGATAGATAGAGGGATGGATAGATGGATAGATAATGGATAGATAGATAATGGATAGATAGATAATAGAGGGATAGATGGATAGATGGATGGATAGATGGATGGATAGCTAGAGGGATAGATAGATGGATAGAGAGATAATGGATAGAGAGATAATGGATAGACATATAATAGAGGGATAGATAGATAATGGATAGATAGATAATGGATTGATTGATAGATGGATAGATAGATTGATAGATAAAAAAGATAGATAGATGGATGGATAGATAGCATGATAGATGGATAGATAAATAATGGATAGATAATAGATAGATAGATAGATAGATAATGGATAGAGGGATAGATAGATAAAGGAATAGATAGATAGATAATGGATAGCTAGATAATGGATAGATAGATGGACAGAGGGATAGATAGATGGATAGATAGATAATGGATAGATAATGGATTAATAGATAGATGGATGGATAGATAGATAGATAGATAGATAAAAAGGATAGATAAATAGATGGATAGATGGATAGATAGATGATAGATAAAAAAGGATAGATGGATAGATAGACAGGCAGACCGATGTCAAAAACATATATAATGTCACACCTCCCTGCATATTCTAAGCTGGCACCCTTTAGTGACTTTCATGTGGCACTAAAGGGTGCCTAGCCTTGTATTTAGCAAAAAAAAAAAAAATTTAAAAAAAAGCGACGTGGAGTCCCACCCATTTTTGATAGCCAGCTAGGGCAAAGCAGATGGCTGCAGCCTGTAGACCACAGCTGGGAGCTTTACCTTGGTTGGGGATCCAATTTGGAGGGCCCCCAGGCTCTTTTTTATAATTATTTATAAATAAATAATTAAAGAAAAAAGTGGGGTTCCCCCCAATTTGGTTCACCAAGGTAAAGCGGACAGCTGTGGTCTGATATTCTCAGGGTGGGAAGGTCCATAGTTATTGGCCCTTCCTAGCCTAAAAATAGCAGGCCGCAGTCGCCCCAGAAGTGGCGCATCCATTAGATGTGCCAATCCTGGTGCCTCGCCCCAGCTCATCCCGTTGCCCTGGTGTGGTGGCAAACGGGGTAATAAATGGGGTTAATACCAGATGTTTAATGTCACCTGACATCAAGCCCAGCAGTTGGTGATCATGGCGTCTATCAGATACCTGACATCATCAATTGTCAGTAATAAAAATAGAAAAAAAAATAGACGTAAAAAAAAAAGTATTTGAAAAAACACTCACCAACACATTCCCTCTTCCCCTGTAATCCATTTTGGAAGTCCCACGATGACTCTGGATCTTCTAGAATATGGGGGGCACGCTCAGGGAACGTATCCCCCATTTTCTAGGAGTGCAGACCCTCCATGTGAGGAGTGTTCGTGCAAAGAATCTGCACCTACTCTCCTCGGGTCCACAGCTGCAGTGTGCGTGCAGCCAGCACAGCTCTCACTGAACACAAGAAGCTAAGCTGACAGCCGCTCTCTGCGCATGCACCCAGCGTTTATTGTGGAGGAGGGATCGCGGGGGATCAACATTGCAAAAAGGTACAGACACTGGGGGAACACCGGGGTGTATGGGGGGTGACTTAGCTGGACCTGGGGAGGAGTTTTCTGTCACATGTGTCATGGCACATGCGACAGAAATCAGAGGAAGAGGGTGAATGCGGGCGGCGCCGTGGTGTGCGCCCTGCAATCTTGGATGGGGAGCAGAAATGTAGTCAGGCACCTTCTACAGGCTGTGCCCATACGGTTTCTGCCTTTTCCCATCCATTTCAGCCTTTTCCACTACAGGTCACCGTTAGGTCCAACATGAAATTATTCTGGTTCCCCATAGACTTACATTGGGTGTAGAATATTTGCAAATACTTGAATAGCAGTGAGGTATTTGCCGGATATTCGGTGAAGCGAATAATAGGGTATTCAATTATCCTTAATAATTATCCATTTGTAGAAGTCATCCTCCTTTCAACTGCAGCTTTTTTACACATGGTGTCATGTTTGCATCAAGAATTTCTTGAAATTTCATTGAATCCATTCTTTCGCAACACAACCTCAAAGCATAATTGATCTACTCTCATGCTCAATGGTTGGGGATATGTTAGTTTCCTGAAACTCTGTACCCTTTTTCTCCACACATAGCTTTTAATAATTGTGTCCAAAGTGATCAATTTTAACCTCATCGTTTCCAAGATACATCAGGCTTGTTTACATTTTCTTTTGCATACTTCTGATGCTAAGTTTTATGGTGAGGACGCAGGAAAGGTTTTTTTCTGATGACTCTTTCATGAAGGTCATATTTGTTCAGGTATATCTGAACAGTAGAACAATGTACCATAACTTCAAAGTCTGCTAAATCTTTGCCTGAAAGTCTTATGCAGTCAAGCTGGGGTTCTGATTTGCCGCTCTACCAATCCTACGAGCAGCTCTCACAGAAATTTTGCTGTAAAAAAGCTGAAGTTGAAAAGATGTCTTTTAGAAATGGATAATGATGCTAAACACACATCAAAACACCCAATAGACTACCTCGAAAGGCGCAAGTTGAAGGTTTTACAATGGCCCTCACAGTCCTCTGATCTGAACATCATTGAAAATCTGTGGCTAGACCTCAAAAGTGCAGTGCATGCAAGATGAGCCAGGAATATCACAGAACTAGTGTTTTCCAAGGTAGAATGTATGAAAATCAACCAAACAAGAATTGAAAGACTCTTGGCTGGCTACAAAAAGCATTTACAAGCTCTGATACTGGCCAAAGGGGGTGATACTAGGTATTAATCATACAGGGTGCCAAAACTTTTGCATATGCCTATTTTCCTTGTCTGTTAATTAAAAAATGTAAAAGATGAAAATGTGTGTGGGGGGGGGTTGCCTACATTAGAAAGGAATTGTGTCATCTTTAACTTTATGCCTTTTAGAGATAATTTCATCCTCAACTTGCTTAGTGCATAGGCTTTATTACTGTAAGGCTAGCTGCAGAAGAAGAGATAGTTTACCATTATTGGCACATATATATATATATATATATATATATATATATATATATATGTGTGTGTGTGTATATATATATGTGCTAATAATGGTAAACTATCTCTTCTTCTGAAGCTAGACTTACAGTAATAAAGCCTATGCACTAAGCAAGTTGAGGATGAAATTATCTATATATATATATATATATATATATATATATATATATATATATATATAGGCAAAATTACTTTCCTTATAGTCATTGCTGCTTCAACTTAAAACCGATATACGTTTTCCGACCTAGATATATTAGATTCTATTACCTATTAGAATCTCTGTTAGATGCATAAGTAATTTAATATGCGGAATGCATGCTATAAGGGACAGGGAAGTGGATGTGCTGCTGATGGTGCACACACTAGTCGACATCATGGGCTAGGTGAAGCTGTGCCTGCTGTGGGAGCACAACAAACATGCTCATCTAACAAACCTACATCTTTTGCTGGCTTTATTGCCATTCCTCATGGCCATTCTACCTAGGCGTCAAACTGCCTGGATCTCCTTTGCCTGTTTGAAAGTCAAGAAATAAGGGTGTTTTCAAATGTGATCCCAAACTGGAATCAGAGTGTCTTCTGTATTTCTATTGTGGTTTGTACTGCCATTCCTCATACCCATTTAAATAGGCCTTGCACTACCTTCCCAGTTTGAGAGTCAGAAATTAAGAATGTGTTCAAAATTGAATCAATATTTATTTAGAGTTTCTCCTCTACGCCTGTTGCAGGCTGTACTGTGTTGCCTCATAGGCATTTTGCCTAGGCCTCGCACTGCCTGCATATCCTTTCCCAGTTTGAGAGTCAGAAATTAACAATATGTTCAAAATGTAACTAATAAATATTCAGAGTCTCTCCTCTAGGTCTGTTACTGGCTGTTTTGCCATACTGTCTACTCATTTTGGCTAGGCCTCACAGTGTCTGCATATCCTTTCCCAGTTTCAGAGTCAGAAATGAAGAATTTGTTCAAAATTGAACCAAAATTTATTCAGAGGCCTAATGTCACGGGGTGTTAGGAGATAACAGGGGACCGGGGCTCCTAGACTGGCCCTCAGGCTAGAGGCCCTAGCTGTCTCTAACCCAGAGATACCTCTTGTGGAGAAGATGGCTGGCTGCCTTCCTTGCCCTCCTTCTGACATGCCCTGATCTAATACCCCCACTCCCCCACCCCAGAGGAGGACCAGGGTGGGAGTAATTGAACCCACAGATATAGACAAATGGGGAAACCAAAAATTCTATCACACATTCAGCAGACATGGAGATATAAGACAATACATGATAAGGAGGAAACAAAAAGCAGGGAGGAAATAACCAAACAATGAGAGTATTTATGTGACGCCCCTGGACTGATCAGGTCATCACAGGATACTGCACAATCTGCCCTCCCGTGTAGTATCCACCTCTTTCTTGGTTATGGGTCCCCAACTATATGGTGTTGCCTACATCAGCTAATTAAATCCTAGGTACACTTTGCACCACACCCACCAAACACACCAGTGGACGGCTTGAGTGGAATAGAGTCGCCCACCTGGGGGGTTGGAGAGGTGAGGTCAGGAGTGTCAGGAGTAGGGAGATGTGTGTTGGAAGTGAAAGAGAGAGGAGATCAGGAGCAGGGCTCCTAGGAAGCTATCTAGGTGGCAGACGGTGGTCTGGGCTTAGAGGAGCTGGACCCCCGGTCGCAGGGGATCGTGGCAAGCTGCACGGATCTTTCGAGGAGGACAGCCGGTGGCCTTGCACCATCACCGGGCTGGGACCAGGGCACGATGGGGTACGTGGACCCTAGGTCAGGGGGTAGTTTCAGGCAACCTGACAATTTACCCAACGAGAACAGAGCCTTCAAGATGCGCTCTCCACCCGCTCCAAAATCAGGGTACTAGCGCAACGAGGGGGATAGGACTTTCCATTCAAACGGCCCAGAAAATCCAAAGCATAAACCCTAAGAGCAAGCTCCCACACTTTGCCATAGTGGGGAGCGGGACCCGGCAAGTTCCATACTACCGGGACCAACAGAGAAGTAAACTTAGTGCCAGGAGGCAGGTCACGGATCACCAGGCAGCACCATTGGGATGGGACCCGAACTAAGCTCCCCTCAGCGGCAGCGCTATACAGCACTTTGGTTTATCTAGTTGTCGGTGTCAGCTTAATGGATTGAGTGGGTACTCAAGAGACCCCCTTTGCATCCAACTGCACTCCCCCTCACCATCACCGAGCCTGAACTGCAGCGGTGGTACTCCTAATTACCACATACCACGGGTGGCGTCACAAACTCTAATACAATCCCCTGTAAATACCCCCTTCATTTGAGTGGCCGCATGACCCCTGGGTCCGGAGACCCCTCGAGCCACCGCGGATCCGGATCCGAGCAGCTCGGCAGCTGGCACGGGGGCGGCACATTTACACAGCACATCAAGCAGCACGCAGAAATCACGAGCACCTGGAACACAACAGCACACTAACTGGTTTAGCAAAAAGCTATAGTTGGCAGGGAAGGACATATTCCTCCATCTTAGAAAGGCAGGAAGTACCTGTGATAGGTCTCCTACAACATGTGATCCAAAAGGTAACCTTCAGACTAGCAGAAATTAACTCCTGCTAGTCTGACCACTAATGAGCATACAGCTGCTTGACACCTGAGCCTGCCTGTGCAATTCAAAAACACCAGACAAAGCATAGTGTGGAGTGTTAGGCGGGCTTTGCACGTTGCGACATCGCAGGCCGATGCTGCGATGTCGCACGCGATAGTGCCCGCCCCCGTCGCAGGTACGATATCGTGTGATAGCTGGTGTAGCGAAAACTATCTCTACGCCAGCTTCACACGCACTCACCTGCCCTGCGACCGTCGCTCTGGCCGGCGACCCGCCTCCTTCCTAAGGGGGCGGGTCGTGTGGCGTCACAGCGACGTCACACGGCAGGCGGCCAATAGGAGCGGAGGGGCGGAGATGAGCAGGATGTAAACATCCTGCCCAGCTCCTTCCTTCCGCATATCCTACGGAAGCCGCAGTGACGCCGGTAGGAGATGTTCCTCGCTCCTGCGGCTTCACACACAGCGATGTGTGCTGCCGCAGGAGCGAGGAACAACATCGGACCGTCGCATCAGCGTAATTATGAATTACGCCGACGCTGCAACGATGATACGATTACGACGATTTTGCGTTCGTTAATCGTATCATCAAGGCTTTACACACTACGATGTCGCATGCGATGCCGGATGTGCGTCACTTTCAATTTGACCCCACCGACATCGCACCTGCGATGTCGTAGTGTGCAAAGCCGCCCTTAGAGTCTGTATTCTGACCAGCATCTGATGCCACCATGACACTTGGCAAGTTTAGAGCCTAACAACGTGCGACAACTTCATTTCCATCTGTTCAAAGGTTTTTCCAAGTGCCTCCTTCTTATTGTCAGCCCTTACACTTAGAGCATAGGTTTTATTACTGTAGGGCTAGCTGCTGAAGAAGGGATAGTTTACCATTATTGACATATAGGCAAGGTTGATTTCCTTACAGTCCTTGTTGCTGCAACTTAAAACTGAAAGACTTTTTGCAGCCTACTTGTATTAGATTATATTTGCTGTTAATACATGTTAGCTGCATAAGTAACATTAATTTGCGCAAGATGTGCGGTAAGGGACGGATAAGTGGATGTGCTGCTGATGGCATACGCACAGGTTAAGATCAGGTGAACCTGTGCCAGGTGGAACTGTGCCTGCTGTGTGAGCACAACAAACATGCTCATCTATGAGACCTACTTTACTGTCACACTTTGCAGGGGAGCACGAGACAACATTCCTGAAAGCCAAACAGTGCAAAAAGGTTGTCGGTTGGATGGCTCATAATAACCAGTCTTGGCATCAGAATGTTTTTAAAATTGTCCCAGTATTGAATCAGAGTCTCTCCTCTCCATTTCTTGCTGCATTTATTACTATCCCTCCTTGGAATGCTTGATAGTCCTTCCACTAAGGGTACCGTCTCACTAAACAAGATACCAGCAATTCCGACCACGATATGACCTGGTCAGGATCGCTGGTGCATCGCTATAGGGTCGCTGTTGAGCTGTCAATCAGGCTGATCTCACCAGCGACCAGTGACCAGCCACCAGTCAGCAGCGACTCGTGGAAACGATGCTGCGCTTGGTAACCAAGGTAAATATCGGGTAACTAAGCAAAATGCTTTACTTGGTTACCTGATATTTACCCTGGTTACCAGCGCACACCGCTTAGCGCTGGCTAACTGCACTCGTAGCTAGGGTACACATCGGGTTAATAAGCAAAGCACTTTGCTTAGTTACCCGATGTGTACTCTGGCTACGTGTGCAGGGAGCAGGGAGCCAGCACTGGCAGCCTGAGAGCGGCGTACGCTAGTAACCAAGGTAAATATCGGGTAACCAAGCAAAGCGCTTCGCTTAGTTACCCGATGTGTACCTTGGTTACCAGCATCCGCAGCTTTCAGACGCCGGCTCCCTACTCCCTGCACATTCAGATCGTTGCTCTCTCGCTGTCAAACACAGCGATGTGTGCTTCATAGCGGGAGACCAACGAGCAAAAAATGAACCAGCACTGTGTGTAACGATCAGCGATTTTACAGCAGGGACCAGGGCTTAGTGTCACACACAGTGAGATCGCTGATGAGGTCACTGGTATGTCACAAAAACCGTGACTCAGCAGCGATCTCGCTATGTGAGAACTACCCCTTAGTGCAGACTTATCAGGGAAGGAGTCTGAATCTTTTTAGAATTAACACACAATGTAGTCAGAGGCCCTCCTCTCCTGATTAGGATTCTGGACAGTCTTTCCACTAAGTGCATAGGCTGCGGGTAGGAGTCTGAATCTTTAAGAATTGACACAAAATTAAGTCAGACGCATTCTTCTCTATCTCTTGCTGCGTGTACAATCCCTCCTTGGAATTCAAGATAGTCCTTGCAATGAGTGCATAGACTGTACTAGGGTAGAAATTTGAATCTTTTTAGAATTGACTAGGGATGATCGAATACCTCAAATATTCGGCTTCACGAATATTTGTCGAATAGGTCGCCGCTATTCAACTATTCGCAAATAATCGATGCGCAATATAAGTCTATGGGAAACCCGAATAACAACTATTCGGGCTTCCCATAGACTTACATTGCGCATCGAATGTCGGATATTCGCGAAGCCGAATATTTGAGGTATTCGATCATTCCTTACTGTCTTACTTATGAGCGGCATGGTGGCTCAGTGGTTAGCACTGCAGTCTTGCAGCGCTGGGGTCCTGGGTTCAAATCCCACCAAGGACAACATCTGCAAGGAGTTTGTATGTTCTCCCTGTGTTTGCGTGGGTTTTCTCCGGGTTCTTCGGTCTCCTCCCACACTCAAAAGACATACAGATAGGGACTCTAGATTGTGAGCCCCAATGGGAACAGTGTTGCTAATGGATGTAAAGCGCTGTGGAATTAATAGCGCTATATAAATGAAAAAAAATATTATTATTGTGTGTGTGCAATAACTTCTTGGAATTCTAAATAGTCCTTGCAATTAATTCATAGGCTGTACCAGGATAGGAGTCTGAATCTTTTTGAATTGACTCAAAATGTAGTCACAGTCCATCCTCTCCATCTCTTGCTGCGTGTACAGTGCTTCATTGGAATTCTAGATAGTCCTTGCAATGAGGCATAGACTTTCCCAGTTTGGGAATCAGAATATTTTTAAAATTGTACCAGAATTTAATCAGAGTACCCCCTCTATGCCTCTTGCTGGCTGTATTGCAATGTCTCCTTGTACTGAGTGCATAGGCTTTGCCAGTTTTAAAGTCAGATTCTTTCTAATATTGTACCAGAATTGAAGCACAGTCTCTTCTCTACATCTCTTGCTGGTTATATTGCAGTCCCTCGTTCTAATTTTTGGCAGACTTTGCATTTAGTGCATAGGCTTTACCAGTCTAGAACTCCTTAAAAATGGTCAAGCAAATGTTGTCTGAGGCCCAACTCTACGTGTCTTCCAGGGGTATTGCAGTTCCTCCTTCTAATTTTTGGCAGCCCTTGCACTTAAGGCCCATTTACACGCAACAACATCGCTAACGAGATGTCGTTGGGGTCACGGAATTCGTGACGCACATCCGGCCTCGTTAGCGATGTCGTTGCGTGTGAAACGTACGAATGACCGCTAACGATCAAAATTACTCACCTAATCGCTGATCGTTGACACGTCGTTCATTTTCATAATATCATTGCTCGTTCTGGATGCAGTTGTTTGTCGTTCCTGAGGCAGCACACATCGCTACGTGTGACACCCCAGGAACGACGATTAACACCGTACCTGCGTCCTCCGGCAACGAGGTGGGCATGTCTTTCCTTCGGCTGCTCTCCGCCCCTCCGCTTCTATTGGCTGCCTGCCGTGTGACGTCGCTGTGACGCCGCACGAACCACCCCTTTAGCAAAGAGGCAGTTCGCTGGCCACAGCGACGTCGCTAGGCAGGTAAGTATGTGTGACGGGGACTAACGATATTGTGCGCCATGGGCAGCGATTTTCCAGTGACGCACAAACGACGGGGGCGGATGCGATCGGCAGCGACATCACTAGCGATGTCGCTGTGTGTAAATGGGCCTTTAATGCATAGCCTTTATAAGTGTAGCAGTCCCACTACCCAACAATTTTAACAGAATGTGTATGATTCCCTCCTTTATGTCTAATACAGAGTGTATCGGAATTTCTCTTCCTACCAGTAATTTTTGGCAGTTCTTGGCAGTCTCTCCTTCATAAATTAAACAGGATGTGTCTGACCATGTCACACATACCACATGCGCAGATGAGGTAGTAAAATGTTAAAATTACAATTACCGGTGGCTACCAGTGGGTGTAGTTTTATTTAGCCCTATAATATGTCATCCACTGTAGTCATAGGTGACGGTGAAATATGGGGAGCGATGGCCCGGCTTTTAAGGCTATGTTCACGCATTGCATTTTTGCAGTGTTTTAGGCAGCATTTTTAATGAACATGATGCAAATTAAAGCTGATTTTACAGTCCCAACAAAAGCTATGAGATTTCATAAAGCTAATCCACACGATTGTTTATTTTTCCTGACTAAAATGTAAAACTTCTGCATTGTTTAAACAATCTGTCTGTCTGAATATAGACAAAGGGGTGGAAGAGGGCGTTTTTCCCCCTCTTTTTAAATTTGCCTTATATACATGTCATCATACAGGAAAGAATGTTTTCTAATATTTTTTTTCTTTTAAAATCTGTTTTATCTTCGGTATTGTATGTTATATTGTCAGTTCATAAAACTCACATAATACTCTGACAACATTGTTTTGAGCAGCGACCTGAGAGTCAGAGATTTGTCCAGCCATCTTCACCAGTTGTTCTCATTCCATTTCAGCAGTGTTTCTGTCGCGGGCGGGGAAGGACGCCGTTGCGCTGCGCTCGCTAACGCTCGGGTTCGGCGCTGCTGCGATGGCTGCTCGGTGGCTCGAGCGGTGGGCCGGATCCGGGGACTCGAGCGGCGCTCCTCGCCCGTGAGTGAAAGGGGGTCGTTTGGTTTGGGGATTTGGTCCGTGATGCCACCCACAGGTCGTGGTGAGGTTGGAAACCACCGCTGCTGGTGACGGGGATCCCGGGAGCGATGGCAGGGAGCAGCTGGCATGTTGTTTTCCCCTCCGTGGGTAGGGGTTGGTGGTCCCGGGGCCCGGTGAGATGACGGGGAGGCAGGGTTGGATGGGTGCAGGGTCGCTTGGACTGTGCAGCGCGGTGCCAGGCGGCACAGTAGTACTCACTCAGCCACAAAGGTACACAAAGTCTCTGGTAAACCAAACGGTTGGATGGACGGGTCCCGCAGCCGGCTGCTGTGGCTTCTCCTGGACGGTTAGTGGTGGCTGCCTTTCCCTGCACCTTGGTGTATGTTCGGTCCCGATGGATTCCCACCGGTAACCCGCTCCCCAGCGTATATATGTGCTGGAGGAGCCCTTTTGCCCGCAGGCTCTGGCCCTTGGAACTTTAGCTGTGGCGGTAGCTGTATTTCCTTCTGTTGGTTGGACGGTTGCCTTCAATCGGGTCTTGGCTGTTAGGAAACTCCTGGCGTTCCGGTCACTGACGGATTTGACCTCTAATGGCGACTCCAAGCCTGGTCGGGGTCCGCAGGCCCTGCCTGTGTGTGCTGGCTTCACTTCGCTCCCCGGTTCGGTACCGGCGGGCCACCGCCCGTCCCCGGTCCTATGGTTCCGCGTTGATCTGCCTCTCCTGCAGACGGCCACCACCGTCTGCCAACCTTGCTCTTGGTGCCCGGGCCACACACCCGGACACGGTCAGTCTGCTCCTCTCCTACCACTTCCCTCACTCCTTCACTTTCCTAACTCAACTGACTTCCTTTCCCACCTCCAGGACTGTGAACTCCTCAGTGGGTGGGGCCAACCGCCTGGCTCCACCCCACCTGGTGTGGACATCAGCCCCTGGAGGGAGGCAACAAGGATTTTGTGTCTGGCTGATGTGCCTGTCTCAGGGTGGGGGTGTATGTTGTAGTACCTGTGACGACCTGGCTAGTCCAGGGCGCCACATTTCCATCCATTTTAGTGACTTCCAGGACCCCCTCAGACCTCCCGGGGGATCTGGCAAAAAAATGCTTTTAGTTTCCCATTGACTTCCATTTCTTTCTTAACTTGTGTAGAGAGCACCAGAGCATTTTATTGCTCGCCCATCACTATAAGGCTAAGAACGCACTTTGCGTTTCCCACTGCGTTTTAGGTGCTTTTTAGGTCCGTTTTGAGAACCACATTTTTCATGCCAAAAGGCATGCGTTTTGATTTCATAGAAAAGTCAATGGAAAATGGTGATTTTCAGACCGCACTTTGCGTTTCTAAATGCTGCATTTAATTTGCATATTTTGTGGCAAAAAACATGCATTCAAAGACGCAACATGTCAATTGTTTTTGCCATTTTGCCTGCTTTCTACACCCATTGAAATCAATGAGTTGTAGAAAATCGCTGCCAAAATGTGAAGCAGTGCGCTTGCATTGCATTATTATTGCGATCCACATGTTTTTTTTAACATAACAAAGGCAGTTCTTTCGTCTTTCTCTCTATGTCGGTTGGTCTGTCTCTCTCTCTCTCTATGTCTCTATCTCTCTCTCTGTCCAGGTCTGTCTCTCCCTCCCACCCCCTCTCTCATACTCACCGATCCACGATCACCAGCACGGCGCTGCAGGGCGTTCACACTGTGGCGGCTTCTTCTCTTTTGAAAATGCCGGCCGCTCATTAATCCATCACGTATTCCCTGCTTTGTCCGCCCACCGGCGCCTATGATTGGTTGCAGTCAGACACGCCCCCACGCTGAGTGACAGCTGTCTCACTGCAACCAATCACAGCCGCTGGTGGGCGTGTCTATATCGAGCAATTAAAAAAATAAATAAATAAATTAAAAAAACGACGTGCGGCTCCCCCCCCCCATTTGGATACCAGCCAGGGTAAAGCCACATGGCTGAAGGCTGGTATTCTCAGAATGGGAAGCTCCACGTTATGGGGAGCTCCCCAGCCTAACAATATCAGCCAGCAGCCGCCCAGAATCGCCGCATGCATTAGATGCGACAGTCCCGGGACTTTACTCACCCCCTGAGGAAAGGATCGCTGAAACACGTATCGGGGCTTTGCGGTGTACTTTGGAGCTTTCACAGACCACTTAAGGTATAATTCTCCTTACAAATTAAATAAACGCTAATAATATTTTACCATATAGGATCTTTATACCACAATCTTTCTCATACATGACATATGATTTTGATATAATCTTGCATTGTGCACTTTGTCATATATTAGGGATGGATATTTAGTTAAATAAAGAGATCTTGGCACTATGCACTTTATTCTCCTAGTAAAACCGCTGCTATAATATATGGGACATTTTTCCTGCCTTATAGTTATATGGATTTGTAAAGAATATTTATTTTATTTATTGAAGAAAAATAATAATTTTAACGCTATTTGCACCATCATTTCCTTTATTTATTTAATCCTCACGGATTTTTATCTGAAGGTATTTTTGATATTTATTAGTTGTAACAGAGGGCTGGTCCCAGCCCCCTGGCTCTGGATACTCATGGGACATCCTTGGGCAAAGTATCCAGCCTGCTCACAACACCGACAAACGGTATTAAGACGTCCATGGTGTCAGGGGCAGGTTTCTCCTTAGAGGCAGCTCCTGAGCCGGATTCCGGTATAACTCTCTGCAAAGGCTTTGAGTCCAGCATCTCCGGTGTCACGGATGCAGTATCTGGGGTAAGCTGGTCTTCCTCCTTAATGGACATTGCAGGCACGGGGTGACCTGCTGGTTTCTGGCGGTGGGGCTTTCCTTTGTGCTCTTTCTGGGCTCCACAAACGCTTTCATGCTCTTTTTGGGTTCCGCCCACGATGGTACGCCCCTTCTTTTCCCGTGTGGAATGATCAAGGGCAACTTTCCTTTTCAAGAAACGCGGTTCAACAAAGTTCTGTAAGGTGCACAGTACCCATTTGTCGCGGGCACGAAATCCTGTTTGTGACACCAAGTTGTAGTGTGACGCCCTGGCAAAACCAGGTAGTCACACAGTTTAAGCCCCCCCACAACACCTCTCTCACCCAGGGTTAAACCAGCTGACAAAATCCTAGTCACCCCCTCAGGGAAGGACAGACACACCAGTGGGCGGGACCAGGTGGAAGGAAAACGCCCACCTAGGGGTCTGGAGAACCCGGGGCGGGAAAACAAAGTAGTGAAGTTTGGAGGAGTAGTGGAGGAGGAGTGAGAAAGTTAAGCGCAGTCAGTTGAAGTGGAGTTCAAGTTGACAGGCGTCGGGGTTAGAGCCCCGGCGTGCTTGCTAGGTGGCAGACAGTGGTCAGTGCCAGCAGGAGACGGGAAGACGGCTGCTGGAGATCCGAGGTGGACCGGGGCAGGGTTGTAGCCCGCCAGTACCGACACCGGAGAACCGACCCGGAAACCGTGCACAAAAGGAGGTACTTGAACCCTGAAGCCAGGACCGGCACCAACGGCTTAGCTAATTAACCAATTGAGGGCAGGATTTTAGGTCCTGCCCCAACCTAAGTCCTGAAAAGTAGACAACCACCCACCGAGAGGGATAGGGCATCCACCAGGGTGCGGTAGATCCCACGGGTCAGCGCCTAACGGGCATGGCTCCCAACCAAAGGACCGGGAGCGAACTCCTGCGTTACATACCGGGAAGTCCATAACAGAAAACACTGAGTGTAGAGGAAAGGGGCATTGACCACCGGCCCGGTTGTGGGACCAGAAATACACCCCCGGCTACGGCAGCCGGCCACCATCAGCTTGGTTTATCAAAGGACTTGTGTGATTTATTCAACTGTGAGTAATATCCCCGGCCTGGCCGGGTGCGCCGGCCCCTGCCGTTACCATCCCCTGCACAGAGACATTGGGCACCGGGGCATCCATCCCTGCCCACGGAGAGGTTAACACCCAGCTGCCAGCCCATTGCCCCTGGGAGTCCCACAGCAGCAGCGGTGTTGCTACACCTCACCACACACCGTGGGTGGCGTCACAGACAGTTTTCAACAACACCCATACAAATACGTCCCCATTTATACGAAGTGACCGGGCGACCCCCGGGTCCGGTAGAGTCCCTCAAGCCATATCACAGATCTGGATCCGAGCAGCACAGCTGCTGGCGTGGGGCGGCACAGTAGCACCCACGGGGCAGGGGTTAAATGTACTCGTCGCCAGGCCGGTGATGTCGGGTCTGGGGATGTCATGGGTGGCCCTGCCTGGCTTCGTGGCCCCGAGATGTACAATAAAAGGGAAGGAGGATGGTGGATGGCATGATGGAGATTGAGGAGGTTGGGAGTTGTAGTTGTCCGCGACGCCACCTGTGGACGCGTCCAGGGATCGCCTGCCACTGCTGGTGATGTCCTCCGGGGCTGGTGGTGTCGCAGCAAGGATAGTTCTGCTCCCCACAGGTGGAGCGGGCCCCGGGGAGAATGATGAGAAACTGTAATGGCCGTTGGCGCAGAAGCGTGGGGCAAAGATGATGGCAATAAGAGGCTGAGTCAGCTGCTGCGGTTCCAGGTCTTTTTACTCACAGTTCAAGTGCTGCCCTCAGGGAATCTGTCTCTGCCATCATGGGCCCCCTGCCAATCTTGGAAAATTCGGAGGTCACTGCCGGTGTTCCCACTGTGTGTCCTTTTTGGTCGAGGTCCCTCCAATCCCGTGGATGGAATGTGGAACGGGCTGCGGGTGTTTCCTGCACTCACCGCAGACTCTGTAATCCCTGGTAGCTGTGGAGAACCCAGGCTGAGCTGCCTGCTTCAAGCCGCAGGTCCTGTGGTGCTCCCAGAAGTGTAAAGGTAGAGAGAATATGCCTGGACCGAAGTCCCGACTGTGCTCCTCACCCCAAGCTGTGCCCGGGGCTCACTATGTGTGAAGATGCTCCTTCCTTTTCCCCAAGTGGTGCCCGCCCCCCAGGTGGTTGTCCTAGTGACTGGGAAAGTCCCATGCCTTGTGATGGCCACCCCCTATCTACCCTAAGCCAACCCCGGAGGGAAAGCACCTAACTGTGTATGGTTTGTAATATGAGAAACGCCAGCAGTTAACCTCTTCCTTACCCAGGATGAGTACTGCACCTTAAGGGAGATGCAGTTGTGCCACCCCTGCAGCGGTCGACCTGATCGGATCCGGGGTCACTGCTGTGGCTCGAGTGTCTCTGGACCTGGGGGCTTGCGGCCACTAAAACATAAAAGGGGGACTATTTACAGGGGATGAGAGTTTGTGACGCCACCTGTGGTTCGCAGTAAGGAAGTATTGCCGCTGCCGATGGGAGTACCCAGGTGGAGATGGTATGGGGCAGCCAGATGACGTTCCCTCCACGGGTAGGAGAGGCCCCAGGACTCTGGATGATGGTGGAGTGGGGTTGCGCAGGGCCGGTGGGAAATAGTGGAGGACCAAGTGTGGCGCCCCTGACCTGGTCAGGCACCACTGACTACTGCACCCATGCTGGGGCAGTACTTCCAGGTAATCCTAAAGGCTGGAATAGAGTGTGTATGCACAGACACATAGCGACCAGGTCTCCCACACCTTGACAGGGGACCCTTGGACAGACCCAAGAGGGGGCTTGCCTCCACATCTCATCAAGGGGTGTAGTGGAGTAGCTGGGAGCTAAGGTTGCAGAGACTGTCAGGAAAGAAGGGGAGTGAGCCAGTCTGTTAGTGGAGTGCAGCAGTTGCTAGGAGACGTAGGTGCACACATGCTAGTCAGACCCTGCACATTAAGTAGCCGTTGGCGCGGAGAACATTTACCAGTCAGTCAGAAAGACGCTGAGGGAGTCAGTCGGTCAAGTACGGGGACTCCTGGTGACTAGGCATGCACGGGGAACAGGTCCCCAGAGTAGCCGTCCATTTATTGATCTGCTAAACCTGCCGGTGAGGGGAACTACAAGTCCCTCACCAACCATCTAGAGTCCGAGCCTCAGCAGCAATGAGGGGGCCCATAAGAGGGATTGAGCCTGGAGCCATCTCACTTGGTCCACGCTGCCGGCAATCAGGCCAAAAAGGGGAGAAAAGGCAGTAGCGACTTCCCTGGATGAATCCCACGGTACTTCAAGTCAGGGGTTATCCGAAACAAGAAGTGCTAGGAAGGCGAGTTAACGGTTACCCTTAGACCGGCCTAAAGGATACCTGGTTTCACTTGGTTAATCTCAGCATCGCCCAGGTACTTCACAAAACCATCCAAAAGTGAGTAAAAGCAAGTTGAAAGACTTTACGGACTGAGCCTGAGTTATTCTGGGACCTGTTGTTCTACACACCCGAGCCCCTGGGGCCAGCCTCACTCACGGGAGGACACACCATCCGACTGCAGACTCCATCAGCCCCAGACGCTCGTTAAAACTGCAGTGGCGGTCACCTATATCCCTCACCGCAAACCGTGATTGGCGTCACGACCCATATTCATACAAAACTGACATACCTGTTGCCAGAAATACCAAAGTGAAGACCCTGTGGCGTCCCTGAAGGTGGGGTGAGGTCCCTGAGGTGACTGCTGCAGGTGGGCTTCACACATGTACTCACTCAGGCAGCATCGGTGATGGTGCAACCGCAAAGCAGACTCTGACAACAAGGTAAACCAAGTCTCTGGGTGTCGCTGCCCTCTTGGGAAGCCCGTCCGGGTATCCGTTCCCTATAGTACTGCCAGGTGATCCGGAGCCTGCCTCCTTGCACAAATTTTAAAGTTTTATGGTGGCCCATTAGCTTAAAACTGTCCGGGCCCCGCTCCCTCCTTTTTGGTAGTGGAGCTGTGCTCTCAAAGGCTCACGCTTGGGATTTCTGTGGGTTGCTTCGGTTGGAAAGCCCTATACCCCTCGTTGCGCTAGTGCCCCTGATCTCTGAGCTTCTTGGGGACTCCATAAAGACATTATCCTCCGCAGGTTAATTGCCGGGTTGCCTGAAGCTACTTCCCGACCTAGGGTCCTGTACCCCGCCATGCTTTTGGTCCCAGACTGGTTATTAGTTTCAGATGCCTCCTGTCCTCCAAGACCAGGTCTAGGCACCCAGCCTCAATACCCTGCGACCGGGTCTCAGACTCCTCTGGCCCAGACCACCATCTGCAACCCAACCTGCCACAAACAGGGAGCCACCACTCCCCAGCACCTCACTTCTCAAGGGCTACCACTACTCTCTCCTGTCCTCTTCCCTCCCACAAGTCTGCCTGACCCCTAGGTGGGCGGCCCTATTCCAGCTAGAAAGCCCACTGGTGTGCATGACAGGGTGTGGTGTGAGGTGTGGTTGGCATTTGGATGTTGATGGAGGCAGTACCATAGGTTGGGAACCCAGAACCATAAGGGGTTGAATACTGCACAAGGAATTGGAAGTGCAGTACCCTGTGATGCTCTGAATAGTCCAGGGGTGTCACATTCCCCCTTGGTTAAACATAGCTCGTCCCCGAGCTACAGGACACCCAGAGGTTTATTTTTGTTTAACTGAAAGAAAAAAAAGCAACAACTTTAATTAACAATTTCTCTTCTTCTCTTGTTATAAGGATCATGGAAATGCTACTGGTGGTAGCGGTAGTCGGTGGCTCAGCCTACTCTGCTGCAGCCTCTTCCTTCCACAGTCCATTTCCAGTATCCCTCTCCCTTCAACCTGCCACCCGAACAACCTGGACCCCCCGGTTCCTTATGACGGTGTTGAAGTCCTGGAGGCTTAAAAGTAACTCTGGTAACTGTCCTGAGTAACCTGGTAGCCGTTACCCATTGTGCCAACCTCCATCAAGGGCCCCTGGTGCCGTCTACCAGTGCCGCACCGTCCAAGACCCTGATGGCCTTTTTACCTTAACCGAAACATGGAAAAAGGGTCAACAAGGAGGGCACAGTCTATCTGCAGCATGAACTCCCCTGTCACCTTCCACCAGGGACCCCTCAACCAATCCCCGATGGCCTGCTCCACTTAAACTTAGCACCGGAGAACGTTCAACAAAAGGTGACAGGTCCAAACAGTCATTTTTAAACTTTAAAAACAACTTACAGCAACTCACAGATCCGGTTCCTTAGAGTTGAGCATTTCCCGAGCACGCTCTGGCAAAGTGCCCTGGTAGGCTGCAGCATCGGCAAATCGGTACCACAACCTCAACTGTATTAACTGGAGCTTCATCATCTAAAGTGGACTCCTCCTCCACCTCCATCATCATTAATTTTGGCACCGACCGTGATGACAGAGAAACTTGGTAACCGATTCCTCCAAAGCGCGGCACCCAGGCGGCCTCCGGGGTACTGGAACCCGAATCTTCTTCCTCCATCTCTTCCGGGTCCGACTCTATGAGAACAATTTGGTCAGGATCTGCAGCCTGGTGGTCCTCGGCAGAGGTTGAGTAATCCGCTGCCGGTGTTGCGGGCAGATCTCGGTGGCAGCCATTGTTAAGGGTGAAGATGACATGGCGGTGGCGGTGGCCGGGGGCAGACTGGGCTCTGCGCCTGGGTAGGCCGGGTCAACCGGAGCTGGGCTTCTGCTTACCCACTCCATGAGCAGGGCTTCCCTTTCTCGTGCCCGCACCGCTGCAGCCGTCCTCAACATCTCAATCCAGGCAGCCGTCCTGGGAGCAGCATCCTCAGCTGAACAGTCGCGCTTCTCCGACATTTTGCCTCTGCGGTGTCCAGGAACTTTATGGCAGAGTCCTGGCATCCCTGCTCCTTTTCCGCTGCTACATCCCGTCACGCCCTTTTCCGCTGCTACATCCCGTCACGCCCCCTTGGTTTTCGTCGGCCAATCACTCTCGCGCAGGGGAACCCTGGGAACTTCTGGTTCTGGCCACGCTTCAGGATGAGGGGTGGAGCTTCAGCTTTGCGCGCTTTTGGTCGGGAAGATGGCGTTTTTGGCGCCAAAGATGGCGGAAAATGGCGGGAACGGGACTTTGACTCCGCAGCTTCGATTCTCAAGGCGCACGTCACCCAGGTTAGTGGGTCCAGTCAGAATACTGTTTGTGACGCCAGGTAAATTTGAGGTGTGCCGCCCCTGCAGCAGTCGAACCGCACGGATCCGGGGTCGCTGCTGTGGCTCGAGGGTCTCCGTACCCGGGGGCTTGCGGCCACTCAAATGTAAAAGGGGGACTATTTACAGGGGATGAGAGTTCGTGACGCCACCCGTGGTTCGCGGTAAGGGAGTACCACCGCTGCCGATGGGAGTATCTGTCAGGGCAGGGAGGACTGGTAGGTCCAGGAGGTGGATCCACTGGACCATGCACCCCACCGGAGGGCAGGGTACACGGCAGCCGGAGCACTCGCGTGGCAGGGACAGGTATAGCCAGGTCACCAGGGTCACGGAGTTCTTTAAGACGGTGCAGAATGCTGCCACAGGTAACAGGACACGGTACAAGGGGACCTGAGGACCTAGCTCAAAAGACAAGGCTTCAAGACACGTTGATCAGGCCCCGCCCACATGGAAAGGCCAGTCTTATATACCCAGCACAGCCCCATGTCATTTCCTGCTTCAGGTGTGCTGGGCCTATAAGACCAGGAGAGTGGGCGCGGCCTGGTCAAATACAGAGGCACTAGTCAGAGTCAGACTCCTGAGACCAGGAACAGAACACAGGAGAGCACGAGCGGCAGGCGTGACCGGCGGACACGTGAACTGGATCAGTGGGCAAGGAGCGGTGGTGTGATGCAGGTGCGACTGGATCAGTGGGTACGGAGCGGTGGTGCGATGCAGGAACCGGGTCAGTGGGTAAGGAGGGCTGCCGGGACACCGGGAGCGTGACAGTATCCGGGGGAAATGGAGTGGGGCAGCCATATGACGTTCCCTCTATGGGTAGGGGAAACCCCGGGACTCTGGATGATGGTGGAGCGGGGTTGCGCAGGGCCAGTGGGAAGCAGTGGAGGACCATGTACTCACTTAGGCAGCATCAGTGATGGTGTGACTGCAAAGCAGACTCTGACAACAAGGTAAACCAAGTCTCTGGGTGTCGCTGCCCTCTTGGGGAGCCCGTCCGGGTATCCGTCCCCTATAGTTCTGCCGGGTGATCCGGAGCCTGCTTCTTTGCACAAATTTTAAAGTGTTATGGAGGCCTTTTGGCATAAAGCTTCCGGGCCCCGCTCCCTCCTTTTTGGTAGTGGAGCTGTGCTCTCAAGGGCTCACGCTTGGGATTTCTGTGGGCTGCTTGGGTTGGAAAGCCCTATCCCCCTCGTTGTGCTAGTGCCCCTGATCTCTGATCTTCTTGGGTACAGTCCATAAAGTCACTATCCTCTGCAGGTTAATTGCCGGGTTGCCTGAAGCTACTCCCCGACCTAGGGTCCTGTACCCCACCATGCTTTTGGTCCCGGACCGGTTATTAGTTTCAGATGCCTCCTGTCCTCCAAGACCAGGTCTATGCACCCAGCCTCAATACCCTGCGACCGGGTCTCCGACTCCTCTGGCCCAGACCACCGTCTGCGACCCAACCTGCCACAAACAGGGAGCCACCACTCCCCAGCACCTCACTTCTCGAGGGTTACCACTACTCTCTCATGTCCTCTTCCCTCCCACCAGTCTGCCTGACCCCTAGGTGGGCGGCCCTATTCCAGCTAGACAGCCCACTGGTGTGCCTGACAGGGTGTGGTGTGAGGTGTGGTTGGGATTTTGGATGCTGATGGAGGCAGTACCATAGGTTGGGAACCCAGAACCTTGAGGGGTTGAATACTGCACCAAGAATAGGAAGTGCAGTACCCTGTGACACGCTGAATAGTCCAGGGGCGTCACACAGTACCCTGTGGCAACTGAAGCCTCAGGGGCGCCACATAGGTAGTTATTTATTAGCCGATGAAGGGTTTGAACAGCGTGGGGCTGGCGGCGGAGACAATGAATCTAGTACACAGTGGGATGCAGTCATTAGGTCTTTTTATTCATAGTTGGCAGTTCCAGATTATCACGACCGGCCGGTCAAATACTGCCCTTGGAGAGCTGAGTCCTGCAGTGATGGAATCCAGCCGATCCCCAGGTAATTCGGAGGCACAAAACCGGTGTCCCTTTTCTATACCCCTTTCCTGGTCGTCTTCCTGCGCTGGCTTTGTCCTCCTGCCCTGCGCCTCACACACAGTGCCCTCAGCCGGTGTCCATGGATCTTATCTGGGAGGCTCTTCTGCCCAGTCCCCTAGCCCTCTGTGGTCGCCTTATCAGCGGATTCGTGTGTGGCAGCACATGAAGATACCTCAGCTTCCATTTTGCTAGCTGAGCCTGGTTGTTCTCCACTAGTCTAGGGGCTGGTTCCCCTTTCCGGCCTAGTCCCTCCACACCGGTGCGTCAGATGTAGATGCGAGCCCACGGGTGGATCTCCCACTACCCGTAACTCTGGGACCCCTACTTCCTTTCTTTATGATCTTCCTCCTGGTCCTAGGACGAGCTCCTCCTGCCTCTCTCCTTTGTGTCGTACCTCTTTCTCCACTCCATTCTATTGAGCTCAACCCTCTAACTAACCCCATCTCCAGACTGGCTCCGGGACTGTGCTCTCCCTAAGAAGCAATCTCGCCCTAACCCTGGCCTGAAGTGGTGTAGCTATACTAAGAGTGCATTAGTGAACAACGGCCTGTGCCCTTCTCCTTACCAGGGAATGGGGTACCACACCTCTGGCTAAGGTGCAGTACCTCTGTGGCGACTGGACCCTCAGAGGCGCCACACTTCCACATCTTGTCACTGCAGAACATAACACACAGAAAATGATATTGTACAGTGTGCTAGACAATGATAAATACCCCCACCCGTATCTCCCCTCCAATTGCACTTTTCCTTCTGTATATTCTCCCCACAGTGACAGTGCCTCTATTACGAATAATGCCCCCTTTATGTCTCACTCTCCACACAATAAAAATTCACCCTTTGTGACTCCGTATAAGAGTAGTCTGACACTGTGCCTAGATATTTTGATAATGCTCGCTTTGTGCCTCCATGTACTCATAAAACCCATATTTGTGTATATACTATGTTTTTCCAAAAATAAGACACTGTCTTATACTTTTTTTGCCCCCAAAAAAGTGCTAGGGATTATTTTTGGAGTAGGTCTTATGCTTGGAAAAACATGGTTGGGTAAGTTTACCCCCCAAAAAGACCCCCTCCCCAAGAGAATCATACCAGAGCCCAGACGTCTGCATGGCTTCCAGGTCGTCCTTGTGATCTCCGGTGGGCGCTCCCAGCAGGTATGCTCTACACTGCCTCCCCTGCTTCTGGCCGATACACTCACACATCAGATCACATTCATACACCCACACATCAGATCACACACACACATCAGATCACACACACACATCAGATCACACACACACATCAGATCACACACACAGACACTCACTAGTCACTCACCACATCCGGCGGTACAGAATGCCTCATGCCGCAGGGAAAGATGGGTGGCAGTGCAGTGAAACGCATTGGAGTCACGGCGGTGGAACACATCACAGGTCCTGTGTCACGCTCCCCGGGTCCTCGGCTCCCCTTCCCGGGTCCCCTGCCCCGCTCCCCGGCTCACCTGCCACGCTCCCCGCGTCCCAGTCCCTTGTGCCCGTCCTTCCTGGGCTTCCTGGCCGCCGATCCCGGCGCCCGACGGCCTCCCAGGCCCTGCTCGGCTCCCCTGCGTCCTCCTCTCAGCCTCCTTCCCTGGCTTCTGGCACCCGGGCCGCGCGCACGCGCATTAGGGCGCGCGCGCGGTCACTGACCCTTTCTTAAAGGGCCAGCGCCCATTAACAGGAAATGAGGTTAGACAGGTACGGGGTATAAAGGGGGTTCTTGTCCAAGGGGGCGGGGCCTGATCTTCGTGTTTTCTGAGCTAGGAGTCAGGTCTCCTTGTGTTTTCCTGCCATACTCACGTATCTCTCTTCTAGAGCTGATCCCGCCTCGCTATCCAGTCCTGCTGAATCCCGAGCCCCGCACGCTGTCCGTCTGCCATCTGACAGTCCGTACCATCTCGGATCCCTGCGGTGACCTGTCATCTCGCTCCCAAGGTTCCGGACCCCGCCTGACATCATCTCGGCCTCCGAACCTGAGCTACGTCACCCGGACTACCATCTGTGACTCCGTGGTCCCAGGGACTCCTTCGCTACCTTCACTTGCACGGACTGTTCTGCTGCCCATCAGTGCTTCAGCTACCGGACTCCCTACCACCATCTTAGAGTTCGGTCCAGTGGATCCACCTCCTGGGTCTGCCCGACCGCCCGGCCCTGACAGTAAGATCAGGCCATGGATCCCGCTGCAGCACTATTGGCCCTGCAAGAGGAACTCCAACGCCAGCGTGAAGTCCAGACCCGCATGCTGCAATTTATGACCTCCGTGGACACTCGCCTGTACACATTACAAGCATCAATGACGCCTGCAGCACCCAGGTCTCCCACTAGGCAATCCACGGCTCCCGCACCAGTGGCAGCCGCGTCGGATGCTTCCCGACTCCGTTTGGCGTCACCTCCTCGTTATGCTGGAGATCCCAAGACCTGCAGGGGCTTCATAAACCAATGCTCCCTTCACTTCACGCAGCTGCCCCATCTGTTCGCCTCCGACCAAGCCAAGGTCGCCTTTATAATGTCTCACCTGGAGGGCGAGGCACTGGCGTGGATGAACCCCTTGTGGGAGAAGGAGGACCCCATGACCAAGGATCTTCAAGAGTTCCTGCAGGCCTTTCGCAGTACCTTTGACGAGCCGGGACGCGCCTCTGCGTCTGCTTCATCACTTCTCCGCCTACGTCAAGGAACACTGACGGTGGGCCAATACGCCATCCGTTTCCGCACTTTGGCTTCTGAACTCGGGTGGAATAATGAGGCCCTGACAGCCGCCTTCTGGGAAGGACTGTCAAGTCGCATCAAAGATGAGTTAGCGGGTCGTGACATGCCCTCCACCCTAGATGCCCTGATTGCCCTAGCCACGCGAGTGGACATTCGTTTTCAGGAGCGCTCCAAAGAGCTGGTTCGTGAGCGACGTGCGGTACGGCACTCCTCTCCGCCACAGAAGTCCTCTGTGCCACAGTCATCTACAGCTGGGATTCCTGTCCACGAACCCATGCAGGTTGATCGAGTACGACAGTCTGACCAACGTCGAGCAGAGCGGCTCGCCAAGGGCCTCTGCTTTTACTGCGGAGGGGACACACATCTCCTACGCTCCTGTCCGGAAAGGCCGGGAAACTCCAAAGCCTAGGGTTGGTGGGAGAGGCCACCCTAGGTGCTGGGACTCTCTCCGACCCAGTTATGTGGACGGTACAAGTATCAACAGGAGAGACGCGCTTCACGGCTGAGGCATACCTCGACTCCGGAGCAGCAGGCAATTTTATCCAGCAGGCCACGGTGGACAAATACCAGCTGCCTGTTACTCTACTCGAGAAGCCCCTACTGATTGCCTCGGTGGATGGGAGACCCCTCTCTGATACCATCTCCTGGATCACGAAGCCGGTGGAACTGCGTATCGGTGCTCTGCACACCGAGAACATCGCTCTCTACGTCCTTCCACACATGTCCCACCAAGTCCTGCTGGGACTTCCTTGGTTGCGAACACACGAACCCTCAGTCAACTGGGGTACTGGCGAAATCACCCGTTGGGGTTCTGCCTGTCATGAGAGATGTCTAAAGTCTATACAACCAGTCCGACGACCTCCGGTTCCTGAGAACCTACCGGGTCTGCCCTCGGCCTATTGGTCCTTCACGGACGTTTTTGACAAGAAGGAGTCTGAGGTACTTCCGCCACACCGTCCCTACGATTGCGCCATCGACCTGCTCCCAGGAACAACACCACCTCGAGGACGGATATATCCGTTGTCTCCAGCCGAAACCAGGGCCATGTCCACCTACATCATGGAAAGCCTGGCAAAGGGATTCATCCGGAGATCCTCCTCTCCTGCGGGAGCAGGCTTCTTCTTCGTTAAGAAGAAAGAGGGTGACCTTCGCCCATGCATTGACTACCGGGGCTTGAATCAGATTACTATAAAAAACAAGTACCCCCTACCGCTCATCCCCGAACTGTTCGATCGGCTCAGAGGAGCCCGTGTGTTCACCAAACTGGATCTTCGGGGTGCCTACAACCTAGTTCGTATCCGCTCTGGGGACGAATGGAAGACCGCGTTTAATACTCGCGATGGGCACTATGAATACTGTGTGATGCCCTTCGGTCTGTGTAACGCTCCTGCCGTATTCCAAGAACTGGTGAACGACATTTTTCGGGACCTCCTCTACGTATGTGTAGTAGTTTATCTGGATGACATTCTTGTTTTCTCTCCGGACCTCCAGACCCACAGAGAGAACGTAAAGCTGGTTCTACAAAGACTGAGAGAGAATCGTCTCTACGCCAAATATGAGAAGTGCGTCTTTGAGCAGTCTTCTCTTCCTTTCCTGGGATACATCATCTCGGGGACTGGGCTGCAGATGGATCCCAAGAAGGTCTCCGCCATTCTCAACTGGCCTCCCCCTTCTGGGCTGAAGGCAATCCAACGGTTCCTGGGATTTGCCAACTACTACCGCCAGTTTATTCCTCACTTCTCCGCCCTGACTGCTCCTCTCTCCGCTCTGACCAAAAAGGAGGCTAATCCAAAGGACTGGTCACCTGCGGCCGACGCCGCATTTTGCTCCCTGAAGCGAGCATTCGCCTCCTCTCCTGTACTCCACCGACCAGAGTTAAACCGCCAGTTCACCTTAGAGGTGGATGCTTCCTCCTCAGGAGCCGGAGCAGTGCTCATGCAAAAATCCTCCTCCGGGAAGATGGTGACTTGCGGTTTCTTCTCTAAAAGCTTCTCAGCACCTGAACGTAATTACACCATCGGTGACCGAGAGCTATTAGCGGTCAAACTGGCTCTGGAGGAGTGGCGCTACCTCCTGGAAGGAGCAGTGTACCCCGTGATTATCTACACGGACCACAAGAACCTGGAATACCTGCGGTCCGCTCAGCGACTGAACCCACGGCAAGCCAGGTGGTCCTTATTCTTTGCCAGGTTTGACTTCCAGCTTCATTTCCGACCCGCGGACAAGAATATACGCGCTGATGCCTTGTCTAGGTCTCTCATGCCCCTGGAGCAGGAGGAAGAGACTATCCAACCTATCATCTCTCCTAGCAAGATTGTTCCGGTGGCTCCTGTCACTCTGGCCCAGATACCACCCGGGAAGACCTATGTCTCTGAGACCGACAGGGAAAAAGTGTTACACTGGGGTCATGCCTCGAAAACAGCCGGCCATGCAGGCCAGAAGAGAACATGGGGTGCGATTGTACGCCATTACTGGTGGCCATCCCTTCGCACGGACGTTGCCGCCTTTGTCTCTGCCTGCCCCTCTTGTGCCAGGAACAAGACGCCCAAACACCTGCCCTATGGCCGTCTTCTGCCTCTGCCGATACCCTCAGTTCCATGGCAACACATAGCGATGGACTTTATTACGGACTTGCCAGTATCCTCCGGACACACAGTCATATGGGTCGTGGTGGATCGGTTCTCCAAAATGGCTCACTTCGTCCCTATGCCCGGACTGCCCTCTGCTCAGGAACTCGCGGAAGCCTATATACAACACATCTTTCGCTTACATGGCTTTCCTTCCCACATCGTGTCCGACAGAGGAACTCAGTTCACCTCCCGCTTCTGGAGGGCTCTCTGCAAACATCTGGGAGTGACTCTGGACTTTTCTTCCGCTTACCATCCTCAGTCTAATGGCCAAGTGGAGAGGGTCAATCAAATCTTGACATCCTTCTTACGTCACTATGTCAACGTCCATCACGACGACTGGTCCACGCTTCTGCCTTGGGCTGAGTTCTCCCATAACCACCACGTCAGTGAGTCGTCCTCCAAATCTCCCTTCCATGTCGTTTACGGACTACAGCCTTCCGTCCCGTTGCCTATATCCCCTTCTTCGGATGTCCCTGCTGCTGATACTGTAGCCCGTGACTTCGCTACCATTTGGGACTCTGTCAAGGCGTCCCTTGGGCGCGCTTCCCAGCGGATGAAGAAACACGCTGACAAAAGGCGTCTAGACCCTCCGTGTTTCTCTCCTGGTGACCTGGTCTGGCTTGCTTCCCAGTACATCCGACTGAAGATTCCTTCCTACAAGCTGGGTCCTCGCTACATCGGGCCGTTTAAGGTCCTCAGCAAGATCAATGAGGTCTCCTACAAACTGAAGCTTCCGGCCACGATGAGAATACCCAACTCCTTCCACGTCTCTCTCCTCAAGCCGGTGTTCCTTGGTCCCTTCTCCGCTGCTGCCAGCCCGGCTCCTCCTCCTATTGCTGAGGACGACATCTACGCGGTAAGAGATATCGTGGCCATGAAGACTGTTCGTGGCCGGCAGTTCTTCCTGGTGGACTGGGAGGGGTATGGTCCTGAGGATAGATCCTGGGAACCCAGGGAGAATGTGAGCACTCCTCTGATCCGTGCCTTCATGTCTCGGTTGCGGGGAGGGGGGCGTGGGGGGGGGGGGGTACTGTCACGCTCCCCGGGTCCTCGGCTCCCCTTCCCGGGTCCCCTGCCCCGCTCCCCGGCTCACCTGCCACGCTCCCCGCGTCCCAGTCCCTTGTGCCCGTCCTTCCTGGGCTTCCTGGCCGCCGATCCCGGCGCCCGACGGCCTCCCAGGCCCTGCTCGGCTCCCCTGCGTCCTCCTCTCAGCCTCCTTCCCTGGCTTCTGGCACCCGGGCCGCGCGCACGCGCATTAGGGCGCGCGCGCGGTCACTGACCCTTTCTTAAAGGGCCAGCGCCCATTAACAGGAAATGAGGTTAGACAGGTACGGGGTATAAAGGGGGTTCTTGTCCAAGGGGGCGGGGCCTGATCTTCGTGTTTTCTGAGCTAGGAGTCAGGTCTCCTTGTGTTTTCCTGCCATACTCACGTATCTCTCTTCTAGAGCTGATCCCGCCTCGCTATCCAGTCCTGCTGAATCCCGAGCCCCGCACGCTGTCCGTCTGCCATCTGACAGTCCGTACCATCTCGGATCCCTGCGGTGACCTGTCATCTCGCTCCCAAGGTTCCGGACCCCGCCTGACATCATCTCGGCCTCCGAACCTGAGCTACGTCACCCGGACTACCATCTGTGACTCCGTGGTCCCAGGGACTCCTTCGCTACCTTCACTTGCACGGACTGTTCTGCTGCCCATCAGTGCTTCAGCTACCGGACTCCCTACCTACCACCATCTTAGAGTTCGGTCCAGTGGATCCACCTCCTGGGTCTGCCCGACCGCCCGGCCCTGACATCCTGTAAGCATTCCATCCATGCGCTCCACCGCTCTACATTTCAGAATCCTGCCAGCTAGAAGAAATCGGTATCATTGGATGTGGTGAGTGTGTGTGTGTGCAATCTGATGGGTGATTGTGTGTGTGATCTGATGTGTGTGGATGTGAGTTTTGATCTGTGCGAGGGTGCAATCACTGCTGGTCCTGCCACTCGGCATCTGGTGAGTGTGATTGCAGGGTGTCTGCTGTCTACAATGAAGTGTCCTGCAGTATTTTTTAACTTTTTTTTAGCTGCAAGGACACTTCATTATTGTACCGCGACTACAACTTATATTCAGGGTAGGGCTTATATTTAAACTTTCATGTGAAAATGCTGAAAATCCCTGCTAGGGCTTGTTTTGGGGGGAGCTCTTATTTTTGGAAAAACACTGTATTTTTCTTTGACATTGAAATAAGTACACACACAAGCCATGAAGATTTGGCTTCCAATGTCTCCAGTATATTTTCCCCCATGTCTTTATGCATCGCCTGCTATTCAAGTAAGAATACAGAACTGTCACCTTTTAGCTTCTATGAAGAATGTGATCTTTTTTTTATACTAACTTTTTTTGTCAGATTATCATGTACAACGTCCATCTATGCATGTAGGAAGATAGCTCATTAGGGGGGTGAAGGTGGAATGTATCCGCAATAATGTTGAGTCATTGTCTGACCTCTTGTCTCATAGCACTAAGTGATTTGGCTCATAGACATCAGATTTTATGACCCCGGCATGCTTTGCAGCTCCACTAGAAACAGTTGCAATATCTTCCAGAATGATTTTGCTGCAATCTGTTTTTAGAACTATAAATATAGCAGTGAAAATGCCATTTAATGTGCTGCATTATGATCCAACTCCAACAAATCCTCATTTACAGATCAATATGGGCACAGTACAAATTTTATAGCTTTAGGCTCAGTTTTATTTTTTGGGTGTGATTTTCAGATCTGTCCTCAAAATGTGGCCATAAATTAGCATTAATATAACATATATGAATAAATTAAAGCCTAAAAAGGACCTGTTAACAGTTCACATGTGGCCAGGTTTTGCGCTTACTTTATTTCTGCTGAGTATTCTGCTTTTTTTTTCTTTTTAATCTGGTTTATTATTACAAACATGTGGGTCTTTTAATCTAGCTAAGTTTTTTTATGGTCTTTTTTCTTGGGGCAGTGCTGTCAGGGTAATAATGCAGAGCTGCCTCAAGGCACAACCCCAGTGAATCCGGAGCCTTGCCAACTTGGTAAAAACATAACAATTATCACTAAATAAAAATGCCTATATCTTTGGAATTGTATGGTAGATTTAACTGACCACTTTTGACCTAGGGATGGGTCCTCTTGAAGCTTATAGTATCTACTGTATAATCAGACAAGATACACTAGTAGAAGAATGTCGTCTCATGAGGACAACCTTTTTCCACATAACGTAGCCTCATATGGGTAAATTCATCTGTGGGCCAGAGGAAAGTGTCGCTAAATTAGTGTACCTCAAACCATGGTGGACCAGGGCCACTATATATTACATGATTTGCCGTTGATTTGAATGGCCAGCATGTAAAAGTGCTCTTTGGACGGGTGTTAAGCTAGCATAACACTGCCAGGAGACCTGCGCAACTTGCACAGGCCCTGGAGCTTGGAGACAGGGGATGGAGCAGGTGAAAGTGCTGACCAGCCACGGTGGTGAGTATGTCAGTGTCCCTGCCAAGTGCAGAAGGTGGGACAGTGCTGGGACACCGGCTTTACAGTACTCACCTTCTTATGCCCCCTCCTCACCATGCACAAAAGGAATTTCTTCAAAAGAAATGGGCATGATATTCTTAGGGTCTCACAACCTCCCTTCAGGACCAAATCTTTTCCAGTCAACCAGAAATAGGGTCTTTCCATTAACGTTCTTCATAGCCTAGATTTTCTCTACTTCAAAGACATCTGAGCCATCTGAAACAGTTGCAGGCATAGAACAAGGAACCTTGAAGAAGAGGCTCATGATGACTGGCTTGAGAAGAGACACATGAAAGGAGTTGGGAACATGTAAGGAGGCAGGAAGCTTTAACTTGTATGACACTGTGTTGATCTGTGACGCCCTGGGCTAGCCAGGTAGTCACATACATACCAACATACACACACCCCCACCCTAGACAGTAACAACTCTCAGACAAAAAAACCCTTGTGGCCTCCCTCCAGGGCCTGATGTCCACACCAGGTGGGGTGGAGCCAGGCAGTTGGCCCCACCCACCGAGAAGTTCACAGGCCTGGATTCGGGAAAAGCAGTCAGTTGGAGTTTGGAGTAGATGAGTTTAGGAGGTGGAAGTGAGAGGAGTAAAACATCTGCGTGTGCCTGGGTAGGAGTCCAGGCACTGACAGCAAGGTTGGCAGACGGTGGTGGCCATCTGCAGGAGTTGGTGGAACTCTGCAAAGCCGTAAGGACTGGGACTGGGCGGTGGCCCACCGGTACCGAACTGGGGAGCGGAGCGAAGCTAAGCACACACAGGCAGGGCCATCAGACCCCGACCAGGCTTGGAGCCGCCATCAATAGTCAAATCCGAGTGTGACAGGAACTCCGGCTCCTTGGATCTCTAGCCTGAGGCGGTGGCTGTATATCCTCACAGTGTGGACGGTTGCCTTCTGTCGGGACTTGGTTTTCCCCAACAACCAAGTCCTGACACAAGGCAACAGTCCACACCGTGAGGATATACAGCCACCGCCTCAGGCTAGAGATCCAAGGGCCAGCGCCTGCGGGCAAAACGGGCTCCTACGGCACCTATACACCGGGGAGCGGACTACCAGTGGGCAACCACAGGAGTCAGAACACTTCTAGCAGGTGCAGGGAAAGACAGCCACCATCAGCTGTCTGGGGAGAGCACAACAACACTGTAGCCGGCTGCAGGACCCGTCCATCCGGCCGTTTTGGTTTACCAGAGACTCTGTCAGTGATTGTCTGTGTGAGTACACCAGTACCGTCCGGCACCGCGCCGCGCTGTCCCTGCAACCCTGCACCCCAGCCATCCAGCCTCCCCGTTACACCACCGGGCCCCGGGATCACCAACCCCCCTACCCACGGAGGGGACAACATCCTAGCTGCTCCCTACCATCTCTCCCGGGATCCCCGTCACCAGCAGCGGTGGTGCCATCATCACCACGTCCCGTGGGTGGCATCACGAACAATCTCCCTAACCAAACTATTACTTTTCAGGCACGGGTGAGGAGCGCTGCTCGAGTCCCCGGGTCCGGCCCACCGCTCGAGCCACCGAGCAGCAGCAGCAGAATCCCCGGACCCTAGCGTGGCGAGCTCGACCCCTCTGCCCGAGACAGATCCGCCTGATGATTTTGAAGGGTTTGATTAAGCATGGACCCAACATATAGGACAGAACCTTGAGTTGAATATATTTCGAGAAGAGCCATACATTATCCCCAGGATGGAAATGTGGCGAGTCATTGTGCCTCTTCACAGCATGATTCTTCATCTTTGCGGAAGATTTCTTAAGGGTGGTTTTAGTGAACTCCCAGATTTTACAGAAGTCCCTTATGAGACTGTCAGATACCAGAAACATTTGAGACAGGGAGTAGGAGGTTAGGTTGACTATAGACAATAAAGAAAAGTGACTTCACTGAAGCATCGTGCACATGATTATTGTACTAGAATTCTTCCCAGAGGCAACAGCTTGGCCCAGACATAAAATGCTGCAGAAAAGTTGTTAGACTCTGGTTGACACGCTTTATCTGTCCATTGGTATGCTGAAGAGAAATCCTAAGACACATTCAGAAGTTTACAAGTGGCGCTCCAGGAACTGGAAAACCTTCCAATGTTGATCAAGGTAGATTACATCACTTCTGAGAAAAGCAAGTGATCATACACATTTCTCTAATTTTGATCTCCAGTATATATGTAGACGCAAAAGTGCAAAGAACACAATACCGATTTAACTTACATTTGTTATGATCTCTGTTACTTAATGGCATCAGGTTCATGGCTTCAAGCTCATCCAGGACATCTGCAGAGACATTTTGCCTTTTGATGAATCATCTTAAAGGCTAACAATATACCTGAAACAAATATTGGCTAATAAATAGTAATTCTTCATTTGGGCAAACGGTTCTTCGTCAGCCATTAAAGCACCATCTGAAACTACATCGGCTATGTTGGATTTTTTTGGTCGATAATACAGTCAGTGCTTATGATTGGGCGAGAATATCCAATATGCCCAATCAATCTTTTGAAGGAAAATACATATTGATCTATAAGAGCTGCATTCCGTGGTGGTGGCAAACAATAGTTTAAGGTTGAATCAGCTGCTTCAATCTGCACTTTTCTCTGATGTGTATGGGGCTTACTTTTGTTTCTTGCATACAAAAAAAATCTACAAAAATAAGCTTCCCAAAAATTGGGGAGTTTCAAGTCATAAAAGCCACAGAGAAGTTAAATTGTGACACCCCTGCCCTTCCCAGCTATGAACTAACAATGATTTAACAGAATATAGTTGGCACTACAGAATGGAAGATTAGAGAAATGATGGATACTAAAGTCATTTACAAAACTATATTCATAGTCATTTGGTAATTTCAATTTGGCTTCCTAATCCCCAACCAGGAATATTATGTTGTACTGGAAAGTAGGCATTATTCATTTATTCAATTAGAGTGAATATCATCAGGATGAGAATTACACAGATCTATATCCCGGCCTATGATTTAAAGTGCTCAGACTAATGCTGATCCCACACCATGCTATTAGTATGTATCACAGAACAAACAGCAGTAATCTGATGAGAATGGGATGAATCATTATTGAGAATAATGGGTAAATATTCTTAGTATGATTCTACATAAGTCATTATTATGAAGAACGCATAGGCTAAAGCCGTATTATTCTTACTGTACAGCCCTTCATGACAATCAAAACAAATGCAGACATTGACAATACGACATCTGAATTTACTCTGTATATGGCGTTTATGTACATAGATTGTATACACTTGGGAATTGTAAATGTTTATACCAGGCTCGTACCTATGCCGTCAGCTAATGAACTTGAGTACATTAAGATCAGACACAATTATTGTGATCAACATGGAAAGTGAGAAAAAGAAAAGAAGCAGCAAATAATAAGCCATCAATGTACAATCCCCTTCTCAGGTGCCCAAACTGTGCCAATCCGATTCATTTGGGTATAGACTAATTAGATGTACGTTGGCAAAGAGCTTCAGGCTTATTTCCATTGGATTGTGGAGTACTACAAAATAGGACTGAGGATGAGAAAGATATGATGGTTTAGCATTTTTGTTGTGTTTTTGTTTATTTTGCTGTAAATAAGACAGTTAAGTTTCCCATCTCCGGCGTCTCAGAATACGCAGGGCAATTAAGACTGAGCAGACGGCAAGAAAGGATCAAGGGAGAATAATAGGACTGTGAGATCAAACTATGTCTACGTCTCTTACTGTCTCTTACTGTGATCTAACTTCTTATGAAAATCTTGTCTAAGACAATGTCAGAATTGAAAGAATACATGGCAGCACATTATGTATGCTTGATGTTATCATCTAATCGTAGTATATCAGCGGTGCAAAACCCTGCAAGTGAAGGACATGAATGAAGGAAATATGTGAGACAAAAAAAAAGGGAAAAAAAAATGGACATAAAAATGGAGGGATGGCAGAAACGTATGGTAAAGAAACCAACTGCGTTGTCGCTAAATTCAGCAACCTCTTTAGGGGTATATATAGTACGGTGCAAACTTTTTTCAGGCAGGTGTGGACAAAATGCTGCAAAGAAGACTTTTTTAAAAAAAAAAGTATTAATTTATCTTTACAAATTAACAAAATTCAAAGTGAATGAACACTGTAGAAATCTAAATCAAATTAATATCTAATGTAACCATCTTTTGCCTTAAAAAAAAACCTTCAAAGCATCAATTCTTCTAGATAGACTTTGATTTTGTTGTATTATATTGAGGTGAATGAGTAACCAATTACATCAAAGTAATAATAATCATTTGCATGGGTAGGTTACAATTCAACCATTAACAGAAAAAGAAACAACTGGGTGAAGAACAGCCAAACTCTGCTACTAAGGTGAGGTTGTGGAAGACAGTTTCATGTCACATCATACATCAAGACAAGACTGAGCAAAGCAACAAGTACACAATAAGTATAAATTTATATTTTATTCTCAAGGTCTCTCCCTTGCTGAAGCAACATAAAAGATTTCAAAGCGTATTGTTCAAGATCTTTGAAAATGCACCAAAAAATGGGTAATAGTAAGGACCAGAGTGGTCGGCCAAGGAAACTTAGTGCAGCAGATGAAAGACACATAAGGGTGCGTGCCCATGATCAGTGTTTGCGGCGTTTTGAATTTAGCATGTTTTTGCTGCATCCAAAACGCTGCGTTGTACAGTACAAGCATAGTGGATGGGATTTCTAGGAAACCTGTGCCCACTGGGCTTGTTTCTTCTGCAGCAAACACTGATCTGCGGTGCAGCTTTCCAGACCACAGCATGTCAATTGTTTGCTTGCAGATTCGCATGCGTCCTCGTTAGGGAGAACACAAGCGAAAGACCACAGCACACTGAACAATTATCGTGGGTATGAGCAGCTGTGGTCTCCTGCGTGCTCCTGCGGAGGAGACTCGCGGCCCCGCAGGTCAGGACCCGCTGCAACCAGGACGCAGTGAGTCCTGATCGTGGGCACATACCCTAAGGCTTACTACCCTTTAAACTCAGATGTCTAAAATTGCCATCAGCTCAGAACTGGCATCAACCAGTGGGTCCCAGCAACACCCATATACTGTTCAGTGAAGTCTGGTCAGAAGTGATCTTCATGGAAGAATTGCAACCAAACAGCTATGCCTTCAACATGGAAACAAGTGACTCATTTATACATGAACAAATAGGAATTGGGGTGCAGAAATATGGGAGCAGGTGTTCTGGACTATATTTTTAGTTGTAACTTAAGGCAGTTTTATTTGCTAAAGTACTGGAGAGTAGTCGGTGTCTGTAGGCAACAGTGATGCATGAGGGAGGTTCCTGGCAAGTTTGGGGCTTCATTTCACCAAATGGAGTTGGGGATTTTGTCAGGATTGACGGTGTCCTCAATGCGGATACTGTACTTAACCTTCATCATCCATCAGGGAGGCGTCTGATTGGCTGCAAATGAATTCTTCAGCAGGACAACAACCCCAAATATACAGCCCATATAATTAGGAAGTACCTTCAGTGTAAAGAATAACTAATGGTGCAATTCATCAAAGCTTTTACACCAGAATAAAGGTGTAAAACGCTTTGAAAAGTAACAAAATTTTTGCAAAACGTGGAGTTAGGAAACTTTTTTACGACTTTTATGCCATCTTTAAGCAGCTTCATCAAAATGGGTGGAGCTGGGAAAAAGCCATGGTGGGAATAGGTGTAGTCATGCTTACTTATCAAATTCAGTAAAAGTGGCTACATTTTTATGCCAGAAATGCTACTCAGGTCCCAGACTGGAAGATGCCCTGCATTCATTATGGTATGAACCACATATTAAATTCAGTGCATCATACTCCAGTGATCCCTTCACTAAGACCGGTGCATGCAACGCCAGTTCTAATATGCCCCAAAGGGTCCTGGATATGATGACAAAACAATGAACTCCACGTAATTGAGTCTGTCTGGGATTACATGAAGATGCTGCAGGCTCCCATGATAACGGTGGGGGCATCACAGGTGCAAAATACTAATAAAACAACTTGCCATACATGAGGGGGTGACTGCCAGTATTACAAATGCACAAAGACTTGAATAGGATGCCATTCTCACCATTATATGAGATGCAGCTTTGTCTGGATAACAGCCTATTACCAACGCCCCTACTATTAGATCAAGCAGACTGCCCAGCACCATATGTACACCCCACAGGGCAGACTCTACACATTACCCAGCCCCCACTGAAGGGCTCAGTTTGTGAGTGGCACCCTATGCAAGCCTGTGTACATTTGGAATACTGGACAACTACCCCACAGATGTTTGGTGGGTTAGTTTGGTGGCTTGTCTGACCTGAATACTCTATATTTATTTACCATGACTCCCAGGTCTGGTATACAAGTTGCCTTCTCTTCAGCCCAATTTCACCTGTGCTGTGTGTGTAAGGCCGGAGTTACACTTGAGAGTGACTTGCGTGAGTCTCACATCGCATCACCTGGCATGGCCACACACTCTTCGGACAGGAGCATCTCATCTGCATAGAAATACATGCAGCCGACGCGCTCCTGTCAGAAGAATGTGTGGCCATGTCAGGTGATGTAATGCTAGACTCGGGTGAGTAACTTGCAAGTTGATTGTTTGCCCTCAGTGAGAGAAACAAAATTATAATCTTGTAGTTGTGATACTTTTTAATGGCTAACTAAAATAAAATAAATGATGTTACAAAGCAAGCTTTTGAAAATTCTCAGGTCTCTTCATCAGGCATGGAATAACAAAATATCTGAAGAAACACAAATATATACACAATCAGCAGAGGCATGGTATAATAAAAGACATTTATATAAACAAACATTAAGCTTAGAGAGTGAATCCTCAATTAGTTTTGATTAGTGTTGTGAAATTTTTATTGTCCCAATATCCATGTAGGATCAAAGGTCTGGTGCCCTCATAGTCTCTGGAGCAGAGTCCTCAGATTTACAATACAATACAAATTCATTACAATTTCTGACTGTCCACACAGGACTCATCCTGTCAGGAGGATTTATGACTCACTACAAAATCTGAGGAGTCTGCTCCAGAGACTGTAAGGGCACTAGACCTCTGATCCTACATGAATATTGGGAAAATGAAACTTTCACACTACTAATCAAAGCTAATTAAGGATTCACTCTCTAAGCTTAGTGTTTATTTAAATGTCCTTTATTATTATTATGCCATTGCTCTTCTCTGTGTATATATTTGTGTTTCTTCAGATATTTTGTCATACCATGCCTGATGAAGAGACCTGAGAAGTCTCGAAAGCTTGCTTTGTAACATTATTTTATTTTATTTTATTTTAGTTAAACGGTATCACAACTACAAGATTATAATTTTGTTTCTCTCACAATCGATCATTTTTCAAATGGCTAACACGGTACCAAAACTTTTTTCTTTTAACTAACTTACAAGTGTGACTCCAGCCTTATCCACAGCTCAAACACCTCGTCTAAGCTCCTGACTGTATCCACTGCAGCTGAGCTCCCTTTTTGCCTCCAATCCACCTCACCACACATGGTCCAGGATGCTCTGTATTACTCTGCCACTGTATCCAGTTACAGACTCTTGCTGTCTCTGTTCTGTGTCTTCCTTTGTCACACACCTAACTAACTGCTCACTTCTCCAATGGGGAAGGAATTCTCTTTTTATTTCCAAACACTTCTGCCATCTGCAGGGCTGACTGACTGTTAACTCTTCCTTTCCCAGTTTTTTAATCTACTTCAGCTCTAACAGGAGAAATTATATTAAATCCAGTATAAAATAGTGCTCAACAATATTACATTTTTAACAACACATAAAAGTCTTCAGGGACGATGTCAGACATCTTCTCACACTTAGTGGTACTTTGCACGCTGCGACATCGCTAGCCAATTGTAGCGATGCCGAGCGCGATAGTCCCCGCCCCCGTCGCACATGCGATATCTTGTGATAGCCGCCGTAGCGAACATTATCACTACGGCAGCTTCACATGCACTTACCTGCCCTGCGACGTCGCTCTGGCTTCCTAAGGGGGCGGGTCGTGCAGCGTCACAGCGACGTCATACGGCAGGCGTTCAATAGAAGTAGAGGGGCGGAGATGAGCGGGACGTAAACATCCCGCCCACCTTCTTCCTTCCTCATTGCAGGCGGGACGCAAGTAAGGAGATGTTCCTTGCTCTTGCGGCTTCATACACAGTGATGTGTGCTGCCGCAGGAACGAGAAACAACATTGTACCTGTTGCTGCAGCGAAATTATGGAAATGACCGACACTACACAGATCACCGATTTTCGATGCTTTTGTGATCGTTTATCAGCGCATCTAGGCTTTACACGTTCCGACGTCGTTACTGGCGCCGGATGTGCATCACTTTCGATTTTACCCTGATGATATCGCAGTAGCAATGTCGCAACGTGCAAAGTACCCCTTACTCAGGGCCGTATTTGGGGTTTTTGCTGCCCTAGGCACTGTCAGTGGTGGCGCCCCCTTCTGATCAGTCAGATTACGGGTATGTGCCCACAGCTTTTTTTTTTTTTTTTTCAGACAGATCCGCCCTATAACCCGCCCAAAAAACCCAAACTCTAAATATTAAAGAAATTAACTCATACACTGCAGTGTAAAACGACTTGCTGTCCATATGTTCAGTCTTTGGAGTTTTTTTAAGCGCGTCAGGTTTCCTCAGACATGAAGCGGCTGACAGTGACCGGTCCATTATATGGCGCCTGCTGCTTGGATGCCGCTTACTAGTTGTGACCGGCCATTATATGGCGGCTTCTGCTTGGATGCCGCTTACTAGTTGTGACCGGCCATTATATGGCGGCTTCTGCTTGGATGCCGCTTACTAGTTGTGACCGGCCATTATATGGCGGCTTCTGCTTGGATGCCGCTTACTAGTTGTGACCGGCCATTATATGGCGGCTTCTGCTTAGATGCTGGTTACTAGTTGTGACCGGCCATTATATGGCGCCTGCTGCTTGGATGCCGCTTACTAGTTGTGACCGGCCATTATATGGCGGCTTCTGCTTGGATGCCGCTTACTAGTTGTGACCGGCCATTATATGGCGGCTTCTGCTTGGATGCCGCTTACTAGTTGTGACCGGCCATTATATGGCGGCTTCTGCTTGGATGCCGCTTACTAGTTGTGACCGGCCATTATATGGCGGCTTCTGCTTGGATGTCGCTTACTAGTTGTGACCGGCCATTATATGGCGGCTTCTGCTTAGATGCTGGTTACTAGTTGTGACCGGCCATTATATGGCGGCTGCTGCTTGGATGCTGGTTACTAGTTGTGACCGGCCATTATATGGCGGCTTCTGCTTGGATGCCGCTTACTAGTTCATTTAAACAATAAGTAAAATCCAGTAGCTAAAAGATGTTGGAAAAAACAACCAAGAAGCCACAGCAAAAAAAAAATAAAAATATTTGCTTCAGGATAAAACGATGACTGTCCTGAAGTGTCTTCTGTCTGAATAATTCCAGGGGTTCACAGACATCTACAAGACGTGTGCACATTCCCTGATAGAGCCCAGAGCCTTCAGATAGTAGTTAAGACCTCCATACACATTAACCTAAAGTTGTCTAAACCCGCCAATATCGACAGGTTCTGCTGACAGCCCAATGTGAATGGGGGCTCTAACTTCTGATTGTCAGGGGAATAAGGATCCGGCATGTCCAATTACGGAGTGTAGATCCTATTATCCTCTAAATGATAAGCTGCTGCCGGAGATGTCCAGCAGCAGCTCTAATAAAGAACACAGAAACAATTGGCAGAATGAGTGCTCCTGTATATGGGAGAGCCGAGCAAGATAGCTGCCGGCCTAAAAATCAGACTATAGTGTATGGGGGCTTTAGTCTCTTATTTATTAGGCTGACAGACATGCAGATAGCTGTATTTTTAGTCCAGCACGCTGACCCTATGTTTTAGGATCAAGACTGATAAGGTAAAGATTACAACAGCCACATGACTATCACCAGAACCACCATCAGTACAGTAATACATAACTAAAACCACACTAAATACAAGAATACGTAACCAAAACCACAGTTAGTACAGTAATACATCAACAGAACTACTGTCAATACAGTAATATCACCAAAACCACCCTAAATACAATAATACATCACCAAACCCACCCTGAAGACAATACATCGCCAAAACCACCATCAGTACATGAATACATTGCCAACTTCACACAGCAATCAAGTGCAGTGTCAGGTTAGACCCATATACATCTATGTATTGCATTAACGTACAACTCCCAGTATGTCCTTAACAATGGTAAGGAGATGCTGGTAGTTGTTACCAGCCATCATTAGACTGTGGACCATATAAGAACCACATTACTGATTAGTCCCAGGCAGTAGACTTAACTTTTGGACGAGATCTTATAGGTTTAGGTCCATTAATTCTGAGGAGATTAGTAGGGCAGAGGTGGGCTCAGTAGGGAGAAGGGGCATCATGGGGTGGGACTTGAGACCCCCACCAATTGCTCAAAAGACCTCTTAAGTGCACAGCTCAGGAGACAGGACTATGAAATTTTACTCCCGGAATCCATTCTGTCTGCATGTTCTGGTTCTCAGAAACACTCGGGGCCACGGTAGTCGGACCCCCCAGCGATTAGAAAGTTATTCCCCATCCCAAGGATAGGGGGTAAGTTCCCATGTGAAAAAAACCCTTTAGAGCAGCATTAACACTGCAGCCAAAGATGGGAAACGGATTTATCTAAACAGTGTCCATCACCCGATGCACGAGCAAAAAACTTTCATTCGTCAGGTGAGATGATTTTTAAGCTGACTGAAAGGGAATCTGTCACCTTAAAATGACACCTAGACTGCGGAAATATTTATATGGGGGACATGATCTGTGGAGACATAATCCCACCCATATAGAGTTCAGCTTAAAAGGAACTGGTCACGACCTTTAATATTAAACTGCTCCATTGTCTTGTTAGTCAGAAAATGTGCATCACTTACATTGCGTCACTAACAAGAGGGGGGGCAGTTTAGAATTGAAAAAGGGTGTAACAGGTTCCCTTTAATGTTCACTGAAAAAGCCACATTTGATATGAAAATGAGGACATTTCTGTGCGGCCTAAGCCTGGGTGCACCGATACCACCGAATATAGGAAAATACTAGCCAGGCCTTTGTCTTGATTAATAGTGATCCATTGGTGAGAGTGAGCACCGTAATACCAGATCTCCTGACTGCACCGCACCCAACACTGCGGCACACTCCAAGCGTCAGTGCGGGTGTGCACACAACACAGGAGGAGCACAGCGGCACACTCCAAGCATCAGTGCATGTGTGCATCCAACACAGGAGGAGCACAGCGGCACACGCCAAGCATCAGTGCATGTGTGCATCCAACACAGGAGGAGCACAGTCAGGAGGGGGACACTGCGCTCTGATGTGCTGTCTGCTCACTTCAACTACCTTCCTCATTGAATCGGCAGTCATATACAGGCAGCAACCAGGTGTCAGAACGTACCTGCAGTCACACTGCATGCGCACACACGCGGACACTGCAGTCACACTGCAGGCGCACCCACGCGGACACTGCAGTCACACTGCAGGCGCACCCACGCGGACACTGCAGTCACACTGCAGGCGCACCCACGCGGACACTGCAGTCACACTGCAGGTGCACCCACGCGGACACTGCAGTCACACTGCAGGCGCACCCACGCGGACACTGCAGTCACATTGCGTGCGCACCCACGCGGACACTGCAGTCACATTGCGTGCGCACCCACACTGACACTTGGAGTGCTACTCTGCTCCTCCAGTGTCAGGACACGTGCAGAAATGCTAAGTGATTTTAGACAGCACTGACTCTCACCTAAGGGCGAGGGACTGTCTTTAATATGCAAATAGGAGGGTGCACATCTGCACCAAGACATCGGCCGCACCAGGGGGGACAGAACAGTTTGCATATATATAATAAAATATTAAGTTGAAACAGTACATGCCAGAGCGACATCCCCTGTATAAATGTGTCTGCAGATTAATTGCCATTTTGGGAGTAAAAGTAAAATGTCATCGCTCTTAGCACCACATTGTCCTGCGTCTCCCAAGACTCCCCTCTTGTTTGGTCTGCTGCAGCACATACTGCAATGGTGCCCGTATAGGGAATCTGTCACCAGGTTTTGCTCCCCCATCTGAGAGCAGCATAATGTAGAGACAGAGACCCTGATTCCAGGGATGTGTCACTTACTGAGCTGTTTGCTGTCGTTTTCTCTGCTGCAGATCTCGCAGTTATACAGAGCTCATGAATATGCTGGACTACCTGCAGCACACCAAGTAGTCCTGTAATGATAACTACTGCTGATTAAACAGTGATGTTATCAAAACTACACTAAGCAGCCCAGTAAGTGACAACACTGGAATCAGGATCTCTGCCCCTACATTATGCTGCTCTCAAATTAGGTGGCAAAAACCTGGTGACAGACTCATAATTCTCACTAAAGAGTAACCACCCTAAGTAAGCCCAAGGCTGTGCCCAAGAATAAATAATTGCCCATCACTGAGCTCACTGCACAAAGAATGACCCCACACCGTGTCACTTACAGTATACAGCCTCCACATTCTCTCCTATAACACTCCCACTACACTGCCCCCTCAAATGAAAACCCCCCCGCTGTCCTCCCCACTGAATTATACCCTCCAGACCTTCCTCACTTATGAACTATGACCTCCACTGTCCCCACCTCTCCATGCTGCCCCCACTTCACTGTCCCCCTCATGATGTCCCCTCTCTATAATGAGCCTTATGCTTCGCATTCTGTATACCCAGCCCTTCCGGGCTCCTAACTGAGCGCTCCCCTTGCTGCCCCTTCTAGACCAAGCCCACCATGGTTCCCCTTCCATACAGAGTACCCCCCATGCTTTCCCATTCTCCATACCATGCCTCCCCCCGTGCTACCCCATTCACCATACCATGCCTCCCCCATGCTACCCCATTCACCATACCATGCCTCCCCCCGTGCTACCCCATTCACCATACCATGCCTCCCCCCGTGCTACCCCATTCACCATACCATGCCTCCCCCCGTGCTACCCCATTCACCAAACCATGCCTTCCCCCGTGCTACCCCATTCTCCATACCATGCCTCCCCCCCATTCTACCCCATTCACCATACCATGCCTCCCCCCATGCTACCCCATTCACCATACCATGCCTCCCCCCCATTCTACCCCATTCACCATACCATGCCTCCCCCCGTGCTACCCCATTCTCCATACCATGCCTCCCCCCGTGCTACCCCATTCTCCATACCATGCCTCCCCCCATGCTACCCCATTCACCATACCATGCCTCCCCCCATGCTACCCCATTCACCATACCATGCCTCCCCCCGTGCTACCCCATTCTCCATACCATGCCTCCCCCCCATTCTACCCCATTCACCATACCATGCCTCCCCCCGTGCTACCCCATTCTCCATACCATGCCTCCCCCCGTGCTACCCCATTCTCCATACCATGCCTCCCCCCCATTCTACCCCATTCACCATACCATGCCTCCCCCCGTGCTACCCCATTCTCCATACCATGCCTCCCCCCGTGCTACCCCATTCTCCATACCATGCCTCCCCCCCATTCTACCCCATTCTCCATACCATGCCTCTCATTCTCCATACTGTAACTCCCATTCGCTATACTGTCCACCACCCTCCCTCATTTTCCCTCCCCCCCCCATTTTCCCATTCTGCTCCATCCCCCATGCTGCGCCCCCACATCCTCCATGTTGCGCCCCCACATCATGCTTCATCCCCCCCATCCTCCATGTTGCGCCCCCACATCATTCTGCATCCCCCCCATCCTCCATGTTGCGCCCCCACATCATGCTGCATCACCCCCATCCTCCATGTTGTGGCCCCACATCATGCTGCATCCGCCCCCATCCTCCATGTTGCGCCCCCACATCATTCTGCATCCCCCCCATCCTCCATGTTGCGCCCCCACATCATGTTCCATCCCCCCATCCTCCATGTTGCGCCCCCACATCATGCTGCATCCCCCCATCCTCCATGTTGCGCCCCCATATCATGTTCCATCCCCCCATCCTCCATGTTGCGCCCCCATATTATGTTCCATCCCCCCATTCTCCATGTTGCGCCCCCATATCATGTTCCATCCCCCCATCCTCCATGTTGCGCCCCCATATCATGTTCCATCCCCCCCATCCTCCATGTTGCGCCCCCATATCATGTTCCATCCCCCCCCATCCTCCATGTTGCGCCCCCACATCATGCTTCATCCCCCCCATCCTCCATGTTGCGCCCCCACATCATGCTTCATCCCCCCCATCCTCCATGTTGCGCCCCCACATCATGCTGCATCCCCCCCATCCTCCATGTTGCGCCCCCACATCATGTTCCATCCCCCCATCCTCCATGTTGCGCCCCCACATCATGTTCCATCCTCCATCCTCCATGTTGCGCCCCCACATCATGTTCCATCCCCCCATCCTCCATGTTGCGCCCCCACATCATGTTCCATCGCCCCATCCTCCATGTTGCGCCCCCATATCATGTTCCATCCCCCATCCTCCATGTTGCGCCCCCATATCATGTTCCATCCCCCATCCTCCATGTTGCGCCCCCACATCATGCTGCATCCCCCCATCCTCCATGTTGCGCCCCCACTTCATGCTGCATCCCCCCCCATCCTCCATGTTGCGCCCCCCACATCATGTTCCATCCCCCCATCCTCCATGTTGCGCCCCCACATCATGTTCCATCCCCCCATCCTCCATGTTGCGCCCCCACATCATGCTGCATCCCCCCATCCTCCATGTTGCGCCCCCACTTCATGCTGCATCCCCCCCCATCCTCCATGTTGCGCCCCCACATCATGTTCCATCCCCCCATCCTCCATGTTGCGCCCCCACATCATGTTCCATCCCCCCATCCTCCATGTTGCGCCCCCACATCATGTTCCATCCCCCCATCCTCCATGTTGCGCCCCCATATCATGTTCCATCCCCCATCCTCCATGTTGCGCCCCCATATCATGTCCCATCCCCCATCCTCCATGTTGCGCCCCCATATCATGTCCCCCCCCCCCCCCCCGGGTTGCTTGTTCGGCGCTGTCTTCGGCTGTGAAGCGCTTACCTGCTCCAGGCGGCATCTCCGGCGGCTGCACCTCCCGTTCTCCGCGGTGGTGGTGGCAGGATCATCACCTCATCTTCCTCGGTGGCGGCTCCATGTCCCGTCCTCCTCTGCGCGGCGCTGCCTCACACTCCTGTGACCTCTGCACAGTGAGCGCACGGCAGCACGTCGGGGCGGGGAGCTGATTACAGCTCCTCTGACCCCGGAAGTAAGTGCCGGCACGCTCACAGTGTCATTTATATTCGCGTGTTATAGACGCGACTATAAATGACTGTGCGCTCCCTCCCTCCTCCAAAAAGGCGCCGGATTTAATAAAGAGTTTGGAGGAGGGAGGAAGATTACAAAAAAATTTTTTTTTTTTTTTTATTTTTATTTTTTTTAAATTTTGGTTTGGGCGCCGCCCCCCTAGAAGGCGCCGCCCTAGGCACGTGCCCTCAAGTGCCTAATGGCAAATACGGCCCTGCCCTTACTCCTTTATACACATACACCTTCAAAATCTTTCATCTAAAAGTTATTCTTCCTGACAGTTCCAAACGCATACATTATTAGTGCTTTGAATGGAGAGAAGGGAATAAACCACTGCTAGATACCTCCAGGAGGGTTTATATTTCCTGAAATCTACCATGCACTATTCTTCCCTACGACATCTTGCACTGGTGGTTTACTTTCACTGAGATCCATCATGTTGGATCCTTGTTATGCAGTGGTGGTTTATGTTCTCTGAAATGCATCATGCCCAGACCAAATATTTCTTTCCATAACATCTGGTGGTAGTTTTGCTTCCTTAAATTTAACATGCCCAATCGTTTTTTACAATACCACCACCTGAGGTCTCGATAAGGACCACAGGTATGAGGCAAACATCAAAATTAAAATATATGATTTGTATTAAATAGTTTAAAAACACTGTTTTTTATATATATACAAATACAGGGAAAATACTTCAGAAGTAGAACAAATTCACAACACCTTAAAAAAATATATATATAGTTGTAAATAATTACTTCAATTGGTAAAATATGCACAAACATTACACTAATTGATGGAACATATAAAAATAAACAGTCATATTAAAGTGCAATGTGTGTAAATGTGCCGCCCCCGCGACAGCCGACGGGCTGCTCGGACCCGGATCCACAGTGGCTCGAGGGGTCTCCGGATCCGAGGAGGGGTCGCGCGGCTACCCGGAAAAAAATAGGGGGAATATTTTGGGTGGTGAATGGGATAATGTTCATGACGCCACCCACGGTGTGTGGTAACATGAGAGACCACCGCTGCCGGTTGGGGGAGAGAGCCCGGGAATGATGGAGTGGCAGCTCGAGATGTTAACCCCTCCGTGGGCAAGAGGAGTGGTGTCCTGGGACTCGGTGATGGATGGAGTGGGGAACCTGTCGGGGGTGAAGGGATATCGGGTACTCACACAGTCCAAAGTCACTGACGCTGACACCAGGTAAACCAAGGGGTCTCCGGATCCGAGGAGGGGTCGCGCGGCTACCCGGAAAAAAATAGGGGGAATATTTTGGGTGGTGAATGGGATAATGTTCATGACGCCACCCACGGTGTGTGGTAACATGAGAGACCACCGCTGCCGGTTGGGGGAGAGAGCCCGGGAATGATGGAGTGGCAGCTCGAGATGTTAACCCCTCCGTGGGCAAGAGGAGTGGTGTCCTGGGACTCGGTGATGGATGGAGTGGGGAACCTGTCGGGGGTGAAGGGATATCGGGTACTCACACAGTCCAAAGTCACTGACGCTGACACCAGGTAAACCAAACTCTTGAATGCTCCGTCTCCATTGGTCAAGCACGCTGGGTCCGTGCCCCTTTGGTGTTGCTGGTTGGTCCAAACCCTTGTTCCTTGGCACTGTGTGTACTTCATATGGATCCCTTTCGCTTAAAACTACTCGGGTCCCGCTCACCTGCGTGGCTAGCAGGGTGAGCTTGCTCTCAGGGTTCACGTTTGGGATTTTCTGGACAGTTGTGGGAAGTCCTATCCCCCTCGTTGCGCTAGTACCCCGATTCTGGAGCGGGTGGGGAACGGTTCCTGAAGACTTCGTTCCCGTCGGGTCAATTATTGAACTGCGTGAAGCTTCTTCCCAGCCTAGGGTCCGCGTACCCAGTTGTGCCCTGGCCCCTGCCCGGTTGTAGCACAAGGCAGCCGGCCTGCTCTCTGCAGCAGCACCATGCCCCCTGTCACTACCCCCTGTGACCGGGGTTCCAGCTCCTTTTGGCCAGGCCAACGTCTGGCACCTGGGACGGGTACAGGAGCTCAGCTCCACAGCGTGACCTGTCCTATCACCGCTGTCTCACTACTCAACTGACATCTCTGCCCTCCCTCTTCCATCCCTCCATCTGGGTGCCCCTATTCCCCTCAGGTTGCCCAATGGGTGTTTGGTGGGCGTGGTGCAGAGTGTTCCTCAGGATTTAGGTATGCCTGTTGGTAGCAACACCAAATTGACAGGACCCGTAACCAAGGAGGAGCGGGTACCATGCAGAAGGGCAGATTGCACGGCACCCTTGTGACGACCTGATAAGCCAGGCCGTCACATGAACATTACACCTAGGTATACCATAAAGCCTGAAAAAATGAAAAAGGTTCTTTGTAAGTATCCAAAATTATATCAGAATAATATATACATATATGTGAAGGACACCTATGGTTTAAGCCTTCAATGCTTGTAGATGAATCTACTGTATGTTAAAGCATATCCGGATATAATAGTAAAAAAACAATAATGGTAAAGAATGAACTAACTGAATAATGTTGACTGGATCGCAGGAGCCTCCACCTCCAGGGTGCTGTGTCCTCTATGCCTGATGTGCGTTTCGTGTTGGCTTCATCAACCATTACTGTTTTTTTTTTTACTATCATACCCAGATATGCTTTAACATATTCATATACAACCATTGAGATTTCTCTGCAGCTCCCCTTCAGTATACTATCAGTACATCTTGTTGCTTTTTGGTTTTACATAGAGGTATAGGGTCCTTCACATATATGTATATACTATTGTGATATAATTTTGGATACTTATAAAAAACCTTTTACATCTCTTCAGGCTTTATGCTGTACCTAGGTATAATGTTTACACACATTGCACTTTAATATGACTGATGGAAAATATTAAAATAAACAATCAGTAACCTTTGTGCATATGTTACCAACTAAAGTAATTATTTACAACTATATATATTTTTTTATGGGTGTTGTGATTCCCCGTTTGTTCTAGTTGTAAAGTATTTTCCCTGTATTTTTATATATATATATATATATATATATATATATATATATATATATATAAAACCTGTTTTTAATGTTTTTAAATTATTTAGTAAAAATCATATGTTTTAATTTTGATGTTTGCCTGATACCTGTGGTCCTTTTCTAGACTTTAGATGGCGGTATTGTATCAGAAGGAGGTGGTATCATACCATTATTTGTGTTTGGGACATTGATGTTATAGCCAATCTTTTTTTTACCCTGAAATGAGTTGTCAGGAGGCCCAATACACATAAGAAATTTGCCAAGTGTCATCAATATCGGGTGAATTCACTGACTTTGCTTCATCATGTATTATTAGTCTTAAGAAACCTGATGTACTGACCAATCCTGATAGACTTACTGAAGGAAGCTGTGGCACATGCCAAAATAAGTCCTTTTGGGCTGTCATCGTAAACATGGTAATTACAGAGCAAATCACCGATAGTCATCCACAAGAAAACTATACTGAATAACAGCGTACTGCGAACTCACTGCCAGAGATTCCTCCCTGAGCCGATAATGCTTTTAGCTCTAGGAATCGTTCCAGTTGGATGATGAGTAAATGGCCATAAAATAAAATGCTACATCAGCTTCATATGAAAAATAAGCACTTAAATACAGACAGAAAACCTCTTCTGTCTCAGGTCACAAACAATCCTTCTACCCTCCATCCTGTACATTATTATTAGTTTATAATCTACAAGGCCAAAGAAAATGACAGCGCATTTGTGCTTTGCAGGGAAGTCATGGCGGCTGAAGGTAACAATTCTGTGTATGCACAATGAGGAACATGTGGATTTTTCTTGTTATCGCACGGGGGATAAGTAAAGCTGGGTCTACAGATGGACACTACATGAAAACATGGACATCATAAGACAGCAGATGTCTGTATTTATATCAGCGTAAAGATTTATTTATATCTTTCGGAATCCACAGAATGTGCACAAAATGGATGTGTGGGTTAAGTAAATTCCTTAAAATAATGACCTGCCCTTTTCTTAAAGGGAACCTATCACCAGATTTCTCCCATATAAACTGTGGCCCCCACCAGTAACAAAAAAAAAAGACTGTTTACTGTACTCACCTGTGGGGGCAGTTAGATCCGATGGGCTTCACTGGTCTTGATCTGGTGCCTCCTATCTTCTTGTGATTACTGTCCTCCTTCCTTGCTTCATGTGTATGATGCTACGTCATCCACATAGTGTCTTCCATCTCGCTCCTGCATGCACGTCTCATGTCCTGCTAAGGGCAGAACAAAGTACTGTAATGCACAGGTGCGAGGAAAGGTCAATAAATGCCCACTCGTGTAGAACGGCTAGGGGAGACTGTGGTAGTCATGTGTGCAAGGGTTTCCAGACCACAGCACACCCACTCGGGAATCCCTCGCCTCTTGGTCGCCGCTCCACTGCAGGGATATGTGGTGCCCCTGAGGCTTCCGTCGCCACAGGACATTGCACCCCATCCAGCGGTGTGATGCCCCATTCTGGGTGAGGAAAGGAGTGAACACCGGTCCCCTGGTAAATCTACACAACACCCATTGTTAGGTACATACTGGGACCAGGGACAGTGGCAGTAACCCCCCCCATGCTGCATGCTGGGAGGGGCCGTAAGACCCATCCCTGCTCCTATAGGGTACAGCTTAGCAACTGGGGAGGTGGTGTCGCGGGCGGGGAGGAGGGTGTCAGCACACCGCGCTCACCCCTTCTGCTCGGGTCCGGCAGCTGCTCAGTGGTGGCTCGAGCTGTGGGCCGGATCCCGGGGTTTCTCGAGCGACACTCCTCGCCCGTGAGTGAAAGGGGGGTTTGTTGGGTGAAGGGATTGTTATAGTTCGTGACGCCACCCACGGTTGTGGTGATTGCACCACCGCTGCTCAGTGTGGGGGTCCCGGGGATGGTGATGCGGAGCAGCCAGGTGTTGCGTTGCCCCTCCGTGGGTAGGGGTTGGTGATCCCGGGGCCCGGTGATGAGATGTAAAGTGTAGGGCCTGGAGGGCGCAGGGACGCGGGGGCAGCGCTGTGCCTTGCGGCACTATGGTACTCACTCAGCCTGACACACGGACACAGTTTGTACGGTAAACCAACGGCTGGTAGGACGGTCCCACAGACGGCTGCACCTGCACTCCCGGTAGGTGACGGTGATGTCCCTCTTCCTTGCACCTGTGTTGACTGATGGTAGCGGTGGATTCCCTCCGGTTACCCGCTCCCCGACTGCAATCTGGGCCGGAGGAGCTCTACACTTTACCCGGAGGCGCTGGCCCTGAGAAACTGGTGCCGTGGCGGTGGCGGTGTCTCTCCAATACGGGTTGGGCTGTTGCTTTCAATCGGGACTTGGTTGTTGGGGGATCTGCGTCCCCGTCACTGACGGATTTGGCAAATCTGGCGACTCCTAGCCTTGCCGGGGTCCGAGAGGCCCCTGCCCTGGTGCTGACTGTCCTTCGGAACACTGCTCCAGACCACCGGGCACACAGCCAACGGGGTCCTTCCAGGAACTTCCAAACGGTCCCCCTCCAGACAGTCACCGCCGTTGCTGACCTTGCTGTTCTGGCCCTCACAAAGCTGGACCCTTCAGGCTGTCTTTCTCTTCTGTCACTTTACTTGCTTTTCCTCCTTTTCTACTTTCACTTTCACTTTCTAAACTCCTCTACTTAGCTCCTCACACTTGCCCTGCCTGGGCTAATCTGTTGTTTACTCCTTCCACTTCCTCCTCCTGGACTCATCTGCCTGGTTTCTTCCTGCCTCCAGAGTTGTGAGCTCCTCGGTGGGCGGAGCCAACCGCCTGGCCCACCCCCTGGTGTGCATCATCAGACTCCTGGAGGAAGGCAACAAGGATTTGTAGGTTAGCTGTGATGTGCCTACCTGGAGTGTGGGGTGTGGTGGTGTTGTGACCTGTGTCCCCTGGCTTGCCCAGGGCGACACATTCCCCCTTAGCAAAATGCAGACCGTCCGCGGGCTGCCGTCCTACACCGGTTTTATTTTTCTGAAAAAGATAACATTTGAAAAATCAACATATTTACATTTTTAATCAAAACTCTTCCCAAGACGGGAGGCACATTTACTTTAACGTTACAACGGTATACGGTCACGGTTTCCGCTCTCTCCCACCCAAGCAACCTGGCCCTGATGCTGCCCCTAAAACCCAGGCAGCACCCCTTGACCCACAGTCCAGCACAAGTTACCCGAGCGGGATCTGTCCTTGCCCTCCAGAGGGTGGCCACCGGTTCCTTTGGTGGCTGGGCCCTGGCCTGCTCTGCTCAGGGCCCTCCCTCCAACCTGCCTCTCCGGAGGCGGCATTGCGGAAACGGTAACGGTACCCAACATATTTACAAGCCACTTAACGTTTGTGGTGCCCTGCAAGTTCACGGGCTTGTCCATGGATAGTTCCCATGCCAAATAAACTTTAAACGGTCCCCACGGGGACAACGGTGCCAGCTCCTGCCGGTTCAATCACAAGGCAAATCAACAAACAAATCAGGTGAAAAACTCGGTATAATCATTTTCTTCTTATCATTTCAAACTTTCAAACTTTTTCAAACAAACAACAACTTCAGTGATGGTCCCAACGGGGACGGTGCAACGGGCATCCGCTGCCCTACTCCGGTCCTTTTGCTGCTTCATCCGAGGGAGGGGATGCAGAGCTCACCTTGCTCTCCGGGCTGCCCTTCAGCTTTACATCCAGGGCAAACCACCCCCTCTCTCCGCAGTGCCGGGTGTAACGCACCATGTCCCCCGGTATAAGATTGCGGCCAGGATGCTCCTCGGGCAGATGGGCGTTCACGTTCCGCCGGGCCACAAACACCTCGGCCTCCAGGCCCGGTTCGTATATGAACCCGTAGCCCCGGCGGACATCAAACCGTCTCACCTGCCCCTCGTAGAACGGGCCCCGGACACGGAAGGTCGCTTGCCGCAGGTTTTCCTTTTCCCGAATGGCTCGGGCCACCAGCTCGGCTTTCCTTCTCTCCCTCTCCGCGATCTCCAGGCCCAGCTTTGTCGGCTCCCTGTCCCAGTATGGCGCTGCTACCTGCTCCGGCGCACGGGTTGAGCCCCGCGGGACATCCAGCACGTTACCCACTGTCAGGAAGGTGGGTAGCGTATCCCGCGGTGTCATGGCCTTGGGCGCTGCCTTGCAGCAACAACCCGGCGCCACCTCAGCCGAGGTGTGGGGGATGGGCACAGGGGCTTTCCGCAGCCGGGCCTTCGGCTCGGAGCGGGTCGTCGGCTCCGGCTCGGGAAACTGCTCGGGGACTGTCTCTGGCACAATCTTCGGGGCCTTCCAAGGTAATGCCTCCGGTTTCTTACGGGCTCCGGCTACAGGTCGGTCCGCTGGGGCGGACGGGCTGGGTATCGCTACCGGTGGCGGTGGTAGCGGGCCTAGTGGCAGAGTCACGGCCTCCAAGACGGGTGGCGAAGGAGGCAACGGGGGGAGAGGGCTTGGACCGGGCCCCACAGCCGCGATGACCGGCCCTGCAAGGGCATCGGGACGTGGGTCACTCACCCTCCCTTTCTCCGCCTCCTCCTCGCGTCTCCGCACGGTGGCTACAACGTCCGCCATGTCGGCCTCCCACTCCTCCATGAGGAGCTGCATCTTCACCTGCAGCCGTTAATAGAGCTGCGCGATCCGGATCTCCACCCACGCCGTGGTTCCAGGCGCGGGGGGTACGGTGTCGCGGGACGGCATCCACATGGTGTCTTCACTGTTTGCTTCCAGGAACGGTATTCTCGCAAGGTCCTGGCGTCCCTGCTTTTATAGCCGCAGCTACATGCGTTCAGCCGCCATCGCGTCCCCCTTAGCTCTTTCCGGCCCCTCCTCTCTCGGGGCGGGGTTTTGGCCTTCGCGCCTCTACTGCTCGAGAAGACGCTCGAGCGGGAACTTTTCGCGCCAAAGATGGCGGCTTCTGAAATTTTTCTGCCGGATGCCTCCGGCGGTAACAAGGCGCACCTCTACCTGACGGCAGAGCGGTAAGATCCTGTTCGTGACGCCAAGTTGTCGCGGGCGGGGAGGAGGGTGTCAGCACACCACGCTCACCCCTTCTGCTCGGGTCCGGCAGCTGCTCAGTGGTGGCTCGAGCTGTGGGCCGGATCCCGGGGTTTCTCGAGCGACACTCCTCGCCCGTGAGTGAAAGGGGGGTTTGTTGGGTGAAGGGATTGTTATAGTTCGTGACGCCACCCACGGTTGTGGTGATTGCACCACCGCTGCTCAGTGTGGGGGTCCCGGGGATGGTGATGCGGAGCAGCCAGGTGTTGCGTTGCCCCTCCGTGGGTAGGGGTTGGTGATCCCGGGGCCCGGTGATGAGATGTGAAGTGTAGGGCCTGGAGGGCGCAGGGACGCGGGGGCAGCGCTGTGCCTTGCGGCACTATGGTACTCACTCAGCCTGACACACGGACACAGTTTGTACGGTAAACCAACGGCTGGTAGGACGGTCCCACAGACGGCTGCACCTGCACTCCCGGTAGGTGACGGTGATGTCCCTCTTCCTTGCACCTGTGTTGACTGATGGTAGCGGTGGATTCCCTCCGGTTACCCGCTCCCCGACTGCAATCTGGGCCGGAGGAGCTCTACACTTTACCCGAAGGCGCTGGCCCTGAGAAACTGGTGCCGTGGCGGTGGCGGTGTCTCTCCAATACGGGTTGGGCTGTTGCCTTCAATCGGGACTTGGTTGTTGGGGGATCTGCGTCCCCGTCACTGACGGATTTGGCAAATCTGGCGACTCCTAGCCTTGCCGGGGTCCGAGAGGCCCCTGCCCTGGTGCTGACTGTCCTTCGGAACACTGCTCCAGACCACCGGGCACACAGCCAACGGGGTCCTTCCAGGAACTTCCAAACGGTCCCCCTCCAGACAGTCACCGCCGTTGCTGACCTTGCTGTTCTGGCCCTCACAAAGCTGGACCCTTCAGGCTGTCTTTCTCTTCTGTCACTTTACTTGCTTTTCCTCCTTTTCTACTTTCACTTTCACTTTCTAAACTCCTCTACTTAGCTCCTCACACTTGCCCTGCCTGGGCTAATCTGTTGTTTACTCCTTCCACTTACTCCTCCTGGACTCATCTGCCTGGTTTCTTCCTGCCTCCAGAGTTGTGAGCTCCTCGGTGGGCGGAGCCAACCGCCTGGCCCACCCCCTGGTGTGCATCATCAGACTCCTGGAGGAAGGCAACAAGGATTTGTAGGTTAGCTGTGATGTGCCTACCTGGAGTGTGGGGTGTGGTGGTGTTGTGACCTGTGTCCCCTGGCTTGCCCAGGGCGACACAGTGGGAGGAGCCATTAGAGAGTAGACAGAGAAAGGAAGGTCAAGATTGAGTAGTCAGAGAGAGAGTGGGGAAGGAGGAGGAGGTCTGCAGGAGGCAGGCAAGGAGGAGAGAAGGAAAGAGAGCTCCAAGTCAGTCAGGAGCTGAGAAGAAGAAAGAGACGCTTCCTGGTGAAGATCCTGGGACTCAGAGGGTCCAGGTGACACCAAGCAGAGAAAAGAAGGGATTCCAGGGCCACGGATAGCTGTAGAGCTGTGGTGGCCTGTTCCACAAGAACATCGGTGGAGGGATCAAGCTGCAACAGGGGACGGTCCCTAGAAACCGGAGGAGTGCAAAATTATCTCCAAACAGTAAAAACCGAGGCCCAGGGAAAGTTGTAAACTTCCCGGGCCACAGCCCACAGCAGAACCTCTAGAAAGGGGATAATCATCCGACAGGTGACTCCCCAGCCTGGAGGCTGTAGTGGAGGCCGAGCAGGTTCATCCTAAAAGAGCTAGGCTTAGGAGGACAGCTGAAGACAGAGACACCTTAGAGAGAAGGGTACCGGTTTTTACTCCAAGAATCCCCCAGAAACGGCGGAGGTCCCTGACAGTGGGTTCCAGTCGTCTGAGGGCACCAGTGTGCGCATACCAGGACGTGTGAGTAAAGAACTTGAAACTGCACTCTTGGAGTGGTCTCTGTTATTCCGTCTGCTTAGACTTTCACTACACCATAGACTCTCACGAGCACCAACTGTGCCCCGGGGTATTGCTCCACCTGTGGGGAGCAGTACCAACATTGCTGCCATATCATCACCCCGGAGGCCTCACACAGCAGCGGCGGCTTTATAGCCGCATACCACAGGTGGCGTCACAAACACAAACTTTAATTCATCAGCCATATTTTAAACTGACACCCACCAGGGCCACGGAGTCGGGCCCCGCCACCACTGATTACCCCCGGACTAGTCCGGCCCGGCACCAGGTGTCCCATAGCCCTGGGGTGGGCGAGTCAACTTTGGCGCTGCGAACAGGATTACGTGCCCGGTTCCACCAGGTACTGTGCGCCTGAAGAATTGTGTTTAAAAGACTGTGTGTTTCACTGTGAAAACTGCCGCCATTAGCGCTGCTGAGAGCGGGAAGAAGGGGGGCGTTCCAGCAGAAAGGGCGCGAAAAGAAGCCCTTCCCCCTTGTCCAAGAAAGAGAGCGAAGCGGTGCCCGCCATGGAGAGCGGAGGAGAAGGCAAAATGGCGCGCTAAGAAACTGACTGGCAGTTAATGCTGCTGTCTGGAGGAAGAAAGAAAATGGCTCCTGTAAGCGGAGGCCAGGAGGAGCTCACCTGGATCAGGCCTGTGACCGCCGCTGAGCTGGGGGCTGAGGTCGGGAGGATGGCTGACAGGATGAAGGAGCGGGAAGTTACCAGCCTGCTGCTGAGCAACATCAAAAGTCTGCTACTAGAAGAAGCGACGAGCCTGCTGCTGGGAGATCGTGCAGAAGGAGACGCAGAGAGAATGGCGTCCACACGCAGCGATCCAGAGCTAGACTCCACTGACTGGTGGGGCTGGGAGAGGGACCAGTGGTGTGAAAGGCTGCAGGCGAAAGTGATGCAGCAGATCCGGCAAGCGACGCGCGGAGCAGCGACCGCCAGAACACCGGAGATGCTACTGAGGGGTGAGTCATTTAATGCCCCTGCCGATGCGAGTGCCCCAACCCCCGCTGCCATGCCCGCGGTCCCTGGAAAGATGCCCGGCACGGCGACGCCGATCCGGGCCGCAGCCACGCCAGGTGCGGCCCGCCAAGATTTCGCCGCCGGAGCGACGCCCATCCACACCGCAGCAGCGACGCCCAGCCCGACCCGTCCAGCCCAGGCCCCAGCAGCGATACCCCGCTCGGCCAAGCAAGATCCTGCCGCAGCGGCGACGTCAATCCACGCCGCAGGTGCGGCTCGTCAAGAACCGGTCACAGCAGCGACTCCAATCCAGGTCGCCATGCCAGGCGCGGCCCGCCAAGACAAGGACGCAGCTCCGATACCATCATCCCGCAGCAGCCCCGCAACGGCTGGAGAACAGGACCAAGGGACTCAGACCAGTCTGAGCACGGCCTGCATGCTGTCCAGGGTCCTGCCGCAGCATGACCTCTGCAATTAAAAGAATGAAAAGAAAGAAGAACTGAACTGTATATAGACCCTGTCTGCCCCTCATCCCTTTGTGAAGATGTCCCTTTTGTGCTGCCCCTTGTGCTTTTTGAAGAAGTCACCCCCCCTTGTCTATGTGTTACCGGGCCACTGGACTGGAATGTGGTCCCCGGTGAATGTGAATGTAATGTGTCCTGTGTAACCAGGCCACTGGACTTAGTGGCTGGTTTTGTCTTTTTCCTTGTAGCTTAAGAAAGCTGAACGAACTGCCAGGCTACTGGACTTGTTGTAGCCAAGATGTATATAGTTGCACCAGTTGTGCCCCCTACCAGAATTATGGGGGAAGTGCCCAAACCGTGCAATGGACTGGAAGTGCACATATAGAGTTTCTTTATAAGAAAGTTTTTGCAACGTTTAAGTACCTGTGCCTCCCATAAAGGGAAGAAAAGTTTTATTGTTTTTGTTACATGCATGTAAAAATGTTTTTGCAGTTTCTTTCCACATTTTCTGTTGTTTTTCAGCCCGAGGACATGCTGGGATTCGCTGTGGGGGAGTGTGGCGCCCCTGAGGCTTCCGTCGCCACAGGACATTGCACCCCATCCAGCGGTGTGATGCCCTATTCTGGGTGAGGAAAGGAGTGAACACCGGTCCCCTGGTAAATCTACACAACACCCATTGTTAGGTACATACTGGGACCAGGGACAGTGGCAGTAACCCCCCCATGCTGCATGCTGGGAGGGGCTGTAAGACCCATCCCTGCTCCTATAGGGTACAGCTTAGCAACTGGGGAGGTGGGAGGAGCCATTAGAGAGTAGACAGAGAAAGGAAGGTCAAGTTTGAGTAGTCAGAGAGAGAGTGGGGAAGGAGGAGGAGGTCTGCAGGAGGCAGGCTAGGAGGAGCGAAGGAAAGAGAGCTCCAAGTCAGTCAGGAGCTGAGAAGAAGAAAGAGACGCTTCCTGGTGAAGATCCTGGGACTCAGAGGGTCCAGGTGACACCAAGCAGAGAAAAGAAGGGATTCCAGGGCCACGGATAGCTGTAGAGCTGTGGTGGCCTGTTCCACAAGAACATCGGTGGAGGGATCAAGCTGCAACAGGGGACGGTCCCTAGAAACCGGAGGAGTGCAAAATTATCTCCAAACAGTAAAAACCGAGGCCCAGGGAAAGTTGTAAACTTCCCGGGCCACAGCCCACAGCAGAACCTCTAGAAAGGGGATAATCATCCGACAGGTGACTCCCCAGCCTGGAGGCTGTAGTGGAGGCCGAGCAGGTTCATCCTAAAAGAGCTAGGCTTAGGAGGACAGCTGAAGACAGAGACACCTTAGAGAGAAGGGTACCGGTTTTTACTCCAAGAATCACCCAGAAACGGCGGAGGTCCCTGACAGTGGGTTCCAGTCGTCTGAGGGCACCAGTGTGCGCATACCAGGACGTGTGAGTAAAGAACTTGAAACTGCACCCTTGGAGTTGCCTCTGTTATTCCGTCTGCTTAGACTTTCACTACATCATAGACTCTCACGAGCACCAACTGTGCCCCGGGGTATTGCTCCACCTGTGGGGAGCAGTACCAACATTGCTGCCATATCATCACCCCGGAGGCCTCACACAGCAGCGGCGGCTTTATAGCTGCATACCACAGGTGGCGTCACGAACACAAACTTTAATTCATCAGCCATATTTTAAACTGACACCCGCCAGGGCCACGGAGTCGGGCCCCGCCACCACTGACTACCCCCGGACTAGTCCGGCCCAGCACCGGGTGTCCCAAAGCCCTGGGGTGGGCGAGTCAGATACTTTCAGCACAGTCCATTCTTTTTCTGAGTCAATAAAGCAGATACCGGTATATTTTCTTCAAACAACTGAAGTTTACTTTTACTTTATTATCTTCATTACAGGACTTTTTCCACTCACATAATATGGGCACCGCTCCTGGTCCCGACGGGGTTCACTCCAGACTCCAATCCAACAATTAATTTAACGGCCGACCTCTTTTCTGGCACCTGAGCTCCAACGGTCACAACTAGGCCCCTTATTCTCCTGTCTGTCAATCTGCACAAACCAATTCAATTAGTCCTTAAGCCTATCTGTCCAAACCACAGGGATTAGCTTGTGCTTTGTAAGGGCTCAGTGAGACAGTACTCCTCCTTTTGTGCTTCTGGCCAGGACCTACCCTTCTCCGTTAAGGACCCACTGATCTTCAGTCTTGCAGGAGATTTTGTTGAAAAGAATGGATGCCACCCCAAGCGACCGGACCAACCCCTCTTCTGTGGATGCAGTTCCGACAGTCCTCTTAAGAGCAGGACTCTGCATGTCCGGTGTCAAAGATGTCTTGTGATTAAATTAGTAGTATTAGCCACACCTGTTTCTAGAAGCTTCTGACAGCTTCTGGTAGTCCTTGTGTAACTATATAAACCAGCCAAATCAAGCGAGGGTCTGAGCGTGCGAGGTACTGCAGCAAAGTGCGGGGATTGCAGATAAGTGTGGCATAGTTTAAACACAATTTCATAGTTTGACACAAGAACATAGTTTGAATTTATCCTTATACGTTTCCCATTGTTTTTTTCCTTTCTTTGTTTTTTTACTTTACTGGTTATCCCCATTTAATAGGTGCTCCATGGACAATGCTACCAGGTGTGTATCTTGTCAGATGTAAGCATGCCTTGAGCAGCCGTTCGAGGGTGAATATGTCTGCACTCGATGCAAGCATGTTGCGTATTTGGAAGCCAAGGTAACTGATCTAAATAAGCAGCTTGCAACACTCAGGGGCTGTAATGCTGCCACCAGGGGGAGCCAGAGCTCTGCAGCAGAAGACACTACACAGAGCAATGAGAACCAGGAAGTGAATACACAGCGTTCTCATACACTACCTCACAGCACAGCTGAGAAGCAGAGCTGCAGGACATTCAAAGAATAGTCAGGCAGGCTGGGTCAAACACAGTACGGGCAGAAGCAGGACCGGAGGAACGAGCAGAAGCGGAGTGAAAGTCAGGCCAAGGTCAGTATCGGAGGAAGCAACCGAGTGGGGAAATAGGAGAGGGGACAGAGGACAGGAGGGACGACCAGGGGATGGAACACAGACAAGGGCACGGGGGCACAGGAACAGACAGATCAGGATATCACTCACAGGACCAGCAATCACAGGAAAATCAGTGCTAAGCTTATAGCCAGCACAGGTTCACTGGAAATGTCAGCTTTTAAGGCATCCAGGGTCCGGAAGTGAGGCCCGAGAGAAGGCTCCTCCCCCTAGCCATGTGGATGGGGAGGCGAACCATGACATGGGCATTGCAAACCTAGAGAAGAGTTTAGAGCTCACTGAGCTTTCTCTGGCTGGGGCCAGTGATATGGATGAGGGTGGAGGTGGGGAAGATCAGGACCCAGAGGTAGGTAGCTGTGTAACAGTTAGAAGAAGAGGTAGGGGGAAAAGTGTCAGGGAGCCTAGTCCTGACCTGGCACAACCTAGTAAATATGCCTGTTTGGCTGATATTAGGAATGAAGGGCCAGGACTAGGGTCACTACAGCAGGACGTTGCTCCTAGCAACCAGGAAAATGACTGCTGTAGGAAGGAGGGAAATACAAGTGCAGCAAAGCCTAGACAGATGTTGGTGGTAGGGGATAATTAGGCGGACAGACAGGGTCATCTGTCGCTGAGACCGTGAATGCCGAACAGTGTGTTGTCTGCTGGGTGCTCGGGTTCGGCATATTGCGGATCGGATAGACCGATTGCTGGGTGGGGTTGGGGAAAACCCAGCCGTCATGGTGCACATTAGTACTAATGACAAAGTTAGAGGAAGGTCCTTAAAAATGATAACAGGGAACTAGGAGAGAAGCTGAAGTCCAGGACCTCCAAGGTGGTGTTTTCAGAAATACTACCGGTGCCACGAGCGTCACTAGAAAGACAGCGTGAGCTTAGGGAGATAAATACGTGGCTTAGAAATTGGTGCAGGAAGGAAGGGTTCGGGTTCATGAAGAACTGGGCCGACTTCTGAGTCGTCTACAGGCTCTTCGGTAGGGACGGGCTGCACCTCAATATGGAGGGTGCAGCTGTGCTGGGGGAGAAAATGGTCAGACGGATGGAGGAGCTTTTAAACTAGGATCTGGGGGGAGGGAGAGTAGTGGAGCAAAAAAGGGGATAGATAGAGCAGATAGAGACAGTGAGATGGTAGGGGTCAATGAAGGATTAGGGGAGGATAGGACATGCAAGGAACGTAGGGAGGCTAGGAGTAATAAAGGTGTTAATAGTATTAAATGTCTACTGGCAAATGCAAGAAGTCTTGCAAACAAAATGAATGAATTAGAGACTCTTATGTCAATCATGGATTATGATGTGGTGGGCATTACGGAAACCTGGCTGGATGAAAGCCATGACTGGGTGACAAACATACAGGGTTATAGTACATTTAGGAGGGACAGGAAAGACAAAAAAGGTGGTGGGGTGTGTATAATTATCAAATCTAACCTAAAACCTGTGTTGAATGATGACATTGGGGGCAAGTGCAACAATGTAGACTCAGTATGGGTAAATGTACATGGGGAGGGGAATAATGGAAAAATGCTAATTGGAGTTTGCTATAAGCCTCCTAACATACCTGAACAAATAGAGGGTGAAATGCTGGAACAAATTGAAAAGGCAGCTAATAATAATTGGGTTCTTATTATAGGGGATTTCAACTATCCAGACATACAGAGGGACATAGAATCTTCTGGTTGTGCTAAAAGCTGTAAATTCTTATCTACTATTCAAGACAATTTCCTCTCTCAGATGGTAGATGAACCGACGAGAGGAGATAATTTGCTAGATCTGATCCTGTCAAATAGACCGGATACAATTTCAGATCTACGGGTCCGGGAGCACTTGGGCACCAGTGATCATAATATGGTAAGCTTCAAAGTAATATTCAATAGAACATTTCAAAGGGGAAATGCTAAAACCTGGAATTTTAGGAAAGCTGATTTCAACAAATAAAGGGAAGAGCTTAAATGTGTAGATTGGGACAAAGTCATGGTAACTGGGGATACTGAACATAAATGGGGTAAGTTTAAGGATATACTTCTAAAGTCCTATAAAAAACTTATACCCTCTGGTAATAAAATGTCCAGGAATAAAAAGAAACCACTATGGATAAATAAGACTGTACAAAGTATAATAAAACAAAAACAAAGGGCGTTTAAAATCTTAAAGGCTGAGAATACAGAAATAGCATTTCAGAAGTATAAAGATATCAATAGGAAATGCAAAAAGGAAATCAAACAAGCAAAACTAGCTACTGCAACAAAAATCACCAATGACATTAAAATAAATCCCAAAATCTTTTATAAATACATTAATGCCAAAAGGAAAACAAAGGATAGTATTGGCCCCTTAAAATATAATAACAAGTTAGTTATAGAGGACAAACAAAAGACTGAGATATTAAATTGGCATTTCTCATCTGTGTTCACCAAGGAACTGACTGTACCAGGGATCATTCAACAAGTGAAAAATCAAAGTTCACCACCCGATATAATTAATTTAACACAAGAAGAAGTACGCCTACGTCTGAGTAAATTAAACATTGACAAATCCCCAGGGCCAGATGGCATTCATCCACGAATATAATCGACAGACCGCTGTATCTCATCTTTTTAGACTCACTTGTAACAGGGTTGGTGCCTCAGGATTGTAGGATTGCTGATGTGGTACCGATATTTAAGAAAGGTGGGTAGATCCAGGCAACTACCGTCCAGTAAGTCTGACATCAGTAGTATGCAAAGTTTTTGAGGGCATTTTAAGGGATGACATGCAAAAATATATTGCAGAAAATAATATAACTGACAGACTGCATGGATTCATGAAAGATAAGTCGTGTCTAACCAACCTGTTGGGGTTCTATGAGGGGGTAAGTACAAACCTGGATATTGGTAATGCAGCTGATGTGATTTATTTGGACTTTGCAAAGGCATTTGATACTGTACCACATAATAGCCTTATACTAAAGCTCCAGAAGCAAGGACTAGGGGAAACTATATGCAACTGGGTAAGGAATTGGCTAAAAGATAGGAAACAAAGAGTAGTCATAAATGGTACATTTATAAATGGGCTATAGTCAGCAGTGGGGTGCCGCAGGGATCTGTGCTAGGACCGATTCTTTTTAATCGCTTTATTAATGACCTTGTGGATGGGATTGATAGTAAAGTGTCAGTCTTTGCTGATGACAACAAACTATGTAGGATATTAAAAACTGACCTTGATAGTACAATATTACAAAAAGATCTGGATAAGATGTCAGAATGGGCAGATACTAGGCAAATGAGATTTAATGTTGATAAATATAAAGTAATGCACCTAGGACGGAGTAATCCTATAACTATGTAAACATTAAATGGAAGTAAACTCAGGACTACAGAACAGGAGAAGGACTTGGGTATTCTCATTACAAATAAGCATAGAAATAAACATAGGGGACTTAGTAAACACTATTTTTGATCAAAAAAGTGTAAAAACATCCCACCGCGACAAGGTGTACCCAATCGGGACAGTACCTAACGCTTTCTAGTATTAAAACCTTACCATGAGTTTCAATAGGGTATATGCCCATATTATTTTCATCTTGGGTTTTCTTTTTCTCATGACCAGTGTGAATATGCACTTATAATGTACACGTCTACCAACTCACTCTCTGGCTCATTTTTTTTTTGTTTTTCTTTAGTGTCTTGTACAAAAAGAGTGTGGCCCCCTTTTCTCTGAGCTGAGCATTACATCCATTGCTTTCTATAGCTGTGTGTATCCATAGTCGGGACCCATTCACTCTCTGCCCTTATTCACATGGAGGTCTGTTCTGACACATGGTAAGGTTTTAATACTAGAGAGTGTTAGGATCCGTCCCAATTTGGGTACACCCTTCTCGCGGTGGGATAGCATTACACTTATTTGATCAAAAATAGTTTATTTAGTTGCAGTAGGGTATATGTCCATATTATTTTCATTTTGGGTTTGCTTTGTCTCATGGCCAGTGTGAACATGCGCTCATAATGTGCATATGTACCAATTCACACTCCAGGTCATTTTTTTTTGTTTTTCAACATCCTAATGAGTATGGGGGCCCCAGACAACTGACTGCTGGGGAGATGCCGATCATGCATGTCCGATCTTGGACTGTGGATTGGTGGCGCCCCTGACCTGGTCAGGCACCACTGAGTACTGCACCCATGCTGGGGCAGTACAAAAAAGGTAAACCAGAAGGCTGACCGAGGTGTGGTTACACTGGTGCATAGTAGCCAGGTCTCCCACATGGACCTTTGAAGGGGCCCCTGGGGAATCCAGGAGGGGTGCGGCCTCCATCTCCACTCAAGGGCTGTGGTAGAGAGCCTGGTTGCTAGGTTGCGTAGGCAGGCACAGAGGGGAGGGAGTAGTGAACCAGTCAGTTAGTGCAGCTCAGGGAGAGCAGTCGCAAGAAGCAGACCCTGCAGGCTGTCATGATCCTGACAACGCACGTGCAGTGGTTACTGACAGAGGAGAACGGTCACCTGGAAGTGCTGCCCGAAAACCAGAGGCTAGAGTGCAGAGCGGTGGCTGAGTACGGGGACTGCCAGGGAGATACCAGGCCCGCGCGGGTTCCAGGTTCCCAGAGCAGGGGCCCATTCAGTTTGCCTGCTCAACCTGCAGGTGGGGGTACTTCATACCCTCCACCAAACACCACAGAGTCCGCAGCCACGTAGCAAAGAGAGGGCCCATAGCTCACAAGAGGCAAGCAGCCGGAGTGACCTGGTCCAGGCTACAAGCAAACAGGCCGAAGAAGGGGAGAACAGGCAGCAGCAACTTCCCTGGGTGACCCCAGCAGGACTTCAAGTCGGGGTCACCCCAAAAACACAACGGCTAGGAAGGCAAGTCAGAAGCCACCCTCACAAGTCAGCCAGAAGGAGCCTGGTTCCCTACTGGTGCATCACAGCTACGCCCGGGTTACTCACCCTGCCACTTGACGTGAGTAAAAACCCTGAAAGACATTCTGGTTGTGCGTGTGAGTCATTCTGCGACCTGTTGTTAAACACACCCAAACTGGGCCCTGGGGCTAGCCTCACTCCCTGAAGACCCTGAAGGTACTGCAGACCTGGGCTGGGGTCCACAGATTTCTCTGTTATCCCAGAGACAAGCCACTGGCAGAGATGTATATTGGTGGCTGTCTCATAAAAAACACATGAGCACATGGCCGATTGTGTGCTCTTGTGTATGGGAGAGACAGCAAAGACCCTTGACCCTTGTGCATGTAATTGGCAAGATAATCCACACAGTAGAGTTATATAACCTTTTTATTACAGGTAAACATGTTTGTTGTCGACACAATGCATTTTGTGTGCTAAGAGTGTGGACCTAGGGCCTATCAGTAAAGGACTCTTTACACATTGAGACTTTCTAGCGATCCCACCAGCGATCCCGACTTGGCCGGGATCCCTGGAAAGTCTCTGGTGAGCTGTCATACAGGTAGACCTGGCCAATGACTCAGCAGTGATACGGACCTGCAGAACGACCTCGCTTGTCGTTGGGGATGTGTCAAAGCAGCTATTTGAAAGGGAAGTCGCTAACAAAGTTGTTGTAACGGTGTCAAACACACCGAAGCATGCTGCACAGCGGGAAACAAAGGACCAAAAAATGGTCCTGAAATATTTGTAGCGATCAGCGACCTCACAGCGGGGTCCAGGTCGCTGATGCGTTTCACACACTGCAATGTCGCTGGGGAGGTCGCTATTACATCACAAAACCGGTGACGTTACAGCGATGTCGCTAGCGATGTTGCAGTGTGTAAAGGGGCCTTAACTGTTCTCCATGCAACATGCAGATTGGGGTCAATTCCTCCCTACTGGTGAGTCAACACAACTAAAAAGTATACCTGAGGATCAACAAAAACAGATGCACCAATTTGGCCGTTCATTTAAAAATGCAGTGCAATGAAATAACCTTACCATATTACATAGAATACTTCTTGCAGCATAATACCACTAATAGTATATATGTAGACAGCACTATACAACTCACTATGGGAAAATAAGCATATGTTCTCTGACAGTAAAATCAATAAAGACAGTAAAAATGAGCTACTGAAACCCAAACGAGAGGCATAACACCACCTTATGATACATTTTATACACATCACATTGATTTGAAAAGACACAGTGTAATACTTCGTTTTTCCTGTGGAGGCACTGCAGAGAAATTGACCTTCCTGTCAGGGTTGACCACAAATTACACCTGATTGCTGGGAGTCCTGGCAATGGCTTATCTCCAAGAAACCGTCCAACTCACAATCTGAAGTCAGGAATGCCAGAATGATATTTGCCCAACAATAATTTGTCTTTGTCACGATTCCTCCACTCAGTGTGTCTTGGACACAGTGAGTGACAATTTTGCTGTCTTATGGAATTAGGGCCATGCTGAGTTGTCAGTTTGGTGAGTGACAGCTCAGTCATCCAATCTGGTGTTGAGGTATGCTGAGCTGTCGGTATGTTGATTGACAGCTCAGCTATCCAATCTGAGAGTGGGAAATGCTGGGATTCTTCAGGTATCCCTGTTTTGAGTGATTACACAGCTATCTTTGCTGACTAACTTGTAGCCATGTGCCTTTTTTTCTAAGAAATTCTCGTTGTCTGATAGAAATATGATGTTGGGAATTGAGATTTGGTCGCGGTCAAATTAGCTTTTGAAGAATGGAGACTTTTTTAGAGGGAGCTATTCATCAAGTCATGGTTGTGATGGATCATGAAAATGTTGCTTATGTTGAATCAACCAGTTGACCCAAGACAGGCCACATGGTCTTTATTATTCTCTGAATTAAATTTTTCTATCATATTCAGGCTTGGGTCTAAGAATGTGAGGGCTGACACTTTGTCACAGTCTTGATTCAGTTTCTTCTCCAGAATCTCCATCTTCCATTCTTTTTCAGGGTATTGTAATTTGTACGGTATCCTCAGGGTTGGAAACAGAGATCAGTGAAGCCGATTTGTTGGCTCCTTCCGCTACTCCAGGGTCCAAATTATTTGTCCCTGTGTACTTGAGATGACATCTGTTGCAGGAATTTCACAATTATGTTTTGACTGGTCACCATGGGGTCACAGCTATGCAGAAAGCTATTACTGGACTCCTTTGGTCTTTATCTATCTATAAACCTATAAAAAAATATTACAGATATTGCATCCACTTGTTAAACTTACACATGCACTGAAATCTGTCATAGCGGGCTGGCCGGGAAACCGGCTCCATTGCCGATTTGAGAAAGACAGTGGACTCATTTGTCCATGGATTTCATTACTGATTTTCCTTTTTCTGGTGGGAAAACTGTTATTTGGGTGGTGGATGACCGGTTTAGTGAACAAGCCCATTTGTTCCATTATCAGGGCTACTTAATGCTGAAATGCTTTCCAGGTTATGTATTAATCATGTGGTGAGATTGCTTGGAATCCCTCTGAACATTGAATCTGATGGTGGGGTGCAATTTGTCTCCAAATTCTGGAGAGCGTGTTGAAAAAATTGCTGATTGAGTTGTAATTTTCTTCTGCTTACAATCCTGAAACCAATGGTCAGACAAAGAGGACAAATAAGTAATTGACGCAAATTTTAATATGTTTTTATGCGGCTCAGCAGGAGTACTGGTCCCAATTTTATCTCTTGCTGAGTTTGCCTTTAAAGGTACCTTCACACATAACGACTTACCTGCGATCCCAAAAACGATGCGACCTGATAGGGATCGCAGATAAGTCGCTGGGAGGTCGCAGGTGAGATGTCACACAGTGAGATCTTACCAGCGATGCAGAACAATACAGATCGCAGTAGCGACCTGTATAACGATCTCAGCAGTCACTGTGATCCTGTTACACAGTGTCAAACACAGCGATGTGTCCTGCCCAGCAGGACATCGCCTTTGAAGAAAATGGCCTGGACCATTCTGCAACGATTAGCGATCTCACAGCAGGGGCCTGATCGCTGGTAAGTGTCACACATAACGAGATCGCTAACGGGATCGCAACTGCGTCACCAAAACGGTGACTCAGCTGCGATCTCGCTAGCGATCTCGTTATGTGTGACAGTACCTTAACAGTTAGGTCATTCGGTCCACTTGCTCCTCACCTTTTTTGTAATTATTGTTTTCATCATCATTTTGCTGAATTTTCTAGAAGGAGTTCTAGGTGTCCTAGGGTAGAGGTGGCCATACAGAAACTCGGGGATGTTTAGAAGGAGGTTCAAAAGAAAATAGGGGTGGCTCAATGTCACCAAAAACGGAAGGCCAATAGGAAGCATTCGGTGGGCCCTGCCTTCAAAATAGGAGATAAGGTTTGATTATCTTCCAAAATATTAAGCTGAAGGTGCCATCGGCAAAGTTGGTTAGTAAATTTATGGACCTGTGCTAGAATCTGGAGGTAGTCAATATGGTGACCTTTAAAATCTACTCAGTTTCTTTGTGCCCCTAAGGTTTTCCACAGATCTTGTTCAATAATTTATCCTTTCAGTGTTATCTCCCTCGTTCCTACCTCCTCCTGATTCTCTTGATGGAGGTTTAGCGTATACAGTGCAGAGGATCCGGAATTCCCTCCAATATCTTGTTCACTGCAAGGGATTTTGACCAGAAGAGAGATCCAGACTTCAGGTTCATTCTGTGAAGGTCAATCGTTTGGTCTGGTCTTTACATCTTGGGTTTCCTGGAAAACCTGGGGGTCCTGTGACCCCCTGTGTCTCTATTCCTCTGCTCAATGTGTCTTGGATGCAGTGAGTGATAGTTTTGTTTTCCTATGGAATCAGGGCTGATGAGATGTCAGTTTGATGAGTGACAGCTCAGTCATCCAATCTAGTGCAGAGGCATGTTGAGCTGTCAGTATGTTGATTGTGATTGATAGCTCAGCCGTCCAATCTGAGACTGGGAGGTGCTGAGCTTCTTCAGGTATTCCCTGTTCTGAGTGACTGCCAATCTACTTAGCTGAGCACTAAAGCGGGCTTTACACGCTGCGACATCGCTAGCCAATGCTAACGATGGCGAGAGTGATAGCACCCGCCCCTATCGTTATGCCGATATTTGGTGATCGCTGCCGCAGTGAACATTATCGCTACGGCAGCGTCACACGCACTTACCTGGTCGGCGGCGTCACTGTGACTGCCGAACAATCCCTCCCTCAAGGGGGAGGGACATTCGGTATCACAGCGACGTCACCGCGACGTCACTAAGCGGCCGGCCAATCAAAGCGGAGGGGCGGAGATGAGCGGGACGAACATCCCGCCCACCTCCTTCCTTCCTCATTGCTGGTGTGTGGCAGGTAAGGAGAGGTTCCTCGTTCCTGCGGCGTCACACGTAGCGATGTGTGCTGCCGCAGGGACGAGGATCAACTTCGCCCACGCGACAGTAGCGATATTTGAGAATGGACCCCCATGCAACGATCCAAAATCACTCCTAGGAGTCACACACAATGAGATCGCTACAGCGGCCGGATGTGCGTCACAAAATCCGTGACCCCAACGAGATCGCTGTAGCGATCTCGTAGCGTGTAAAGCCCGCTTTAGTCCAAGATCACTGACATTCATAGCATTTGCTCATTGGTGCATGTTGACCTTGTTTATCTGTGCTGTCTTTTGATCTATTGCTGCCAGACCTTAAAGCTATTCTGATCATCCACTTGTCTTTGCCCTTTGCTTTGATTTGCTATCCTCCTGGTATTTTGACTTGACTAAGCCTTTGTGTTTCCCATTAGGTCACGACGTGCTCTGTTGGTATCTGACCCCGGAACGCTTGACTTCTCTGCCTCACAACTTGTCCACAGTCTTTTTGAACATTATCAAAAATATTTTAGGTATAATAAAGAAACAATTTAGTTTGCCTTATGATGATTATTGTAATACTTTAGATCTTTCACACAGACTATTAATTAGAACCTGATAAACCAAGCCCCCTTCATTAGAAACAAATATGAGCATGTGATTTTCTTCCCCTCAATGTAGAATATATCACGCAATTATTTGGCATGTTAGTTTATAACAAAAAACAAATAATAAGACAAAGCTAAAAGGAATAAAAATTCATGACATGCAGATTCCACCTCTATGGTATATCACTCTCTGAAATTTATTTATGCATCAATACGGTGATTGGATGAGTCATAAAACCACCAATCTATATATATAATTGCCTTATTCTGTCTGTCTGTCTGTCTATCTGTCTGTCTATCTGTCTGTCTGTCTGTCATGCTCCGAAATTGTGTCCTTACGGTGACACAAAGCTGATTGGCCGCTGGGCTCGCCATGGCCCCGCCCCCCCACACGGATTGGCCTCTCGCCCCGGCTCTCTGCAGGCCCCGCCCCCTCACGCAATGCACGCTCGCTGTGGCCCAACTGACACGGGGCTCCGATTCCCAGGTGAGTACACACACATCAGATCACACTCACCCTCACACACACCTCACACATCACATCCACACACTCACATCCACACATCACAACATGCTGGGATATCGCTTGCTTCTACACCGGCTCCGTCAGGATCCCGGCAGCGCCACACATAACCTTGCGATGCTGGGATCTTAACGGAGGCCGTGAAAGCTGGTAACCATTATACACATCGGGTAACTAAGGTCCCTTAGTTACCCGATGTGTATCATAGTTACCAGTGTACACCGGCTCACTCTCACACACACATCACATCGCATCCACACATCAAGGTCCTGCAGCTGCGGAAAATACATAACATAACAGCACACACACACACACAAATCAGATCACACTCACACATACCTCACACATCACATCGCATCCAAATACTCACAACATCCTGGGATATCGCTTGCTTCTCGGCGGCGATATTGTGCTGTGAGCTTCCAGGACCTGACGGAGGATCACATGGCCAGAAGCATGTGATATCCCCGGATGTTGTGAGTATCAGCGCGTATGTGCAATATCGTCAGTGTCTGTGTGTGTGAGTGGATGCGATCGGGTGTGTGTGAGTGGATGCGATCGGGTGTGTGTGAGTGGATGCGATCGGGTGTGTGTGAGTGGATGCGATCGGGTGTGGGTGAGTGTCGGCAGAGGAGCACGGCGTGCTGGAGGAGGCTGGGAGCAGAGAGGCTGATCTTGGGGAAGGCTGGGAGGGGGAGGCTGATGCTGAGGGAGGCTGGAAGGACAGAGGCTGAGCAAACGTGCTCCATCCGCCATACTGCGCACTCCCCATCGTGCTGCATCCCCCATGCTGCGCACTCCCAAACGTGCTCCATCCGCCATACTGCGCACTCCCAAACGTGCTCCATCCGCCATACTGCGCACTCCCCATCGTGCACCATCCGCCATGCTGCACACTCCCAAACGTGCTCCATCCGCCATACTGCGCACTCCCCATCGTGCACCATCCGCCATGCTGCGCACTCCCAAGCGGATGGAGCATGATGGGGGGTACGCAGCATGGCGGATGGAGCACGTTTGGGAGTGCGCAGCATGGCGGATGGAGCACGTTTGGGAGTGCGCAGCATGACGGATGGAGCACGTTTGGGAGTGCGCAGCATGGCGGATGGAGCACGTTTGGGAGTGCGCAGTATGGCAGATGGAGCACGTTTGGGAGTGCGCAGTATGGCGGATGGAGCACGTTTCGGAGTGCGCAGCATGGCGGATGGAGCACGTTTGGGAGCGCGCAGCATGGCGGATGGACCACGTTTGGGAGCGCGCAGCATGGCGGATGGAGCACGTTTGGGAGTGCGCAGCATGGCGGATGGAGCACGTTTGGGAGTGCGCAGCATGGCGGATGGAGCACGTTTGGGAGTGCGCAGCATGGCGGATGGAGCACGTTTGGGAGTGCGCAGCATGGCGGATGGAGCACGTTTGGGAGTGCGCAGCATGGCGGATGGAGCACGTTTGGGAGTGCGCAGCATGCCGGATGGTGCACGATGGGGAGTGCGCAGTATGGCGGATGGAGCACGTTTGGGAGTGCGCAGCATGGCGGATGGAGCACGTTTGGGAGTGCGCAGCATGGCGGATGGAGCACGTTTGGGAGTGCGCAGCATGGCGGGTGGAGCACGTTTGGGAGTGCGGAGCATGGCGGATGGAGCATGATAGGGGGTGCGCAGCATGGCGGATGGAGCACGTTTGGGAGTGCGCAGCATGGCGGATGGAGCACGTTTGGGAGTGTGCAGCATGGCGGATAGAGCACGATGGGGAGTGCGCAGCATGGCGGATGGAGCACGTTTGGGAGTGCGCAGCATGGGGGATGCAGCACGATGGGGAGTGCGCAGTATGGCGGATGGAGCACGTTTGGGAGTGCGCAGCATGGCGGATGGACCACGTTTGGGAGTGCGCAGCATGGCGGATGGAGCACGTTTGGGAGTGCGCAGCATGGGGGATGCAGCGCGATGGGAGGTGCGCAGCATGGGGGATGGAGCACGATGGGAGGTGCACACCTCCCCCCAACACACACACACACGCGCACTGCACAACACACACACACTAGGAATCACAAACAACGCCCTACACAGACACCCACACACACAGACAACGCTGCACACACAAATATACGCACATACTGCACAACACACACATTGCTCAAAACATACCTCCCCCCAAAACACACCACACACACACAAACCGCACAACACACACACACACACACACACAACGCTACAGACACACAGCGCTCCACAAACAACGCAACACACACAACACACATACAACACCGCTCTCACCCCCCGCGACACTCAGAACATGTACAGCGCCTACACAAACACTTGGTAACTACACACAACAACATCTATATATATATATATATATATATATATATATATATAACAAAAATCATACATGAACTACACAATACGTAAATTCTAGAATACCCGATGCGTAGAATCGGGCCACCTTCTAGTTGCATATAATTAGCTGAAGGAGAATCAATTGCACTTGGTTGGTTTTATGAGACTATATGGCCGTCATTTCAAGAGTTTAGTATTGAGCATCTGCTTGTGTAAGTTGTAGTGTATGGATTGTGTAATAATTTCTAAATACACAGGATAGCCCTGGAGGGAACTACAACAATGAGATCATTTTACCTATACAGATGTTGTAATAATAAAGTCTATGGGTTACAACTAGTGCTTGTTGGAAGAATAATTATTTAATCGAAATAGAGCCATAGGTTTGACTTCACGTAAAGTTTTTTTGCTTCCGGCACGGCTATTTACCCATGAAATAAAATCTAATTGTGGTATAAGGAATAAATGTCACAACCTGTCAGAAAAAACCCAGCTGTATAGTAAATTGCATTCAGTAATCAGAGGTGTAGGCTTTCTGGCACCCGGGGCAAGTATTCTGTTTGGCGCCCCTCCCCCTCTCCTGTGGTTTGGGTAGTTGTCACGTGACCGTTCATTCATATACGATTTGCACATTTAGTCACGTGCAGACGAGCTTCTCTTCCTATCAATGTTCAACGAAAAACAGAGACGTAGAAAGAGAAGTGAATTGTCATGTGACTAAATATGATAACTGCGTATGAGTTGAGCGGCCATGTGATGACTAGAGATGAGCGAACCGGTCCCGGTTCGGCTCGAGGCGGTTCGCCGAACGGGGGGTCTGGCTCGAGTTCGGCTCGTCGAACGTTCGACGAACCGAACTCGAGCCCATAGGAAACAATGGCAGGCAATCACAAACACAGTAAAACACCTAGAAAACACCCTGAAAGGTGTCCAAAAGGTGACAAACAACTCACAACATAACACAAACACATGGGAAAGTGACAAGGACATATACTCATGTGAAAACAAAACAGCTGGACAAGGAAAAAGAGGGAGACACACAGATATATGAGTATATGCAAAGAAACATCGATTCCATTATTGTGCAACTTGAGCCCTGCTCATTTTAGGCTTCCAATCTGGATAAATTGCCTGAGCTCGCCACGTACGCCTTGAGGATCTTGTCGTGTCCTGCAGCCAGCGTTCTCTCGGAACCTGTCTTCAGTGCTGCTGGGGGTCTGCTGGCAGATAAGCACACGTGTCTGTCCACTGACAATGTGGACCTGGCTCTCAGAGGACTTTTCTTCCCCTGGGTCAGCCAGGGGAGGCGAAAGGCACGCGTATTTTTGAGAGTGCTTCATGCAAAGCATCTTTTTCTTTGTCAAAAGGGGGGGTCAACCGATGCCAGTCAAGTGGGGTGTGTGTGGCCCAGTTAGTGGCAACGAGGGAGACTGTGGTTGGAGTCCCCTCGCTGTGTCTCTAAAAGAACCAAGATGAACAAGTCATGGCTCTCAGAGGACTTTTCTTCCCCTGGGTCAGCCAGGGGACGGGAAAGGCACGCGTATTTTTGAGAGTGCTTCATGAAAAGCATCTTTTTCTTTGTCAAAAGGGGGGGTCAACCGATGCCAGTCAAGTGGGGTGTGTGTGGCCCAGTTAGTGGCAACGAGGGAGACTGTGGTTGGAGTCCCCTCGCTGTGTCTCTAAAAGAACCAAGATGAACAAGTCATGGCTCTCAGAGGACTTTTCTTCCCCTGGGTCAGCCAGGGGACGGGAAAGGCACGCGTATTTTTGAGAGTGCTTCATGCAAAGCATCTTTTTCTTTTTCAAAAGGGGGCTCAACCGATGCCAGTCAAGTGGGGTGTGTGTGGCCCAGTTAGTGGCAACGAGGGAGACTGTGGTTGGAGTCCCCTCGCTGTGTCTCTAAAAGAACCAAGATGAACAAGTCATGGCTCTCAGAGGACTTTTCTTCCCCTGGGTCAGCCAGGGGACGGGAAAGGCACGCGTATTTTTGAGAGTGCTTCATGCAAAGCATCTTTTTCTTTGTCAAAAGGGGGGGTCAACCGATGCCAGTCAAGTGGGGTGTGTGTGGCCCAGTTAGTGGCAACGAGGGAGACTGTGGTTGGAGTCCCCTCGCTGTGTCTCTAAAAGAACCAAGATGAACAAGTCATGGCTCTCAGAGGACTTTTCTTCCCCTGGGTCAGCCAGGGGACGGGAAAGGCACGCGTATTTTTGAGAGTGCTTCATGAAAAGCATCTTTTTCTTTGTCAAAAGGGGGGGTCAACCGATGCCAGTCAAGTGGGGTGTGTGTGGCCCAGTTAGTGGCAACGAGGGAGACTGTGGTTGGAGTCCCCTCGCTGTGTCTCTAAAAGAACCAAGATGAACAAGTCATGGCTCTCAGAGGACTTTTCTTCCCCTGGGTCAGCCAGGGGACGGGAAAGGCACGCGTATTTTTGAGAGTGCTTCATGCAAAGCATCTTTTTCTTTTTCAAAAGGGGGCTCAACCGATGCCAGTCAAGTGGGGTGTGTGTGGCCCAGTTAGTGGCAACGAGGGAGACTGTGGTTGGAGTCCCCTCGCTGTGTTTTACATGCTTTTAGAAGGGCATGAAATGGCTTGGAGGTTGACTTTCATCATATGCAAACTGTTGGCTACCAAAATGCTGCCTTTCCAACAACTGTGGTTATAGGCAATGAGGAACATACTGATGAAGATGAGACGCAGATACCCGATTGGGATGACAACTTAAATATTCGGTCAGGGCAAGAAGAAACTCGGTCTGAGGGGTAGGGGAGTGCAAACACAACAATTGATGATTAAGTTCTAGATCACACCTACTGTCAACCCACAGTCAGACACTCGAGGAGGTCAACAGAGGCGGTGGAGGAGGATGCAACCGACGTCGAAGTAACCTGGCGCCTTCCTGGACACAGTCGGAGCACTGGTAGCACGTCTACAACTGCATCCTCAGCCACCACTCTGCCTCTGAGCATTATTCGGGGTGGATCAACAGGTCGCATGGCCTCTAAGCCTTGCCTAGCCAGGTCCTTTTTTGACATAGAAAAAGATCGCCCAAATTATGTGATCTGTAAAATTTGTCATGGTTCTCTTAGTAGAGGTCAAAACCTCAGCAGTTTGACAACTTCTTCCATGAATCGTCACATGAATAAATATCATATGGCCCGATGGGAAGCTCACCGTGCTGCAATGCGGCCTAGCGGAGCGAACCATCCACCGCCTGCCCCTTCCAGTGCATCCGCGCGCTCGTCATCTTCTAGGACTGTGGGGACAGCTGTCACACCTGTTTTTCCACCCACAACTTCCACCACTGTAACCGCAACAGGCAGTTTGCTTGGTAGGTCGTCAGTTGGTTTGGAAGGGGAAACAAGTGAGTGTGTACAGCTCTCTCAGACATCGATAGCACCAACTTTGGATGAAGGCAACATCATGTCTCCGCCTGCACTTTCCTCACAAAGCTGCATTTTTCCAGGGACACCCGACTCAACACCGTCTACACACAGCAGCCAGATCTCTGTCCCTCAGATGTGGTCAAATAAAAGGCCACTTCCTGCGACCCATGACAAAGCGAAGAGGTTGACTCTATCCCTCTGTAAGCTGTTGACTACAGAAATGCTGCCTTTCCGCCTAGTGGACACACAGGATTTTAGAGACCTTATGTCTGTCGCTGTGCCCCAGTACCAGATGCCTAGTCGCCACTACTTCTCTAAGAAAGGTGTGCCCGCGCTACACCAGCATGTCGCACACAACATCACCGCTTCCTTGAGAAACTCTGTGTGTGAACGGGTGCATTTCACCACCGATACTTGGACCAGTAAGCATGGACAGGGACGTTACATGTCGCTGACTGGCCACTGGGTAACTATGGTGATAGATGGTGAAGGGTCTGCTGCACAAGTCTTGCCGTCCCCACGACTTGTGTGTCAATCCTCTGTCTGTCCAAGTTCCGCCACTGCTTCTGCATCCTCCACCTCATCTGGGTCCTCCACCTCCGCCCCAAGCCTGCCTGGTCAGGCCACCAGCGTTCTCACTGCGCAGAAGGAATCACGCACCCCTCATTACTATGCTGGTAGCAGAGCGCAACGGCATCAGGCGGTCTTTAGCTTGACATGTCTTTGAAATAGGAGTCACACAGCGACTGAGTTGTGGGCAGCTCTGGAGACTGATTTTGATAAATGGTTGTCTCCACTCAACCTGCAGCCTGGTAAGGCCGTGTGCGACAATGCTGCAAACCTGGGTGCGGCCCTTCGCCTGGGCAAGGTGACACACGTGCCTTGTATGGCTCACGTGTTTAACCTTGTTGTCCAGCAATTTTTAACACACTATCCCGGCCTAGATGGCCTTCTGACCAGGGCACGGAAACTGTCTGCAGTGCTCACTTCCGCCGTTCAACCGCCGCACCTGAGCGACTTGCATCGCTCCAGAAGTCTTTCGGCCTGCCGGTTCATCGCCTGAAATGCGATGTGGCGACACGCTGGAATTCAACTCTCCACATGTTACAGCGACTGTGGCAGCACCGGCGAGCCCTGGTGCAATACGTCATGATGTATAGCCTGGGCCAACGAGATGCAGAAGTGGGGCAGATCACCCTGATGGAGTGATCTCAGATCAAGGACCTATGCACCCTTCTGCACAGTTTCGACATGGCGACGAATATGTTTAGCGCTGACAATGCCATTATCAGCATGACGATTACAGTCATTTACATGCTGGAGCACACGCTAAACACTATTCGTAGTCAGGGGGTGGGACAACAGGAAGGGGAGGAACTACAGGAGGATTCATATGCGCAAGACACAACAACATCACCAAGGTCCAGACGTTCATCATCACCAACGCGGCAGGCATGGGACCATGGGGGACAGGGATCAACAAGGGCGCATGGTAGCAGGTGAGATGTTGAGGAAGGTGCAGGAGGACATGAAGATATGGAGGACGAACTGTCCATGGACATGGAAGACTCAGCAGATGAGGGGGACCTTGGTCAAATTTCAGTTGAAAGAGGTTGGGGGGAGATGACAGAGGAAGAAAGAACGGTTAGCACCTCTATGCCACAAACACAGCGTGGACTTGGTGCGCATGGCTGCGCAAGACACATGAGTGCCTTCTTGTTGCACTACCTCCAACATGACCCTCGTATTGTCAAAATTAGAAGTGATGATGACTACTGGCTTGCCACACTATTAGATCCCCGGGACAAGTCCAAATTTTGTGACATAATTCCACCCATAGAAAGGGACGCACGTATGCAGGAGTATCAGCAGAAGCTGTTACTCGATCTTAGCTCGGCTTTTCCACCAAACAACCGTGCAGGTGAAGGGAGTGATTCTCCCAGTTGTAACTTGACAAACATGGGACGGCCTCGTCATCTTCAACAGTCTACCCGTACCAGTAGGACCGTATCTGGTGCTGGTAACAGCAATTTTATGGAATCTTTTCATAATTTTTTTAGACCCTCCTTTGCAAGGCCACCAGAGACAACAAGTCTGACACATAGTCAACGGATGGAGAGGATGATACAGGAGTATCTCCAAATGAACATCGATGCAATGACTTTGCAAATGGAGCCTTGCTCCTTTTGTGCTTCAAATCTAGAAAAATGTCAAGAGCTCTCCAGTTACGCCTCGAAGATTTTGTCGTGTCCAGCTGCCAGCGTTGTCTCTGAACGTGTCTTCAGTGCTGCTGGGTGTGTGCTGACAGATAAGCGCACGCGTCTGTCCAGTGACAATGTGGACAGACTGACGTTCATCAAAATGAACAAGTCATGGATCCAGAAGGAATTTACTACCCCTGTGTCATCCTGGGGAGAGTAAATGCTTGTGGATTTGGAATGTGCTTGATGCAAATCAAAACATCCTGTTTGCAACTAGGGCACAAGTGCTGCCACTGATAAGGTGTCTGTGTGGGGCCCAATTTTTGGAAAAAAAGGGAGACTCCGCTTGGAGTAACCCTTGCTTGCTGTGTTTTTTAAAAATGATACAAGATGAACAGATCTGAAGGCAAGATGAAGCCAACATCATGTCTCCGCCTGCACTTTTCTCACAAACCTGCATTTTTCCAGGGACACCCTACTCAACACCGTCTACAGACAGCAGCCAGATCTCTGTCCCTCAGATGTGGTCAAATAAAAGGCCACTTACTGCGACCCATGACAAAGCTAAGTGGTTGACTCTATCCCTCTGTAAGCTGTTGGCTACCGAAATGCTGCCTTTACGCGTAGTGGACACACAGGATTTTACAGACCTTATGTCTGTCGCTGTGCCCCAGTACCAGATGCCCAATCACCACTGCTTCTCCAAGAAAAGCATGCCCGCGCTACACCGGCATGTCGCACACAACATCACCACTTCCTTGAGAAAATCTGTGTGCGACAGGGTGCATTTCAACACAGATACTTGGACCAGTAAGCATAGACAGGGTCATTACATGTCACTGACTGGGCACTGGCAAACTATGGTGAGAGATGGAGAAGGGTCTGCTGTACAAGTCTTGCCGTCCCCACGAGTTGTTTCAATCCTTGTTCTGTATGTAGAAGTTAATACACTGCTTCTGCCTCTTCAACCTCGTGTGGGTCCTCTACCTTTGCGCAAACCCTGTGTGGTCAGGCCACCCTTCCTTGCAACTGCGCACAAGGACTACCACACACCTCCTTACTATGCTGGCAGCAGAGCTCAATGCCATCAGGCGGTCAAAGTTTTACTTTGAAATGTATGGGAAATGTGAGTCACACCGCTATTACAGAGAATAGTAGTCAGGCAGGGTCAAAACATTAATTGAGGAACAGGAACAGAATGGGACGGCCAGGACTTAATCAGAAAACAAGCAGAGGTGAAATGCGTATCGGCCAACAAGGTACATAAACAGCAAGCAGGAAAAGTAGTCAGGTAACAAGCACACAAAATCATAAAACTGAACTGGGGGTAAAATTAACCAGAGGTTCATAGCTATGTCTGGCAGTGGTCTGCAGACAGGATGGGCATAAAAAAGGGTGTGGTGTCTTCCCATTGGTTGTAGCTGAATGATGGTATTTCATCTGTGAGATACCCACCAGCTACATTCAGCCAGAGATTCTGCATCTGTCAAGGTAATGCAGCCCAGTGGGTGAGCATAACCTGCGTCCACCTGCGCCGCTGGCATCGACTACTCTCCCATCATCAGCACTATTCATGAAAGGAACACGTTGTCACCTGGCGACCGGAGTACAAATTGACGGAGCGGACTCCGTTGGTGACTTAACAGCCGTGTGCGGCAATGATGCAAACCTGGCTGCGGGCCATCCTCAGGGCAATGTGACACACGTGCCTTTTATGGCTCACGTGTTGATCCGAATTCTCCAGCAATTTTTAAAACACCATCACGGCCTACATGGCCTTGTGCAGCGGGCACGCTCGCTATGTGCTCACTTCCATCGTGCGCACACAGCAGCTCAACAACTTTCATCACTCCGGAAGTCTTAGGGTCTGGCAGTTAAACGCCGGAAATGCGATGTTCCGACACGCAGGAATTGGAATCTGCACATGTTGCAGCGTGTGTGGCAGCACCGCAGAGCCCTGCTGAAATACGGTAAGACATATAGCCTGGGATAAGTTGATCCAGAGGTGGTGCAGATCACGCTGCTGGAGTGGTGTCAGATCAAGGACCTATGCACCCTGCTACACAGTTTTGAAATGTCGACGAAGATGTTTAGCACTGGCAATGTCATTCTCAGCGTGACAATTCTGGTCATCTACATGATGGAGCACACTGTAATTATTATTCGGAGTCAGGTGTTGGGACAAGAGGAAGGGGAGGAAGTACAGGAGGAGTCATATGCGGAAGGGATAACAAGATCTACGAGGTCCAGATGGTCAGCGGCACCTATGCGGCAGTCATGGTGAGGGAGAGGGATTAACAAGGGCGCATAGTATCAGCAAAAAGTGTTGATGAAAGTGCAGGAGCCCATGAAGAAATGGAGGACGAACTGGCGATGGGCATGGAAGACTCAGCAGATGAGTGAGAGCTTGCTCACATTTCGGTTGTGCGAGGTTGTGGGTAGAGGGCAGAGGAAGGATGCACGATTCTCACCTCTCTGCCACCAACACACCAAGGACTTGGTCCTCCTGGATGCACAAGACACATGAGCGCCTTCTTGCTGCACTACCTACATGACCCTCGGATTGTATGAATTTGAAGTAATCCTGAATACTGGGTTGCCACACTGTTAGATCCCCGGTACAAGACAAAATTTGGCGAACTAATTCCTGCCATAGAAATAGACGCACGTATACAGGAGTATCTGCAGAATGTGGTACGCAATCTTAGATCTACTTTTCCACTAAACACCAGTGCTGCACAGAGTGAATCTCAACACTTTGTCATGGATAGGAGGAAATGGTCTTTTACTTGTCCACATCGGAGGGACCGAGGGATGGCTGCTGTGCTGAGATGGCGTTGAGTACGGTGTCCCTGCACAGTTGCACTTTTGGTCATATCCCAAAATGAGTTGAAAAAGGACAGATGCTGTTGGAAAGGGGAACAGGTGTGTTGGAAAGGGGAAAAAAATTTTGGTCCGTGGATTTGGTGGTTAAACAACTGTAACATTTGCTGAAGAAACAACATCTGTTACAGTGGGACTGGCAGATTTGGATAAAGTGGTATATAATCTGTGACCGCTATATAACAAAAATTAATAAGAAAAGAAAGAGAAAGGTATATATCACCTTCAGCAGTCAGTGTCCACCGTGCTCCCAGTTGGAAAAGGAGAGGTTGGCAACTTGAAGGTTTGGTGGAGGATACAGAGCTGTGTGGCTATGAAACTAATAGTAGCCTGAACCGAGTTAGACGCCATTCGGATCTGGAGACTGTGAGCCCTGTTAGCGTCACAGGGTCCACATGCCCACCCAGCCCAGGAACTCCCTGTTAACAACACAGGGGCCATTGAGTACGCTGACCGTGTGCGTAGGGGCCACACCTGTGGACAGCAGGCGCATCAGCAGCAGCAGGCCTGTTAATGCCACTGGGCTGCACAAGCAGGACTGTTAGGACAGGAGCTGGTCTTAACCGTTCTGCGTTACCAACTGTGGTGGTGGCCTGCATCCACCACCCTATCCCTGCCTACCTCTGGCCTAAAGCCGCAATGGGTTCAACACATGGAGGTGTGCTCTTTCGGAGCATAATAGAAGACTGCGCACCTCCTTGTTGGCTCCAGCCCCTTTTATAACCTGGGTCCGCCCCAAACCAGGGTGAACCACAATGCACCTCCTGGAGACAAAAGCAGAGTGACACGTCATGAGTGGCATAACTAGCGTCCTATTTGGAAACGCAACTTCAATGATGACCTCATGGCTGCCATGACCCAAACACCTCACCAGTCATCGTCTGACCATCAATAATGCGGTGACAAGTCATAGGTGTGGGCCTCTGCAAGCCATTTGGGAGGACACCTGATGCCCTGTGGTCTATATGGGACCCCCACATCAGGGCCAGGGCCAAAGAGTTCATTACCGGACCTAGTCTCTGATGCAGGAAGTGCCTGAGCATGCTCAGTAGCATGAAATACAGTCTCTGAAAAAAGACTATCAGCTTTAGCATGGTGTCTAGGCACAAAACAGGACTTAGACCCGGCACAGAATGCAAGCACCTGTGCAAAGAGGCTTTTCACACTTAGTGTGGGAGCATGCGCTGTATCCCGAAATGAAGACTTAGCGTCAGGAATGGCACAGTCAGGCTGAGCATACTCACTAGGCGAAACACTGTAATTATGCTGCAGCTGGGGTACATCGGCACACGCATGCGCACTAGCTGCCTCTCCACACTTAGACGTGGAGGGGAAATTTGTCTTGGAGATGCTGTCTATGAACAGAAGGAAAAGCTAAAGGAAGCCTGACTTTCTATCCCTCCGAATTATGAAATGCAGCAATGAATTCCATGAGTTTGCTATAACATTAGCGTAGCTAAATGTGCATGAGGGTGTGATGTAGAGGTGCTAGAAATAGCTTGTCACCAGTGGGGCACTAATGGAATACAACAGCCAGTTCTATGATGCCACAAAATGGCAGTATTTTGTGCTATCATTATAGCTTATTAAAAACAGAGCACGAGGTTGTCATGCAGAGGTGCTGCACATAGATTTGCAGTAGTGTGAATAGACAAAAGTACAATAGCCACGTTTAGGATACAACTAGGTACAGTGAGTGTTTGCTAGTATAATGGCTGAGTTTAAAAAAGTTAGAGTGTGCAATGCAGGCAGACGTGCTGCAAATATCGTTCCAATACTGTGAATAGACAAAAGTACAATAGCCACGTTTAGGATACAACTAGGTACACTGAGTGTTTGCTAGTATAATGGCTTAGTAACAATGAGTTGTAGTGTGCAATGCAGGCAGACGTGCTCTGCAAATGTCTTTGCACTAGTGGGACTATAGCAAAGTCCAATAGCCACGTTTAGGATGCCACTAGGTACACTGAGTGTTTGCTAGTAAAATTGCTTAGTTTAAAAAAGTTGGAGTGTGCAATGCAGGCAGATGTGCTCTGCTAATATCTTTGCACTAGTGGGACTATAGCAAAGTCCAATAGCCACGTATAGGATGCCACTAGGTACACTGAGTGTTTGCTAGTATAATGGCTTAGTTAAAATGAGTTTGAGTGTGCAATGCAGGCAGACGCGCTATGCAAATGTCTTTGCACTAGTGGGACTATAGCAAAGTCCAATAGCCACGTATAGGATGCCACTAGGTACACTGAGTGTTTGCTAGTATAATGGCTTGGTTTTAATGAGTTGGAGTGTGCAATGCAGGCAGACGCGCTCTGCAAATGTCTTTGCACTAGTGGGACTATAGCAAAGTCCAATAGCCACGTATAGGATGCCACTAGGTACACTGAGTGTTTGCTAGTATAATGGCTTGGTTAGAATGAGTTGTAGTGTGCAATGCAGGCAGATGTGCTCTGCTAATGTCTTTGCACTAGTGGGACTATAGCAAAGTCCAATAGCCACGTATAGGATGCCACTAGGTACACTGAGTGTTTGCTAGTATAATGGCTGAGTTTAAAAAAGTTAGAGTGTGCAATGCAGGCAGACGTGCTGCAAATATCGTTCCAATACTGTGAATAGACAAAAGTACAATAGCCACGTTTAGGATACAACTAGGTACACTGAGTGTTTGCTACTATAAATGGCTGAGTTTAAAAAAGTTTGAGTGTGCAATGCAGGCAGACGTGCTGCAAATATCGTTCCAATACTGTGAATAGACAAAAGTACAATAGCCACGTTTAGGATACAACTAGGTACACTGAGTGTTTGCTAGTATAATGGCTTAGTAACAATGAGTTGTAGTGTGCAATGCAGGCAGACGTGCTCTGCAAATGTCTTTGCACTAGTGGGACTATAGCAAAGTCCAATAGCCACGTTTAGGATGCCACTAGGTACACTGAGTGTTTGCTAGTAAAATTGCTTAGTTTAAAAAAGTTGGAGTGTGCAATGCAGGCAGATGTGCTCTGCTAATATCTTTGCACTAGTGGGACTATAGCAAAGTCCAATAGCCACGTATAGGATGCCACTAGGTACACTGAGTGTTTGCTAGTATAATGGCTTAGTTAAAATGAGTTTGAGTGTGCAATGCAGGCAGACGCGCTATGCAAATGTCTTTGCACTAGTGGGACTATAGCAAAGTCCAATAGCCACGTATAGGATGCCACTAGGTACACTGAGTGTTTGCTAGTATAATGGCTTGGTTTTAATGAGTTGGAGTGTGCAATGCAGGCAGACGCGCTCTGCAAATGTCTTTGCACTAGTGGGACTATAGCAAAGTCCAATAGCCACGTATAGGATGCCACTAGGTACACTGAGTGTTTGCTAGTATAATGGCTTGGTTAGAATGAGTTGTAGTGTGCAATGCAGGCAGATGTGCTCTGCTAATGTCTTTGCACTAGTGGGACTATAGCAAAGTCCAATAGCCACGTATAGGATGCCACTAGGTACACTGAGTGTTTGCTAGTATAATGGCTTAGTTAAAATGAGTTTGAGTGTGCAATGCAGGCAGACGCGCTATGCAAATGTCTTTGCACTAGTGGGACTATAGCAAAGTCCAATAGCCACGTATAGGATGCCACTAGGTACACTGAGTGTTTGCTAGTATAATGGCTTGGTTAGAATGAGTTGTAGTGTGCAATGCAGGCAGATGTGCTCTGCTAATGTCTTTGCACTAGTGGGACTATAGCAAAGTCCAATAGCCACGTATAGGATGCCACTAGGTACACTGAGTGTTTGCTAGTATAATGGCTTAGTTAAAATGAGTTTGAGTGTGCAATGCCGGCAGACGCGCTATGCAAATGTCTTTGCACTAGTGGGACTATAGCAAAGTCCAATAGCCACGTATAGGATGCCACTAGGTACACTGAGTGTTTGCTAGTATAATGGCTTGGTTAGAATGAGTTGTAGTGTGCAATGCAGGCAGACGCGCTCTGCAAATGTCTTTGCACTAGTGGGACTATAGCAAAGTCCAATAGCCACGTATAGGATGCCACTAGGTACACTGAGTGTTTGCTAGTATAATGGCTTGGTTAGAATGAGTTGTAGTGTGCAATGCAGGCAGACGCGCTCTGCAAATGTCTTTGCACTAGTGGGACTATAGCAAAGTCCAATAGCCACGTATAGGATGCCACTAGGTACACTGAGTGTTTGCTAGTATAATGGCTTAGTTATCAGTTGGAGTGTGCAGAGGACAAGAGGGTACAGTGGCAGGATTGTGGTGCTCTGGGTAGAGGAATGGAAGCCTGCCTTTCTATTCCCTCCTAATGGTGAAATGCAGGTAGGAAATCCCTGACCTGGGCTACACAGACGCTGTTGCTGTTTGCAGGACCTGTCACCTATGGCTCTCTGACCCTGCCGGTTGGAGCCCTTAAAAGGACTGCTATAAAGTGCTCTCCCTAAGCTGTCTAACGCTGTGTATGCAGCGCATACAGCTGTATCGGCTATAGGACTCAGGAAGACGGAGCTGCGACAGTGATGTCTGACACCAAAGACGCAGAAGGCAGATAATGGCGTCCGTGAAGAAAATGTCCGGTTTTATAATGCAGGGACATGTGACATGCAGATCCTATCACACATGCCGTTGCTTCTCTGGCTCAAAGTCCACTTAGCTGTGTGTGTGTCTGGGATTGGCTGACATGCTGGCCCGCCCCACAAGACGCGCGCGCTTAGGGAAGGAAGACAAGAAAAAAAAAAAAAAAAAATGGCGATCGCCATTATAGAAACAGCAGTGATCTGAAGGCGCTGTTCACGCACACTATACACTGAAATGTGATAATAGTTTGATTCACAGAGTGACTTACACTATTACAGCAGAAACCAAGCTATGATTTAGCTGTTTTTTGGCTGCTAGAACCGTTCTCGAACGTTTCTAGAACTACCGAGCTTTTGCAAAAAGCTCGAGTTTTAGTTCGATCTAGAACATGCCCCAAAATCACTCGAGCCGCGAACTGGAGAACCACGAACCACGAACCGCGCTCAACTCTAGTGATGACTGCTGGAACCAGCAAGCACAGCTGAATGATGACAGGGGGTATATTACATGCTGTTAGGATTGGGCTACAGGGTAATTAAAGAGTTTGTCCAGATTAATGATGAAAGTCTGCAGTCAATTTAGGTGACTGCAGAGTTCTGAATTCTCAAAATGCATGCTCTGCACACTTTTAGGATTCTCCCATGCCAGTGGCAAGAGTGAACTGTCATGTGAACACAAGTATGGCAGGTACTGCACCTCCGCTTCATTGATTTGAATAGGAGTGGATGTGCAGTTCCCAGCTGCAGCCACTATCATGAGATGGAGCAGATCCAGAATTGAGCACTCCGGTATCTAGAACAGGCAATTGGCAGAGTGGCTGGACCCCGTCCGATCAGACATTGATAACCTATCCTAAGGCTAGGTCATCAATGTTAAAGTAGTTGGCAACCTCTTTAATATAGCCTTATAACATAATTTATAAGTTATGAATTGTTTCTTGTCTATAGAATCAGAACTAATAACATCACAGGAATACAATTACCAGAACCATCAGAGGTACAGAAATACATAATTAGAACCCCCAAAAGAACAGAAACACAGCATCAAAACCGCCAGCAGTACAGAAATACATCACCCGAACCACTAGCAGTACAGAAATTCGTCACCAGAACCACCAGCAGTACAGAAATGCCTCACCAAAACTACCAGCAGTACAGAAATTCCTCACCAGAACCACCATCAGTACAGAAACACCACATCCCAACCACCAGCAGTACAGAAATTCCTCATCAGAACCACCATTAGTACAGAAATTCCTCACCAGAACCACCAGCAGTACAGAGATTCCTCACCAGAACCAGCAGCAGTACAGAAATTCCTCACCAGAACAACCAGCAGTACAGAAATACATCCATATAACCCCATCAGTATAGAAACACAGCATTAAACCATCATCAGTACAGAAATACATCACTGACACCACCAGCAGTGCACTTTATAGATGAAGTTGTCTCTGATCCAGGTCATCTCTTTTTCTTTATCTTGTTTAGATGCCATGTTGACTTTTCACATTAATGGCTTGTCTCTGCAGACTTCCATCTTCTCCGCTCTTCTCCAGCACATCCTGACACAATACCTTTAAAATTAGCAGAATGATTAGAATACTCCTATATAAAAATATCTGCCCTATACTGTGCCCCTTAATAAATAATGGCCCCTCACTGTGTTCTCTGCACAAAATATGACGCACACACTGTCTTTTTAATGGTCCATGCCCTCGACACTGCTCTCCTTTCCATAATAAGCCCCCTCTTCACACTGTCCTCTCCACTGTGAACCCACTATACTGCCCAGTCCCTATACTGTGCCCACTCATCACACACCCCTCATCATTATGGCTTCACACTGATCTCCCCATGCTGCCCCCTCTTCATACCCCACACTACCCAGTCTCTATTTTGTGCCCCTCACAAATTTTTCATCCCATACTGTCTCCGCACTACCTCCGCACTCATTCCCCCTCACTATCTTTACTGTGTATGCGGAAATTTCTTCCTGCCCCCTTGCTTTCCATACTGTGTACTCAAAATTTCCCCCTTGCTCACATATAGTTCTGAAATTCCTCATACTGTGTCCTCAAAATATTTTGACCCATTTGCTCCCCACTCCCCCCTCTCTTCCCATACTATGTCTGAATGCATTCCCCCTTCACCCTCTCTGCCCATAATGTCTATATATATATATATATATATATATACACATTCCCCTTCCCACACCTCTCGCCCCATATTGTGTAGCCATATATACTTCCCCCTCCCCACCAACTCTGCCCATGCTGTGTGACCATATATACTTCCCCCCTCCACCATCTCTGCCCATACTGTGTGGCCATATATACTTCCTCCTCCCACCATCTTTGTGCATACTATGTGGCCATTGGTCATATATATATCCCCCGCCCCCTCTCAACATACTGTGTGGCCATATATACATCCCCCTCTCCCCAAGTCTCCATATATACATCCCCCTTCCCCACCCTCTCTCCCCAGACTGTGTGGCCATATATACTTCCCCTTCCCCACCATCTATACCCATGCGGTGTGGCCATAAACACTTTCCCCTCAGCAGCCTCTCTCCCTATATTGTGTGGCTATATATACATTGCCCCTCCCAATACTGTGGACATTTATACATTCCTCCCATACTGTGGCCGCATATACATTCCTACCATTCTCCCATACTATGGTCACATATACAATCCTCCACTCCTCCTATACTATGACCGCATATACACTCCTCCCCTCCCCCCCATATTATGGTTGCATATACAATCCTCTACTCACCCTCCACCCGTACTGTGACTGCATATACATTACACCCCTCCCCCTCTCCCCATACTGTGGCCATATATGCTGCCCCCCCCCCCCTCTTAATGTGGCCGCAGATACAATCCTCCCCTCACGCTCTCCCCATACTGTGACCACATATATATTCTTCCCCTCACCCTCCCCCTATTCTGGGGCAAAATATACATTCTTTCCCGCCCCCATACTGTGTCTGTGTATACTGTCTCCCTCACTCCCATACTGTTCCTCTTCGGTATCTTCAGCTCACACTGGAGCACTCACCACCAGCGCTGTTTGCCGCCTCGGCGCCGACGAATGACGTCAGCAGTGCGATTACCTGACCTGATCACACTGCTGATGTTGCGCTGACCCGGAAGTGTCGGCTGTCAGAGGGTTCAATTGTACTTGAATCTGAAAGACACAAGAACAATTGATCGCAGGGAGACACACGCTGCAATCTCTGAGTCCAGCTCTCAACTTCATAATCAGACTCAGAATAGCCGGCTTCCACTACAGGGCCGCCAAAATGGAGCTGCTGGGGAGACTTAAAGAGCACTGCATTAACAGCCTATTGGCACCCCCTGACAGTTGTGCCCGGGACACATGCCCCACCAGTCCTCCCACCAAATACGCCTCTGCAGTAATAAATGCCACTGGAAAACATACACATTTTATTGACCTACAGCCCACATTGCAGCAAATAAAAAGCAAGACACACAGAAAACTGCAGCATTTTCCTACAAACAATGTGTTCAAAGAAAGCCTTTATTTTGCAAATCTGCAGTGTTTTTGGCTGTAAGAGGCAGAGTTTACTCAAAATCTGTATTTCTTGATGAGAGCTCTTTAAAGACTGTAGTTTTCTTTCAATGCATGTACAATGAAAAATGAAGAAACTTTGCAATTGGTTTTGACTAAAATATCCTGCAGACACATTCCTCCCTGCTTTTTTTTTAACTTCTAGGAAACATACAGTCATGACCGAAAGTGTTGGCACCCTTAAAATTGTTCCAGAAAATGAAGTATTTCTCCCAGAAAATCATTGCAATTACACATATTTATTTCCTTTGTGTGTATTGGAACAACACAAAAAATCAGAGAAAAAAGTAAAATTGGACATAATTTCACACAAAACTCCCAAAATGGACCAGGCAAAATTGTTGGCACCATTCCAAAATTGTGGGTACACAACTTGTATGCTCTTTCAAACTCACCTTTGGCAAGTATCAGGTGTGGGCAATATGAAAATCACAACTGAAAGCAAATAAAAAAGGGAGAAGTTGGCGCAATCTTTGCATTGTGTGTTTATGTGTGCCACTCTAAGAGAGGAGAGAAAAAAGAGCTGTCTGAGGACTTGAAAACTAAAATTGTTGAAAAATATCAACAATCTCAAGGTTACTAGTCCATCTCCAGAGAGAACCCCAGCTGTGACCTCAGATGAAGTCATTGAACTCAATGCCGGATTACCGGGTTAGGCAATGTGTGCACATTGAGTATTTGGGTGCAGACATTTCTGCACCAAATCTGCACATCCTGACAAAAAAACCACTGATACCACATGCTTTTTGATGCGGTTTTGGTGTGGGGTTTTTGCCAGCAGATGCAGATTTGGTGCAGAAATGTTTTCAACCTAATACTCATTGTGCACACATTGCCTAATCCAGTAATCCGGCGTTGGGTTAAATGACTTGACATGAGGTGAGGCCAAGGAGTTCACCAAAGGTCAGTTCACCTGAGGTCACAGCTGTGGTACCGTGAGAACTTCCGGCTGTGGCCAGTGAACTCAGTGACGTCACCGCTCACAGCTGCTGCTCTGTCAGTATCTTCTTGACACCGCAGTGATCTATCATGTTTTCTAATGTCCAATGTAAAATGGGTGTGCACTCGAAACCCGAATTTTCTTCAGAGGTGCTAGTGAGAGGACCAGGGTCCAAGTCATATATCTAGAAGGGAACACTGCACTCTCTTTTTTCTTTCACTTATTCAATGAAACAGAATAAAAGGTTTGTTTGCAAAACAAATGTGTTTTTTATTTTTTGGCGACAGATAGAAACTTGACGTTTCGGCCTCACAGGGCCTTATTCATATACAGTCGCTCAATGATAGAAGAGGAAGACTTCAGAAGAGTGAAGAATGAGAAAAAAATATATCCAAGCAAGATATATTAAGTGGGGAGCCCCCAAAAAAATGGTTGCCTTCTTCCCAGGATGTGGCCATGTGCCACTTATTCATTGAATAAGTGAAAGAAAAAAGAGTGCAGTGTTCCCTTCTAGTCATGTTTTCTAATGTGACTGCACTGCAATCTCAGATGTAGCAGAGTCGGGATCGTCGTGGGACATCCTGTGAATTACATTGGACCTGCAGGGGTGTTTTGGTGGTTCATAAATTGGAGAAAGAGGGCCATTTTCATTCTTTTCATTAAAGGATTTTTCTGTGTGTTTTGTGTTTATTTCTTTTTACTTATAGGGTTATTAATGCGAGGGTCTCCTAGACCATGCCCCATTACTAACCTCTGGCTTAATGACAGCTGTGATTTTTTGACAAATCACAACTGTCATTAACACGGTATATTACCTTGACTGCCACCTTTCCAGGGCAATCAGGATGAGCCAGGTAAAGCTAATTCACATCTAATTCTGGGGTGGCTGAAGACTGCTATTTTTAGGCTGAGTAGGGTCCAATAACCATATGCCTGCCCAGCCTGAGAATATCAGCCCCCAGCTGTCCATGTTATCTTGTCTGAGTATCAAAATGGGGGGACCGCACAATGGTTCTTTTTAATTATTTAAATTATAAAAAAATCCACATGGGAACCCTTGTATTTTGATACACAGCCTAGATAATGTGCCCAGCTGGGGCTGCAGCCTGTAGTTGTCTGCATTACATTACGCTGGCTATCAATATACGAAGGACTCTACGCCATTTTTTCTATTTTTATTTTTTTTAATTTATTTTTACACTTCACAACCAATGACAAAAGCCAGCATGCCAGTACTCTGACTGCAACCAATCACAGACGCTGTCACAGAGGGTGGGCAGGGGAAGGAGTGAATATGCATAAGAGCTAATTAGCAGACCCTGAATTAGTGTGACAGCTACGCAGAGACTTGGAAGTATAACTTTCCTGTTTTAATTTCTACTTTGCTTCCTTTAAACTTTTTTTATTTTTATCCAGGTGGCTGAACCTGAATAGTTACATGGACTTATCTGAGAAGTCTGTGTTCGTGGTCTGTGCACAAATGATGTCCGGTATGGACCCTGAACTTTACAAATATAACCGTTCAAGCAGCTACATACCCTAGTACCATCATTGATTTTTTTTAGGATGCCTTGCAGAATGCCCATCAGCCACCCACCTACACACTTGAACAAATTGTCTGTGTAGTTGTCTGTAGCTCGTTTATATAAGGAATATTTGGGGAAAGCATTTATATCTACGTCACCATAAGGAAATAAGAAGGTAGCAGGTGTAAGGTATGCTAAGGTCCAGTCCCTTCTGCACCTAGAGGAAGCCATTTATAGGCCTGGAATCAAAAATCTCTTCTTGTTAATAGTTATATTTGACACCTCACGTGGGATATGGGGCACTGTGAGATATGGCATAGTGTCAGAATATATTCGGCTATGAGTTTATATCCAACAGTTCTTACTGCCTTAGAGTCCATGGCTGGCATGGATGTAAGTACCTTTGCCCCGTACCTTGACAGAAGTGGCAATAGTACTTAGAATGACTCGCTGATTCTCAGCACCAGTGATCTCCTTATATGTCTCTTGACCATGACCCAGTCTCCTCGTGCCAAGCTTGTGTGCGCCGCTTATGCAGTTGGGGTCTGGGATGGAGGAAAGAATACATTTAGGAGTAACAATGAGATGTTTGTGCAACTCCAAAACATATTTAGTGAGAGACCCGTAGGAGGTCTGCAGCTGCTGTGGAAAATATAACCCTGTCTTAGGGACATTACTAAACAGTATTTCATATGGGGACAGCTTCAATCCACCCCTTTGGCTGGTCCTCAATAAATACAATACAATGGGCAAGCAATCCACCCAGGATGAGTGTTTATCTTCCATGTACTTCTGGATTTTAATTTCAAAATATCATTTACCCCTTCATAACCGAGGATGGACCGCACTTCCTAAATCATGAAGGGGAATCACCGCCGGCTGCTGCAGTGAGACGGTGGCAATCCCTGCACATGACAGGATGATATCCACAAGAAACACATTCTTTCTTTAACTTCTGCTGAACATTGTTCTTCATTATTAATAAGGTTTTTTATATGTGATCCAGATGGATGTGCTATATTCCCCTTTCCTCTTGCTTATCACTGATCTGCACCAGCTGAATATAGCACCCTAAGTGTCCCTAGCTAACAATTTTATTTACTAGTCTTGGTGAGATACCTTTTTGTTTTTATCTCTCTACTGTACATTCTGTACTTCGCTGAGAATGACTGATCAAAAGGCTTTGAAACGATATGTCTTCTAAAAGCATTGACATCTGACTAAAGTTCTAGAGCTTTATGCTCTATTTGTGCCTCTTCCTGCTCCTTGCCCTCTTTCAACACTTCTCTTCCAGACTACAGTAGGAAAAGGATGATTTAATTAATAAAGAAAACTGGTGTCGCTGTATAGGTCAGCGAACAGTAATACAAATCATACCTATTTTGTAGTATTCTGATGTGCCATCACGAAGAAATCAAGCTTTAAAGTCTAATACAATTTGTCCTGGAAGTTTATTGGGGTCTCTTGATGCACAACATCATGCCCCAATAAAAAGTGCAGGTTATTTTTAAATAGATCCTTATTCACTTCTCAACTGGAATTTTCTACTACTCTTCTTTTGCAAACTGCTCCAGGTCTCTCATATTTGAAGGCGCCGTCTCCCAAAAGCAATTTTAAGATCTCTGCACAGGTGTTGAATAGAATTTAGATCTGGACTTTTTGCTGTCATTTCAGAAGTCGCCAGCACTTTGTTTCCATCTATTTCTGTGTGCTTCTTGAAGTATGTTTGGAGTCATTGCTCTGCTGGAAGCTTTCTGACATAGAGCACTACATTTTGACCCAAAATCTTTTGGTAATCTTCAGATTTCATGATGCCTTGCACCCAGTGTCATAGACAGCAAAACAAGCCATAAAACATCTTTGAATCTCCACTATATTTAATTGTAGGCACTGTGTTCTTTTCTTTGTAGGCCTCATTCCGTTTCCAGTAAACAGTAGAATGATGTGCTTTACTATAAAAACTCTATCTTGGATCTATTTGCAAGACTCTTTCCCAGAAAGATTTTGACCCCTTTACACACTGCGACATCGCTAGCGATATCGCTGTAACATCACCGGTTTTATGTCATAATAGCGACCTCCCCAGCGACATTGCAGTGTGTGTCACGCATCAGCGACCTGGCCCCCGCTGTGAGGTCGCTGATCACTACAAATCGTTCAGGAACATTTTTTGGTCCTTTGTTTCCCGCAGCGCAGCATGCATCGGTGTGTTTGAACGTTACAACTAGAGTTGAGCGCGGTTCGTGATTCTCCAGTTCGCGGTTCGAGTGATTTTGGGGAGTGTTCTAGATAGAACTAGAGGGATCACCAAAAATAACAATGCAATAGCGTTTTATTATATCAAAAGGACATACAAAAACACAGATGTACATTAAAAACAATTAAAAAAGCCGAAGCTTATACACATATATGGTGCCAATGGTATATGCCACCAAAATACACCCCAGCCTCTCAACAAGCCACAGAAACCCAAGATAATAAATCAGGGCAAATGTAATAGCCAAAACCTTGCTCAGTCTATTACAAGCAGTAAGTATAACATGGTGTAAGCAAAACCAGAAAGTAGTACTGCATACAATTACCTCAAAGCCACACAATAATGACCTGCCTTGGAAACATATGTCTAGAACAAGTATAAAGCCCAGTACATACCCAGAAAAATTTGCAAAGGGTAAATGGCAAGAGAGTGCGTGAGAAGGGTGGGGGTAAAGACCCCACGCGTATCGCTACAAAAAGTTGTAGCTTCCTCAGGGGAAAGTGAGGCAAACTGTGGTGAATATGTCCTAAATAACCATTTTAATCAAAGAAAATTGCTTACCAGCATGAGCACGGAGGGAGGAGAGAAGTCGCCATGCGACCAAAGGACGCCGGTGGGCGCCGCCATTGTATGCCACGTGACCTGATCATGTGATCCTATGACGTGAGAACATCCCAACCAAAGCGCATGCGCCAAAACACCGGCGCTGCGTAAGCATAGGATGATACCTATAAGGTATAGAGTAGATGTGCGAGCATATACTAGCCCATTGATATATATCATAGCAATCACAAGCCCATACTATGTGCGCACAAAGCGAGTAGTATGCATACGCTAGAAAGATGGATTATGTGAATTGTTTATTTAGAAAAAGACCACATGTACATGCGCATGCGCAATGTCCGTGAGGTGTCCCTAAAAGGACATTCCCACTTCGAAGATGGAGCCTACAAGGAAATAGTGTGCACAACATATGAGCAGATCACGGGGCACCTTTGAACAAACATCAGATGCAAAACAGTCGCCAAGGCAGCTGTCCTGTATTCCTGCAATACTGGTATATCAAGGATACCAACTGCGACCTATACCGCGCGACCTGATCACATGATCCAGTGACATAAAAAGTCATTCCCAAAGCGCATGCACCAGGATGCCGGCGCTACCCATGTATAAAGTGATCCCATACAAGATGGAATAATTGTGAGGCACGTACCAGCCTATTAAGGCCAATATAGCTTGGCAACACACATACACACATTCACAATCTGTGCGCACAGAGCAAACAACACCCATGCACAAAGGGAATAACAATGTAAACAGTGCAGATCATTTTTTTTTTTTTTTTTTTTACTCCAATCAATTTTTATTGTAGGAAGTTACATTACAAAAAAAAGGAGAAATTCAGGTATCATTGGCAATAATACACAAAGAAAACCACGCTGTAACATGTGGTAGTAACACCTTTGATTATGATTCACATTTCCTGTCACACCACCACCAATCATGTCTGATGCAAGTTGCAACTTTTTTAGGTTAATCAATACCCAATACGTATAGAGTCAACCTACCAATTTACTCTTTAATCCTCAAAATGAGGGATCCAAACAACCAGAACCAGAGAGTAAGAAAGGAAGATAAGAAAAGGGAGGGGAGAGAGAGCTGGGGAAGAGGGGGAGAACCATGGATGGTTGCAAGGAAGCAACCAGGGAGGGGGAGGGGGGGGGGAGGGTATTGGATGGCGTTTCGGGGTAGCCCGAGCAGTAACAACAACAGAGATTTAAACACCTTGAATATTGACATGTGGTATGGGTGAACTCCCTGCGTAACACTCTCTTTGACCCTATTTGACCCATTTTTAATTATCAACAGTTTGCCCTGGAAACAGATGCCTGACAGGGGATGCATATACAGAGTTTAGCCACGTGTCCCAAATGTGAAGTATTTTGTTTTTGGCGCGGATGGAGTGATCCAGACAGAACTTGTATTGGCATTGGAGATTAATTCGGTTATATAGTTCAACTAATGTAGGTGTCTTTGGGGATTTCCAGTGCAAACTTATGCAATATCTGGCAGCTACTAGAATGTGAACTAATAAACCCCTGGATTCCCAGGAGAACTCCTCTATACCCACGTTTAGCACTGCCAGAGCCGGATTCGGATTAATAGGATTTCCTGTCAGCTCACCCATCAGGCCAAACACCTCCAACCAGAACGAGAAAACCTTGGGACAAGCCCACCAGCAGTGACCAAGAGTACCTCTTTGGAGGCAGCCCTTCCAACAATGTGGCGAATAATTTGGGAGGAACTGTGCTAAGTTGGCTGGGGACTGATACCATCGCAGGTGTACTTTTTTCAGTTGCTCCAGATGATTTATACACTTGGAATATTTTTGGATATTTGCTGATGCCGAGTGCCAGTGTGAAGGAGAGGTAGAGACACTCAACTCCACGTCCCATTTATTCATATAAGGAGATTTTTGCTCTTCGGGGGGGTTATTGAGCCATTTGTATGTCGAGGAGATACCTTTGGATTTAATTATCTTTTTAAATACCAAAGCTTTTGTTGTAGGTAACAGAGGCTTTGACTTTGGAGGACATTTAGAGGCCAGAAAATGACTAATTTGGATGTGTTGATAGAAACAGCCCTTTAAAGAGGGGTGTTCCCGTACTATTTCATTAAAGGGGTTAACACCCAAATCAGAGTATAGATCCGCCAGCACTGTAATGCCCGATCCCTCCCACCTGGCCAGATTCAAAAAGGGGATTTGAGATTCCAACGACTTGAGGGAAATCTCTGAAAGAGGAATCTGAATCTTATGAATCAAGTCATTTCGCCAGACCTCCAGGGAGGCTGACATGGTGGGAACACACGGGGAGAACCGTGAACGGCTCAAATATTCTGCTTCCATCATTCTTCTGACCGAGCCCTGGCGGGACAGGAAATTTTCAATCTGAGCCCATCTATGTGAATTACCTGGACGCCACCATTCCTTTAGTGATTCAATTAGTAAGGCTTTATAATATGCCGTTATGTTTGGGGTGCCCAATCCCCCTAAGTCATATGGGGGGTATAACACTTTACCTGCGACCCTAGCCCTTTAATTACCCCAGACAAATTTGTTAGTCAACGATTGAAGTTTCATCAGGGTTTTGTGAGAAATTTTGATGGGAAGGCATCTGAGCACATACAATATTTTGGGTAAGAAAACCATTTTAAAGGACTGTATCCTGGCCATCCAGGACAATGATATTTTTTCATACCTTCCCAATTCCTTTTCTAAATTTTGGATCAGAGGTTCCAAATTTTCTTTAATTAACATCTGCGATGGTGTCAGCTTAATACCCAAATAAGGTATCCCCCTGTCGCACCATTTGAATTGAAAGGCCCCCTCCAGCGCACTCCTGGCCTCCGCCGGTACATTAAACGGCAGTATCAAAGACTTTGCCGCATTAAGCTTATAATACGACACTTTAGAAAAGTTTGATAATGTGTTCACCACTGCTGGAATCGACACTGCAAGGTTAGAACAGGAAATTATCACATCGTCTGCGTATAAACCAAGTTTATGTTCAAATTCCCCAACTCTTATACCAGAAATGGCTATGTTTTTTCGTATAGCTTCCGCCAGAGGTTCTACCACTAAAGCAAAAATAGCGGGAGACAATGGACACCCCTGGTGGGTGCCATTACTTATTTGAAATTTAGATGACAGAAACCCCGATGCCAACACTGACGCATTTGGGTAAGAGTAGAGGGCTAGAATGGATGACTTGATTTTCCCCAAGAACCCGAATTTTGTTAGAACTCTCTCCAGGTATCCCCAGTGCACCCTGTCAAAGGCTTTTTCAGCATCAAGAGACAGGAATGCACTGGGTTCACCCGATATCTCCACCAGTCCAATCAAGTCAAGCATCCGTCTGGTGCCATCCTTAGATTGCCTGCCTGTCACAAACCCAACTTGGTCTGGAGCCACTAAGGTCGGGATCACTTTATGAAGTCAAGTCTATCTGCCACTAGTTTGGCATAAATTTTAACATCACAATTTAGGAGTGAAATGGGCCTAAAATTACCCGGGGTGTCTGCAGGTTTCCCTGGCTTTGGTAGCGTGATAATTATCGCTTCTAAGTTGTCTGGGGAAATTGACCCTTTATTTTGCCAAAAATTGAAGGTTTTTGACATAAAGGGGGACAGAGTGGAGGTAAATTGTTTGTAATATTCGTATGGCAGCCCATCGGGGCCCGGGGCAGAGTTAGACTTAGTCATTTTGATGGCACCTAGGATTTCATGTGTAGTAAAGGGAAGATTAAGTTCCTCTAATTGCTCATCTGAGACCCGGGGAAGATCCAGGGTGTCTAGGAAACCCTGTATATCCACTTGAGTCGGCTGTGACGTATTGGAATCATATTTTAGATTATACAGGGCCTCATAGTATTTCGCAAATGCTTCTGTTATTTCAATGGGATGTCTAGTGATTGTTCCGTTTGGGTCCCTGAGGAATTCTATTTTAGATTGGATCTCACGTTTTTTTCGTCCTTCTTGCCAATAAGGACCCCGCTCTATCCCCCATAGCATAAAATGTCGATCTATTTTTTTTAAGATTATGTTCGTATTTTTGCAGGAGTAGGGATCTTAGTTGGAATCTATGGGTTACAATTTCTTTAGTCAAGTTAGGGGATGCTTTGGCTTTATTCAGGGATTCAAGGTGATGAATACGGGTTAATATATATTTAATATCTGCGTCTTTTTGCCGTTTTTGGATGGAGGCTATTTTTATGAGCTGCCCTCTGACTACGGCTTTATGCGCAGCCCACAGGGTCTCGTCAGATATTTCCCCATTGTTATTAAGTTTAAAATATTCTGTTAACACTGACTCTACTTCATCATGTACCTTCTGCCTACCAAGCAAGCTGGTATTCAGTCTCAACCTAGGGGAATTTTGAACATTAAAGCTACCCTGAACAGACAAAGAGATCGGCGCATGAGCTGACCAAGTAATTAAACCAATATCAGCTGCCACACAATTACTTATAGATTTGCTGTCGACCAAAAAAAAATCAATTCTACTGTATGAGCGATGCCTGGAAGAGAAGAATGTATAGTCTCTTTCTGATGCGTGCAAATATCTCCAGATGTCATGAAAATGGAATTCATTGATGAGATGCTTAAGTTCCTTAGCATGTGGGATGCTGGTGTTGGAGCAATCCATGGAGCGTATTACAGGTATATTAAAGTCTCCACAGATGATTTCCGCGCCTGTGGCAGTATCTTTGAATGCTTGGAAAAATTTCCTAGCAAAGGTCAATTGTGATGAATTTGGGGAGTAGACCGTTGCCAAGGTATAAGGGACGCTGTTGATATAACAAGACAAAATAATATATCTTCCATCCGCTCCATAACTGACATTTATCAATTTAAAGGCCACTGAGTTCTTTATTAAAATGGCCACTCCTCCTCTTTTTTTTGAGTCATTAGCAAAAAAGGTGTGTTGGAAGCTTGGATGAAGTAGCCGTTTATTATCTGTGGAAAGAAGGTGGGTCTCCTGAATGCACGCTATATCACAGTTAGATGCCTTCACCTCTCTCCACATCATTGACCTTTTTGCTGGGGAGTTGAGTCCGTTCACATTAATAGACAATATCTTAATTCTCATATTGGAGCCGGAGGGGGGTTTGAATTCCTAGAAACGCCATCAGGGATGAGAGGGGCTAGACCAGCAAGGAATTGAGAGAAATTTCCAGAAAAAATTAAGGAACATTTGTGAGAAGAGGAACAAAAACAAAAAAATTCCAACAACACCGGTTTGCCCCGAGTAGGGTGCCCGGTGTATAACCGCTCACCATAGGCGAGAACATCAGGGGGGCTACGTGACATCCCGTGTCACAGGAGCAGGGACAGCAGGTGCCATAAGCAGGAAGGAGTCCCAGCTAAGCTACTGACCATTCAGGGTTAATCCTGTCTGGAGGGCCTCTATGATTCTCCTGCCCACCAGGGTTTGGTGGGTGGGCTATTCCCCAGTCATCCAGCATTTTGCCCAGCTGAGAAGGAGTATGACATATGTGAGTGCCTCCATCTTTGAAAATTATCATCTTCACCGGAAAACCCCACTTGTACTTGATGTCTTGATCTCTAAGGAGTTTAGAAAGGTGGGCAAATTCTCTTCTTTTATTAAGAGTTGCAGCAGAAAGATCTGGGAAGATTTTTAGTCCCATGAAAGTGTCTCGCAGGGCTGGATTTCTCCTCAGTGTGTGCAGCACAGCTTCTTTTGTTTTATAGAAATGAAGTCTAGCCAGGACATCTTTAGGCAGAGCTGGATCTATGCCTTTGGCTTTAGGGACTCTATGAATCCTGTCCACTATCAGGTCTCTGGTGTCCCATCCAGGGAGTATAAGCTGCAGAAACTTGTGGAAGTATTCCTGGAGGTCTTTATCTGCTACTGATGAGGGAATCCCTCTGATTTTTAGGTTATTTCTTCGGGATCTGTCCTCTATATCACTGATTTTAAGTTTTAGTGCCTCCACCTCCTTTTCCAAAGCTGTGTTAGCATCTATCAGATTGTTATGTGATATTGCAAATTCAGCCATTTTAGTTTCTACATGCTCTGTGCGAACCCCTAGAGACCTGATCTCTTCCTTCAGCTCTCTTACTATTTCTCTGAGATCAGCCTGCAAGGAAGCCCTCAGCGTTTTCAGCAGAGCTTGCATTGTTTCCTCTGTCAGAGGAATGGCTGTGCAGCCTTTCAAGCAGCCTGTTTCTCCCTGTGAGGAGTGGGAAGAAGCTGAGTGGGAAGCCATCTTGCTTGGTGAGGAGAGATCCCTATCCAGGGGGAAGAAGTCTGTCAGTTTGGCTGGAGTGCCAGTTTTTTTAGGTCTCCCCTTAGGCATAGCTGGGGGCTGGGGTTACTCACACCTCCTGTAGCTGGTAATCCTGTTATCTGTGAGCTGATAAGAGCCTGTTTATCCTGCTGTAAGCACAGAGCTCTCCTTCAAGCAGCCGTCGCCATCAGCGTGCAGGCCACGCCCCCAACAGTGCAGATCATTGAGTACGTTAACCCCACATATATAGATGCGCATGCGCATCATCCACAAATAGTCACTGGAGGGCCATTTCCAACCAAAACGTAGCTCCTAAACAACCTTTATATATTACATGTGGGGGAACAAAACCTGAAAGCACGGTACATGAGCGGGCCACGAGGCATTACTGAAAGGACATGATAAGTTGTGATATAGTCCCATAGACAACTGTCATGCATTTACATAGTATTGGAATACCAAAAGACGCCAGCGAGATATAGTGTCCAAATTCAATGGAGAATGGAATCCTGTTAAGTTGAGTCTCTTCGAAGAAGTTTGGCAGCTTGAGTGTGTTTACCAAAAGAGGATAGGCATTCTCCACTTTAGGTCATAATTCAGATAATCCCATAGCTCCCGGGACCAAATGACACAGGTAAGCAGACTCCAATCAATGCGCCGAGATACAGGCATCCGGACAGGATCTTCACAAACCACATACATTATTCAGGGTAGAGAGAGCCAAGCCCCCATGATCCGAACCCTAAAATATTGGGAAAAATATACAAAATCAAACCCACACCAAGGAAACGGAGGGACAAAACTAATCAAGGACCTGGGTGAGTAATAAAGTGGCGGGGGGGGGGGAAAGGGGGGAGGGTGGGTCTGCTTACCTGTGTCATTTGGTCCCAGGAGCTATGGGATTATCTGAATTATGACCTAAAGTGGAGAATGCCTATCCTCTTTTGGTGAACACACTCAAGCTGCCAAACTTCTTCGAAGAGACTCAACTTAACAGGATTCCATTCTCCATTGAATTTGGACACTATATCTCGCTGGCATCTTTTGGTATTCCAATACTATGTAAATGCACGACAGTTGTCTATGGGACTATATCACAACTTATCATGTCCTTTCAGTAATGCCTCGTGGCCTGCTCATGTACCGTGCTTTCAGGTTTTGTTCCCCCACATGTAATATATAAAGGTTGTTTGGGAGCTACGTTTTGGTTGGAAATGTCCTTCCAGTGACTATTTGTGGATGATGCGCATGCGCATCTATATATGTGGGGTTAACGTACTCAATGATCTGCACTGTTTACATTGTTATTCCCTTTGTGCATGGGTGTTGTTTGCTCTGTGCGCACAGATTGTGAATGTGTGTATGTGTGTTGCCAAGCTATATTGGCCTTAATAGGCTGGTACGTGCCTCACAATTATTCCATCTTGTATGGGATCACTTTATACATGGGTAGCGCCGGCATCCTGGCGCATGCGCTTTGGGAATGACTTTTTATGTCACTGGATCATGTGATCAGGTCGCGCGGTATAGGTCGCAGTTGGTATCCTTGATATACCAGTATTGCAGGAATACAGGACAGCTGCCTTGGCGACTGTTTTGCATCTGATGTTTGTTCAAAGGTGCCCCGTGATCTGCTCATATGTTGTGCACACTATTTCCTTGTAGGCTCCATCTTCGAAGTGGGAATGTCCTTTTAGGGACACCTCACGGACATTGAGCATGCGCATGTACATGTGGTCTTTTTCTGAATAAACAATTCACATAATCCATCTTTCTAGCGTATGCGTACTACTCGCTTTGTGCGCACATAGTATGGGCCTGTGATTGCTATGATATATATCAATGGGCTAGTATATGCTCGCACATTCTACTCTATACCTTATAGGTATCATCCTATGCTTACGCAGCGCCGGTGTTTTGGCGCATGCGCTTTGGTTGGGATGTTCTCACGTCATAGGATCACATGATCAGGTCACGTGGCATACAATGGCGGCGCCCACCGGCGTCCTTTGGTCGCATGGCGACTTCTCTCCTCCCTCCGTGCTCATGCTGGTAAGCAATTTTCTTTGATTAAAATGGTTATTTAGGACATATTCACCACAGTTTGCCTCACTTTCCCCTGAGGAAGCTACAACTTTTTTGTAGCCGATACGCGTGGGGTCTTTACCCCCACCCTTCTCACGCACTCTCTTGCCATTTACCCTTTGCGAATTTTTCTGGGTATGTAATGGGCTTTATACTTGTTCTAGACATATGTTTCCAAGGCAGGTCATTATTGTGTGGCTTTGAGGTAATTGTATGCAGTACTACTTTCTGGTTTTGCTTACACCATGTTATACTTACTGCTTGTAATAGACTGAGCAAGGTTTTGGCTATTACATTTGCCCTGATTTATTATCTTGGGTTTCTGTGGCTTGTTGAGAGGGTGGGGTGTATTTTGGTGGCATATACCATTGGCACCATATATGTGTATAAGCTTCGGTTTTTTTAATTGTTTTTAATGTACATCTGTGTTTTTGTATGTCCTTTTGATATAATAAAACGCTATTGCATTGTTATTTTTGGTGATCCCACTTGTTTTGCACATTTTCTTTCTCTTTGTTTATTCATTTATTCGCTTAAAATGTTGCTAGTGGTTTTTTGATCCCTTTTATATGCTTTTTTACCTTTGGTGCCTTCCCGCATCTTTTGTTTAGCTAGATAGAACTAGAACTCGAGCTTTGTGCTAAAAGTTCGACAGCTCATTTACGTTCGAGAACGGTTCTATCAGCAAAAAGCCTAGCTAATTACTAGCTGGGTTTTCACTGTAATAATGTGAGTCACTCTGTGATTCACACGATTATCAAATTTCAGCGTATAGTGTGCGGGGGCTGCGCGTTTAGATCAGTGCTGCTGGGATAATGGCGATTGCCATTTTTTTTTTCTTCTAAGCGCGCGTGTAGTGGGGCGAGCCAGCATGTCAGCCAATCCCAGACACACACTCGGCTAAGTGGACTTTTTGCCAGACAAGCAAGGGCATGTGTCATAGGCTGTCCATGTCACATGTCCTTGCATTATAAATACGGAACATTTTCCCTCAGCTCACCATTATCTGCCTTCTGCGTCTGGGTGTCAGTCACCACTCACGCAACTCCTGTCGCCGGTCCTGCTGTGTACGCTATACACACAGTGCTCTACTGATGAGGGACAGAAGTTTATTTCAGCCCTTTTCAGGGCTAATTACATCTGGCTCAGAGCCATAAGTGACAGTCAGGTCCGTGGAAACGCTGTATACAGCTTCAGATAACAGCATCTGTGTACCTAAGCTCAGGGAATTCCTTGCTGCATTTCACCATTAGGAGGGATAGAAAGTGAGGCTTCCTTTCCTCTACACTGACCCACAACCTGGCCACTGTACCCTCCTGCACATTTTTGCAAAGCCATTTGAATTGAAAAGAGTGCTACCAGTTAGTGCCATCCAAAAAGTGGCTGTTGTACTATATTATTGTGCCACTTGTGCCAAGCAAGTCCCACCACCTCTGTATTCTCCCCTCCTGCACATTTTTGCAAAGCCATTTTAATTTAAAAGAGTGCTGCCAGTTAGTGGCATCCAAAAAGTGGCTGTTGTACTACATTATTGTGCCACTTGTGCCAAGCAATTTCTAGCACCTCTGCATTACACCCTCCTGCTCATTTTTACTATGCTATTATAATAGCAAACACTGAGGAAACTTAGTGGCATCCAAAAAATGGCTGTTGGACTCCATTAGTGTCCTACTGGTGCCAAGCAATTTCCAGCACCTCTGCATTACACCCTCCTGCTCATTTTTACTAAGCTATTATAATAGAAAACACTGAACAAACTTAGTGGCATTCAAAAAGTGGCTGTTGGACGCCATTAGTGTCCTACTGGTGCCAAGCGATTTCTAGCACCTCTGCATTCCACCCTCCTGCTCATTTTTACTAAGCTATTGTGAAGCCCCACAGGTGTTGTGTCGGTGCATTACCTTCAGGGACTCCACTCGGCTGGATCCTGTCACAGGTAGGAAATCTTCTATTTGTCGTGACGCCACTCTCAGAATTGCGGTCAGTGGGGACCGCCACTGCAGATTAAGGGATGCCTGGGGCTGATGGTGGGTGCAGTAGGGTGTAGTAGCCTCCTGAGAGTGAGGCAAGCCCCAGGGCCCTGTGTAGGTGTGTAGAACCACAAGGCGCAGAATAACTCCACACAAGCAGGATGTCTTTCAGGGGTTTTACTCACAGTTGATGGCAGGGTGAGTAACCCGGGCGTAGCTGGGATGAACCAGGCTGGAACCAGGTATCCTTCAGGCTGACTTATGATGGTGACTACCGACTCGCCTTCCTTAGCCCTTAGTGGTTTGGGGTAACCCCGACTTTTAGTCCCTATGGGGGTCACCCAGGGAAGTTGCTGAAGCCTCTCTCCCCTTCGTTTGCCGTTTGCTTGTCGCCTGGACCAGATCACTCCAGCTGCTTGCCTCCTGTGAACTATGGGCCCTAACTGTGGCTACGTGGCTGCGGCTTTTGTGGTGTTGTGGTGTGGGCTTTGAGGGCCCCACACCGGCAGGTTTAGCAAGGAAAGGTGGATCTATCCCCGCTCCGGGATCTGCCGCCCGTTTGGGCCTGGTACTCCCTAGCAGTCTCCTTACTTCCCACGCCGTGCTCTCTCTTTAGCTGGAGATGGGTTTCGGGTAGCACTCCTAGGTGACCGTTCTCCCCCGTCGGTAGCCACTGCGCGGACGCTGTCAGACTGCAACAGCCCCAGGGGTAGGGGTCTGCTCCTCTCGGAGCTCCCTGGACTCTGCACTGAACCGGCTCACTGCTCCTCCTCTCCTGTTCTTGCCTACGCCACCTAGCAACCAGGCTCTCTTACCACACCCCTTGAGAGGAGATGGAGGCTTTTGGCCCCCTCCACTATTCCAGTGGAGGTGAAGGCTTTTCCCCCTCCTGGGATCCCCAGGGGTCCTCCCAAAGATACATGTGTGAGACCTGATCACTCTGCGCCTGTGTAGTCACACCTCGGTCAGCCTTCTGGATTACCTGTATTGTACTGTCCCCAGCATGGGTGCAGTACTCAGTGGTGCCTGACCAGGTCAGGGGCGCCACACTATTATAATTGCAAACACTGAGGAAACTTAGTGGCATCCAAAAAGTGGCTGTTGGACTCCATTAGTGTCCCACTGGTGCCAAGCGATTTCCAGCACCTCTGCATTACTCCTGCTCATTTTTACTAAGCTATTATAAGCTGTCAGCTGTCAATAAAGCTAGACCACCTCTGCAATCTACACCACCTCTCAATTTTTACTACGACATTTTAAGTGGCCAATCTTGTCGCTATCAAAATGAGTGGCAAAATGACAGATGCTGGTGGAAAAGGGAACAGGCGTGTTAGAAAAGGAAAAAAAGTTTTTGTCCATGGGGAAGGTGGCAAAGCTACATTAACATCTGCTGAAGATAGGCCATCTTCCAGCAAAAGTAAGATGTCTACTACTTTCCGTGGACAATCCGATGTGGTCCCTTTTTTATGGACCCGAAAAACTGTAAGGCTATGTGCGCACTTTGCTTTTTACCTGCTTTTTACCTGCTTTTTTGCTGCATTTTAAACTGCAGCGTTTAATGCCAAAATGGTTCTGTTCTGCTTTTCTAGCAAAGTCTATGGGAATTTGGTTTTCTTGTCCGCACTTTGCAGTTCAAACTGCAGCCTTTTTGTTACAGAATTTTGGTCAAAAACTCAGCTTTGCAGGGCAAAACCCAAATGGCAAAAACAAAAACATGACAATTGTTTTTGCCATTTGGGTTTTGCCCTGCAAAGCTGAGTTTTTGACCAAAGTTCTGCAACAAAAAGGCTGCAGTTTGAACTGCAAAGTGCGGACAAGAAAACCAAATTCCCATAGACTTTGCTAGAAAAGCAGAACACAACCATTTTGGCATTAAACGCTGCAGTTGAAAAAGCAGGTAAAAAGCAGGTAAAAAGCAAAGTGCGCACATAGCCTAAGAAAGGTAGATGATGCACAAAAAAAGCACAATGCTTGAATGGATCTCAAGTGCTCCAACAAGTGCCCTCTCCTTCACCTCAACTACCACTGTCAAGGGAGGAATTTGCGTTGAAGACTGCTAATGGAGCCTTCGTTTGGGATATCCAGAGACGGTGCCATATTAGCTGTATATCAGTGCCTATATATCAATGTATATAAGACAAAGAACACAGACATCCTCTCTTTTCAGCCAGCGTCATCAATTGAACTAGTTTAATTCAATAGATCCAATTATACAGTAAGTAAGCATGAATAACCTTGAAGCTAACCGAGTGCTTTCACTCCCCTATTTTTCACATCACATTGCCTGCCCTCCCGTACATTCCTTTTGTGTGAACATTACTGATAACACTTTTACAGCTTCACATTTTGGCTTCATCATCTTTGGTTAAGTCTTTCATGATTATACAATTTTGAATTATATTATAGGTCTGTGCAATTGCTACATAGACAGACAGATAATTATGCATCTACATCTACATTTTGATTATTTATATACACAGATATTCTTAATACGTTTAAACGAACAAGCTATTGCTCAGTGCCACCTCCACACCGCATCCAAAAAAACCCAGTCCTCAGAGTTGTCCTACCAATCACACTTGCTTTCTCCCAGCTCTCAAGTCTCCATCTGCCCTGCACAGTATGGTGGAACAGAGATGGCTGAGTCTGCCGAGCTGTTCAGTCACACTATAGACTTGGAATCAAAGGTATTCTCCCAAGCTACAGTGAGTACAGACCAGGAAATGGTCTGCAGTGATGCCCAGAACCTTTGTGACTCAGATTCATGCCGTGATGACCAAGTTTCTGAGCATAATGTTGACCCTTATTCACAAACTGTAACACCTGTTGTTAGAGACAATGAGGAACATGCTGATGACGATGAGACGCAGATGCCAGATTGGGATGCCAACTTAAATATTCGGTCAGGGCAGGAAGAGGCTAGGTCTGAGGGTGAGGGGAGTGCAAACACAACGCTTGATGAGGAAGTTCTAGATCCCACCTACTGTCAACCCACAGTCAGGCACTCGAGGAGGTCAACAGAGGCGGTGGAGGAGGATGCAACTGACGACAAAGTTACCTTGCGCCTTCCTGGATAGAGGAGGAGTACTGGTAGCACGTCTACAACTGCATCGTCAGCCACCACTCTGCCTCTGAGCACTAGTCGGGGTGGCTGAGCAGATCGCATGTCCTCTAAGCCTTGCCAGCCTGGTCCATTTTTGACCTTGCAAAGGATCGCCCAAATCATGTGATCTGTAAAATTTGTCGGGAATCTGTTAGTAGAGGCAAAAACCTTAGCAGTTTGACAACTTCTTCCATGAATAGTCACATGAATAAATATCATATGTCCCAGTGGGAAGCTCACCGTGCTGCAATGCGGCCTAGCGGAGCGAGCCATCCACCGCCTTCCCCTTCCAGTGCATCCGCGCGCTCTTCATCTTCTAGGACTGTGGGGACAGCTGTCACATCTGGTTTTCCACGCACACCTTCTACCACTGTAGCCGCAACAGGCAGTTTACTTGGTAGGTCGTGGAAGGGGAAACAAGTGCGTGTGTACAGCTCTCTCATACATCGATAGCACCAACGTTGGATGAAGGCAACTTCATGTCTACGCCTGCACTTTCCTCACAAACCTGCATTTTTCCAGGGACACCCTACTCACCACCGTCTCCACACAGCAGCCAGATCTCTGTCCCTCAGATGTGGACAAATAAAAGGCCATTTCCTGCGACCCATGGTGCGGCCCTTCGCCTGGGCAAGGTGACACATGTGCATTGTATGGCTCACATGTTGTGCAAGGTTGTTGTTGTGCAAGGTGACACATGGCTCACATGTTGAACCTTGTTGTCCAGCAATTTTTAACACACTATCCCGGCCTAGATTGCCTTCTGAACAGGGCACGAAAACTGTCTGCTCACTTCCGCCGTTCAACCGCCACAGCTGAGAGACTTAAATTGCTCCAGAAGTCTTTCGGCCTGCCGGTTCATCGCCTGAAATGCGATGTGCCGACACGCTGGAATTCGACTTTCCACATGTTACAGCAACTGTGGCAGCACCGCCGGGCACTGGTGAAATACGTCATGACGTATAGCCTGGGCCAATGAGATGCAGAGGTGGGGCAGATCACCCTGATGGAGTGGTCTCAGATCAAGGACCTATGCACCCTTCTGCACAGTTTCGACATGGTGACGAATATGTTTAGCGCTGACAATGCCATTATCAGCATGACAATTCCAGTCATTTCCATGCTGGAGCACACGCTAAACACTATTCGGAGTCAGGGGGTGGGACAACAGGAAGGGGAGGAACTACAGGAGGATTCATATGAGCAAGGGACAACAACATCACCAAGGTCCAAACGTTCATCATCACCAAGGCGGCAGGCATAGGACCATGGGGGACAGGGATCAACTAGGGCGCATGGTAGCAGGCAAAATGTTGAGGAAGGTGCAGGAGAACATGAAGAAATGGAGGACGAACTGTCCATGGACATGGAAGACTCAGCAGATGAGGGAGACCTTGGTCAAATTTCAGTTGAAAGGGGTTGGGGTGAGATGTCAGAGGAAAAAAGAACGGTTAGCACCTCTACGCCACAAACACAGCGTGGACTTGGTCCGCATGGCTGAGCAAGACACATGAGCGCCTTCTTGCTGCACTACCTCCAACATGACCCTCGTATTGTCAAAATTAGAAGTGATGATGACTACTGGCTTGCGACACTATTAGATGCCCGGTACAAGTCCAACTTTTGTGACATAATTCCAGCCGTAGAAATGGATGCACGTATGCAGGAGTATCAGCAGAAGCTGTTACTCGATCTTAGCTCGGCTTTTCCACCAAACAACCGTGGTGCACGGAGTGAATCTCCCAGTTGTAACTTGACAAACATGGGACGGTCTCATCATCAACAGTCTAACCGTACCAACAGCACCGTATCTGGTGCTGGTAACAGCAATTTTATTGTATCGTTTCATAATTTTTTTAGACCATCCTTTACAAGGCCACCAGAGACAAGAAGTCTGACACATAGTCAACGGCTGGAGAGGATGATACAGGAGTATCTCCAAATGAACATCGATGCCATGACTTTGCAAATGGAGCCTTGCTCATTTTGGGCTTCAAATCTTGAAAAATGGCCAGAGCTCTCCAATTACGCCTTGGAGATCTTGTTGTGTCCAGCTGCCAGCGTTGTCTCAGAACGTGTCTTCAGTGCTGCTGGGTGTGTGCTGAGAGATAAGTGCACGCGTCTGTCCAGTGACAATGTGGACAGACTAACGTTCATCAAAATGAACAAGTCATGGATCCACAAGGAATTTACTACCCCTGTGTCATCCTGGGGAGAGATAATGCTTGTGTATTTTAAATGTGCTTGATGCAAATCTACCTGTGAAGTGTACAACTGGGGCACAAGTGCTGCCACTGAAGGGATGTCAGTGTGGCCCAATTTTTGGAAAAAAAGGGAGACTCCGCTTGGAGTAACCCTTGCTGTGTTTTTAAAAAGGAGCCAAGATGAACAAGTCATGGTTCAGCAAAGACTTTGCTACCTACCCCGGTGTCATCCTGGGGACGGTTAAGGATGGCGTATTTTTGAATGTGCTTGATGCAAATCTACCTATGAAATGTACAACTGGGGTACAAGTGCTGCCACTGAAGGGGTGTCTGTGTGGCCCAATTTTTGGAAAAAAGGGAGACTCCGCTTGGACTAACCCTTGCTGTGTTTTTAAAAAGGAGCCATTTAAAAAGGAGCCAAGATGAACAAGTCATGGTTCAGCAAAGACTTTGCTATTGTACCGCCCTGAGAGGGGCCCGGCCGCTTCTCCGCTGCTCGGGCCGAGCCGCTCGAGGTCCGGGCTCCAGTTGTCGGTGGCACGAGCGCCTCCGGACTGGGGGCCACGTCGTTCTGTTAAAGGGGAGGCAGTGGGGTGGTGGTGGTGTGGGACGAGGCGCGCAGCCGGGCGGGCCGCGCTGTCGTCCTACGGGTCGTGACGCCACCCACGGGTCGTGGTGACGGGATGCACCACCGCTGCGGCTGGAGTGAAGGCGGGCTCGTCCGGGATCGGTGTTGTGGCCGCAGCCTAGATGTTAGCCCCTCCGTGGGTAGGGGCGGTATGTCCCGGGGCCCGGTGGGGGAGACTGCTGGCGACGGTGTTGTTGTCGGGGTGCAGGGTGCCGTGCTGCGGTGCGGTGTCGTGCCTGGATGGCACTGGTGTACTCACGATTAATTCACACTCAGAGTCACTGGTAAACCAAAGTTCGGGTATGGTCGGGTCCCGCAGCCGGCTGCTAGTGTCCCCCGTGAGGTTGATGGTGGCCCCTTTCCCTTGCACCTCTTGTGTGGTTTTTCGGCTCCTCTGCCTGGACAGTGGTAGCCCGCTCTCCGGCGTTGAGCTGCCAGAGGAGCCCTCCGTTTCCCGCAGGCGCTGGCCCGTCAGGTGTTTGGCCCTTGGCGGTGGCACTCACCCGGAATCGGTGGGCTTTTGCCTTCTTTCGGGACTTTGGGTGTGGATGAACCCGTGAGGTCCAGCCAGCAATCAGTCAATTTGCCTAAACTCAGTGGCTTCTAAGCTAGGACGGGGTCTGAGTACCCAGTTTCTGGTGCTCCGGTACACGGTTGACTCCCCGGTTCAGGGCCGGCGGGCTCCAACCTGGCCCGGTCCCTACGGTTCCGCCGGTTGCTGTACCGGTACTCATGCAGATGGACACCATCGTCTGCCTGCCTGACGGTTCAAGGGTCCCAGGCTCCTACCCGGGTCCCTGACAGCTTTGCAACTTCACTCCTCTCACTGTGACTCTCTAAACGTAAAACTGTTTGTATTTCCTGCCTCAGGACAGTAGTCTCTTCGGTGGGTGTGCCTTCCCGCCTGACTCCGCCCATCTGGTGTGCCCTACTGGCCCTGAGGGAGGCATCAGGTCTCCCTTTCGGGTGATGGGTGTGTCCTCACAGGGGGTGGGTGTGTGTGTGTGTAATGTGGTAGGTGTTATTACCTGTGATTACCTGTGACCCCTGGGGTCCAGGGCGTCACATACCCCCTTGGTTTAATGCAGACCGTCCGCGGGCTGCCCGACCAACTCCGGTTTATTTTTATTTTTCTTTGAACTGTAAAATGGGAAACATTTACAATTATAATAACATTTGTACAAACTATGGTTACTGAAGGTCTTCCCATGACGGGAGGCATTTTGCTTTAACGTTTCAAAACTTTATTAACCGGAACGGGTCCATGTCCTTCCGCCTTTCCCACCCAAACAACCTAGCCTTGATGCTGCCCCTAAGAAATGGGCAGCACCCCTTTTCCCCAGTCCGGAAATAGGAACATGGCCAGATCACCCAGGCGGGAACGGGTACTGCATGGCACACCCGGCAGTTGTCAAGGGCTCCCCGGAGGATGGTCACTGGTCCCGGTGGTGAACGGACCCCAGCCTGCTCTGCTGCGGGTCCTACCTCCAATCTGCCTCTCCGGAGGCTAACGGAACAGGAAGGCATGTTAAGGGGGCAGATAGGGCAATATTTACAAGCCCAAAAGTTTTTGGGTGGCCGGCAAGTCCACGGCCTTGTCCATGAGCAGTCACTCACGCAACAGGGTCAAACGGGGTTTTCAACACACAACTCCCAACGGGGACTGTCTTTCGTGACAACGGGGGGTCCACTGTCTACTCTTCATCATGGGTCGGCGCACGAATCTCACTGCAAACGGGCCCAGCATCCTGCCGGGCCGGCGGGTTTGGGGAGGCTGGATCTTGCAGGGGCGCGTTCACCGAGGCGGGCCTCTCGTTCGCCCGCACCACGGTCGCCATCTTCCATATCTCTTGCTTCCAACTCAGCCTGCCACATTGATTCGACGCGTACCTGGATACAGAACTGCGCCAACTTTCTTTCCAGCCACGCCGCCGTCCCTGGCGGCCACTGGCCCTGGGCCGCCTCAGCTTCCGCGTCTTGGGCGGGCGCTATTCCTGAGGCCCATGCGGGAACTGTAGCTTCTCCTTGTCCTCTGGCGGTCCTCTCCGCGGGTGGATCTCCTTGAGCCGGGACTGCAGCCTCCGTTGTCAGTGGAGGCACCAGCGGGCCGGGCGGAGGGAGGCCGGCAGCCGACGCGAGCAGCAGGGGAGACTGGATAGGGGCCGGGGGCAGACCGGGTCCCTCAGCCACAGCGGCCGGTCCCTCAGGGACATAGGGGCGTGGGTCACCTACTCGCTCCTCAAGAAAAATCTCCACCTCATACAACCGCGCAGCTGTAACCAGCTCCTCTACCTCGGCCGTCCACCGGGCCATCAGGCGGCGTAACTCCACCTGGCTGCGCGGACGGGGCAGGCATGCTGCTTCTACACCGATGGGGTCCAGGAACGGAACGGATGCAGGGTCCTGGACTCCCTGCCTTTTTATCTTCTCGGTTACATAAGGCAGCCTTCTCGCCCACCTCACCCTTGGTTTTCTCTTAGCACTCCTCCTTTGGGGGCGGGGCTTCACCTTCGTGCCTTTACTGCTCGGGGAAGATGACTCGATTGGGGAAACTTTCGCGCCAAGATGGCGGACATTCAACTTTTTCGGCAGGACGCCGCTGATGGATACTTCTAAGGTGCACTTCCACAGGTAAGTGGACTGTCCGAATCCTGTTCGTGACGCCAGAAGAGTCGATGTGTACCGCCCTGAGAGGGGCCTGGCTGCTTCTCCGCTGCTCGGGCCGAGCCGCTCGAGGTCTGCTCGGGTTGTCGGTGGCACGAGCGCCTCTGGACCAGGGGCCACGTCACTCTGTTAAAGGGGAGGCAGTGGGGTGGTGGTGGTGTGGGACGAGGTGCGCAGCCGGGCGGGCCACGCTGTCGTCATACGGGTTGTGACGCCACCCACGGTTCGTGGTGACGGGATGCACCACTGCTGCGGCTGGAGTGAAGGCGGGCTCGTACGGGATCGGTGTTGCGGCCGCAGCCTAGATGTTAGCCCCTCAGTGGGAAGGGGCGGTATGTCCCGGGGCCCGGTGGGGAAGACTCCTGGCGACGGTGTTGTTGTCGGGGTGCAGGGTGCCGTGCTGTGGTGCGGTGTCGTGCCCGGATGGCACTGGTGTACTCACGATTAATTCACACTCAGAGTCACTGGTAAACCAAAGTTCGGGTATGGTCGGGTCCCGCAGCCGGCTGCTAGTGTCCCCCATGAGGTTGATGGTGGCCCCTTTCCCTTGCACCTCTTGTGTGTTTTTTCGGCTCCCCTGCCTGGACAGTGGTAGCCTGCTCTCCCGCGTTGAGCTGCCAGAGGAGCCCTCTGTTGCCCGCAGGCGCTGGCCCGTCTGGTGTTTGGCCCTTGGCGGTTGCACTGACCCGGAATCGGTGTGCTTTTGCCTTCTTTCGGGACTTTGGGTGTGGATGAACCCGTGAGGTCCAGCCAGCAATCAGTCAATTTGCCTAAGCTCAGTGGCTTCTAAGCTAGGACGGGGTCTGAGTACCCGGTTTCTGGTGCTCCAGTACACGGTTGACTCCCCGGTTCAGGGCCGGTGGGCTCCAACCCTGGCCCGGTCCCTATGGTTCCACCGGTTGCTGTACTGGTACTCCTGCAGACGGCCACCATCGTCTGCCTGCCTGACGGTTCAAGAGTCCCAGGCTCCTACCCGGGTCTCTGACAGCTCTGCAACTCCACTCCTCTCACTGTCACTCTCTAAACGTAAAACTGTTTGCATTTCCTGCCTCAGGACAGTAGTCTCCTCAGTGGGCGTGCATTTCCGCCTGACTCCGCCCACCTGGTGTGCCCTACTGGCCCTGAGGGAGGCATCAGGTCTCCCTTTCGGGTGATGGGTGTGTCCTCACAGGGGGTGGGTGTGTGTGTGTAATGTGGTAGGTGTTATTACCTGTGACCCCTGGGGTCCAGAGCGTCACACTACCTACCCCAGTGTCATCCTGTGGACGGTTAAGGATGGCGTATTTTTGAATGTGCTTGATGCAAATCTACCTGTGAAGTGTACAACTGGGGCACAAGTGCTGCCACTGAATGGGTGGGTGTCTGTGTGGCCCAATTTTTGGAAAAAAGGGAGACTCCGCTTTGAGTAACCCTTGCTTGCAGTGTTTCTAAAAATGATCCAAGATGAACAGATCTGGGATCAGCAAAGACTTTGCTACCTACCCCGGTGTCATCCTGGCGATGGTTGAGGATGGCGTATTTTTGAATGTGCTTGATGCAAATCTACCTGTAAAGTGTACAACTGGGGCACAAGTGCTGCCACTGAAGGGGTGTCTGTGTGGCCCAAATTTTGGAAAAAAGGGAGACTCCGCTTGGAGTAACCCTTGCTTGCAGTGTTTCTAAAAATGATCCAAGATGAACAGATCTGGGATCAGCAAAGACTTTGCTACCTACCCCGGTGTCATCCTGGGGACGGTTAAGGATGGCGTATTTTTGAATGTGCTTGATGCAAATCTACCTGTGAAGTGTACAACTGGGGCACAAGTACTGCCACTGAAGGGGTGGGTGTGTGTGTGGCCCAATTTTTGGAAAAAAGGGAGACTGCGCTTGGAGTAACCATTGCTTGCAATGTTTCTAAAAATGATCCAAGATGAACAGAGCTGGGATCAGCAAAGACTTTGCTACCTACCTCTGTGTCATCCTGGGGACGGTTAAGGATGGCGTATTTTTGAATGTGCTTGATGCAAATCTACCTGTAAAGTGTACAACTGGGGCACAAGTGCTGCCACTGAAGGGGTGTCTGTGTGGCCCAATTTTTGGAAAAAAGGGAGACTCCGCTTGGAGTAACCCTTACTTGCAGTGTTTCTAAAAATGATCCAAGATGAACAGATCTGGGATCAGCAAAGACTTTGCTACCTACCCCAGTGTCATCCTGGGGGCGGTTAAGGATGGCGTATTTTTGAATGTGCTTGATGCAAATCTACCTGTGAAGTGTACAACTGGGGCACAAGTACTGCCACTGAAGGGGTGGGTGTGTGGCCCAATTTTTGGAAAAAAGGGAGACTGCGCTTGGAGTAATCCTTGCTGTGTTTGTAAAAAGGAGCCAAGATGAACAAGTCATGGTTCAGCAAAAACTTTGCTACCTACCCCGGTGTCATCCTGGGGACGGTTAAGGATGGCGTATTTTTGAATGTGCTTGATGCAAATCTACCTGTGAAGTGTACAACTGGGGCACAAGTGCTGCCACTGAAGGGGTGTCTGTGAGGCCCAAATTTTGGAAAAAAGGGAGACTCCGCTTGGAGTAACCCTTGCTTGCAGTGTTTCTAAAAATGATCCAAGATGAACAGATCTGGGATCAGCAAAGACTTTGCTACCTACCCCGGTGTCATCCTGGGGACGGTTAAGGATGGCATATTTTTGAATGTGCTTGATGCAATTCTACCTGTGAAGTGTACAACTGGGGCACAAGTGCTGCCACTGAAAGGGTGTCTGTGTGGCCCAATTTTTGGAAAAAAGGGAGACTCCGCTTGGAGTCACCTTGCGGTGTTTTACATGATTTTAGAAGGGCATGTCATGCCTATATCTGTGTCTCATCCTCTTTTTCCTCGTAACGCTGTTTTGTTTTCGCATGAGAAAATGCATGTTCTTGTCACTTTCCCATGTGTTTGTGTTGTGTTGTGAGTTGTTTGTCACCTTTTGGACACCTTTGAGGGTTTTTTCTAGGTGTTTTTATGTGTTTGTGATTGCCTCCCATTGTTTCCTATGGGGTTCGAGTGGTTCGCCGAACCGGTTCGCCGAACCGAACTCGAACGTGACCTTCGTTCGGCGAACCAAGCTTGAGCCGAACCGCGACCGTTTCGCTCATCTCTAGTTACAACGACATCGTTAGTGACTTAGAACCTAGCCCGTAGGTGTGCTATAGCGTTTCCTTTCCCGCCCCCTTACCTCCAATTGGTGGTCGCTGTTGCTTTCTGATTGGGCGGCTTTCACTGAAAAGAAGGCAACTTTAGCGCTTCTCTCCTTTGTTTCAAAGCTACCTTGTTTCTGAGCGTGCTGGTATTCAGATCATTATAGAGTTCTCCAAGTAGAGTTCAATACAAAAGAATACTGGATGATATTATAGAAACAGGGTTTAGGAAGGGCATAGTTTCGCTCAAAATGAGAGATGGACTCATGACCGACTGCCCTAAGACTCCAACCTTCTATGTTATCCCAAAAGTACATAAAAATAGGGACAATCCCCCCGGTCGCCCTATAGTATCGGGAATAAATGGACTCAATGAAAAGGTTTGTAAATTTATTGATTTTTTTCTCCAGGGATGTGTCGGGACCCTGCCATCATACATCAGAGATACGACAGACATCTTAAAACGCCTCAACCATATCCAACTTGAACCAGATATGTATCTGGTCACTTGTGATGTTGAGGCGTTATATACATCCATTGTCCATAGCCATGGGACCACTGCATCTAGGACCTTTCTACAAATGACCAACATGGAAACTGAACTCATTGAATTTGTTACGGAGTTATTAGAATACATCTTGACCCATAACTATTTCATTTTCAAAGACCGCTACTACCTACAGCTCCAGGGAGTGGCAATGGGGGCGACTTGTGCGCCCTCATATGCCAATCTATTCCTGGGGCTGTGGGAGCGGGAGGTTGTCCAATTTGTGGAGGGGTTTGATGCAGTGGTCTCATGGCATCGATATATCGATGATATTCTGTGTATATGGCAGGGTTCTGAGCCATCCCTGGTGAATTTCTTACAAAAATTGAATGATAATGCATTTAACATCCGGCTAACATCTAAATATGATTACTGGAAGGTGGAGTTTTTGGACATATTGATCATGAGGGGTGAGGAAGGTCATATTATTACTGATGTATTTAGGAAACAAACAGCGACTAATACACTCCTACATGCCTCCTCCTCACACCATCCCCAAACAATTAAAGCAGTGCCCATAGGGCAATTTTTACGTATGAGAAGAATATGTACGAGTGACAAAGATTTTGGCACTCAGGCCCAACGACTAAGAGCGAATTTGGAAGAACGAGGATATAAACCAAGGAACATCAGACATGGGTTTATTAGAGCGGCAAGAAGTGAGCGAGAGCATCTGTTAGTGACACGTAAAAAAAATCAGAATCTCCAACCTGTAAGATTCATCACTAATTTTAACGATAAGTGGAATGAAATTGGGGGGATTTTCAAAAAATATTGGCAGATCCTATTGGCTGATAAAGACCTCGCCAAACATTTAACATCATATCCTGCAATGACCTGGCGTAGGTCAAAAAACCTAAGGAACCTGCTCATGCGGAGTCACTATATTCCACCACAGCAAAATTTGTTAGGTCAAAAGGGCCCAAAATGGGGGTGTTTCCAGTGCGGGAATTGTACCGCCTGTAAATACATACAGAGAAGTATGTCGTTTGATAACAGTTCAGCCTCTAAAAATTATTCCATCACTCATAATATCACCTGTAGGACTGACATGGTTATATATTATGCATGGTGCCCATGTAATAAGATCTACATAGGCATGACCACAAGACAACTGAGAGTGAGAACACTCGAACATGTGAGGGACATAATTAATGCCAAGGGTTGCAAAGAGGTAGTGGGGTTAAAATCTATCCCACGACATTTTTTTCTTCATCATAATTGCAACCCCAATGGGTTCAAGGTAAAAGGCATCGACCATGTCAGCCTTGGTGCTAGAGGTGGAGACTATAAAAATGAATTGTTGAAAAAAGAAACGAAATGGATTGTAGTCCTAGATACAATGACACCTAAGGGACTCAATGAATCCCTAAGCTTCAAGTCCTTTTTGTCAGGGCAGCGCGAATTTTAACTTTGTTTACGTTTTCACTTATGTTTTTTTAATTGTAGATATTTGTTTCCTTTTTAGTTTCCCATGATTGTTATGGCCTTTTGTTATATTCACCATGATCTGAATGATGACCCCCGGGGATGAGAAATATTGAAGAACGTTACCCGGCCCACAGCCCTAATAAGGAATGTAGAAAAAACCAAACAGTTGAAGTACATGATATCGCTATATATGTGAATGATCATTTTGTGATTAAGTTTATAATATATACAGATCAGCTGTTTCATATATTGTATGTAAATGTAATTTTACGTGTGAGACTATAGCGAATATTGGTATATGTATTGGTATATAGCGGGCGTTCATGTGCGTTGTTAGGCTGTGATGGATATCAAAAGCGGGTATAGATTACCTCCCACCATAGGGGCTCATTCATATAATTAGTGATGGAGCGTTTATGTTGCCCATAGTGATTTGGCCCGGCGTGCGCACGCCAAGAAAGGGACGCGCTCGCCCGCATGCGCTGCGCATCACGGCGAGCAAGTTGCCGACAGAGAGGGTTGGCATGGCGACCGGATAATACATCCGGTCTCCCTGCTGGCTCCGTGTCATGTGACCGCTGACCGCACATGTGCGGTCAGGTGGCGGATGACGCGCTCGACAGGCGACGGGTTCACGTGAGGTGCATCGTGGGGCGGGGCGCGCCCACAACATCTACCGGGGAGCGCGCAGCTGTGCCTAAATCATGGGTTCTATAAAAGGTGTGTTTACAATACTTTACACAAGCCTCCTGACGAAACCAGAGCGGTGAAACGCGCGTAGAGGTATAGGTGACGGCTTCCGGCCACGTGGTGACCATCATATGACTACTGAAATGACTTCAGGTATGGACTAGAGACAGGCAGTAATTGTGTATGAAGGTATAAGAAGGTTATATGCCAGAGTGTGGACTGTTAGAAATCCATTGAGGGTATGTGCATTATCTTGGATCAAATATACCGTCTCATCACCATGGATCCCATTTGAGATATATGAATATTACCGGTGGTCCATATATGGATGCATACATGTATACATGTTAATGCATTAGGACCTATGCATGCTTGGCACTATTAATTGAAGTAAATTTGGGTCAGTTACTTTGATTTTGCAGGTCCGTATAGTAAATGGTATCCATTTGTGGTCCCAGTGTGATCTATAGTCATCATATTTATAAAATCATCATGTGTCTCTCTAGATAAAAAGGGTCACATTGGATTTTTCACGTGAAGATATACTGGTATGATAACAGAATTAGATATGTACCAACTCCTGCATTAATGTCTATAAATACTGGAGTCTGATATATGATACATGAGTGTTGGTCACCATCTGCTTGGAAATCGTCACCTTATTAATATATGTGCGGCTATACTATCTTCCCCTGTTTTTCACGAAACTGTTGTCCTATGTCTAGTTTTGAATTATATGATGATATGCGTTATGAGTAAAAATAAAAATCAATTTCACTTTTTGATTAAGAAATTATGGATTCCTGTACAATTATTGTAGGTTGCATTATAGAGTTCTCCAGTCTGCAATACTATAAAGCCTATGCTTTATAGATAAACCAGTGTGGAGTCGCCGCACAGAGAACTCTACAAAGATCCGCTAAGCAACAGAAGCTCAGGAACAAAGGATATACAAGCGCGACTTTTGCCAATCTTTCCAAGCTCTGGGTCGCCAATAAGAACGCACTAGCGATCACCAATCAGAGCTGAGGGGACGTGTAAAAAGGACACCTAGGTGGCTTCAGCGCCAAACACCACGCCCCTAACATAGGTGTGAGTTGTCAAATAGCTGCTGTGTGACACGTCCCCAATGACGAGTGAGGTCGTTCTGCAGGTCTGTATCGCTCATGCGCCGTTGGCCAGATCTGCCTGTTAGACATCTCACCAGCGACTGTTTAGAGACTTTCCAGCGATCCCGGCCAGGTCGGGATTGCTGGTGGGATCGCTAGAAAGCCTCAGTGTGTAAAGTGGCCTTTACTTACATAGATTTTGGCAAACTGTAATCTAGCTTTTTATGTCTGTGTCAGCAGTGGGGTCTTCCTGGGTTTACTGTTATAGCATTTCATTTCATTCAAATGCAGACGTATAGTTCGCACTGACACTGACGGACCCTGAGCCCGTAGGACAGCTTGAATTTCTTTGAAACATGATTGGAGCTGCTTGTCCACTATCCGGACTTTCCTGTGTTGCAACCTTTCATCAATTTTTGTCTGCTATCCATATGGAGGGAGATTAGCTACGATACCAAATCTTGATTATGCTGCACATTGTGGACAAAAGAGCATCAAGATATCTGGAGATGGATTTTGTAATCTTGAGATTGTTGATATTTTTCTCCAATTTTGATTCTCAAGTCCTGAGACAGTTCTCTTCTCTTTTTGTTTTCAATGCTTAATGTGGCACACAAAGACACAAAAATGCAAATATTAAGTTAACTTCTCCCTTTTTTGTGCTGTTCCAATACACACAAAGGAAATAAACAAGTGTATAACTAAACGTGTACTTTCAATAATGTTCTAGGAGAAATATTTAATTTTTGGGAATAATTTCAAGGGTGCCAACGCTTTTGGAGATGGCTGTATATGATCATCTTTCTAGATGACAGCTTAGTTTATTCACTAAATTATGAGTTACACATTCAACATTTACGGACTGTACTTCAAAGACGCAAAGATTATTTTTTGTTTGCTAAATTTGAAATATGTGTTTTCTTGTTTCAAGATGATTCAGTTCTCTCAGGGAACCCTGGAATTCACAATATTATCTTACTGGTAGCCAGGACTTTATGGTGACCAACCATTGTTTGAGATTATACAGAATATGAGAATGCATGTGAAATCTGTGTTTGAGCCATCTTGTTAGACTTTTCTAGACCTTACCTTCTCCTAAAAATGCTTAGAGCCACATCTCTGTGGACTTCATTACGGACTTGCCTTCATCCTAAGGGAAACTTGTTTTTTTGTTGGTGGTTCACAGATTCTGCAGTGTCACTTTGTCCCTCTCTTTAGGTTACCTAACATCCAACCCATAAATTACTCATCAAACACATGGTACGTTTACATGCTATTCCAGAAAATATTGTTTCCAACTGAGGAACTCAGTTCATTTCTAAATTCTGGAGGCCATTTTGTAATAAGATCAAAATTGAATTTTCTTTTCATCTGCTTAAAACCCAAAGACCAATCATCAGACCATGCCAATGAGACACGTAAGCAGTGTTATGTTGCTGATCGTCAGGCTAACTGGGTGGAATATTTTCCTGTAACTAAGTTTGCTATTAATAACCAGTATTAAGAGTCCATTAAGACTTTTCCAATCTTCTATAATTTTAGGTATCGTCCTCACATTGGCTCTTTTTCAGCCTTCAAGATGGATACTCCACAGGCCAATAAATCAGTGGATAGGTTGAAACAAAGGAAACTTGACAAGGGTAGAGAGTCAACAAACCTCATCTGCTAATAAGTGGCGGGTGAGCAAAACTTTAGTGTTGGGAATAAGGTGTGGTTATCCACTAAAAACATCAAACTTCAGGTTCATTCCATTAGGCTAGGGCCCAAATTTATTGGCCAATAAAAACTAACTAAGTAGTATTGTAGAATATAAATTTAAATGATTTTTTTTTTTTTTTTAATAACTGGACTGAATTATATAGCCTGGCAATTTATTGGTTACATAAAATTTTCAAAAAAAATTAATTCGCTAGCATTTTTTCAGGATTTCTTTTGTTTAATCCTAAAATATTCATATTATTAATATGTAAATATTTATAACGCATTCATAAAATATTTATAACCTGTTAATACACTTGTAAACTTTATTGTTAGTGTCAACATGCATAATTCTGCATTGGTGTTGTGCCATATGCGCTTCATTGTTAATTGTTTTACTTGCAAATTTATAACTCTCATCCCAGGTTTATGAATAGAATTCTTCTTTTTCCTTTTATTGTTCTCTCAAGCAAATATTAACACCCGGATAGTATTTCAGAACCTTCTCCTTTAACTGTAGCTCATTAGAAGACCAAACTACAAACTGTAAATACAATTCGGCGTAATTTGTAGTGCATTTCATTTGCATGACTAATGCACTTTACTTAACAACATTGCAGTCATGTTTAATATGGAATCGTACATTGACATAATTACCATATGTTAAAACGGAAGTGTTATGAACAGAAACTGCATAACCTTGACATTTGTAGGTCACACATATCCTTGATTTATATACTAATATACAGAAGCTATTCCAAAAAGTGACTGATTATTTATGGATATCTATAGTGTTCAACATTTTTAGACTAATTTGTTTTCTAGACTAAAAATTTTATGGCGGTGAATTTTGCAATATTCCCTTATAGTGGTTGAAGCTTTGTTTCTGTAATACAGGGCTCTAAATCCGCTGGTTAAACACAAACGGTAACATACCTGCTCCTTGCAGCTGCCATTGTGAGGTGGTTAGGAGAGAGCTGCATATTGTGATACATTAAAATCAATGTTATGGCCTTTGTCAGGTATTGATGTGTGCCACCCCCACGTCAGCAGTCGGGCTGCTCGGATCCGGATCTGCAGTGTGGCACGAGGGATTTTCCGGACCCAGGGGTCGCGCGGACACTTCAAATGAAAGGGGACCTATATGTACGGGGGTTGCTGTAAGCTCTTCGTGATGCCACCCACGGTGTGTGGTGAGATGTGGCACCACAGCTGCTGATGAGGAGCACCCGGGGGCAATGGGATTGCAGCTGGATATTAACCACTCCATGGGTAGGGATGGATGCCCCGGACCCAGTGTCTCTGTGCAGAGGATGGTGGCTGCAGGGGCCGGCGCGCCCGGTTGGACCGGGGGATGTTAGTGTACTCACAGTCAAAGAGTAATCACACAAGTCTTGTGGTAAACAAAGGTGCCAGTGGCCGGCCGCCGCGGCCGGGTGTATTCTGGTCCCTCACCTGGTGTGATGGTCTGTGTCACTTTCATCTGCACGGTTTTTAGTTCTCCTTGGACTTCTCGGTATAGAACACGGGAGTCCACACCCAGAACTATTGGTGGGAGCCTTGCCCGCAGACGCTGACCCGTGGGATTTAAAGGTGCCCTGGTGGATGCCCTATCTCCTGCGGTGGGCTGCTGGTCTGCTCTTTTGGGACTTTGGGTGGGACAGGACCTATAATCCTGTCCTCAACTGGTAAATTAACAAAGCCTGTGTTTCCGGTCCTTGCTTCAGAGTCCAGGTACCCCCTCTGTGCACGGTTTCCGGGTCGGTTCTCCGGTGTCGGTACCGGTGGAATCCTACCCTATCCCAGTCCACCTCGGATCTCCGGCAGCCGTCTTCCCATCTCCTGACAGATACGGACCACCGTCTGCCACCTAGCCAGCATGCCGGAGCTCCAACCGACGCCTTTCCTCTCTGGATTCCACTTCAACTCTCCTTTCTTTCTCCTCTCCTTCACTGAGCTGAGCTCCAAACTCAACTACAACTACAACTAAACTACACTTTTCCCGCCCCCGGGTTCTCTAGACCTCTAGGTGGGCGTTTTCCTTCCGCCTGGTCCCGCCCACTGGTGTGCCTTTCCTACCCTGGGGGGGTGACTAGGGTTTTGTCGGCTCGGTGTAACCCTGTGAGGGAAGGTGTAATGTGGGGGTCTACTCGGTGTGTGACACCTGGCAGCGCCAGGGCGTCACAGATGTATAAAGTGAGCAGAGCCTGCACCAACACCTGCCATTAAAGGGAATCTGTCAGCAGATTTTTGCTACCTCATCTGAAAGCAGCATGATGTTGTCAAAGAGATCCTGAATCCAACGATGTATCACTTAGATTACAGGGTGCAGTCATTCTGACGAAATCAAATATTTTAGATTTATGCATGTAGCAGAGTCCATACAGCTGCCCTCGCCCACACCAGGCTTTCAGTGACAGAAGCTTGCGATAAGAGACGCAGGGCTGAATTCTCTGTTTTAACTCTTACAGCACACTGTCTTCAGATTACATAGCAAAGACCTGCTGACAGATTCTCTTTAATAGCTAACTCCAATAGCTGCTGCTTAACCACACTAAATGCATTTGTCAATATCTGACAGTGACATTTAAGGGGCGACCTCCCAGTGGGGTGTCTATTGAGATTACCGCCATCTTGGTACTTCTGTAAAGCTCAGCCACAGGCATACTATTATAGAAATCAATGCTATTTTGGTTTTTTTTACTGCTGTATTGCAGTATATTGTACAAGCGTTAGCAGTGTCAAGTTTATTTAGGGAAGTTAAAAAAATACAGTGAAAAGTATTAAAAGGTTTTTAAAAAATACACATTTAAAAAATGAGTTTGAATTGTCCTTTTATTCCTAACAATACAATAATAGCAAATATTAAACAACAATAATCGAAAATATTAATTTATCAAAATATTTAACCCATAGGTTAAACAATGCCACACATCGCACCAAGAATCAAATAAAACAGGATCAAAATATCATGTACCCCAAAAATGGAACAAATAAAAACTACAGTTTTTTTATACACAAAACTAGAGAAACAAGTGTGGCGCCCTGGACAAGCCAGGACGTCACAAGTACTACACCAACACACCCCACACTCCCGGTCAGGCACACCGAAGTCAGACAAAAACCCTTGTTGCCTCCCTCCAGGGGCTGATGTTCACACCAGGGGGTGGGCCAGGCGGTTGGTCCCGCCCACCGAGGAGTTCACAGTCCTGGAGGTGGGAAGAAGCAGTTCATATTAGTTTGGAGAGGTGTGGAGAGAGGAAGGAAAGTGGTAAAGGAGCAGACTGAAGTTGGTCCGGGTGTGTGGCCCGGACGGAACAGCAAGGTTGGCAGACGGTGGTGACTGTCTGCAGGAGAGGCCTATTGGAGCCAGCCGTAAGGACCGTGGACGGGCGGTGGCCCGGCGGTACCATACCGGTACGCAAAGAGAAGCCAGCACCATCCGGCAGGGGCTTATGGACCCCGGCAAGGCTAGGAGTCGCCGTGCAATTTGCCAAATCCGTTAGCGAAGGGAACCTCCTTGGTTTCCCAGCAGCCAAGTCCCGACAGAAGGCAACAGTCCAACCGAGAGAGGGAAACACAGTCACCGCCAAGGCTACAGTTCCCAGGGCCAGAGCCTGCGGGCAAAAGGGGCTCCTTCAGCAACCTTCAAAGCTGGGGAGCGGGTTACCGGTGGGAACCCATTGGAGCCGTTTACACTACACAGGTGCAGGGAAAGGCAGTCACCATCAACCTGCCGGGAGAAACAACACCGCAGCCGTCTGTGGGACCCGTCCATCCAGCCGTTTGTTTTACCGGAGACTCTGTGTACATCATTGGCTGAGTGAGTACCACCGTGCCGTGCGGCACAGCACTGCCCCCGCGACCCTGCACCTCATTAGGCCCCGTAACCCGACTGCCATCCATCCCTACCCCATCACCGGGCCCCGGGACAACCTACCCCCTACCCACGGAGGGGAGAAAACAACATCCTAGCTGCTCCCTGTCATCGTTCCCGGGATCACCGTCCAGAGCAGCGGTGGTGTCCCCAATCTCACCACAACCGTGGGTGGCGTCACGGACAATATCCATAAACCCCCAAAAGTATCCCCCCTTTCACTCACGGGCGAGGAACGCCGCTCGAGTCCCCGGGATCCGGCCCCCCGCTCGAGCCACCACCGAGCAGCAGCAGCAGCAGCCGGACCCGAGCAGTGGGTGAGCGCAGCGTCCCCTCCTCCGCCCGCGACACAAGCCCTCATACAGCTCATGAATGAAAAAAGTTACAGATCTCAGAAAAATGGCGACAAACCAAATTTGTTCTGAATATTTTTTTTCACCATATTAACAAGCAAACAAAACAATACAGTTTGATTAGCCATAATTGTATTGACCTGAAGAATCATGATACCAGGTCATTTTTTTTGCTGCATAATGATTGCTAAAAAAATCCCAAAACAGATACCCAAAAAATGATGGTGGAATTGCATTTTATTCACCATCTCACCCTACTTTGAATTTTTTTCCCACTTAAAATTTCATTATCTGGTAAAATGAATGTTGTCATACAAAACTACAACTCATCCTGTAAAATATAAGTCCTTATATAGCTACGTCAAAAGAAAGATATCTGATGGCGACTGATAGCAACAACTTCCAGTATCTATTATTCTTAAGGATGTACTGAATGAAAGTTCATACGATACAACTGTATATGGGTCTGACTTGATATTACAATTGGTGTACCATGTACTGATAGTGGATTTGATTATGTATTCCTATACTGATGAGGATTTTGATGCTGTGTTTCTGTACTAATAAGGATTCTAAGGATGTATTTCTGTGCTGCTGGTGGATCTTATGATGAATTTCTGTATAGCTCATGGTTCTGGTGATGTGCTTCTGTGGCGCCCCTGACTTGGTCAGGGACCACTGAGTACTGCACTCAGGCTGAGTGCGTACAAACAGGTAATCCCAAAGGCTGACTAGGATGTGGACACACACAGACACGTAGTACCCAGGACACACACATAGCTTAGAGGGGACCCCTGGGCAGACCCAGGGAGGGGGCATAGCCCTTGCATCCCAACTAGTGATGGGTAGTGGGACTGGAAGTAACAGAGTGTGCAGTGGCAGTCAAAGGAGAAGGAGTGGAGCAGCTGCGTCTGAGGTGTAGAGCTGAAGAGCAGGACACTGTGAGACCCTGCACCTGTAGTGGCTTCTGGCGGGGGAGAGCGGCTACCCAGTGAGGCTGCCTGAAAACCACCTAGTGAAGAGGTGGCTGAGTAAGGAGACTACCGGTAGGCCAGGCCCGCAAGGGGAAACAGGTCCCTAGAGCAGGAACCCATCTACTCGGCCTGCTAAACCTGCTGGTGAGGGTGCTGGATGTACCTCACCGAACCACACAGAGTCCGCAGCATCAACAGCAACGAGGGGGCCCATAAGTAAAAGAAGGCAAGCAGCCAGCATTACTTGGTCCACGCTGTCAGCAAACGGGCCAGAAAGGGAAGAACGGCAGTTGTGACTTCCCTGGGTGATTCCCGCAGTACTACAAGTCAGGGGTCACCCCAAACAAGAAGGGCTAGGAAGGCGAGTCAGCAGTAACCCCTGGATCAGCCTGAAGGATTCCTGGTTCCACCTGGTTCATCATAGCATCGCCCGGGTCGTCTCACTGTGCCAGCAGAAAGTGAGTAAAAACCCTGAAAGACATTGCTGCCTGTGTGTGAGTTCTTCAGCAACCTGTGGTACTACACACTTACACTGAGCCCCTGGGGCCAGCCTCATTCTCGGGAGGCCATAACATCAGACTGCATTTACCATCAGCCCCAGACGCCCTCTAAACTGCAGTGGCGGTCGCCCACTGACTGCAATTACTGAGAGTGGCGTCACGATTCCTATTGAAGTTAACCTGACATACCTGTGACCAGAAAATTCCCAACACGTGAAGTCCCTGAGGCGACCTGAAGGTAATGGGGCTTCACACTTCTGTACTGATGGGGGTTGTCGTGATTTTATTCTGCACTTCTGGTGGTTATGATGATGTGTTCCTGTACTGATGGGGGTTCTTGTGATGTATTTCTGTACTGTTAGTTGTTATGATGATGTAATCTTGAGCTGTTGTTGGCTCTGATTCTGTTCACATGTAATAATCCATAATTTATTAGAAAAACAAGAATACCTAGGTCCATAATATAAGAATTTGATATTTTTGATCAAAGTCACCAAACCATGAATAATTTACTAACACTTGACTGTTCATAGCCATGTTATGGTTAATATTTTATATTAAGTTTGATTATCATTTAAGCAATTTATATATCTATATATCTTTGATAATTTTGTACTTTTATATTAGCTTCATAAGTGTTATTCATAAAAGCAATAACACAGGGTGTACTCTTTGTTATAAAGATGCTTTTGTCTCAAATGTCTTTGTTAATGAAGGTCCAGAAAACTGGACAGAACTAGATTTTTAGGAATGCAGCAGGATCCATAATTTACGATTTTGTTATTTCCAACTTTCATTCCATTTTTGGTCATGTACTAAGCCGTCCCCTTATCTTTTGTGGTTGTAATAAACTACTGTTTGGGCATCTGAGATTCAGACAAAGCCTGGTACACGGATTGACTGTGTGTTCTTGTGTTTGTCTCCGATGCATCGCTATTAATTGGACCAACATTGGCAGATCTGGAGATCCCTTGCATCTCACCCTAAATTAGCTCTCCCAATAAAGGGGTTTCCACGACAGAACATGGTGCAGAAACCTGGGATGGTTAACTGGACCTCTCTGTGACCCGACTACAAAGACCTTCCCAGGAACCACTGAACAAAATCCGCGGTGAGTAACCCATTGTGTTACAAATGTTTCAGTGCTTTCTGGAGGTCCGAGACGGGTACGTAGTGGTCCAACAAGACCATTCTTATCAAACCTCTGCCAGTGTTTGGATTTTGTGTGTATGATTGAAATAATAGAGATATGCCATCTGTGATCTGTTATATGTATCAATGTGTTTTTAAATGTGCGAATGATTGTTGAAGGAAATTGAATGAAGAGTATATCATCTCAGCAGTTGAAAGATTATATGTTGTCCTGTGTTTTCTATATGACTGTTATGTCTGGAATTATATTTTAAGCTATGAGGATCCTTTAATGTGGGACTGATTGATCTTTGAGTGACGGATGTATTGTAAAAAAAATCTGATAAACCATTGTGCTGGTGTTTATGTTCTCTTGCATTTGCATTTAAGGGTACCTTCACACTTAGCGATGCAGCAGCGATCCGACCAGCGATCTGACCTGGTCAGGATCGCTGCTGCATCGCTACATGGTCGCTGGTGAGCTGTCAAACAGGCAGATCTCACCAGCGACCAGTGAACAGCCCCCAGCCAGCAGCGACGTGCAAGCGACGCTGCGCTTGCACGGAGCTGCCGTCTGGAAGCTGCGGAGACTGGTAACTAAGGTAAACATCGGGTATGGTTACCCGATGTTTACATTAGTAACCAGCGCACAGCTGTGTGTGCAGGGAGCAGGGAGCCGCGCACACTGAGCGCTGGCTCCTTGCTCTCCTACCATAGCTACAGTACACATCGGGTTAATTAACCCGATGTGTAATGCAGCTACATGTGCAGAGAGCAGGGAGCCGCGCACACTGCTTAGCGCTGGCTCCTTGCTCTCCTAGCTGCTGTACACATCGGGTTAATTAACCCGATGTGTACAGCAGCTACATGTGCAGAGAGCCGGAGCCGGCAGCACAGGCAGCGTGAGAGCTGCAGAGGCTGGTAACTAAGGTAAATATCGGGTAACCACCTTGGTTACCCGATGTTTATCTTGGATACAGCTTACCTCAGCTGTCAGACGCCGGCTCCTGCTCCCTGCTCGCTTCATTTGTCGCTCTCTTGCTGTCACACACAGCGATCTGTGTGTCACAGCAGGAGAGCGGCTTTGAAGAAAACGAACCAGGGCTGTGTGTAACGAGCAGCGATCTCGCAGCAGGGGCCAGATCGCTGCTCAGTGTCACACACAGCGAGATCGCTAATGAGGTCACTGCTGCGTCACAAAAAGCGTGACTCAGCAGCGATCTCGGCAGCGAGCTCGCTGTGTGTGAAGCACCCCTAAGATAGGAATTGGCTTAATAGGAGGTGTAGTTTTTAATCGTCCAGTTTATCCAGACAAAGAAACATATAGCCATAGAGGGAAAACTTATTGTAGATTTTATTTTTGGAGCTGCGCCCTCTACAGGACAAGAAAGGGAACTTGTTTGAGTAGTTGAAATCTGATATGCTCTGGTCTGGATACACTGTCTCTTTTGTGTTTGATGTAATCTGTTTGAGTCAGAGGTAGATGGAGATTTTGTAGGAAATTAGCTTAGTCTCCCATGATATATTATATTGAGAAGTAGAAGTAATCCCAATAACTGTTGGTAGTAGAGTTTATGAATTGTTATTTGTTTGGTTCTGTATCAGCATTGTACGGGTACAAAGGGCTGGTAACCTGATGCTTCCTAGAAATTCTTCTCTTGCGAGAACAGTGGTTCTGGGAGTAGAAATTCTTCTCTTGCGAGAACAGTGGTTCTGGGAGTAGAAATCCTTCTCTTGCGAGAACAGTGGTTCTGGGAGTAGAAATCCTTCTCTTGCGAGCAAATTGGTGCTGGGAGAAGAGTAGAGTCTTCTGCGGTTAAGACTCTATGGCCCATTTCAGTTCTACGGTTAACTGCGGGCATTGAAGTTGCAGTCAGAGGACTGGCAGCTATAGGATGTAATCAGCCTCAGAGGTACCACCCATGTCCCTACAAAGGATATAGAAGAAAGACGAAAAGGGAATGAAGCAATGGATTGATGCAACATGTTATTGGAATTTTTTTTGTTTTGGGAGACGTTTTTCTGCAAATGTGAAGACTGTTTGAAAGATAAAACAAACAGGTTAGAATGTGGTAAAGTATCCAAGCGTCTCTCACTGAGTGACCATAAATCAGATTAAACCATTCATGGTGGTGTATATGTAATCTATGATAGTATAAAGGCCCAGGGAACGCTGCAGTCTCTATAACTGATGTAAAAACTGCGCTGCCTCCCCCCTTCAGCACCCCTGCCATATGCAGGATCATTGGGATAGACCTGCAGACACTGTGGCCAACACAGTCCCTCTGGAGCTAATATTGCGTGTCCTGTGTTTCCCTATGCCCAGGCATATTGCCCTTGCTACCTAGATCCTGAATCTCCTGTAAAATTACCCTTACATTTAGAACATATCTCCAGGGTATTCAGGAGGTATATCTGGCCACATAGGAAAACCTAATCTTGGTAATTTTCCAGAGAATGGAGTTTAACAGAGGATTAGACACTGGTTTTAGGCAGAATAAGCGACAAGATCTGTTGCAGATTGTAGCATGGGACCATACTCAGTTTTGGGTATGAACATAATGATAAGATTCATGGACTATTGCTGCGGTGTGATATAAATGCCCATAGACCTACAGTCCAGGGCGCTGTACCAGTCTCCCAAAGTGGAGCAATATGAAATGGATGTATTTGAGGGAAATATCCCCTGGGGAGCTGAACTAGAAAGGAAAGCGTTAATTTGGCCCCCCTGCAGCCAAGTAGAAGAAAAGGGAGGGGTAGAGGGGGAATCCACCACAAGAAGGAGATAAGAGACTAAACTACAGGAATACACAAAAGAGTGAGGAAAAAAAAAATAAATAAATAAAAAAAATAGCCTATATGTAACCATTATAGAGGAGAAATAACACAATAATGTTTATTGATAACAAGTAAAATGGTGCAGTGGGTACAACCGAGAAAGGGCAGCATCACAACAATCAAAATATGTAAAAGGAATATTTATAATGTTGTATTATAAAGGAATGTTTATAATGATGACCACAATGTGAATAGACCCGTATTGACCTATAATGATACAAAAAGCAGCATGAGTTATAAAAAGCAACATGCTGCGTGTGTATGTAAGGCAATGAGTTTATAGAACAGAATGGAATGATGGTGAAGTATATTACAGCAGCAATGTATGAAGAACCATACAAAAGTGAATGGTGTAAATGTAAGGTGCTTAAAAAAAACCCCACCAAAATATAATGAGAAAATGTGCAAGCAGTAGCAATGGTAAATGTGTCAGCTAAAAAGACTGAAGGTATGTCAGCCATGCTGCATAGGAAGATAACACAATGTGTGAGAGGATGGTACCTCGCTACGGACATCTTGTTGGTGTGTAATGTCCAGAACCAATGTGTGGTTTTGTGATTAGTGTCACCTTCATCAGGGTGTGGGGTTGTCGCAGCCCTAGAGGCTTTAAAGGCTTAGACTACAGCAATGTAAAAGGTTGGGCTTGTGGGCAAAAAGGGTTTGTTTGTTTTATTGAGGGGACAAATGTCCCAAAAATGCAACAACTACTATCGTGACCCCCACCACCATAGGAAACTGACAATTCAGATGTCTCCCACAACCCCATTGTCATCTCCCGGGGACTACATTCACTGTTCCTATTTTGTGACCCAGGTTTTAGTTTTCTCATATACACTTATTAATTTAAGGACAGACATGTTGCAGAAAATTGGGACCTGCATAGAATTTACCCTAATTGGGCCCAAGGTGACCACCCCCCTTAAAAGAAGGCGCCCTGTGTAGTCTCCGAATCCTGACTGACAATTCCCAAAGCTAGTTGTTTGACTCGAGAATAAATCCAGACAGTTGTGGTCACATAAGCAAAATAGACGTGGGAAAAACCTTTAACCCTTTACCGCCACAAGCAGGTTGGACATATAGCCGGCGTCCTCACCCAAGAACACGATGACAGACAGCACCCTCCAGAGTATTACTCTGGGATACTACATTCAGTTATTACAGTGACCCCTGCTTGTGTAAGAGCTGGGCAGCTGTTTCAGGACTCTATTAGACAGACAGAGGACATAGTGTTAAGCTGCCCCCTCACTCCAAGCTCCTCATGCTGTATCTGAAAGACTCCAACAGGCTCAGACCCACCATCTTTCAGTATAAAGGCCGGACAAATATTAAGCTTTTCCCTCTTTACATTCCCCCATAATGCTCTCAAACTGTAATGGTCTAAATCCAGCTGCATGATTAACAGTGGATTGTAGAAAAGGGAGAATATTTGGATGGGGAAGTGGGAGGGATCGTGAGCCAAGACCTGCCCCTGAGGGAGGGACCGTGAGACAAGACTGGCCCCTGTGGGAGGGACCGTGAGACAAGACCGGCCCCTGTGGGAGGGACCATGAGACAAGACATGTCCCTGAGGGAGGGACCATGAGACAAGACATGTCGCTGTGGGAGAGACCGTGAGACAAGACTTGCCCCTGTTTTTCAAACTAGCAGGTGAAGAAGTTCAGTTTGATATGACTCATGACTGTCAGGCATTGGTGGAGGCAGAAACAGAGGACTTGACAAATATCACTGATGTACCACTCACTAACCCCTCTGCTGAGTATTTTATAGATGGTTCCAGAGCTTTGGACAATGATCAAGGACTGTTCATCACCGGGTATGCAGTAGTCCACAATGGTAAGGCAGTAAGAACCATTCCCTTCGAGCTACTCTGCGCAAGAGGTTGAGCTGAAGGCATTCGCTGTAATGTGCAGTCTGGGAAAAGGTAAGAAGAGTAATGTATTTTCTGACTCACAATACGCTTTTGGGGTAGCACACGACTTTGGCGTCATTTGGCGGAGCCGTAATTTCCTGAAGTATGCGCAGGCGGTAGAGCAGTTACTCGCAGCACTCACCATTTCCCAAAGGGCAGCCATAGTCAAAGTATCGGCACACGCACGGGAACAAACTCCCCTTGCAGTAGGGAATGCACTGGCCGACAAGCTGGCTAAAGAAGCAGCGAGACTACCTCTGACAGGAATACTGGCCATAACAGACATAGCCCTCTAAGGGAGCTTAGTGACCGAGAGCGCGGGGCGCCACCTTTCAGCAAAGGAGGCTGGCACCGTACCGGCCCCAGTGGCCGTTGATCGTGAACTGTTTCAGGTCTTCCAGACCCAGGCCCCCTCAAACGAACAGAATGCAATGCGCTGTACGGTCAGAGTCAGTGGTATGGCAGGTAAACACCCGGATTTGCCTCCCTCGCTGCCTGTTCCCCATGATGGCTGCCCTGGCACATTCTCCGGTGCAAAGGTGTGACGTGTGCGGTAGTGCTACAAAACTGATGTGCCCAAGGGTTCCCGAATATTGCTGCAAAGTATGTCTTGTTTGTGCAAAACACAGCCCCGGTAGGCCTATTTGAGTTCCGCAGAAATTCAGCACCAAAACCAGATTACTCATTTCAGAGACTGCAGGTGGACTACATACTGCTGCCTAAGGTGGGTACTTATGAATATGTCCTGGTATGTCTGAAGCTTAGACCGTGATGAAAGATAATATAAAGACCACAATTACCATCAAGAAAGTAATAAGTAAGGTGGTTTGCAGATATGGGTTTCCCAAAACTATAGAAAGTAACAGAGGTGCTTACTTCAATGGAGAATTAAATTAAACAGATCATGGCTACTTTGGGAATAGAACACGCTTTCCACGTTCCCTTTGACCCACAAAGTAGTGGGAAGGTGGAACGCTTTAACGGTACTCTTAAATTAAAGTGCATGGAGGAAACACACTTGTCCTGGGTAGATTGCTTGCCCATCGCATTGCTTTCAGTGAGAACTGCCCGAGGAGGTATAAAGAAGCTGTCCCCATATGAATTAATGTTTGGTAGTATTCCTGAGACAGAATTATATTTCCCACAGCAATTGCAGGCCTCGTATGCTTTTCTCACTGAATATGTCGCTGAGTTGCACAAACATCTGACTGTTACTCATAACTGTGTTCTTTCCTCCATCCCAGACCCCATGTTTATAAGCGGCACACACACACCGGCACCAGGCGACTGGGTCGTGGTCAAGAGACACATAAGGAGACCATTGGAGCCTAGATCCAGGGAGCCATTCTAAGTGATGCTAACCACTGCCACTTCTGTCAAGATCCAAGGCAAAGATACAAAGATAACCACTCTGCCTTTTGGATTATGCTGATGGCAACTGTACCTCTTGTCCTATCAATGAGGCACTAAAAGAGGACTGTGATAACAAACTGATAAAGCATCACCAAGTTCTGTTCCAAGATATGGACTCTAAAGCACTAAGAACTGTTGAATATGCACTCCGAGCCCAATATCTTCTAATTCTATGCCATATCTTGCAGATCCCCTGACCCTATATGAGGACTATAAGTTAAGCCTGTGATGCTCACACTCTTAGGACTGGAAAAACTGTGAGAGTACTTCAATTACTCGTGATTATTTGTAATGATAGTCGTTTCCAGAAAAGTGACCATGGATGTTTGGAGCAATAGTGAACTGTGGTTTACACATTCTGTGTAGACTTGTGAACAACTTTACCAATTTAACTAACATTTTGAGTCTAAGACATCCTGAAGGAATGAGGTCTGTCTCAAAAACTGCTGAAATTGGTGTACCAAACCTTCGAAGCAAAGGACGTTTGACTGATATGTGTTGTGTTGGGAGAACCACTGACATAATACACTGCACAATTCCTAAGGATTTATATCTAGTATGTGGTCACCAGGCCTATAAATGACTTTCCCGGGGCGCAGAGGGGATCGACACCTCTGCACGCCTTATGCCGCTACCTTCATATTTCCTCATGGTGTTCTAGATATAAGTGCTTTACCCAAACGTTCCCTATATAACCGAGCTGCAGACAAATGTCTCCGACAATTTGGTTCTCAGGTATCACTGGGTGGCTGATGGGCATTCTACAGATGGGAATGTTGGTACTATTAGTGTATGTAGCTGCTAGAATTGGTATATTTGTAATGACAACACTATGAACAGAGACATGTAAGATCAAGTATCACAGGCCGTCAGTTACAACATGTGAAAAATACCTCAGTGCTCCCTTAGTAAATATATATATGATGAAATTTACAAACAAGATATCTATCGGTGAACGGGGTTGGCCCCTCCATGCTGTCATAGCATGGGGATATAGCTGGTGGATAAATTGTCTGTAAATAATAAAAAGGGAGGAATTGTTATGGTTAATATTTTATATTAAGTTTGATTATCATTTAAGCAATTTATATATCTATATATCTTTGATAATTTTGTACTTTTATATTAGCTTCATAAGTGTTATTCATAAAAGCAATAACACAGGGTGTACTCTTTGTTATAAAGATACTTTTGTCTCAAATGTCTTTGTTAATGAAGGTCCAGAAAACTGGACAGAACTAGATTTTTAGGAATGCAGCAGGATCCATAATTTACGATTTTGTTATTTCCAACTTTCATTCCATTTTTGGTCATGTACTAAGCCGTCCCCTTATCTTTTGTGGTTGTAATAAACTACTGTTTGGGCATCTGAGATTCAGACAAAGCCTGGTACACGGATTGACTGTGTGTTCTTGTGTTTGTCTCCGATGCATCGCTATTAATTGGACCAACATTGGCAGATCTGGAGATCCCTTGCATCTCACCCTAAATTAGCTCTCCCAATAAAGGGGTTTCCACGACAGCCATAACAAAAAAGTCTAAGTAGAACATCAATTATAAACATATAAAGTTTTATTGCACGCAGCACAAATTGGATCACATAGACAGAGATGGTTAAAAACAATACAAACAACACAGGGCAATGTGAATCATGCAGGGTATAATACAGTCATATGAAAAAGTTTGGGCACCCCTATTAATGTTAACCTTTTTTCTTTATAACAATTTGGGTTTTTGCAACAGCTGTTTCGGTTTCATATATTTAATAACTGATGGACTGAGTAATATTTCTGGATTGAAATGAGGTTTATTGTACTAACAGAAAATGTGCAATCCGCAATTAAACAAAATTTGACCAGTGCAAAAGTATGGGCACCCTTTTCAATTTCTTGATTTGAACACTCCTAACTACTTTTTACTGACTTACTAAAGCACTAAATTGGTTTTGTAACCTCATTGAGCTTTGAACTTCATAGGCAGGTGTATCCAATCATGAGAAAAGGTATTTAAGGTGGCCACTTGCAAGTTGTTCTCCTATTTGAATCTCCAATGAAGAGTAGCATCATGGGCTCCTCAAAACAACTCTTAAATGATCTGAAAACAAAAATTATTCAACATAGTTGTTTAGGAGAAGGATACAAAAAAATTGTCTCAGAGATTTAAACTGTCAGTTTCCACTGTGAGGAACATAGTAAGGAAATGGAAGAACACAGGTACAGTTCTTGTTAAGCCCAGAAGTGGCAGGCCAAGAAAAATATCAGAAAGGCAGAGAAGAAGAATGGTGAGAACCGTCAAGGACAATCCACAGACCACCTCCAAAGACCTGCAGCATCATCTTGCTGCAGATGGTGTCAATGTGCATTGGTCAACAATACCACGCACGTTGCACAAGGAGAAGCTGTATGGGAGAGGGATGCGAAAGAAGCCGTTTCTGCAAGCACGCCACAAACAGAGTCGCCTGAGGTATGCAAAAGCACATTTGGACAAGCCAGTTACATTTTGGAAGAAGGTCCTGTGGCCTGATGAAACAAAGATTGAGTTGTTTGGTCATACAAAAAGGCGTTATGCATGGAGGCAAAAAACACGGCATTCCAAGAAAAGCACTTGCTACCCACTGTAAAATTTGGTGGAGGTTCCATCATGCTTTGGGGCTGTGTGGTCTATGCCGGCACCCGGAATCTTGTTAAAGTTGAGGGTCGCATGAATTCAACTCAGTATCAGCAGATTCTTGACAATAATGTGCAAGAATCAGTGACGAAGTTGAAGTTACGCAGGGAATGGAAATTTCAGCAAGACAATGATCCAAAACACCGCTCCAAAGCTACTCAGGCATTCATGCAGAGGAACAATTACAATGTTCTGGAATGGCCATCCCAGTCCCCAGACCTGAATATCATTGAAAATCTGTGGGATGATTTGAAGCGTGCTGTCCATGCTCGGCGACCATCAAACTTAACTGAACTGGAATTGTTTTGTAAACAGGAATGGTCAAATATACCTTCATCCAGGATCCAGGAACTAATTAAAAGCTACAGGAAGCGACTAGAGGCTGTTATTTTTGCAAAAGGAGTATCTACAAAATATTAATGTCACTTTTATGTTGAGGTGCCCATACTTTTGCACCGGTCAAATTTTGTTTAAATGCAGATTGCACATTTTCTGTTAGTACAATAAACCTCAGTTCAATCCAGAAATATTAAGAGGTAAGTAGGCATGGCAGACAGGATTCAATGGCAGAAGCAACAAAGTAGAAGCAGAACTTGAGAATAGAGAGATACTAGGAGATCCAGACTCAGATTTGCTGAAAACATCTTCCAGATTCGATTCATCACCAGATAAGTAGTCACCTAGGCTCTTCTGTGGCTTTATGAGGATCCATTATGGGAAAGAGCAAAGACAAGCCAAGAGACAGTCAAGAAACCTGGAAATTTACAGAGAGCACATGGTGTACCAATGGCAAAATTAATATTTACAAGCAACAACATTGTTCCTGTGAAGCTGCCGATCACCCCCAGTGTCATAGTGCTGATAAATATATTATAGCAAATATCATGATGTATAATTGTTTCTAGTTATTGCTTAGTAAATGCTGATAATCTTTACAAAGAGTTGTATAAAAACTTGCAAAACGTTTCCCACTGCATCATTAAAAGGATATGAATACATTCAATTAACTGGCTAATCCACCAACTTTCCAGAATGGAATATAATAATCTGCTGCTTTCATCTATAGATTCTACATAAAGCTCCATTCTACCTGAAGTAGAACTTGAACCGCTCCTGGACCACCGTGAAACGTTTGTTAAAGGTCCCCCTCCCCCACCTGTTATATATAATTTAGCGGTCTTTTAAAGTTTCATATGGGCTTTTGGGTCCTCTCGGGTGTCTAAAAGAAAAAAAACAGTAAAATAACATTGTTTTGCATACATTTGCCAATAAAAAAGACATTACAGTAGACATGGAATCTCTGGAGCCTTAGGCTTCACCAACCAAGTAGGTCACACATACTGTCATTCAAAGGTCTGTCTAACCTAAAAAGTAAAGAAAAGATTCTGTAATCTGAAAGACCATGACTAGTGTGGAGGGCCAAACCAATAGGCTGGAGTTAATTATTCTCAATATTAATATTAACATATTAATTATAAGTATTATTTTACAGTAATATTAATCTTGAGCAGAATTAAGTATGCTGACATCCCAATATATACCATATGAGCACACACATAGCCCCCTATAAACAGTAGGAGCACCCACATTGCCCTCCTATATACAGTATAAGCACCATATAGCCCTCTATAGACAGTGACAAAAATGACAGTTGTACTCTGTATTGCTAAAGCATACAAAAATGTCCATCTTCATATCTTCCCAGTAGCCAAGCCAAGGCATATTGCCTAATACTGGGTACCCACTCTGAACCGAAGCCTCTCTCTGAGTTTAAAAACCTTCATGTGTATGGGTGAGTAGGACAACCTGCCACTAGAGAATACATTTCTTAGATTTCCTTTAGCAGTGTGCATGTCTATATTCTTACATTCATGGTTTGCATGCTTTAAAATTACAGAGTGCAGCTATCTTTTTTGTCATTGCATGTCATGTTCAGTTGTGCACCTGTTCGCACTGCATGTTCGGGAGTGCCTTTAGCCTTTTTGTGTGGATTATGGGGTCATCCTTTCTAACTGTGCACCTCTCCCCATGAGCCAAAGCTGATTTTATTCTCTAGTTGCGGGCTCCTACTTGCCCATACACATAGAGGTTTTTAAACCCAGAGAGAGGCTTTGGTTCAGCGTGGGTACCCAGTATTACAAGATATTCCTTGGTGTGGCTACTGGGCAGATATAGAGAGAGACATTTTTGTATGGTACATATCTTACTTTTTTCTTAAATTTCCTTTAGCAGTGGTGAATGTCTATATTCTTACATTCATGGTTTGCATGCTTTAGCATTACAGAGTGCAACTGTCTTTTTTTGTCATTGTATGTCATGTTCAGTTATGCACCTGTCCACATTACATGTTTGGCAGTGTTGTCAGTCTTTTTGTGTCCCTATAGACAGTGTAATCTCCCACCTAGTCTCGTATATGCAGTATGAATTCCCCATATTCCCTATATACAGTATGGGCCCCCACATACCACCTACATTCAGTATGAGCCTTCACACAGCCCCCTACATACAGTACTAACTTCAACATAACCCCCTTATATAAAGTATGAGCCCCTTACATAGCCTCAATATATAAAGAATGAGCGCTCACATAGCTCCCTATATACAGTATGAGCCCACACCCAGACTCCTGCATACAGTATGAGCAATCATTTTAATTTTTTGTATTTTTATACAACAATAAACAATAATGAATGTATCAAGTCTTTGAACATTTTGGAATTGGAATAATACATCTTCAGGTGCTGGTCTAAAATCCTTCCTTCGTTTGAACTCCCGGGATCCGGCCCGCTGACTGTCCGTGCACTGATCATTTAAATCGGCCACAGCAAATCCAAAGGTGAGCTGAACCAAAAACCTTTCTCTCTTGATACAGTATGTGCCCCCATATAGCCCCACTATATATGAAGAAAAAAAGTTCAGCTCACCATATAGAATTTCTTCAGGAGGTTCACACCTGGTTTGTGCAATGATAAGAGTCAGGCTCCAGGCTCTCAGCAAATTCCATCAAAAGGCAAAAATCCAGCACAGAATCCAGGTAATGCAAAAAAAGTTAAAACTCCATTTATTGTGAAGCAGTTAGAACCATGACAATGGGATATAGAAGTAACAATATTAACAATATATAATTGTGACTCCTAAGTCCCATTGTCATGGTTTTAACTGGTTCACAATAAATGGAGTTTTAACTTTTTCTATATTACCTGGATTCTGTGCTGGATTTTTGCCTTCTGATGGAACTCCACTATATACAGTATGAGCCCACACATAGCCCCTCTATATCATAATAATAATTAATTATTATTATTATTATTTTATTTAAATAGCGCCAACATATTACGCAGAACGTTAAAATTCGGAGCGGACATGTATACACAAAATGAGACATTACAGAGTAAAGGTCGAGTCACACTAAGCAACTTACCAGCGATCCCAACAACGATAGGGATCGCTGGTAAGTTGCTAGGAGGTTGCTGGTGAGATGTCACACTGCGACGCTCCAGCGATCCCACCTGCAACCTGACCTGGCAGGGATCGCTGGAGCGTGGCTACACGAGTTGCTGGTGAGCTCACCAGCAACCAGTGACCAGCCCCCAGCGCCGCGTGGAAGATGCTGCGCTTGGTAACTAAGGTAAATATCGGGAAACCAACCCGATATTTACCTTGGTTACCAGCTCACGCAGCTACACGTGCAGAGAGCAGGGAGCAGCGCACACTGAGCGCTGGCTCCCTGCTCTCCTAGTTACAGCACACATGGGGTTAATTACCCGATGTGTGCTGCAGCTAAATGTGCACAGAGCAGGGAGCAACGCACACTGAGCGCTGGCTCCTTGCTCTCCTAGTTACAGCACACATTGGGTTAATTAACCCGATGTGTGCTGCAGCTACATGTGCACAGAGCAGGGAGCAGCGCACACTGAGCGCTGGCTCCTTGCTCTCCTAGTTACAGCACACATCGGGTTAATTAACCCGATGTGTCCTGCAGCTACATGTGCACAGAGCAGGAGCCGGCACTGACAGTGAGAGGGCGGAGGCTGGTAACGAAGGTAAATATCGGGTAACCAAGGACAGGGCTTCTTGGTTACCCGATGTTTACATTGGTTACCAGCCTCCGCAGAAGCCGGCTCCTGCTGCCTGCACATTTAGTTGTTGCTCTGTCGCTGTCACACACAGCGATCTGTGCTTCACAGCGGGACAGCAACAACTAAAAAATGGCCCAGGACATTCAGCAACAACCAACGACCTCACAGCAGGGGCCAGGTTGTTGCTGGATGTCACACACAGCAACATCGCTAGCAACGTCACAAAAGTTGTTCGTTAGCAGCGATGTTGCTAGCGATGTTGCTTAGTGTGACGGGGCCTTAACACAATTAAACAGATACCAATGAGTTAATCTGAAGTGAGTTCAATGAGTTCACCTCAGGTGAGTTCATCTGAGGCCACAGCTAGCGGCTTCCAGTTTACCCTAGCTGTTGCCTCAGGTGAACGCAATGAACTCCCCACAGGTGAACTCATTGAACTTCATGGCAGATTACCTGATTAGGCTATGTGCGCACATAGAGTATTTGGCTGCAGAAATTTCTGCACCAAATCTGCATCTGGCAGAAAACAACAGGAAAAATGCTACGCACTAGTCCTTGTGAAAATTAAAAATTTGGGGTTAAAACAACGTTTGTGGTAAACATGTATTATTTCATTTCTACGACTCAATGTTCTACAATTATATGATGCACCTGGGGGTTCAAGGTGCTCACCAACATCTAGGTAAATTCCCTGTGGGATCTACCTCTTTCACATGTAAAGCGCCATGGAATAAATGGCACTATAATAATAAATAATAATTATAACTTTGAAAATAGCATCAATTGTGGGGGAGCTCCACTGTTTAGGCACCTCAGGGGCTTTGCCAATGTGACATTGCATCCGCAAACCATTCAAACTAAATCTGAACTCAAACATGGCACATCTTCTTCCCTTCACACTGTGCTTCAAAAGTAGTTTTGAACCACATATTTGGTATTGGCATACTCAGGAGAAAATTGCACAACAAATTGTATGATCCATATTCTCCTGTTACCGTTGTGAAAAATTGAAAAATGAAAAACATCTCCTGTTAAAAGCAACTGTCTGATAATGATATTTATTTATATAGCACTGACATATTCCAGAACTTTGTCCCATGTCTACTGACCGTGCTTTACAGTAGAGTACAAAAGAGGTATGTTGATGTAAACCGGCCTGGGAAAGGCTAAGAGACTTCTCCTTTGTTGAGTGATTGGAGCCTTATTGATATGTTTGAAATTTATGCTGGGCGAGTCTCTCAGTGAATTTGTGAAACGTGAGGCACACATGGAGTGTGCACAGAGAATATGATATTTTGGATCTTTTCTTTCTGAAACCTAAGAAATAGCTGAGTATATTATTCTTTGTGATCCCTTGAGGCTTTCAGGAAGTGCAGATGGCACAAATCTACAAAGCTTGTCCTGCATCCTCTGCAATGGATGTTGCATTATGTCTGTAGTGAGCTGATGTGCACGTCATGATAATTCCTGCTGAGTGGATCATACATTATTCATAACTCTTCTGCTCTGGTACGCCTTTCCTCTGACTCTTTGAAAGTGATTGTTATCCAGCAGCTTAGACTCACAACAGTTCCATGTAATCTGTCAGTCAAATGTCACCTCAAACAGAGGGGTTATGTGTGCTTGTTAGTCAAGTGACTTTGGTGCCTGCACATTCATATGGTTCCTTGGTCCAATTCATTAATTCATTGCCCAATTCACAATGATGGCTTGAAAATTACCACCCGTATGATTTTATCCATATATATATATACATATATATATATATATATATATATACACAGTATAGACCAAAAGTTTGGACACATCTCCTCATTAGAGGGTTTTCTTTATTTTCATGACTGAAAATTGTAGATTCACATTGAAGGCATCCAAACTATGAATTAACTCATGTGGAGTGAAATACTTAACAAAAAAGTGTGAAACAACTGAATATGACTTATATTCTAGGTTCTTCAAAGTAGCCACCTTTGCTTTCATTACTGCTTTGCACACTCTTGGCATTCTCTTTATGAGCTTCAAAAGGTAGTCACCAGAAATGGTTTTCACTTCACAGGTGTGCCCTGTCAGGTTTAATAAGTGGGATTTCTTGCCTTATAAATGGGGTTGGGACCATCAGTTGTATTGTGCAGAAGTCTGGTGGATACACAGCTGATAGTCCTACTGAATAGACTGTTAGCTGCTTTTTTCTTGCCATAATACAAATTCTAAGTAAAGAAAAATGAGTGACCATCATTACTTTAAGAAATGAAGGTCAGTCAGTCCGAAAAATTGGGAAAACTTTGAAAGTGTCCCCAAGTGCAGTGGCAAAAACCATCAAATACTACAAAGAAACTGGCTCACATGAGGACCGCCTCAGGAAACAAAGACCAAGAGTCACCTCTGCTGCAGAGGATACGTTTATCCGAGTCACCAGCCTCAGAAATCGCAGGTTAACAGCAGCTCAGATTAGAGACCAGGTCAATGCCACACAGAGTTCTAGCAGCAGACACATCTCTAGAACAACTGTTAAGAGGAGACTTTGTGCAGCAGACCTTCATGGTAAAATAGCTGCTAGGAAACCACTGCTAAGGAGAGGCAACAAGCAGAAGAGACTTGTTTGGGCTAAAGAACACAAGGAATGGACATTAGACCAGTGGAAATCTGTGCTTTGGTCTGATGAGTCCAAATTTGAGATCTTTGGATCCAACCACCGTGTCATTGTGTGACGTAAAAAGCATGGAGGAGGAGGTGTGATGGTGTGGGGGTGCTTTGTAGGTGACACTGTTGGGGATTTATTCAAAATTGAAGGCCTACTGAACCAGCATGGCTACCACAGCATCTTGCAGCGGCATGCTCATTCCATCCAGTTTGCGTTTAGTTGGACCATCATTTATTTTTCAACAGGATAATGACCCCAAACACACCTCTGGGCTGTGTAAGGGCTATTTGACTAAGAAGAAGAGTGATGGGGTGCTACGCCAGATGACCTGGCCTCCACAGTCACCAGACCTGAACCCAATCGAGATGGTTTGGGGTGAGCTGGACAGCAGAGTGAAGGCAAAAGGACCAACAAGTCCTCTCTGGGAACTCCTTCAACACTGTTGGAAAACCATTTCCGGTGACTACCTTTTGAAGCTCATCAAGAGAACGCCAAGCGTGTACAAAGCAATAATCAAAGAAAAAGGTGGCTACTTTGAAGAACCTAGAATATAAGACATATTTTCAGTTGTTTCACACTTTTTTGTTAAGTATTTCATTCCACATGTGTTAATTCATAGTTTTGATGCCTTCAATGTGAATCTACAATTTTCAGAGTCATGAAAATAAAGAAAACTCTTTGAATGAGGAGGTGTGTCCAAACTTTTGGTCTGTACTATATATATATATATATATATATATATACAGTGGAACCTCGCTTAACGAGTAACCCAGTTAACGAGAATTTTGCTTAATAAGCAAAGCTTTCTGTAAATTTGTAACTCGATTTATGAGAAAGCTTTGCTGTACAAGCAAAATCCTCACCGCACACACTTCCGGTTCTGTACATCCACCGCGCTCTAATCCGCACTTGCAGTCCACACAAACACACACAAGCACGCACAAACACACACGCACGCACACACATACAGTATTATGCTCACCTTACCTTCCGTTCCACCGCCGGACTCATGGTTCTTGTAGTTCCCGAGTACATTGCGACGTCTTCACGGCAAACTACAAGACCCAGGAGGCTGGCGATGGAACGGAAGGTAAGGTGAGCATAATATGTGTACCTTCAGTTTCATGGCTGGCCTCCTGGGTCCTGTAGTATGCCGCTCCACTCCAGGCTGTGCATCGGCAACCATAGCGACGAAGCAGGAACTTCCTGTCACCGCTACTCAAAGGCAGCGCGCTGGCCAATCAGAGGCAAGCGTCTCCTGCCTTTGACGGCAGCGCTCTGGCAGCGGAAGTTCCTCCCTCGTCGTTATGGTAACCCGATACACAGCCTGTACTGAAGAACAGCAAGTCCCAGGAGACCAGCGATAGAACAGAAGGTAAGGTGAGCATAATATGTGTACCTTCCGTTCCATCGCCGGCCTCCTGGGTCCTGTAGTTTGCCGCTCTAGGATGTGTATCGGTAACCATTGTCGACGAGGGAGGAACTTCTGCTGTCAGACGCTACTCAAAGGCAGCGCGCTGACCAATCAGAGGCTCCTGCCTTTGACGTCAGCGCTCTGGGTGCGGAAGTTCCTCCCTCATCGTCATGGTTACCCGATACACAGCTAGTGCTACTGAACAGCAAGTCCCAGCAGGCCGGTGATGGAACGGAAGGTAAGGTGAGCATAATATGTGCGTGTGAGTTTGTGTGAGTTTGTGTGTGTTTGTACGTGTGTGGAATGGCACAATAGGGGACCAGGATGGGACATTTAACAAGTTGTGGAACGAATTGTCTGCATTGCAATGATTTCCTATGGGAAATCTTGCTTTGCCTAACGAGTAACTTGGTTAACAAGCACAGTCCCAGAAAGGATTGTTCTCGTTAACCAAGGTTCCACTGTATATATATATATATATATATATATATATATATATGTATACAGTGAGGGAAAAAAGGTATTTCGTCACCCACCAATTGTGCAAGTTCTCCCACTTAAAAAGATGAGAGAGGCCTGTAATTGACATCATAGGTAGACCACAACTATGAGTGACAAAACGAGAAAACAAATCCAGAAAATCATTTGTCTGATTTGGCAAGATTTTTTTTTTGCAAATTATGATGGAAAATAAGTATGTCTGGCTCTCACAGATGTGTAACTTGTTCTTTAAGAGGCTCCTCTGTCCTCCACCTGTTTGAAATTGTTATCAGTATAAAAGACACCTGTCCATAACCTCAAACAGCCACACTCCAAACTCCACTATGGTGAAAACTAAAGAGCTGCCGAAAGACACCATAAACCAAATTGCAGCCCTGCACAAGGCTGGGAAGACTGATTCTGCAATAGACAAGCAGCTTGGTGTGATGAAATCAACTGTCAACTGTGGTAGCAATAATAAGAAAATGGAAGACATACAAGACCACTGATAATCTCCCTCGATCTGGGGCTCCACGCAAGAGCTCACCCTGTGGAGTCAAAATGATCACAAGAACGGTGAGCAAAAATCCTAGAACCACACGGTGGGAGCTAGTGAATGACCTGTATAGAGTTGGGACCACTTTAACAAAGGCTACCATCAGTAACACACTACGCCACCAGGGACTCAGATCCTGCAGTGCCAGACGTGTCCCCCTGCTTAAGCCAGTACATGTCGGGGCCCTTCTGAAGTTTGCTAGAGAGCATTTGAACTATCCAGAAGATTATTGGGAGAATGTCATATGGTCTGATGAAACCAAGGTAGAACTGTTTGGTAGAAACACAACTTGCCGTATTTGGAGGAGACAGTATGCTGAGTTGCATCCAAAGAACACCATACCTACTGTGAAGCATGGAGGTGGCAACATCATACTTTGGGGCTGTTTCTCTGCAAAGAGACCAGGACGACTGATCCGTGTACATGAAAGAATGAATGGGGCCATGTATCATATTCATATTTTTAGTGCACACCTCCTTCTATCAGCAGGGCATTGAAGATGAAACATGGGTGGATCTTTCAGCATGATAATGATTCCAAACACACCGCCAGGGCAGTGAAGGAGTGGCTTCGTAAGAAGCATATGATGATCCTGGAGTGGCCTAGCCAGTTTCCAGATCTCAACCCCATTGAAAACATTTGGAGGGAGTTGAAAGTCCATGTTGCCAAGTGACAGGCTCAAAACATCACTGCTCTACAGGAGATCTGCATGGAGGAATGGGCCAACATACCACCAACACTGTGTGTGCCAACCTTATGAAGACTTATAGAAAACGTTTGACCTCTGTCATTGCCAAGAAAAGGATATATAACAAAATATTGAGATGAACTTTTGTTATTGACAAAATGCTTATTTTCCACCATACTTTGCAAAAAAAATATCGCCAAATCAGACAAGGTGATTATCTGGATTTTGTTTCTCATTTTGCCTCTCATAGTTCTGGTCCACCTATGATGTCAATTACAGGCCTCTCTCATCTTTTTAAGTGGGAGAACTTGCACAATTGGTGGCTGACTAAATACTTTTTTTCCCCATATATGTTTTTGGGGTGATTGGGTCTTTCACAGTTAAAGTGTACCTATGATATGTATAAATTACAGATCCCTCAATTCTTTGTAGGTGGGAGACTATGTAAAATCGGCAGTGGATCAAATACTTATTTTCCATACTGGATAAGGCCCCTTTTACACCTCCATGTTTCCCTTGTGTGTGGTGTCGGTTTTCACACGTACCGGTGGCACTTTTACACGCATACTAATTAAAGTCAATAAAGATCTTCACAGCTCCTTGCTTTCACCCTGCCCATGTGTCCCTGTGAAACACCTGCGTGTCCGGCTGCTCCACATGGAGACAAGTCTGTTTTTCGCTGGCAGTACAGGTCAAATACGGACAGCACATGGAAGACATCTGTGTGACATCAGTGTGACTGGTACCGGAAAAAAACGCATGTAATAGAAATAAATGGTTTTCTATGTGTAAAAGATGTGAAAAGCTAGAAAAATGATAGATAATTGATAGATAAATAGATATAATAGATTCCATGGGATAGATAGAATACATAGAATAGATAGATGAATAGACATAGATATGGCAGAATTAATATCTAATTTTTTTGTTTTTTTTTAAATGACGTGACTTTATCATAACCAGCACAGATACAGCAGCAGCTGCGGCCTGCAACCCTCAGCTGTCAGCTGTCCCTTGGCTGGTTTTCAAAAACAGAGGGGATACCACATAGATTTTTTTCAATTATTTGAATAAATAAAAAAAACTTATCCAATCAATAAGGACATGAAGAACTGAAACTTGTTTGTGTGTAAACTTGGTTATTCCTTGTTATACGATTTCTTCTGTTTTTATGAGCTGAAAGTTTTTTGTAAGAGAATGTCAAATAAATTTGGATTCTATGGAATTTGGATGCTGGAATTTCCTCTACTTCTACAATGAAAAAAAAACGGCATTGGGTCCCCCCATTTGTTAAAACCAGCAAACGGACAGCAGACAACTGGGGGCTGATATTTTTAGGGTGGGAAGGATCATGGTTATTTGGCCCTTGCCAGCTTAAAAATATTAGCCGCATCGATTAGATGCACCAAATCTGGCGCTGTACTTGGCTCTTCCCATTGCCCTGGTGCGGTGGCAAACGGAGTAATATATGAGGTTGATGCCAGCTGTGAATTGACAGCTGCCATCAAGCCCTGGAACTAGCAATGGGTGGGTGTTTATCAGACACCCCCATTACTAATCCAGTAGAAATCTAAATAAATATATTTTATTTGAACCAACACCCCCCAACTACAGCCCTCATTCACCAATTTATTAAAAAGTGATTTAAAAAAAAGTCCGCCGTAATCCATAGCAATGTCCCACAATGTTCCCCAAATGTGAATTCCACATCCAGCCGGGAGCGGACTCCTGAAGTTGCAAGCACAGGCAGTCCACTGTTCTAAAAAAGGTGCAGGAGAAAGACAGAGACCACCACCCAGGTGGGGGAACGAGAACGCAGCCGGCTGCGGGCACCGACCACCATATCCTTCGCTTACCAGAGACTCATGTGTTTTCTTAATAGTGAGTACACCAGTACCCTGCGGTCGCCCATCTCCCTGCACCACTAACCCCAACGGGTCCCGGGGCTACCATCCCTTCCCACGGAGGGGTTAACAACTTGCTGCACAACATCTCCCCCAGGTGCCCCGTAACTGCAGTGGTGGTGTCCAATATCACCACATACCGTGGATGGCGTCACGAACCTAGTACGGCCCAGCCCGTACATATACGTCCACCACCCCCCGACCGTTTTCATTCGGAGTGTCCGTGGGATCCCCTGGGTCCGGAGACCCTCGAGCCACCCACCGGAAGGTCCGGACCCGAGCAGCGTCAGGCTGCTGGCACGGGGACGGCACACTAGGCATACAATGATGACAAGAGGACATCCTCTACGAAAAAAGGTTTAATCATAATCATAGATGCAGATTCTTTACTGTAAAAGCAGTGAGACTATGGAGCTCTTGGATGTTGTAATGGTTGATTCAGTAAAACAAAAAGCACAACGATGGCCTGGATGTCTTTCTAGAAAAACATAATATTACAGGTTATGTTTACTGGACTCTGTGATTAGAGGTTGATCCAGGGAACTAGTCTGATTACCATATGTGGAGTCAGGAAGGAATTTTTCTCCTAATATGAATATTAGAATATTAGAGTTGGAATGGACCTCCTGGGTCATCTAGTCCAACCCCCTGCTCAAAGCAGGATTCACTAAATCATGTCAGACAGATGTCCGTCCAACCTCTTTTTAAAGACTTCCATTGAAGGAGAACTCACAACCTCTCGTGGCAGCCTGACCCACTCATTGATCACCCTCACTGTGAAAAAGTTTTTCTAATATCTAATCTGTGTCTCCTCCCCATCAGTTTCATCCCATTGCTTCTAGTCTTTCCTTGTGAAAATGAGAATAAAACTGATCCCTCAACAGTGTGACAGCCTTTAAGATATTTGTAGACAGCTATTAGGTCTCCTCTCAGTCTTCTCTTTTGCAAGCTAAACAATCCTAAATCCTTTAACCGTTCCTCATAGGACATGGTTTGCAGTCCAGTCACCATTCTGGTCACTCTTCTCTGAAGTTGCTCCAGTTTGTTGATGTATTTTTTTTTAAAATGTGGTGCCCAGAACTGGACACAGTATTCCAGATGAGGTCTGACCAAAGAGGAGTAAAGGGGGATAATGACTTCACGTGATTTAGACTGTATGCTTTTTTGCTGCTGCGTCACACTGTTGACTCATGTTCAGTCTATGATCTATTAGTATACCTAAGTCTTTTTCACACATGCTTTTGGATAGCTCTATTCCTCCCATGCTGTGTATGCTCTTTTCATTATTCTTGCCAAGATGTATGACTTTGCATTTCTCCCTGTTAAAAACCATTCTATTAGTTACTGCCCATTGCTCCAGCTTGTTTAGATCTTGTTGAATCCGCTCTCTCTCTTCTCTAGGATTAGCTATTCCTCCTAACTTTGTGTAATTTTTTCAATAAGGATTGTATGAGATACTTAGTCAAATGCTTTACTGGTCAAGATATACTATATCTACTGCATTTCCCAGATCCACCCAGTCAGTGATTTTGTCATAGAAGGAAATTAAGTTAGTCTGACATGACTTATTAGTTACAAACCCATGCTGGCTCTGGTTAATCACTTCATTCTCATCCAGGTACTTGCATAAATGTTGTTTAATAATTTGCTCAAAGATCTTTCCTGGAATGGAAGTCAGGCTCACAGGCCTGTAGTTCCCTGGGTCCACCTTCTTCTCCTTTTTGAAGATAGGGACAACATTTGCTCTTCTCCAGTCTCCTGGAACTTCTCATGCTCTCCAAGAATTTTCAAAAATTATGAAGAGTGGTTCTAATATTTCCTCTGCTAACTCCTTCAGTACTCTGGGGTGTAATTCATCTGGACCTGGGGACTTGAATTAATTAATGTTAGCTAAGTATTCCCTCACTATCGCTTTGTTTATTGATGGCCTGTATTCTTCTAATCCTACAATAGAACGGTGAAGATCAGTTGATTTTACTTTTTCAGAGAAAACAGATGCAAAATAACAATTTAAAAGTTCGGCCTTCTCAACATCATTTTTTACAACTTCACCATTCTCATCCTGTAAAATTCCTATAACATCTTTGACTTTTCTTTTGGGGTGATTAGCATCTTCCTCATAGAGTTTTTGCCGTCTTATGAATCAACATGTGCTGTAGGTTGAATTTGATGAATTTCTGTGTACTTTCAACTCTAAAACCTATGCAAACTATGAGATTGTGTGAGTCAATACTGCCACGTAGTGGTGATTTTTAAATTTATAATGTAACAATGACATAGCATAATGATGTGAATAAGATAATTGCCTAACAAACGAAAACCCCCTTTATTAAGATTTTATATTTAGTTAGCTGTACAATAAAAATATATAAAGAAAAACCACAAATAAATAGAAAAGACAACCATACAAAGAGATATGATAAATTTAAGGGCATACTCAGCGAAGGCCGATCAGCAATAGAACACATATGGCTGTTATTATTATTATTTACTGACATTCAGTTCGATCTTGAGCCGTAATGACTTGATGGAGGAACACTAGAGTTGAGTGAGTACCTAACTATTCGTACTCGGTATACTCATAACGAGTACTGTCTAATACTCGCGTATTCGTTCCGAATAGCATCGCAATGCAAGTCAATGGAGAATACTCGCAATGTAATGAGTAACCCGAATTCCGTACTATTCTCTACTCGCACGAATAGTGCGGCATTCAGGTTACTTGTTACATTATGAGTATTCCCCATTGACTTGTATTGCACACGCTATTTGGAATGAATACGTGAGTCTTAGACAGTACTCGTTATGAGTATAGCGAGTACGAATAGTTAGGTACTTGCTCAACTCTAATGAACACTGTAGGAAGATTGATCTTGTGCAAGTCTAGATAGGTCCATCACGGCCTTCTCCGTTGTTTCTTCATAGTATCAAGCCATCGGGATGCTGGTCTTCCTCTTCGCCTTGTTCCTTCTATTCTTCCAACCTTGATGTCCTTCTCCAGTGATTACTCTCGTCATATGATGTATTCAAAGTAGGCAAGTCTAGGCTTAGTGATTCTTACTTCGAGTGACATGTCTGCCTTGATTTGATCTACAATTGATTTGTTTGGTCTTCTTGTCATCCATGGTATTAATAACATCCTTTTCCAATACCACATTTTGAAGGCGTTAATTCTTCTTCTGTCTTGTTTCTTTATCTTCCAGGTTTCGCATCCATATGTTACCACAGAAAAGACCAGACTATGTACGAGTCATTTCATGGTCAGCAGTGCAATGTTCCTCAATTTGAAGATCTTGTTCAGTGACTTCATTGTTAGATTTACCCATAGCTATTCTATTACCTGGCAGTAGTCAATATCTTTGTCTTCTTTGTATTGAGAAGCAGTCCCATATTCAAGCTTTCCATCTTGACACTCCATAATAAGTCCTTCATTCCATTTAAGCTTGGTGCTTGGTGCTAGGTGCTGGCCCGCACCTACAAAGAGAAGGACTGTCTGCGGCAAGCCACCTTCCGGGTCCAGGGCCCAACCTACCAAGGGCAAGTCCGCTACTTTGACCCCCAAAAGGGGTGGGGGTTCATCTACGAACCAGGACTGGATGCAGAGATTTTCGTGTCCTGGAGGTATGTAGCCCCTCACTTGCCAACTGGCCATCCAGACAGAAATCTGGAACCTGGTGATATGGTCAGTTACACCAGGCATTGTGGAGAGCGGGGGTGGTTTGCTCTAGACATCTTGAAGTGGATCGTGGTCAACGAGCAGCCATGCCTCACCTCCCACCGTCACCTTTATGAAGAAAAAGAATAAGTTGGTGGCGGATCCCGGCTACCCCCCTTTCCCAGTTTGAAAACCAACCTTGCCCTTGTTTGTAAACCAAGGCCGGATGCCGGGTGCCTCTGGAGGGGTGTGCTGGTCCCGCACACGGGTTCGTCCTGCACTTGTAGTTTCTTGTGTGTTGACTTAACCCGCATAAAACGGGAGAAATCCGCTCCCCTGTGTTTTGTATCCAGTGGGAGCCGTTGCCTGCAAAATCTGACCCTTGGGATCTCTGTGGGTTCTGGCGGACACCCTATCCCCCGCGTTGGGCTTTCGTTTCGCTCTCTGGGCGTACTGTGAAACAAGGCCTGAAAACCTTGTCCCTGGCTGGTCAATTGACAAGGGGCTTGAAACGTTCCTCGCCCTGGGGTCCAGGCACCCCGACTGTGCACGGCCTCCGGACCGGAATCCCGCTGTCGGCACCGGCGGGCAACAACCCTGCCCCAGTCCACTTAAGGTCTCCCGCGACCGGATCTCCGTCGCCTGTGGTCCTGCTTGCTGTCTGCCACCTAGTCCAGTAGTCCAAGGGCCCCAACCCCTGATTCCGCTGTACTCCACACTCCTCCACTTCAACTGTCAGAACTCAACTGTTGTGTTCCCGCCCCTGACACCTCAAGACCCTTAGGTGGGCGCTCCCATCCGCCTCGTCCCGCCCACTGGTGTGTCCCTATTGTCATGGGGGGTGACTAGGCTTTACTGGCTGGTGTTGTGCACCTGGGTGTGGGTTTTGTGTTGGAATGCCAAGGAGGATGGAGTCTTGTACCTGAGAGATTTGTACAGCCTCTGTGACTACCTGGTTTTGCCAGGGCGTCACACTCCCCCTTGGTTGAATACAGCCCATCCTCGGGCTGTCCGGCCACTGACATTTATTTTTTCTGCATCTAGAACGGTAAAATACATTAACAATACACATTTCTTCCCTTACAGGGAGGCATATTTTTTAAACGTTGCAAGTCATCTCCTTATCCCTTTCAGCCCGCCACCCAAAACACCTGAACCCACCCCGGTGCCACTGCTAACACGGGTGTAACACCGCCCCAAGTTCCTGTGGGTGTCCTTAGTGTCCGGGTAAAAGTTCCTTACCCACCAGTCCACCCCAAAGAGTTCCATGGTCCGGAATCCCTTGGCCTGGAGGTTGGCCACCAGTTTTGCTGGTGACAGGGCCTCGGCCGACTCCACCGCAGGCCCTTCCTCCAACCAACCTCTCCAGAGGCGTTACATTCCTGGTGGTGGGGGGTAACAAAAAGGTAGATGGGGGGTTATGTACAAGACCCAAGAAAGTTTTAGGGTGGCCTCTACCAGTCCAGAAGCCGTGGTCCAGCAAAACATAAAACAGGGAAAGCTGGGTTTAACTGGGAAAAGGTAGCTAGGATCCGCTACCTTACTATTTTTCAAACATATCAGGTAAAGTACACGGTAAGTGACATTTACTTATATATATACATTGCTATATACATGAACATACAAGCTCCACTCACTCCCTGTATCTGAGTGGTGGCTGACCTAGGTTAGAGCGTGTAGACCTCCTCAACCCTAAGTTTTCTCCTAGGCCCTGTGGGGTAGAATTATCTACGGGTTCCTCACTCCTTGTGATGGGTACTGTAGGTAGAGACCTACGGGGGCGTGACATAGGTGCAGGTGCATCTCTACCGTGTTTCCCCGAAAATAAGACATCCCCCGAAAATAAGACATCCCAGGAGGTTTCAGGCAAGCTTTAATATAAGACACCCCCTGAAAATAAGACATAGCTGCGGTCAATAATGAAGTGTCATGCAGTGGTGAAAGAGTTAAAGACACTGCAGGACACTTCATTATAGGCAGCGGGCACCCCCAGAAGAGATAAGTAGAGATGAGTGAACCGGTCCCGGTTCGGCTCAAGGTTGGTTCGCCGAACGGAGGTCCCGTTCGAGTTCGGCTCGTCGAACGTTCGACGAACCGAACTCGAACTGCATAGGAAACAATGGCAGGCAATCACAAACACAGTAAAACACCTAGAAAACACCCTCAAAGGTGTCCAAAAGGTGACAAACAACTCCAACACATGGGAAAGTGACAAGGACATATACTCATGCGAAAACAAAACAGCTGGACAAGGAAAAAGAGGAGGACACACAGATATAGGCATGGCACGCCCTTCTAAAATCATGTAAAACACCGCAAGGTGACTCCAAGCGTAGTCTCCCTTTTTTTCCAAAAATTGGGCCCCACACACACCCACCCATTCAGTGGCAGCAGTTGGGCCCCAGTTGTACAATTCACAGCTAGATTTGCATCAAGCACATTCAAAAATACGCCATAATTAACCGTCCCCAGGATGACACCGGGGTAGGTAGCAAAGTCTTTGCTGAACCATGACTTGTTCAACTTGGCTCCTTTTAAAAAACACAGCAAGCAAGGTTTACTCCAAACGGAGTCTCCCTTTTTTTCCAAAAATTGGGCCCCACACACACCCACCCCTTCAGTGGCAGCACTTGTGCCCCAGTTGTACACTTCACAGCTACATTTGCATCAAGCACATTCAAAAATACGCCATTCTTATCCGTCCCCAGGATGACACAGGGGTAGGTAGCAAAGTCTTTCCTGATCCCAGCTCTGTTCATCTTGGCTTCTTTTAAAAACACAGCAAGCAAGGGTTACTCCAAGCGGAGTCTCCCTTTTTTCCAAAAATTGGGCCACACAGACACCCACCCCATCAGTGGCAGCACTTGGGCCCTAGTTGCAAACAGGATGTTTTGATTTGCATCAAGCACATTCAAAAATACGCCATTCTTATCCGTCCCCAGGATGACACCGGGGTAGGTAGCAAAGTCTTTCCTGATCCCAGCTCTGTTCATCTTGGCTTCTTTTAAAAACACAGCAAGCAAGGGTTACTCCAAGCGGAGTCTTCCTTTTTTCCAAAAATTGGGCCACACAGACACCCACCCCATCAGTGGCAGCACTTGGGCCCTAGTTGCAAACAGGATCTTTTGATTTGCATCAAGCACATTCAAAAATACGCCATTCTTATCCGTCCCCAGGATGACACAGGGGTAGGTAGCAAAGTCTTTCCTGATCCCAGCTCTGTTCATCTTGGCTTCTTTTAAAAACACAGCAAGCAAGGGTTACTCCAAGCGGAGTCTCCCTTTTTTCCAAAAATTGGGCCACACAGACACCCACCCCATCAGTGGCAGCACTTGGGCCCTAGTTGTACACTTCACAGCTACATTTGCATCAAGCACATTCAAAAATACGCCATTCTTATCCGTCCCCAGGATGACACCGGGGTAGGTAGATAAAGTCTTTGCTGACCCATGACTTGTTCATCTTGGCTTCTTTTAAAAACAATGTAAGCAAGGGGTACTCCAAGCGGAGTCTCCCTTTTTTTCCAAAAATTGTGCCCCACACACACCCACCCATTCAGTGGCAGCACTTGTGCCCTAGTTGTACACTTCACAGCTACATTTGCATCAAGCACATTCAAAAATACGCCATTCTTATCCGTCCCCAGGATGACACCAGGGTAGGTAGAAAAGTCTTTCCTGATCCCAGCTCTGTTCATCTTGGCTTCTTTTAAAAACACAGCAAGCAAGGGTTACTCCAAGCGGAGTCTCCCTTTTTTCCAAAAATTGGGCCACACAGACACCCACCCCATCAGTGGCAGCACTTGGGCCCTAGTTGTACACTTCACAGCTACATTTGCATCAAGCACATTCAAAAATACGCCATTCTTATCCGTCCCCAGGATGACACCGGGGTAGGTAGATAAAGTCTTTGCTGACCCCAGCTCTGTTCATCTTGGCTTCTTTTAAAAACACATCAAGCAAGGGTTACTCCAAGCGGAGCCTCCCTTTTTTCCAAAAATTGTGCCCCACACACCCACCCATTCAGTGGCAGCACTTGTGCCCTAGTTGTACACTTCACAGCTACATTTGCATCAAGCACATTCAAAAATACGCCATTCTTATCTGTCCCCCAGGATGACACAGGGGTAGGTAGCAAAGTCTTTCCTGATCCCAGCTCTGTTCATCTTGGCTTCTTTTAAAAACACATCAAGCAAGGGTTACTCCAAGCGGAGTCTCCCTTTTTTTCCAAAAATTGGGCCCCACACACACCCACCCCTTCGGTGGCAGCACTTGGGCCCCAGTTGTACACTTCACAGCTACATTTGCATCAAGCACATTCAAAAATACGCCATTCTTATCCGTCCCCAGGATGACACAGGGGTAGGTAGCAAAGTCTTTCCTGATCCCAGCTCTGTTCATATTGGCTTCTTTTAAAAACACATCAAGCAAGGGTTACTCCAAGCGGAGTCTCCCTTTTTTCCAAAAATTGGGCCCCACACACACCCACCCCTTCAGTGGCAGCAGTTGTGCCCCAGTTGTACACTTCACAGCTACATTTGCATCAAGCACATTCAAAAATACGCCATTCTTATCCGTCCCCAGGATGACACCGGGGTAGGTAGCAAAGTCTTTCCTGATCCCAGCTCTGTTCATCTTGGCTTCTTTTAAAAACACAGCAAGCAAGGGTTACTCCAAGCGGAGTCTCCATTTTTTCCAAAAATTGGGCCACACAGACACCCACCCCATCAGTGGCAGCACTTGTGCCCTAGTTGCAAACAGGATGTTTTGATTTGCATCAAGCACATTCAAAAATACGCCATTCTTATCCGTCCCCAGGATGACACCGGGGTAGGTAGCAAAGTCTTTCCTGATCCCAGCTCTGTTCATCTTGGCTTCTTTTAAAAACACAGCAAGCAAGGGTTACTCCAAGCGGAGTCTCCCTTTTTTCCAAAAATTGGGCCACACAGACACCTACCCCATCAGTGGCAGCACTTGGGCCCTAGTTGTACACTTCACAGCTACATTTGCATCAAGCACATTCAAAAATACGCCATTCTTATCCGTCCCCAGGATGACACAGGGGTAGGTAGCAAAGTCTTTCCTGATCCCAGCTCTGTTCATCTTGGCTTCTTTTAAAAACACATCAAGCAAGGGTTACTCCAAGCGGAGTCTCCCTTTTTTCCAAAAATTGGGCCCCACACACACCCACCCCTTCAGTGGCAGCAGTTGTGCCCCAGTTGTACACTTCACAGCTACATTTGCATCAAGCACATTCAAAAATACGCCATTCTTATCCGTCCCCAGGATGACACAGGGGTAGGTAGCAAAGTCTTTCCTGATCCCAGCTCTGTTCATCTTGGCTTCTTTTAAAAACACAGCAAGCAAGGGTTACTCCAAGCGGAGTCTCCCTTTTTTCCAAAAATTGGGCCACACAGACACCTACCCCATCAGTGGCAGCACTTGTGCCCTAGTTGTACACTTCACAGCTACATTTGCATCAAGCACATTCAAAAATACGCCATTCTTATCCGTCCCCAGGATCACACAGGGGTAGGTAGCAAAGTCTTTCCTGATCCCAGCTCTGTTCATCTTGGCTTCTTTTAAAAACACAGCAAGCAAGGGTTACTCCAAGCGGAGTCTCCCTTTTTTCCAAAAATTGGGCCACACAGACACCCACCCCATCAGTGGCAGCACTTGTGCCCTAGTTGCAAACAGGATGTTTTGATTTGCATCAAGCACATTCAAAAATACGCCATTCTTATCCGTCCCCAGGATGACACCGGGGTAGGTAGCAAAGTCTTTCCTGATCCCAGCTCTGTTCATCTTGGCTTCTTTTAAAAACACAGCAAGCAAGGGTTACTCCAAGCGGAGTCTCCCTTTTTTCCAAAAATTGGGCCACACAGACACCCACCCCATCAGTGGCAGCACTTGGGCCCTAGTTGTACACTTCACAGCTACATTTGCATCAAGCACATTCAAAAATACGCCATTCTTATCCGTCCCCAGGATGACACAGGGGTAGGTAGCAAAGTCTTTCCTGATCCCAGCTCTGTTCATCTTGGCTTCTTTTAAAAACACATCAAGCAAGGGTTACTCCAAGCGGAGTCTCCCTTTTTTCCAAAAATTGGGCCCCACACACACCCACCCCTTCAGTGGCAGCAGTTGTGCCCCAGTTGTACACTTCACAGCTACATTTGCATCAAGCACATTCAAAAATACGCCATTCTTATCCGTCCCCAGGATGACACAGGGGTAGGTAGCAAAGTCTTTCCTGATCCCAGCTCTGTTCATCTTGGCTTCTTTTAAAAACACAGCAAGCAAGGGTTACTCCAAGCGGAGTCTCCCTTTTTTCCAAAAATTGGGCCACACAGACACCTACCCCATCAGTGGCAGCACTTGTGCCCTAGTTGTACACTTCACAGCTACATTAGCATCAAGCACATTCAAAAATACGCCATTCTTATCCGTCCCCAGGATGACACAGGGGTAGGTAGCAAAGTCTTTCCTGATCCCAGCTCTGTTCATCTTGGCTTCTTTTAAAAACACAGCAAGCAAGGGTTACTCCAAGCGGAGTCTCCCTTTTTTCCAAAAATTGGGCCCCACACACACCCACCCCTTCAGTGGCAGCAGTTGTGCCCCAGTTGTACACTTCACAGCTACATTTGCATCAAGCACATTCAAAAATACGCCATCCTTATCCGTCCCCAGGATGACACAGGGGTAGGTAGCAAAGTCTTTCCTGATCCCAGCTCTGTTCATCTTGGCTTCTTTTAAAAACACAGCAAGCAAGGGTTACTCCAAGCGGAGTCTCCCTTTTTTCCAAAAATTGGGCCCCACACACACCCACCCCTTCAGTGGCAGCAGTTGTGCCCCAGTTGTACACTTCACAGCTACATTTGCATCAAGCACATTCAAAAATACGCCATTCTTATCCGTCCCCAGGATGACACAGGGGTAGGTAGCAAAGTCTTTCCTGATCCCAGCTCTGTTCATCTTGGCTTCTTTTAAAAACACAGCAAGCAAGGGTTACTCCAAGCGGAGTCTCCCTTTTTTCCAAAAATTGGGCCACACAGACACCCACCCCATCAGTGGCAGCACTTGGGCCCTAGTTGCAAACAGGATGTTTTGATTTGCATCAAGCACATTCAAAAATACGCCATTCTTATCCGTCCCCAGGATGACACCGGGGTAGGTAGCAAAGTCTTTCCTGATCCCAGCTCTGTTCATCTTGGCTTCTTTTAAAAACACAGCAAGCAAGGGTTACTCCAAGCGGAGTCTTCCTTTTTTCCAAAAATTGGGCCACACAGACACCCACCCCATCAGTGGCAGCACTTGGGCCCTAGTTGCAAACAGGATCTTTTGATTTGCATCAAGCACATTCAAAAATACGCCATTCTTATCCGTCCCCAGGATGACACAGGGGTAGGTAGCAAAGTCTTTCCTGATCCCAGCTCTGTTCATCTTGGCTTCTTTTAAAAACACAGCAAGCAAGGGTTACTCCAAGCGGAGTCTCCCTTTTTTCCAAAAATTGGGCCACACAGACACCCACCCCATCAGTGGCAGCACTTGGGCCCTAGTTGTACACTTCACAGCTACATTTGCATCAAGCACATTCAAAAATACGCCATTCTTATCCGTCCCCAGGATGACACCGGGGTAGGTAGATAAAGTCTTTGCTGACCCATGACTTGTTCATCTTGGCTTCTTTTAAAAACAATGTAAGCAAGGGGTACTCCAAGCGGAGTCTCCCTTTTTTTCCAAAAATTGTGCCCCACACACACCCACCCATTCAGTGGCAGCACTTGTGCCCTAGTTGTACACTTCACAGCTACATTTGCATCAAGCACATTCAAAAATACGCCATTCTTATCCGTCCCCAGGATGACACCAGGGTAGGTAGAAAAGTCTTTCCTGATCCCAGCTCTGTTCATCTTGGCTTCTTTTAAAAACACAGCAAGCAAGGGTTACTCCAAGCGGAGTCTCCCTTTTTTCCAAAAATTGGGCCACACAGACACCCACCCCATCAGTGGCAGCACTTGGGCCCTAGTTGTACACTTCACAGCTACATTTGCATCAAGCACATTCAAAAATACGCCATTCTTATCCGTCCCCAGGATGACACCGGGGTAGGTAGATAAAGTCTTTGCTGACCCATGACTTGTTCATCTTGGCTTCTTTTAAAAACAATGTAAGCAAGGGGTACTCCAAGCGGAGTCTCCCTTTTTTTCCAAAAATTGTGCCCCACACACACCCACCCATTCAGTGGCAGCACTTGTGCCCTAGTTGTACACTTCACAGCTACATTTGCATCAAGCACATTCAAAAATACGCCATTCTTATCCGTCCCCAGGATGACACCAGGGTAGGTAGCAAAGTCTTTCCTGATCCCAGCTCTATTCATCTTGGCTTCTTTTAAAAACACATCAAGCAAGGGTTACTCCAAGCGGAGCCTCCCTTTTTTCCAAAAATTGTGCCCCACACACCCACCCATTCAGTGGCAGCACTTGTGCCCTAGTTGTACACTTCACAGCTACATTTGCATCAAGCACATTCAAAAATACGCCATTCTTATCTGTCCCCCAGGATGACACAGGGGTAGGTAGCAAAGTCTTTCCTGATCCCAGCTCTGTTCATCTTGGCTTCTTTTAAAAACACATCAAGCAAGGGTTACTCCAAGCGGAGTCTCCCTTTTTTTCCAAAAATTGGGCCCCACACACACCCACCCCTTCGGTGGCAGCACTTGGGCCCCAGTTGTACACTTCACAGCTACATTTGCATCAAGCACATTCAAAAATACGCCATTCTTATCCGTCCCCAGGATGACACAGGGGTAGGTAGCAAAGTCTTTCCTGATCCCAGCTCTGTTCATATTGGCTTCTTTTAAAAACACATCAAGCAAGGGTTACTCCAAGCGGAGTCTCCCTTTTTTCCAAAAATTGGGCCCCACACACACCCACCCCTTCAGTGGCAGCAGTTGTGCCCCAGTTGTACACTTCACAGCTACATTTGCATCAAGCACATTCAAAAATACGCCATTCTTATCCGTCCCCAGGATGACACCGGGGTAGGTAGCAAAGTCTTTCCTGATCCCAGCTCTGTTCATCTTGGCTTCTTTTAAAAACACAGCAAGCAAGGGTTACTCCAAGCGGAGTCTCCATTTTTTCCAAAAATTGGGCCACACAGACACCCACCCCATCAGTGGCAGCACTTGTGCCCTAGTTGCAAACAGGATGTTTTGATTTGCATCAAGCACATTCAAAAATACGCCATTCTTATCCGTCCCCAGGATGACACCGGGGTAGGTAGCAAAGTCTTTCCTGATCCCAGCTCTGTTCATCTTGGCTTCTTTTAAAAACACAGCAAGCAAGGGTTACTCCAAGCGGAGTCTCCCTTTTTTCCAAAAATTGGGCCACACAGACACCTACCCCATCAGTGGCAGCACTTGGGCCCTAGTTGTACACTTCACAGCTACATTTGCATCAAGCACATTCAAAAATACGCCATTCTTATCCGTCCCCAGGATGACACAGGGGTAGGTAGCAAAGTCTTTCCTGATCCCAGCTCTGTTCATCTTGGCTTCTTTTAAAAACACATCAAGCAAGGGTTACTCCAAGCGGAGTCTCCCTTTTTTCCAAAAATTGGGCCCCACACACACCCACCCCTTCAGTGGCAGCAGTTGTGCCCCAGTTGTACACTTCACAGCTACATTTGCATCAAGCACATTCAAAAATACGCCATTCTTATCCGTCCCCAGGATGACACAGGGGTAGGTAGCAAAGTCTTTCCTGATCCCAGCTCTGTTCATCTTGGCTTCTTTTAAAAACACAGCAAGCAAGGGTTACTCCAAGCGGAGTCTCCCTTTTTTCCAAAAATTGGGCCACACAGACACCTACCCCATCAGTGGCAGCACTTGTGCCCTAGTTGTACACTTCACAGCTACATTTGCATCAAGCACATTCAAAAATACGCCATTCTTATCCGTCCCCAGGATGACACAGGGGTAGGTAGCAAAGTCTTTCCTGATCCCAGCTCTGTTCATCTTGGCTTCTTTTAAAAACACAGCAAGCAAGGGTTACTCCAAGCGGAGTCTCCCTTTTTTCCAAAAATTGGGCCACACAGACACCCACCCCATCAGTGGCAGCACTTGTGCCCTAGTTGCAAACAGGATGTTTTGATTTGCATCAAGCACATTCAAAAATACGCCATTCTTATCCGTCCCCAGGATGACACCGGGGTAGGTAGCAAAGTCTTTCCTGATCCCAGCTCTGTTCATCTTGGCTTCTTTTAAAAACACATCAAGCAAGGGTTACTCCAAGCGGAGTCTCCCTTTTTTCCAAAAATTGGGCCCCACACACACCCACCCCTTCAGTGGCAGCAGTTGTGCCCCAGTTGTACACTTCACAGCTACATTTGCATCAAGCACATTCAAAAATACGCCATTCTTATCCGTCCCCAGGATGACACAGGGGTAGGTAGCAAAGTCTTTCCTGATCCCAGCTCTGTTCATCTTGGCTTCTTTTAAAAACACAGCAAGCAAGGGTTACTCCAAGCGGAGTCTCCCTTTTTTCCAAAAATTGGGCCACACAGACACCTACCCCATCAGTGGCAGCACTTGTGCCCTAGTTGTACACTTCACAGCTACATTTGCATCAAGCACATTCAAAAATACGCCATTCTTATCCGTCCCCAGGATGACACAGGGGTAGGTAGCAAAGTCTTTCCTGATCCCAGCTCTGTTCATCTTGGCTTCTTTTAAAAACACAGCAAGCAAGGGTTACTCCAAGCGGAGTCTCCCTTTTTTCCAAAAATTGGGCCACACAGACACCCACCCCATCAGTGGCAGCACTTGGGCCCTAGTTGCAAACAGGATGTTTTGATTTGCATCAAGCACATTCAAAAATACGCCATTCTTATCCGTCCCCAGGATGACACCGGGGTAGGTAGCAAAGTCTTTCCTGATCCCAGCTCTGTTCATCTTGGCTTCTTTTAAAAACACAGCAAGCAAGGGTTACTCCAAGCGGAGTCTCCCTTTTTTCCAAAAATTGGGCCACACAGACACCCACCCCATCAGTGGCAGCACTTGGGCCCTAGTTGCAAACAGGATGTTTTGATTTGCATCAAGCACATTCCAAATCAACAAGCATTTACTCTCCCCAGGATGACACAGGGGTAGTAAATTCCTTCTGGATCCATGACTTGTTCATTTTGATGAACGTCAGTCTGTCCACATTGTCACTGGACAGACGCGTGCGCTTATCTGTCAGCACACACCCAGCAGCACTGAATACACGTTCAGAGACAACGCTGGCAGCTGGACACGACAAAATCTCCAAGGCGTAAGTTGCGAGCTATGGCCATTTTTCTAGGTTTGAAGCCCAAAAGGAGCAAGGCTCCAGTTGCACAGTCATGGCATCGATGTTCATTTGGAGATACTCCTGTATCATCCTCTCCAGCCGTTGACTATGTGTCAGACTTGTTGTCTCTGGTGGCCTTGCAAAAGAGGGTCTAAAAAAATTATGAAAAGATTCCATAAAATTGCTGTTACCGGCACCAGATACGGTCCTACTGGTACGGGTAGACTGTTGAAGATGACGAGACCGTCCCATGTTTGTCAAGTTACAACTGGGAGATTCCCTCCCTGCACCTGCACGGTTGTTTGGTGGAAAAGCCGATCTAAGATCGAGTAACAGCTTCTGCTGATACTCCTGCATACGTGCGTCCCTTTCTATGGCTGGAATTATGTCACAAAATTTGGACTTGTACCGGGGATCTAATAGTGTGGCAATCCAGTAGTCATCATCACTTCTAATTTTGACAATACGACTGTCATGTTGGAGGTAGTGCAACAAAAAGGCACTCATGTGTCTTGCGCAGCCATGCGGACCAAGTCCACACTGTGTTTGTGGCATAGAGGTGCTACCCGTTCTTTCTTCCTCTGACATCTCCCCCCAACCTCTTTCAACTGAAATTTGACCAAGGTCTCCCTCATCCGCTGAGTCTTCCATGTCCATGGACAGTTCGTCCTCCATTTCTTCATGTTCTCCTGCACCTTGCTCAACATTTCGCCTGCTACTATGCGCCCTTGTCGATCCCTGTCCCACATGGTCCCATGCCTGCTGCGTTGGTGATGATGAACGTCTGGACCTTGGTGATGTTGTTGTCCCTTGCGCATATGAATCCTCCTGTAGTTCCTCCCCTTCATGTTGTCCCACCCCCTAACTCCGAATAGTGTTTAGCGTGTGCTCCAGCATGTAAATGACTGGAATCGTCATGCTGATAATGGCATTGTCAGCGCTAAACATATTCGTCGCCATGTCGAAACTGTGCAGAAGGGTGCATAGGTCCTTGATCTGAGACCACTCCATCAGGGTGATCTGCCCCACCTCTGCATCTCGTTGTCCCAGGCTATACGTCATGACGTATTGCACCAGGGCTCTGCGGTGCTGCCACAGTCGCTGTAACATGTGGAGAGTTGAATTCCAGCGTGTCGCCACATCGCATTTCAGGCGATGAACCGGCAGGCCGAAAGACTTCTGGAGCGATGCAAGTCGCTCTGCTGCGGCGCTTGAACGGCGGAAGTGAGCTGACAGTTTTCGTGCCCTGTTCAGAAGGCCATCTAAGCCGGGATAGTGTGTTAAAAATTGCTGGACGACAAGGTTCAACACGTGAGCCATACAAGGTACGTGTGTCACCTTGCCCAGGCGAAGTGCCGCACCCAGGTTTGCAGCATTGTCGCACACGGCCTTACCAGGCTGCAGGTTGAGTGGAGACAACCATTTATTAAACTCGGACCGCAGAGCTGACCACAACTCCTCAGCTGTGTGACTCTTATTCCCAAGACATGTCAAGCTAAAGACCGCCTGATGCCGTTGCGCTCTGCTGCCAGCATAGTAATGAGGCGTGCGTGATTCCTTCTGCGCAGTGAGAACGCTGGTGGCCTGACCAGGCAGGCTTGGGGCGGAGGTGGAGGACCCAGATGAGGTGGAGGATGCAGAAGCTGTGGCGGAACTTGGACAGACAGAGGATTGACACACAAGTCGTGGGGACGGCAAGACTTGTGCAGCAGACCCTTCACCATCTATCACCATAGTTACCCAGTGCCCAGTCAGCGACATGTAACGTCCCTGTCCATGCTTACTGGTCCAAGTATCGGTGGTGAAATGCACCCGTTCACACACAGAGTTTCTCAAGGAAGCGGTGATGTTGTGTGCGACATGCTGGTGTAGCGCGGGCACACCTTTCTTAGAGAAGTAGTGGCAACTAGGCATCTGGTACTGGGGCACAGCGACAGACATAAGGTCTCTAAAATCCTGTGTGTCCACTAGGCGGAAAGGCAGCATTTCGGTAGCCAACAGCTTACAGAGGGATAGAGTCAACCTCTTAGCTTTGTCATGGGTCGGAGGAAGTGGCCTTTTATTTGACCACATCTGAGGGACAGAGATCTGGCTGCTGTGTGTAGACGGTGTTGAGTAGGGTGTCCCTGGAAAAATGCAGGTTTGTGAGGAAAGTGCAGGCGGAGACATGATGTTGCCTTCATCCAACGTTGGTGCTATCGATGTCTGAGAGAGCTGTACACACTCACTTGTTTCCCCTTCCAAACCAACTGACGACCTTACAAGCAAACTGCCTGTTGCGGTTACAGTGGTGGAAGTTTTGCGTGGAAAAACAGGTGTGACAGCTGTCCCCACAGTCCTAGAAGATGAAGAGCGCACGGATGCACTGGAAGGGGCGGGCGGTGGATGGTTCGCTCCGCTAGGCCGCATTGCATCACGGTGAGCTTCCCACCGGGACCTATGATATTTATTCATGTGACGATTCATGGAAGAAGTTGTCAAACTGCTGAGGTTTTGACCTCTACTAAGAGAACCATGACAAATTTTACAGATCACATGATTTGGGCGATCTTTTTCTATGTCAAAAAAGTACCAGGCTAGGCAAGGCTTAGAGGCCATGCGACCTGTTGATCCACCCCGAATAATGCTCATAGGCAGAGTGGTGGCTGAGCATGCAGTTGTAGACGTGCTACCAGTGCTCCGACTCTGTCCAGGAAGGCGCAAGGTAACTTCGTCGTCGGTTGCATCCTCCTCCACCGCCTCTGTTGACCTCCTCGAGTGCGTGACTGGGGGTTGACAGTAGGTGGGATCTAGAACTTCATCATCAATTGTTGTGTTTGCACTCCCCTCCCCCTCAGACCGAGCCTCTTCTTGCCCTGACCGAATATTTAAGTTGTCATCCCAATCGGGTATCTGCGTCTCATCTTCATCAGTATGTTCCTCATTGTCTATAACCACAGGTGTTACAGTTTGTGACAAAGGGTCAACATTATGCTCAGAAACTTGGTCCTCACAGCCTGAATCAGAGTCACAAAGGTTCTGGGCATCACTGCAGACCATTTCCTGTTCTGTACTCACTGTAGCTTGGGAGCAGACCTCTGATTCCCAGGCTATAGTGTGACTGAACAGCTCTGCAGACTCAGCCATCTCAGTTCCACCATACTGTGCAGGGCTGATGGAGACTTCAGAGCTGGGAGAAATCAAGTGTGATTGGGATGACAACTCAGAGGACTGGTGTTTTTTGGATGCGGTACTTGAAGTGGCTGAGAGGGCACTTGTTGGACCACTTGAGATCCATTCAAGCATTTTTCTTTTTTGCCCATCATCTACCTTTCTTCCTGTTGTTCGTGTCCGTAAAAAAGGGAGCACATCGGATTGTCCACGGTAAGTAGTAGACATCTTACTTTTGCTAGTAGATGGTCTATCTTCAGCAGATGATAATGGAGCTTTGCCACCTTCCCCACAGACAAAACCTTTTTTGCCTTTTCCACCACGCCTCTTCCCCTTTCCACCAGCATCTGTCATTTTGCCACTCATGTTGATTGCGACAAGATTGTGGACTGAAAATGTGGTAGTAAAAATTGAGAGGTGGTGAAGATTGCAGTGGTGGTCTAGCTTTATTAACAGCAGAATAATAAAGAATAAATATCCCTGACAATACAACTTAGTTATAATGAGTTGGAGTGTGCAACGCAGGCAGATGCGCTCTGCAAATGTCTTGGCACTAGTGGGACTATAGCAAAGTCCAATAGCCACGTATAGGATGCCACTAGGTACACTGAGTGTTTGCTAGTATAATGGCTTAGTTATAATTAGTTGGAGTGTGCAACGCAGGCAGATGCGCTCTGCAAATGTCTTGGCACTAGTGGGACTATAGCAAAGTCCAATAGCCATGTATAGGATGCCACTAGGTACACTGAGTGTTTGCTAGTATAATGGCTTAGTTATAATGAGTTGGAGTGTGCAACGCAGGCAGATGCGCTCTGCAAATGTCTTGGCACTAGTGGGACTATAGCAAAGTCCAATAGCCACGTATAGGATGCCACTAGGTACACTGAGTGTTTGCTAGTATAATGGCTTAGTTATAATTAGTTGGAGTGTGCAACGCAGGCAGATGCGCTCTGCAAATGTCTTGGCACTAGTGGGACTATAGCAAAGTCCAATAGCCACGTATAGGATGCCACTAGGTACACTGAGTGTTTGCTAGTATAATGGCTTAGTTATAATTAGTTGGAGTGTGCAACGCAGGCAGATGCGCTCTGCAAATGTCTTGGCACTAGTGGGACTATAGCAAAGTCCAATAGCCACGTATAGGATGCCACTAGGTACACTGAGTGTTTGCTAGTATAATGGCTTAGTTATAATTAGTTGGAGTGTGCAACGCAGGCAGATGCGCTCTGCAAATGTCTTGGCACTAGTGGGACTATAGCAAAGTCCAATAGCCACGTATAGGATGCCACTAGGTACACTGAGTGTTCGCTAGTATAATGGCTTAGTTATAATGAGTTGGAGTGTGCAACGCAGGCAGATGCGCTCTGCAAATGTCTTGGCACTAGTGGGACTATAGCAAAGTCCAATAGCCACGTATAGGATGCCACTAGGTACACTGAGTGTTTGCTAGTATAATGGCTTAGTTATAATGAGTTGGAGTGTGCAACGCAGGCAGATGCGCTCTGCAAATGTCTTGGCACTAGTGGGACTATAGAAAAGTCCAATAGCCACGTATAGGATGCCACTAGGTACACTGAGTGTTTGCTAGTATAATGGCTTAGTTATAATTAGTTGGAGTGTGCAACGCAGGCAGATGCGCTCTGCAAATGTCTTGGCACTAGTGGGACTATAGCAAAGTCCAATAGCCACGTATAGGATGCCACTAGGTACACTGAGTGTTTGCTAGTATAATGGCTTAGTTATAATTAGTTGGAGTGTGCAACGCAGGCAGATGCGCTCTGCAAATGTCTTGGCACTAGTGGGACTATAGCAAAGTCCAATAGCCACGTATAGGATGCCACTAGGTACACTGAGTGTTTGCTAGTATAATGGCTTAGTTATAATTAGTTGGAGTGTGCAACGCAGGCAGATGCGCTCTGCAAATGTCTTGGCACTAGTGGGACTATAGCAAAGTCCAATAGCCACGTATAGGATGCCACTAGGTACACTGAGTGTTTGCTAGTATAATGGCTTAGTTATAATTAGTTGGAGTGTGCAACGCAGGCAGATGCGCTCTGCAAATGTCTTGGCACTAGTGGGACTATAGCAAAGTCCAATAGCCACGTATAGGATGCCACTAGGTACACTGAGTGTTTGCTAGTATAATGGCTTAGTTATAATGAGTTGGAGTGTGCAACGCAGGCAGATGCGCTCTGCAAATGTCTTGGCACTAGTGGGACTATAGCAAAGTCCAATAGCCACGTATAGGATGCCACTAGGTACACTGAGTGTTTGCTAGTATAATGGCTTAGTTATAATTAGTTGGAGTGTGCAACGCAGGCAGATGCGCTCTGCAAATGTCTTGGCACTAGTGGGACTATAGCAAAGTCCAATAGCCACGTATAGGATGCCACTAGGTACACTGAGTGTTTGCTAGTATAATGGCTTAGTTATAATGAGTTGGAGTGTGCAGAGGACAAGAGGGTACAGTGGCAGGATTGTGGTGCTCTGGGTAGAGGAATGGAAGCCTGCCTTTCTATTCCCTCCTAATGGTGAAATGCAGGGAGGAAATCCCTGACCTTGGCTACACAGACGCTGTTGCTGTTTGCAGGACCTGTCACCTATGGCTCTCTGACCCTGCCGGTTTGAGCCCTTAAAAGGACTGCTATAAAGTGCTCTCCCTATGTTGTCTAACGCTGTGTATGTGTGAAGCCCCACAAACGCTGTGTCGGTGCATTACCTTCAGGGACTCCACGTAGCTGGATCTGGTCACAGGTAGGAGATCTTCTTCTTGTCGTGACGCCACTCTCAGTATTGCGGCCAGTAGGGACCGCCACTGCAGGTTGAGGGTCGCCTGGGGCTGATGGTGTGTGCAGTTAGTTGGAATAGCCTCCTGAGAGTGAGGCAAGCCCCAGGGCCCGGTGTAGATGCGTAGTACTACAAGTCGCAGAATGACTCACACAGGCAGAACTGTCTTTCAAGGGCTTTACTCACATTTGATGGCAGGGTGAGTAGCCCGGGCGTAGCTGAGATGAACCAGGTGGGAACCAGGTATCCTTCAGGCTGACTTTATGAGGGTGACTACCAACTCGCCTTCCTTAGCCCTTGGTGGTTTGGGGTGACCCCGACTTTGAGTCCCTATGGGGGTCACCCAGGGAAGATGCTGCAGCCTCTCTCCCCTTCGTTTGCCGTGTGCTTGTCGCCTGGACCAGGCCACTCCAGCTGCTTGCCTCCTGTGACCTATGGGCCCTAACTGTGGCTACGTGGCTGCGGCTTTTGGTAGTGTTGTGGCGTGGGCTTTGAGAGCCCCACACCGGCAGGTTTAGCAAAAGAAAGTTGGATCTATCTCCGCTCCGGGATCTGCCGCCCGTTTGGGCCTGGTACTCTCTAGCAGTCTCCTTACTTCCCACTCCGTGCCCTCTCTTTAGCTGAAGATGGCTTTCGGGTAGCACTCCTAGTTGACCGTTCTCCCCCGTCAGTAGCCACTGCGCGGGCGCTGTTAGACAGCAACAGCCCCACAGGTCTGCTCCTCACTGAGCCCTATGGAGTTCTGCTCTAACTGACTCACTGCCCCTCCTCTCCTGTTCTTGCCTACGCCACCTAGCAACCAGACTCTCTTACCACACCCCTTGAGAGGAGATGGAGGCCATGCTCCTGCTTCACCCCCTCCTGGGATCCCCAGGGGTCCTCTCATGGGTACATGTGTGAGAACTGATTACTATGCGCCTGTGTTCCACACCCCTGTCAGCCTTCTGGATTACCTGTATTGTACTGTCCCCAGCATGGGTGCAGTACTCAGTGGTGCCTGACCAGGTCAGGGGCGCCACATTCCCCCTTAGTTATCACCAGCACGTCCTCGGGCTGCAAGACAACATTTTAAAATGCATAAAACAGTAAAAACATGGTAAAACGTTTTAAGACCACCAGTTATCATACATCACCACCCTCCACCCACAAGTCCGTTAACCCACCCAAAACCCTCTCAGGAGGCAGGTCACCGGTCCTTTTGGTAACCAGATCTGGGCCATCTACTTCCCCAGACCTTTCCTCCAATCTGCCTCTCCCGTTGGCCGCGACTTCAGCCACTTCTGGCAGGATGTAGAGGCGGCTTTCATGGGCTGGTGGGTTCAGGGTCTACCTGGCCTGGTGGATCCACGCCTTCAGCCTCTTCTGGCAGGATGCAGAGGCGGCCTCCACAGTTGGTGCTGACCAGGTACCCTCTTTGTGGTGGAGAGCCAGGCCCCATAAACAGGCATGCTCTCTGGTCGCAGGCGAGCCAAGGCCCTATATACGGACGGGCCCCTCCTGGTTGCAGACGAGCCAAGCCCCTAAACAGGCTGACTCTGGTGGTGGTGGTGCCCTTTTGGTGTAACTATTTACACTGCGAGAGTTTGTGGCTATAGCCAGTTCATAGCCTTAAGGTTTATGGTTTTCTCACAATAGTTTTTGTGGGCACATGCTTAAACGTGAACGTTGCAAAACAAACTTTTCAAAACTGGTCAAAACAGTAACTTCTCTTCTTACTTGACTTTTCTCTACTCCTCTTTACCAGGGCTTTGGCCTGTTGGGCTGCGGCACCTGCTGCTTTCTTGCTCTTTGTCGTCGTCTGAGGTAGTTTCATCTGTAGGTTCCTTGTCTTTTCTTTCTTGATCTTCATCTGTTTCCTTTGCTGCATCTGTTTCTGTATCTCTGTCTTTTCTTTCTTCTTTGGGACATGGTGCTACATCTAAGGCATACCAGCCTCTTTCTCCTTGGTGCATGGTGAACTGCACTGTGTCTCCCATCTTTAGGTTTCTGCCAGGGTGTCCTCTGGGCAAGTGGGCTCTCACATCCCTCCTATTAACGAAAATGCCCTCTTTCATACCTGGTGCCACAATAAAGCCGTATCCGCTTTTCAAGTTAAAGTCCTCCACAACTCCTCTGCAAAGGGGTCCTCTGGCCTGGGCTTTGGCTCTTCTCAGGAACCTTTTCTCCTGTAGATCTCTGGCCGTGACTTCTCTCTGCTCTGGGGATGGCGGTGCAGGGGACAGCGTTGTTCTGTTGCGACGCCTTGTCTTGCGGCCGGAACTCTGCGTGGTACAGCTTGCAAGCTCCCAGGTGTGACTTTTAGGCAGATCTTCGTCAGCGGACGGTGTCAGGTCTTCCTCATCCCAGCGGGAATATGGCAGCATCTCCGGCTCTGAGTATAGATCCACTGCTGGTGGCTCCGGAGTCAGCTCCTCAGCTTCCTGGCCTCCTCTCCCCCTTAGTTCTTCGCTGCACTCTGGTTGTGGCAGCGCTGGGGATGAGTGTTCCTCAGCTGGCCCAGGCGGTGGACTCTTCAGCGTGGTTGCTGCAGGGGTTGCCTTAGGGGTGTGCGGAGGGAGCATGTATCTGTCCACCATCTCCTGTGGGAACTTGGCCTCCAGGTCAGCCTTCAGCTGCCAGTATGCGGAGTCTTCACCTATCAGGGATTTCCTAGTAGTGACTTCCTCAGACCGGGGAGCGGTATCTGCTCTGGCCTTGCAGGCCGGGGAAAATGATGAGGTAGGCTTTTCTTGGCGGGCCGCGCCTGTCATGGCGGCGGCCTGGTCTTGGCGGGCCGGGCAGGGCATCGCTGCGGCGGCCTGGTCTTGGCGGGCCGGGCAGGGCATCACTGCGGCGGCCTGGTCTTGGCGGGCCGCGCCTGGCATGGCGGCGGCCTGGATCAGCGTCGCTGTTGCAGAGGGCTCTGTGCAGGCTGAGCTGGACGTCGCTGCGGTGATCGGGGCTTGACGGGCCGCACCTGGCGGGGCTGCGGCCTGGTTCAGCATCTCACTTGCGGCGCGGACGAGCGTCGCTGCTGCGGTGGGGTCTTGGCGGACTGGGCTCAGCAGGGTGGCAGCCTGGGTCAGCGTCACACCTGCGGCACGGATCAGTATCGCAGTGGTAGTCGGACCTTTGCGGGCCAGGCGGGGCATGGCTGCGGCGGCCTGGATTTGGCGGGCCGCATCTAGCGTGGCTGCGGCCTGGTTCGGTGGCGCCGCGCCGGGCGCCTCTTCTGGGACCGCGGGCGTGGCAGCAGGGGTCGGGGCACTTGCGCTGGCCGGGGCATCTCTGGACTCACCCATCGGTGGCACCATCGGGGTCTGAGTCGTCGCCGCTCGGTCTGGCATGCGTCGCGCGGCTCCCTCCTCGTAGGTCCGAACCGCCGCCGCCATCTCCAGAAGCTCCGTGCGTTCTTCTCTGAGCCGTCGCACAATCCTGGCCTCCAGCTGGTCGCAGAAGATAGCGAGCTCCCGGCACCACCAGGCAGCAGAGCCTGGCTCAGGGTATCCGTGTCTGGACTCCATTTCTTCTAGCAAGCTGCTGGCTTCTCTCCTGCTCCGCCGTCTCTGGACGCTTCCGCTCTCTTCACAAGCGAGGTCAGAACTCTGCAGGGGATCTCTGGGTAGCCACACCTCTTTGTGGGCGGTAACTTCTCCCAGCGCGGGCTGCTGTTGTTTTTCAGCGCGCTTTTCATGGTGGCAATATGGCGGCGCTTCCAATTTTTCAAGCGGACCGCCCAGGCACATGGTCACCTGTCTGAACAGGTCTAGTCCTTATCCTGTTCGTGACGCCAGATGTGAAGCCCCACAAACGCTGTGTCGGTGCATTACCTTCAGGGACTCCACGTAGCTGGATCTGGTCACAGGTAGGAGATCTTCTTCTTGTCGTGACGCCACTCTCAGTATTGCGGCCAGTAGGGACCGCCACTGCAGGTTGAGGGTCGCCTGGGGCTGATGGTGTGTGCAGTTAGTTGGAATAGCCTCCTGAGAGTGAGGCAAGCCCCAGGGCCCGGTGTAGATGCGTAGTACTACAAGTCGCAGAATGACTCACACAGGCAGAACTGTCTTTCAAGGGCTTTACTCACATTTGATGGCAGGGTGAGTAGCCCGGGCGTAGCTGAGATGAACCAGGTGGGAACCAGGTATCCTTCAGGCTGACTTTATGAGGGTGACTACCAACTCGCCTTCCTTAGCCCTTGGTGGTTTGGGGTGACCCCGACTTTGAGTCCCTATGGGGGTCACCCAGGGAAGATGCTGCAGCCTCTCTCCCCTTCGTTTGCCGTGTGCTTGTCGCCTGGACCAGGCCACTCCAGCTGCTTGCCTCCTGTGACCTATGGGCCCTAACTGTGGCTACGTGGCTGCGGCTTTTGGTAGTGTTGTGGCGTGGGCTTTGAGAGCCCCACACCGGCAGGTTTAGCAAAAGAAAGTTGGATCTATCTCCGCTCCGGGATCTGCCGCCCGTTTGGGCCTGGTACTCTCTAGCAGTCTCCTTACTTCCCACTCCGTGCCCTCTCTTTAGCTGAAGATGGCTTTCGGGTAGCACTCCTAGTTGACCGTTCTCCCCCGTCAGTAGCCACTGCGCGGGCGCTGTTAGACAGCAACAGCCCCACAGGTCTGCTCCTCACTGAGCCCTATGGAGTTCTGCTCTAACTGACTCACTGCCCCTCCTCTCCTGTTCTTGCCTACGCCACCTAGCAACCAGACTCTCTTACCACACCCCTTGAGAGGAGATGGAGGCCATGCTCCTGCTTCACCCCCTCCTGGGATCCCCAGGGGTCCTCTCATGGGTACATGTGTGAGAGCTGATTACTATGCGCCTGTGTTCCACACCCCTGTCAGCCTTCTGGATTACCTGTATTGTACTGTCCCCAGCATGGGTGCAGTACTCAGTGGTGCCTGACCAGGTCAGGGGCGCCACATATGCAGCGCATACAGCTGTATCGGCTATAGGACTCAGGAGGACGGAGCTGCGACAGTGATGTCTGACAGCAAAGACGCAGAAGGCAGATAATGGCGTCCTGGAAGAAAATGTCCGGTTTTATAATGCAGGGACATGTGACATGGACATCCTATCACACATGCCGTTGCTTCTCTGGCTCAAAGTCCACTTAGCTGTGTGTGTGTCTGGGATTGGCTGACATGCTGGCCCGCCCCACAAGACGCGCGCGCTTAGGGAAGGAAGACAAGAAAAAAAAAAAAAAAATGGCGATTATACAAACAGCAGTGATCTGAAGGCGCTGTTCACGCACACTATACACTGAAATGTCATAATAGTGTGATTCACAGAGTGACTTACACTATTACAGCAGAAACCAAGCTAGGATTTTGCTGTTTTTTTGCTGCTAGAACCGTTCTCGAACGTTTCTAGAACTATCGAGCTTTTGCAAAAAGCTCGAGTTCTAGTTCGATCTAGAACATGCCCCAAAATCACTCGAGCCTAGAACTGGAGAACCATGAACCACGAACCGCGCTCAACTCTAGAGATAAGACAGAAGGAAGAAGACCCCCAATCATACTCACCAGACGCCAACCGGGAGCAGGTGAGCGCATCAAGGTCCTGGAGCGGCGGAACACACACACACACACACACACACACACACACACACACACACATCAGATCACACTCACTCACTCTCACATACACATCAGATCGCATCCACACACTCACAACATCCAGCGATATCGCTTGCTTCTCGGCGGCGATACTGTGCGTGCAGTGACCTTCCAGGACCTGCCGAGGATCACATGGCAGGAAGCATGTGGTATCTCCGGATGTTGTGAGTGTGTGCGCGCGTATGTGCGATATCGTCAGTGTGTGTATGAGTGTATGCGATCGGATGTGTGCGTGTATGCTGTCTGATGTGTGAGTGTGTTCTGATGTGTGAGTGTGTTCTGATGTGTGAGTGTATGCGATCTGATCTGTGAGTGTCGGCAGGAGGCAGAGGAGCACAGCGTGCAGCACACCTGCTGGGACCGCCCACCGAAGGGCACAGGGAGAAGTGGGGTGTGTGTGTGAGTGTATGCGATCAGATGTGTGCGTGTATACTGTCTGATGTGTGACTGTGTGTGAACGTAAGCGATCGGATCTGTGGTGTCGGCAGGAGGTAGAGGAGCACGGCGTGCAGCACAGCTGCTGGGATCGTGGGGTGGGTGGGAAGAAGTGGGTAGTGTGTGTGTTTGTGTGTGACTGAGTGAGTGTGATCTGGTGTGTGTGTGTGTCTGTGTGTGTGTGTGTGTGTGCACTGATGTCGGCCAGATGCAGGGGAGGCATGCAGCACACCTGCTGGGAGATCACAGGAGGATCTGGGAGCTATACAGACGCCCTGGGCTGGTAAGTATGATGATCCTGGGAAGGGGGGTCTGCTTTTTGTGGGGGTAAACTTACCCTCAACCATGTCTCCTTGAGAATAAGACACCCCCTGAAAATAAGACATAGTGCTTTTTTCAGGGCAAAAAAAAATATAAGACAGTGTCTTATTTTCGGGGAAACAGGGTAGGTGTATGTACTAGTGTAGTGTCAGTGGGCCTCTCTGGTTCTGGGTCTTCCACGGGTTGTTGGAACATTAGAATGGGAACAATCACTGCTCCATTTTGCATAGGCCAATCCGCTGGGAAATCACCTAGGATGGTGTGGATCACCTCCTTTCTTCTTTCCACACCCGGAGCTGGAGTGGGAACTTCTTCCAAGACCTTCAGGGGTTCTGGACACCTTTTCAAGTGGTCCCTGGAGACGGTAGCTGTTGTTTTCCCTTGATCTCTACTGACAAGATAGGTCTTCTGATTACCAGAGTCAGAGGGTTGTATAACATAGGGTACCTTCTCCCACTGGTCGTCCAATTTATGCAGTCTTCTTTTCCTCTTCAACACCACGTCCCCTAGTGCAAAGGGGGCAGCTTTTGCCTGTTTGTTGAAGTGCTGCTCTTACTTTTCTCTGCTTCGGTTCAGATTCTTTTCTACATACTCCTGAATTTGTTTGTACTGCATCTGACGTTTGGAATTCCAGTCCATGGTTGGGGAGATGGTCTCAGGCACCTTACTATCCATGTCTAAGTCCACCGGCAATCTCCCAGGCCTTGCCCTCATAAGATAAGCCAGCGTACACATAGTGGACCTGACGGGAATGTTGTTATACATATCCACCAGATCGGGCAATCTCTCAGGCCACTGGTTCCGCTCTTCAAGGGGTAGAGTCTTAAGCAGGTTGATAACTAAGTGGTTCATCTTCTCACACATTCCATTGGTTTGGGCATGGTATGGCGTAGTACGGATCTTCCTGCATCCGTATAGACTGCAGAACTCCTTGAAAATCTCCGCTTCAAAGGCAGGGCCTTGATCTGTGAGTACCCTCTCTGGGTAGCCATGTGGTCTGCAGAAGTGCGCCTGGAAGACCTTCGCTGCAGTACGGGCTGTTAGATTCATGACGGGTACCACGACCATAAATCTTGAGTAGTGGTGCACTATTGTGAGGGCATACGTATACCCACTCTTGGTGTGAGCTTGACGTGTTCTAAAGTGACAAGTTCCAATGGCTGATTGGGGATGATCGGCTGCAACGGGGCCCTCTGGCTGGTACCATCCTTTCTTCTTAGCACACAGGGACCACAATCCCGACACCATGCTTCAATGGATTCTCTCATTCCAGCCCAGTAGAAGCGCTCTCGTAAAAGCATTTTCAACTTCTTCCAGCCGAAGTGTCCAGCTCCATTATGACAGGCCTCTAAGACCACCAGTACGTATGTGTCGCGGGCGAAGGAGGGGACGCTGCGCTCTCCCACTGCTCGGATCCGGCTGCCGCTGCTGCTGCGGCCTGCTGCTGCTCGGTGGCTCGAGCGATGGGCCGGATCCCGGGGACTCGAGCGGCGCTCATCGCCCGTGAGTGAAAGGGGTTTGGTTTTTGGGATAGTTTATTGTCCGTGACGCCACCCACGGTTGTGGTGATTGTATGGACACCACCGCTACTCTGTATGGGGATCCCGGGAGCGATGACAGGGAGCAGCAAAGTTGTTGGTTCTCCCCTCCGTGGGTAGGGGGGTGGTTGTCCCGGGGCCCAGTGATGATTTGGGGGATGCTGGATGGCAGGGCCGGTGCAGGGCTTGGCGGGGTGCAGGGACACGGGGGCAGCGCTGTGCCTCACGGCACTGTGGTACTCATTCAGCCTGAGACGGTGACACAGTTCTCGGTAAAACACACGGCTGGAAAGACGGTTCCCACGGACGGCTGATGTTGCTTTTCCCCGGTAGTTGACGGTGACGGTCCCTTTTCCTGCACCTAAGTCTATGTTGGTAGCGATGGGTTCCCACCGGTAACCCGCTCCCCGGCTTGGATATGTGCCGGAGGAGCCCCTCTTTGCCCGCAGGCACTGGCCCTGAGAAACTGGTGCCCTGGCGGTGGCGGTGTCTCTCTCTAACGGTTGGACTGTTGCCTTCAATCGGGACTTGGTTGTTGGAAGACCCAGAGGTCCCCTTCACTGACGGATTTGGCAAATTCACGGCGACTCCTAGCCTTGCCGGGATCCGAAAGGCCCCTGCCAATGGTGCTGGCTTCTCTTCGTCTACCGCTCCGGTACCGCCGGGCCACCAACCATCCACGATCCTTTCGGCAACCTCCGAGCAGCCTCTCCTGCAGACAGTCACCGCCGTCTGCTGACCTTGCTGTTCTCTGTCCGGGGCACACACCCGGACCAACTTCAGGCTTTCTCAACTGTCACCTTTACTGTCACTACTCTCACTTGCTCCTCTACCACTTCACTCCTAAACTCATCTCCTCACTCCTTCACTTCCCTAAACTGATCTGCCTCGTTTTCCCGCCTCCAGGGCTGTGAACTCCTCGGTGGGCGGAGCCAACCACCTGGCCCACCCCCTGGTGTGGACATCAGCCCCTGGAGGAAGGCAACAAGGATTTTGGGTTAGCTTTGGTGTACCTATACGGAGTGTAGGGTGTGGTGGTGTCATGACCTGTGACCCCTGGCTTGCCCAGGGCGTCACATTCCCCCTTAGCAAAATGCAGACCGTCCGCGGGCTGCCCGTCCAACACCAGTTTTATTTTTCTGAAAAGATATAAAAACAAAATACAAATATAATAACATCATCCCACAACGGGAGGCACTTTTCTTAAACGTTACGGAACATTTCAAAACGGTTGCTGCTGTCGCTCTCTCCCACCCAAGTAACCTGGCCCTGATGCTGCCTCTAAGAAACAGGCAGCACCCCTTGACCCCAGTCCTGAACCAGTTACCCGAGCGGGATCTGTCCTTCCCCTCCAGAGGGTAGCCACCGGTTCCTGTGGTAGCTGGGCCCCAGCCTGCTGCACTGCGGGCCCTCCCTCCAACCTGCCTCTCCGGAGGCGGTAAACGGTAGCTGCAACAAACATTATTTTATTTACATGCCACTAATGTTTGTGGTTGCCCTGCAAGTTCACGGGCTTGTCTATAGAGAGTTCACTATGCAACTAGATGGTCCCCTCGGGGACAACACTGCCGGCAACGGCCGGTTCCAATCACGGTTGACAATCAGGTTACTGTTCGGTAATCATTTTCATTTTTATCTTTCAACTCTTTCAAAACTTTCAACTTTTAAACGCACACAGACACTTCTTCCCCCCCTTTTAAAGGACGGTTTCCCTGTACCTAAGTGGGGGTCTACCTAGGTTGGGACGGGTGGACCTCCGGGGTCCGGTGCAAGTGGGGCTAGGCAGTGGGGCCGAGGGAACAATCAGTTCCTCCTCCCTGCTATCGTGTGGGGCAGGCGGAGGCATAGGGGAGCTGGGTACAGGTTCATCCCTGGGCACTGGCACTGACTCACGGTTGACCGCTTCCGTCACTTCTTCATCCACGGGTTGTGGGAACAGTATCACTGGAAGAATCACCGCGCCATTCTGCGTAGGCCAGTCCGCTGGGAAGTCGCCCATCACAGTGTGGATCACCTCTTTTGCTTTCTCTGCTGGTGGAGGAACCGGTACTTCAGCCGTAGCCCTCAATGCTGGTGGGCACCTTTTCAGATAGTCTCGGGAGACTGTGGCCAAGTGCCCCCTTGGTCACGACTGATTTGGTAAGTCTTCCCATCTTCCCATCCTGTGGGCTGTATGACGTATGGGGTTTGTTCCCATTGATCATCCAGCTTGTGGGTTCTCCTCTTCCGCTTCAGCACTACATCTCCAGGCTGAAAAGGGCCAGCAGACGCCTTTTGATTGAAGCGCTGCTCCTGCTGTTTCCGACTCCGACTCAAGTTCTTCTCGACATATTCTTGAATCTGCCGGTATTGTACCCTCCGCCGAGTTTCCCATTCAACTGTCGACGGGAGTGCTTCTGGGGCCTCCAATCCCATGTCCAGATCCACCGGTAGCTGACCGGGCCGAGCCCTCATCAGGTATGCTGGGGTGCACTTCGTCAAACTGGAAGGGATGTTGTTGTTCATATCGACCAAGTCGGGTAGCCTCTCTGGCCACAGGTTCCGCTCTTCCAACGGTAACGTCTTGAGGAGTCCCAGGACCAAGTGGTTCATCTTCTCACACATGCCGTTGGTCTGGGCATGGTAAGGGGTGGTCCGGATCTTCTTACAGCCGTACAACTGGCAGAACTCATGGAACACCTCCGCTTCAAAGGCCGGGCCTTGGTCAGTCAGCACTCTCTCTGGGTATCCATGTGGCCGGCAGAAGAAAGCCTGGAACGCTCTAGCGGCAGTACGACCAGTTAGGTCCTTGACTGGGACAACCACCATGAACCTCGAATAGTGGTCTACTATGGTCAACGCATAGGTGTACCCACTTCGGCTGGGGGTGAGCTTGACATGGTCCAGGGCGACCAGCTCCAGCGGCTGATGTGTAATGATCGGGTGTAGGGGCGCCTCGTCCTTCCTCCTCAGCGTGCAAGGACCGCACTCTCGGCACCAGGCCTCTACAGATTCCCGCATCCCACTCCAATAGAACCACTCTCTCAACAGCATCTCCAGCTTCTTCCATCCGAAGTGTCCAGCACCATCATGGTATGCCTGCAGAACAGTGGGCACATCGGCTTGGGGAATAACTAACTGACGGATTTTCTCATGAGTCTTCGGGTTGATCAGCTAACGGTACAACTTCCCTTGATGTAGGTACAGCCGGGTCCGTTCCTTCCACAAGCGTTGGGCTTCAGCGGGGGCGGCAGGGTCCATCCCAGCAGCGCCTTGCTCCACCAGGGTCTTGACTAGGCGGACAGCGGGCGCCTGGTTTTGAGCCTCCTGCCACTCCTGACTGGGCAGTGGGTCCAGGTTCACCCGTTGTTGGTGGACATGTACCTTCTCAGCTGGTTGCTGGTGAAATGCAGGCAACTCGATCTCTTCGAGGTCGTCATCCTCGCACCCTTCTTCTGACAAGTGGGGCATCCGAGAGAGTGCATCAGCATTAATGTTGACACGACCGGCCCTGTATTTGATTGTGAAGTTATAGTTGGCTAGCCTGGCTACCCACCGCTGCTCAAACGCGCCCAACTTGGCTGTGTCCAGGTGAGTCAACGAATTGTTATCCGTGAAAGCGGTGAATTTTGCTGCGGCCAAGTAGTGGCGGAACCGCTCGGTGATAGCCCATACCAGTGCCAGGAGCTCAAGCTTGAAGGAGCTGTAGTTCTCAGGGTTCCTTTCAGTCGGCCGGAGCTTTCGGCTAGCATAAGCAATTACTTTTTCCTTCCCGTCCTGGACCTGGGATAGGACTGCCCCTAAACCCACATTGCTGGCATCTGTGTAGAGGATGAATGGGCGGCCGTAGTCAGGGTACGCTAGGACCTCCTCTCCCGTCAAGGCCGCTTTCAGCTGGCGGAGGGATTCCTCATGCCTGTCTTCCCACACCAATGGGTCTACCACCTTTAGTCTGTCCCACGAGGAGGTCTTGCATGAGGGCAGCCATCTTAGTGTACCCCTTGATGAAGCGTCGGTAGTACCCCACCAGACCCAGAAACTGCCTTACTTCTCTCACTGTGGTTGGTCTCGGCCAGTCTTGGGTGGCAGTAACCTTCTCGGGGTCGGGGGCGACTCCTTCTGCACTCACTACATGCCCTAGGTACTGCACTCTGGGTTTTAGTAGGTGACACTTGGAGGGCTTCAACTTCATCCCGTATTTGGCAAGGGACGCGAACACCTCGGCCAGGTGCTCCAGATGGGCTTCATACGTCTGAGAGTACACGATCACATCATCCAGGTATAATAGGACGGTCTCGAAGTTTAGATGCCCCAGACAGCACTCCATCAGCCATTGGAAGGTTCCAGGAGCATTGCACAGCCCGAACGGCATACTGTTGAATTCACAGAGTCCCATAGGGGTGGTTAAGGCAGTTTTCTCTCGGTATTCGGGTGCCACAGCCACCTGCCAGTACCCACTGGTGAGGTCTAGGGTGGAGAAGTAGTTTGCGGTCCTCAGTGCGGACAAGGACTCCTCGATACGGGGCAGAGGCTAGGCATCTTTATGTGTGATCTGGTTAATCTTCCGGTAATCCACACACATCCGCATGGTGCCATCCTTCTTCTTAACCAGCACCAACGGGGCGGCCCAGGGACTACAACTGTCCCTGATAACCCCTGCCTCCCTCATGTTCCTCAACATGTCCTTGGCGCACTGGTAATGTGCAGGGGGAATGGGCCTGTACCTCTCTTTGATAGGGGGATGCCCACCGGTAGGGATGTGGTGTTGGACCCCTTTAATCTGCCCAAAGTCTAGGGGATGTTTGCTAAAAACTTGTTCATACTCCCGTACCACCCTGTATACTCCTTCTTTGTGATGTGCAGGGGTGTTGTCAGTGCCTACGTGTAGTTGTTGGTGCCACTCGTCTAACTCTTCCTTGGGCGGGTGAGTGCTGGCAGCAGGTGGTGAAACTGGAGGAGCTGCTTCGTGGATGGTGTGGGGATCCAGGGTGAGCAACTTGGCAAGGGTAGCATACCGGGGAAGCCTGACTTCTTCTTCCCCACAGTTCAGTACTCTCACGGGCACTCTCCCCTTTTTTACATCTACCACCCCTCGTGCGGCCATTACTGTGGGCCAGTGTTCAGAGGGCATGGGCTCTATCATGGCAGGGTAGTCACGCCCCTGAGGCCCTACTGCTGCCCTACACCAAATCATCATCTCACTCCTAGGGGGCACAGTCAACGGGGCAGCATCCATCACTCTCACCCCACCAATCTCTCCTCCTGTCGAGTTCACATGCTGGCGGTACATCAAGGCTTTGATCTCACGCTGCACAGCTCTCTGTCGGCTCCCCGCCGCCGTGGCGGCTAACTGCTGCAAGAGGGCCAACACATCACTCATACAGTGTTCCATCACATTAGTTCCCAGTTCTATCTTCGGGTTATGATCACTGGGTTCATTCATGAACACAATCATACCCTGGTGTTGCAGTTCAGCTCTCTCCACTGTCATAGCCACTTGCTTATACCCCACTTGGGTCAGTGGGAGTCCATCAGCAGCAATCAGTGTTATGCTAGTATCTGGGGGAGCCAGCTCATCTGTTCCCCAATACCGTTGGTACAATGTGTATGGGATGGTGGTTACCTGTGATCCAGTGTCCAAGAGAGCCATCACCGGTATGCCGTCCACAGCCACGGGGATGATGGGCCGGGCCCCGATATACCGATCCCGCCAGTCTGGAGGGCCACGGGGTTCTACTCCTGAGGATTGGCCCGTGGCCCCTGGGGTTGCTCGTTTAACCGGCACTGTCGGAAGTAGTGGCCAGGCTTGCTGCACTTGTAGCAGGTTGGAGGTCTGTTCCGCGAGTGATTAGCACTTCTCCGCTGCATTCAGGGAACATCCTCCGGGCTGTCGGCGAGCTGTATCTTGGCTGGAGACTGGGATCTGGTCAGAGGTTGGAGTGCGGCAAGAATCTTGGCGAGGTCTCCGTCCATGCGGCGGACCTGTGCTGCCAGTTCTTCCATGGTGCTGCTGGGAGCAGTAGGCATTGGAGAGGCTGGTGGGGCAGGGGCCACCACGACGGGGGCCGTCTCAACTGGCCACGGGGCTGTCTCCGAGATCTCTGAGGCTGGGGGTTGCAGTGCTTTAATGGCCTGTTCCTTTAACACAGCAAAGTCCACATCAGGGTGTTCCAGGGCCCACAGCCGGAGCTGTTTGCGATCTTCAGAGGACCTCATCCCCTGCACAAATTGCTCTACTAACATCTTGTTGCTGTCCGCCTCACTGATAGTGTCTACCCGCTTTAGGGTGCGAAGGGCGGTTTGCAGACGTAAAGCGTAGTCCCGAATGCTATCCACAGACCGTTGCCGGCACAGGTAAAACTGCATCCTCAGCTCAGCTTCGGTACGGGTCTCAAAGGCAGTCTGTAGCTTCTCAAAGATGGTGGCTACAGAGAGCTGGTCCCCCTCGGCCCAGGTCTCTGCTTCCTGCTCAGCCGCGCCGGTTAGCTGGCCCAGCACTACCGCTGCACCTTGCTTATCAGTTGGGGGGTACAATTCCAAAAGCGGATTAAGCTTTTTCCGGAAGACCTGTAAAGCATCAGGTTTCCCGTCATACTGCGGTAGCCAGGTAGCTTCGGGCACATAGGGCAAGGAGAACGGCATCACCTGAGCGAGAGCGGGGGCCGCGGCACCTCCTGCCAGCACGGCCGGGACCTGGGCAGGCCCATTCCCATCCACGGGTGCCACTGCGGCTGCGACCACCGCTCCTCCAACGGCTCCGTCGGGCGCAGACATCTTGTTTCCGTCCCCCTTTGCCTCTTTCCGGCCCCTCCTCTCTCGGGGCGGGGTTTTGGCCTTCGCGCCTCTGCTACTCGAGAAGACGCTCGAGCGGGAACTCTTCGCGCCAAAGATGGCAGCTTCTGAAATTTTCCGGCCGGACACCTCCGGTGGTCACAAGGCGCACCTCTATTCAACGGCAGAGCGGTAAGATCCTGTTCGTGATGCCAAGTTGTCGCGGGCGGAGGAGGGGACGCTGCGCTCTCCCACTGCTCGGGTTCGGCTGCCGCTGCTGCTGCGACCTGCTGCTGCTCGGTGGCTCGAGCGATGGGCCGGATCCCGGGGACTCGAGCGGCGCTCCTCGCTCGTGAGTGAAAGGGGTTTGGTTTTTGGGATAGTTTATTGTCCGTGACGCCACCCACGGTTGTGGTGATTGTATGGACACCACCGCTGCTCTGTATGGGGATCCCGGGAGCGATGACAGGGAGCAGCAAAGTTGTTGGTTCTCCCCTCCGTGGGTAGGGGGGTGGTTGTCCCGGGGCCCAGTGATGATTTGGGGGATGCTGGATGGCAGGGCCGGTGCAGGGCTTGGCGGGGTGCAGGGACGCGGGGGCAGCGCTGTGCTTCACGGCACTGTGGTACTCACTCAGCCTGAGACGGTGACACAGTTCTCGGTAAAACACACGGCTGGAAAGACGGTTCCCACGGACGGCTGCTGTTGCTTTTCCCCGGTAGTTGATGGTGACGGTCCCTTTTCCTGCACCTAAGTCTATGTTGGTAGCGATGGGTTCCCACCGGTAACCCGCTCCCCGGCTTGGATATGTGCCGGGGGAGCCCCTCTTTGCCCGCAGGCGCTGGCCCTGAGAAACTGGTGCCCTGACGGTCTCTCTCTAACGGTTGGACTGTTGCCTTCAATCGGGACTTGGTTGTTGGGAGACCCAGAGGTCCCCTTCACTGACGGATTTGGCAAATTCACGGCGACTCCTAGCCTTGCCGGGATCCGAAAGGCCCCTGCCAATGGTGCTGGCTTCTCTTCGTCTACCGCTCCGGTACTGCCGGTCCACCAACCGTCCACGGTCCTTTCGGCAACCTCCGAGCAGCCTCTCCTGCAGACAGTCACCGCCGTCTGCTGACCTTGCTGTTCTCAGTCCGGGGCACACACCCGGACCAACTTCAGGCTTTCTCAACTGTCACCTTTACTGTCACTACTCTCACTTGCTCCTCTACCACTTCACTACTAAACTCATCTCCTCACTGCTTCACTTCCCTAAACTGATCTGCCTGGTTTTCCCGCCTCCAGGGCTGTGAACTCCTCGGTGGGCGGAGCCAACCGCCTGGCCCACCCCCTGGTGTGGACATCAGCCCCTGGAGGAAGGCAACAAGGATTTTGGGTTAGCTTTGGTGTACCTATCCGGGGTGTAGGGTGTGGTGGTGTCATGACCTGTGACCCCTGGCTTGCCCAGGGCGTCACATATGCTTGAGGTATTACTATCTGACAGATCCTCTCATGCGTCTTGGGATTGATCAGTCCTCTGCACAACTTGCCTCGCTGCAGATACAACTGGCCTCTCTCCTTCCACAGCCTCTGTGCTTCTGCCGGCTCAGTGGGCTCCATCCTGGAATCATTAAACCAAAAAAGAGGATACAGATCCATATCATAACTTTATAGTGCTTTTTACAGCAGGTCTCACTGAAAAATGCATATACCCCAACACGAGGAGACCCAATAGGGTCACAATAATGTATCAAACACATTTATAAATATATAGTTTTTTATTATATCTAAATATCATATTTTATATTTCAAGAGAATAACAATACATAGAGTGCTGGTGCTCACAGAGAATTAAAAAACCCCTACCCCATAAAAACATCCAGAACCAAACTGGTGCGTTGTGGAACCAATATAATCAATAAATATATATAGCTGGGTATCAAAAATTCATGGAGAACCCCCAATTACCACTCACAGCATACATAAAGTGCTAGTGCATTCACATCATAATGTAGACCGCCAATCAAAGCCCAGAACCAATGGTTTGAATAGCAACAGAATTAAATATTAAATATTCTATAACATAAATATGTCACCAATTAGTTGCAGTTCAAATCATTCATAGAGTAAAGAACTTTTAGCCACATGTCTGGGTAACCATTACAGTTACCGTTATAGCTGGAGGGTAAAGCGGAGGAGAAAAGTAATTGTAATCCAGATTGGTGAACCACAACGCCCAGCACCTCGATGCGCGTTTCGCCTCTCGCTTCGTCAGGAGGTGCTGGGGTAGCTGCGGGGTCACCCATTTGTATTGTGAAGCCCACCTGAAATCCATTATGGCGCACGCCGCGCGAAGGAGTCCGCGTCATCCATCTCAGTCGGCGTCCCAGAGGAGATCCTGCGCATGCGCAAGGAAAACTCCCTCTATTGGGCGCCGGCCGGGAAGGGGAGGCAGACTCCGACGCGCAGAGCGCGCTCTGACATCAGTGCAGCCTTGTAGCCATATTAAGGAAGGGCAAAAGTAATGGCAACCATAACGAGCAGGTATAACGGAAGGTAAAGACAGCAGAGCCACATTTAGTAACAATAACATGATCATATACATATAAAGAAATCCCCATATACCAGGATAGAGATATAGTTTGGTCAGTATAGGAGATCCTGATATGTGCATGTAAGGTAAAGTAAGATCTACATAGTATAAAGAACATACGCATATGTATATATCATGTTAAATTACAAGATCTATCACATAAGAACAATTTCAACCAGATCCCAATCCTCAGTCTCTATCCATATTGAGAGTGATGATTTTCACATAGTCATTTTTCATGCATATTTAGTCCATATAGTCCATATATATACTTCATCCCATCAGGTGCTCGATATGGATGCATAACGAATTCTATGTAAAAAAGACATATATGTATAATGATATTAGTGAGTGACCATGCAGATTAAAAGATGAGATAGTCGGCAGCAAGAAAAATGTCAAAAACCTAACCCTCATAACTAATCCTCTATTCTAATCCTACATCAACCGAACCACCAAAATACAAAGGACCATACCCACAAAAAGCGGAGAGAGCAGGGCGGAAGACAAGGGGGCTTATTGGGCAGATCACGTAATGGAGAGATTTCATCACAAGAATGGCTTGAAGGATATGAAATCATTCAGACCATTCGGTTTTTCAGTCTCCAACACTGTGATCCACCTAACCTCTTTTTGTGCGAGAATCCTCTTAGGGTCACCCCCCCTAGGGCTCAAGTAGATCCTGTCAATGCCTCAAAATTTAAGGACGCGCCAGTTGCAATTATGGCTTTCCTTGAAATGCTTAGGGATGTTTTTTAGCATTTCAATTTCCTCTAATTTAACAATCTTGGCAGCCTTCTTAATGTCCCTAATGTGCTCAAGCATCCTCACCCTCAATTCATGAGAGGTGAGGCCCACGTAGATGAGCCCACAGGGACATTTAGCCCAATAGACCACATAGGTCGTCCTACAATTGATACTGTGAACTATCTTAAACTCCCTATCATTGGCAGAGTTGTGAAAGGTAGTTGCCCTTTCCATCTGTAGGCAGGCCCCACAATCCCCACAACTAGAGGAACCCCATCTGGGTCCCCTGGTTTTCTCCAAAAAATTAGAGGGTGGGGGTATATAATGGCTTTTCACCATTATGTCCTTGAGGGTCTTGGATCTCCGCAGGGTAATGGAGGGTCTATCCAACAGGACAGACTTCAGATCCCTGTCTGACAAAAGTATAGGCCAATATCTCTCAATCACCTGTTTCATTTCTAACCATTTAGAATGGTACGGTGTTATCAGTCTCACCTGGTTGTCTATTTTTCTTGCAGCTGGTCGTAACAGGTCATCCCTTGATGTTGTTCTAGCCCTATCATAGCCACGTTGAATGGCCTGATCATTATAAGATCTATTTCTAAACCATTTTTTTAGTTCCAGGGCTTGGCCCTCGAACAAGTCAGAATCTGAACATATGCGACGGGCTCTAAGGAACTGACCTGTTGGGACTGAATTGATCACTTGTGGAGGGTGAAACGATCTGGCATTCAAGAGAGAGTTGACAGCTGTGCTTTTCCTATGGATGTCAGTCCTAATGGAGCCGTCCTCACTTTTCACAACCTTCACATCCAAAAAGTCAATGGAGTCCATGCTGTAATGATATGTCAAATTAATATTTAGGGCATTGTCATTTAACGTCAGCATGAACATATCCAGTTTCTCCCGCTCACCCTGCCAGATGGCAAAGACGTCATCGATATATCTCACCCACATCAGCACTGTACCACAATCCTCCCCAGGGAATTGTATCAGGCGCTCCCAATACCCCAGGAAGAGGCACGCACACGAGGGCGCACAAGACGCCCCCATAGCAGTGCCCCTCTCCTGGAGATAGTAGCGCCCCCTGAAGAGGAAGTAGTTGTGGGTGAGAATAAATCGAAGCAGGGTGAGCAGGAGATCAATCAGATATCTGTCCAATGTTGTGGTGTTCAAAAAGAAATCCACTGCCCTTAAACCATCATCATGTGCAATAGATGTGTACAAAGACTCCACGTCTGCAGTCAGCATTATGGAGTCTCCATCCAGATGTAGACCCTGCAGACGAACCAAGAAATCCGTGGAGTCTCTTATGTACGAGGGAAGATCGAACATAAGGGGCTTCAAATAGTGATCCAGGAAATTGCAAACAGGTTCACAAAGACCATTAATCCCTGACACAATTGGTCTGCCCGGGGGATTCTCTATGTCTTTGTGGACTTTTGGCAGAAAATATATTGTAGGTGTCATGGGGAGTCTATTAATCAGACCATCAAATATTGACTGTGGTATAATATTATCATCCAAAGCTTTTTTCAGGATGATTTCAAGTTCACACAGGAATGATACAGTCGGGTTATTCTGTAGTCTACGGTAACATGTGCGATCATTCAACTGTTTGAATGCCTCGCGTTCATATTTTACCGTAGGCCAGACCACGACATTGCCCCCCTTGTCGGCCTGCTTCATCACAATATCCTTCATCCCAGAGAGTTCCTCAATTGCTCTGCGTTGATTCTGGTTCAAGTTGTCATATGATCTCGTTTCAGGCAATTTACGCAGCTCCTGAATGACCAACTTATTGAAGAGTTCTATTGTGGGGCAGGACGACAAGGGGGGGAAGGCCGTGGATTTTTTCTTCATAGATTGTGAAAATTTGGCCGTGGCTGGTTCTTCTTGTTCAGCCAACAAGGATTCCAAAAGGCCCACAATCTCCCTGTCCTGTTCAGACAGGTTAGACAAATCCTCACCGTCCTTATTTTTAGCAAAAAACTTCTTGTAAAGAAGCTTACGGCTAAAAAGTTGGACATCCTTGATGGCTGTAAATCTATCAAATTTAGCCACCGGCGAAAATGACAGCCCTAGCTGTAACACCTCCAATTGTGCCTGTGTCAATATTTTATCCGAAAGGTTAATTACCTTAATATTTTCTTTAGAGCCAAAATCCTTCATGCTGCCCATTGGATAATTTGCTTTTCTCTTTGAAGAATTGCGCGTCACAATTCCACCCATCGTAGGTCTTTCAAGGGAATCACTTGATGATGGATGATCAAGGCTGGGATGAGGGCTCCTTGACCGGTCCTCAGAAGAGAATGAAGTATTTCTCTGATGAGACCTTGTTCTTGACCTTGAGCCAAATCGTCTAGCCTGGTGCCACCTAAATACACTGTTTGTTTCATGGTCAGTGATATCCCGTTGGAATTTCTTAAGTTTGAACTGTTTTATTTCACTCTCCCATTCAGCACCTTCTTTTTGTATATCCTTCTCCAAAGTATCAATAATCTCCTTAGACATTTTTGACCTGATCTCAATATTAACTTGCTCGATCTCGGCTTCAAGAGATTCAATTTTTTTCTTATCGAATCCAATTAGAAGTTCGAGCATCGTATGTGTGCAAAGGTTACAGGCTTCCTCCCATCTTTTTTTAAAAATCTCATCCGAGATCTCAAATGAGGGGAATACCTGAACCCTAAGGCCCCTGGGGGTAATCTCTCTGGCCAAATATTGTTCCAGAGATGCCTTATTCCACCAGGCCCTCATCCGCTTCCTGAGGAGGTCCTTAATTCTAAATTGTAACTCACGGTTCGGTAATGAGGACTGGGTATGGTTCTGACCCATGCTGCCACCAAAAATCTCACCGATCTGTGAGGCCCAGCAACCATCACGGCTTTTGTAATCCATAAGAGGATCTAAATCCAAAGAAAAAAGTGAGTGAAAGGGGTTTGGTTTTTGGGATAGTTTATTGTCCGTGACGCCACCCACGGTTGTGGTGATTGTATGGACACCACCGCTGCTCTGTATGGGGATCCCGGGAGCGATGACAGGGAGCAGCAAAGTTGTTTGTTCTCCCCACCGTGGGTAGGGGGGTGGTTGTCCCGGGGCCCAGTGATGATTTGGGGGATGCTGGATGGCAGGGCCGGTGCAGGGCTTGGCGGGGTGCAGGGACGCGGGGGCAGTGCTGTGCCTCACGGCACTGTGGTACTCACTCAGCCTGAGACGGTGACACAGTTCTCGGTAAAACACACGGCTGAAAAGACGGTTCCCACGGACGGCTGCTGTTGCTTTTCCCCGGTAGTTGACGGTGACGGTCCCTTTTCCTGCACCTAAGTCTATGTTGGTAGCGATGGGTTCCCACCGGTAACCCGCTCCCCGGCTTGGATATGTGCCGGAGGAGCCCCTCTTTGCCCGCAGGCGCTGGCCCTGAGAAACTGGTGCCCTGGCGGTGGCGGTGACTCTCTCTAACGGTTGGACTGTTGCCTTCAATCGGGACTTGGTTGTTGGGAGACCCAGAGGTCCCCTTCACTGATGGATTTGGCAAATTCACGGCGACTCCTAGCCTTGCCGGGATCCGAAAGGCCCCTGCCAATGGTGCTGGCTTCTCTTCGTCTACCGCTCCGGTACCGCCGGGCCACCACCCGTCCACGGTCCTTTCGGCAACCTCCGAGCAGCCTCTCCTGCAGACAGTCACCGCCGTCTGCTGACCTTGCTGTTCTCAGTCCGGGGCACACACCCGGACCAACTTCAGGCTTTCTCAACTGTCACCTTTACTGTCACTACTCTCACTTGCTCCTCTACCACTTCACTCCTAAACTCATCTCCTCACTCCTTCACTTCCCTAAACTGATCTGCCTGGTTTTCCCGCCTCCAGGGCTGTGAACTCCTCGGTGGGCGGAGCCAACCACCTGGCCCACCCCCTGGTGTGGACATCAGCCCCTGGAGGAAGGCAACAAGGATTTTGGGTTAGCTTTGGTGTACCTATCCGGGGTGTAGGGTGTGGTGGTGTCATGATCTGTGACCCCTGGCTTGCCCAGGGCGTCACATATGCTTGAGGTATTACTATCTGACAGATCCTTTCATGCGTCTTGGGATTGATCAGTCCTCTGCACAACTTACCTCGCTGCAGATACAACTGGCCTCTCTCCTTCCACAGCCTCTGTGCTTCTGCCGACTCAGTGGGCTCCATCCTGGAATCAGCCTGGGAAATCAACGTCTTAATCAATCAGACTGCCTGCAGGATCTCTATCTTGCACTTCTTGCCAACCATGATGGGGTAGCGGGTTAAATGCCGCCTCCTGCTGACTGCTGTAAGGTCTAGTGTTCTCCAAACTGTCAGGTTGATGGAACGCAGGCAGTACAATTTCTTCCAACTCATCTTCATCCACTCCACCATCAGGCAGATGTGGTATTCTGGACAACGCATCAGCATTGGTATTCTTCCGACCGGCTCTGTACTTTATGGTAAAGTCATAGTTCACCAATCGGGCTACCCAGTGTAGTTCCAGGGCCCCAAGCTTCACTGTGTCCAGATGGGTCAAAGGATTGTTGTCCGTATATGCAGTGAACTTCGCAGACGCCAGGTAATACTTGAATCTCTCTGTCACAGCCCAGATGAGTGCCAGGAACTCCAACTTGAAAGAACTGTAATTCTCAGGGTTCCTTTCTGTTGGGCGAAGCTTCCTGCTTGAATAAGCTTTCACCTTCTCCTTGCCATTCTGCACTTGGGACAGGACAGCTCCCAATCCCATGTTGCTGGCGTCCGTATACAGTATGAATGGGAGACCATAGTCGGGGTCTGCCAGGATCTCTTCTCCAGTCAGAGCTGACTTCATCTGCTGGAAGGAACTTTCTTGCGCTTCACCCCATTTGAATGGAGGCCCGGAAGTCTTGCCTTGCTTGCTTGTCTGACTAGGTCTTCTTGCATAGGAGCTGCCATCTTGGTGTAACCCTTGATGAAGCGGCAGTAATAGCCCATCAGGCCCAGGAACTGCCGTACCTCTTTGATGGTAGTGGGTATTGGCCAGTTCTGGATGGTGATTATCTTCTCTGGATCCGGAGCCACACCTTCCGTGCTTACCACATGCCCGAGGTATTGGACCTTAGACTTCAGCAAGTGGCACTTGGACGGTTTCAACTTCATCCCGTACTTGGAGAGGTCCTCAAAGACTTCTGCAAAATATTCCAAGTGTTCTTCATACGTTTTTGAATAGACAATGACGTCATCCAAGTATAGCAGTACCGTCTCAAAGTTGCGGTGTCTTAAGCAGCACTCCATCAGTCTCTGGAAGGTTCCTGGTGCGTTGCACAACCCAAAGGGCATGCTGTTGAACTTGCAGAGGCCCATCGGGGTAGCGAAGGCGGTCTTCTCATGGTCCTCTTCAGCAACGGACACCTGCCAATAGCCACTAGTGAGATCAAGAGTAGAGAAGTAATTTGCAGTTCTTAATGCAGCCAACGATTACTCAATACGGGGGGAGTAGATACGCATCCTTGTGGGTGATCTGATTAATCTTCCAGTAGTCCACACACATTCTCATGGTGCCGTCCTTCTTCTTTACCAGAACAAACAGAGATGCCAAGGAGCTACAACTATCACAGATAACCCCCGCTTCCTTCATGTTCCTCAACATGTCTTTGGCACACTGGTAATGTGCAGGCGGTATCGGCCTATACCTCTCTTTGATGGGTGGGTGCGCACCTGTGGGGATGTAGTGTTGGACCCCTTTGATCCTCCCAAAGTCTAACGGGTGTTTACTGAAGACTTGCTCATACTCTTGCACTACCCTGTAGACTCCCTCCTTGTGATGTGAGGGTGTAGAGTCAGTGCCTACATGTAGTTCTTGACACCACTTCTCTGACTGACTTGGTGAACTGTTACTGACCACCACTGCCTGATAATCTTGTCCGTGGGTACCTACTGATGCCCTACTCCAAATCATCATTTCACTTCGTGGAGGCACTACCAGGGGTGCTACATCCATCACTCGCACACTACCAATCTCTCCACCAGACAGATTCACCTGTTAACACTGCAGGAGGGCCTGCATATCACGTTGTAGAGCCCTCTGCCGGCCCACTCCTGCTGTGGCAGACAGCTGCTGAAGTAAATGCAATACTTCCCCCATACAATTTTCAATAACATTGGTTCCTAGGACCATTTTCGGGTTACAGTCATTAGGGTCATTCTGCACCACTATGAGTCCTTGATGCTCCAATTCCACTCGTCCCACCTTAAGAGTCACTTCTTTAAACCCCACTTGGGTCATTGGGAGCCCATTGGCTGCTATAATGGTCAGGCCAGAATCTGGCGGGGTAAGGTCATCGTCAGACCACTAACGTTTATACAATAGGGTATAGTCGTTACCTGCGAGCCAGTGTCCAGAAGTGCAAACGTCGGGATCCCATCTACGGTGAGGGGGGCGGCCTCCGACATACCGCTCACGCCAATCAGCTGGGCCTTGTTGATCTATTCCTGAGGATTGGCCCTTGGCCTCAGGGGTTGCTCGTTTAAAGGACTCTGACGGGAGTAGTGGCCAGTCTTGTTGCACCTGTACACAAACGGGTTGTCCATACCGGTTGTTGCTCCTTCTCTGCATCCAGGGAACGTCCTCAGGGCTGTCAGCGAGCTGGATCTTCTCCGCTGGCTTGGTCTTTGGCTGGAGCTGCATGGCCTTGAGGATCCTGGCGACGTCCTTACTCAGCTGTTGAACTTGGGATGACAGGTCTCTGGGAGCTCCAGGGGGTGTTGTTGACACTGCCGGTGCTGGTAAGGCTAACAGAGGAGGTTTTGTGATGCCCTGGCCTATCAGGTCGTCACAGGGTATTGTGCAATCTGCCCTTCCGCACAGTATCCAAATCCTCCTTGGTTACGGATCCCTGTCCTTCGGTGTTGCTAATAGCAGAGTCAGTCAAAACTCTAGGAACACTTTGCACCACACCCACCAGACACACCATTGGGGGGCCTGAAGGGAATAGGGCCACGCACTTGTGGGGTTGAGAGGGAAGAGTCTGAATTGTTAGAAGAAGAGAAGTGTTAGAAAAGGAGAAGCGTGAGGAGCAGGAGAGAGGAGGTCAGGAGCAGGGCTCCTTGTAAATACTAGGTGGCAGACGTTGGTCTGGGCCTGGTAGGAGCTGGAACCCCGGTCGCAGGGGATCGTGTCAAGGGGCCTGGATCTGCCAAAGAGAGCAGCCGGCGGCCTTGACCCATCTCCGGGCAGGGGCCAGGGCACGATGGGGTACGTGGACCCTAGGCCGGGAAGTAGCTTTACGCATCCTGGTAATTTACCCGACAAGGGTGAAGTCTTCAAGGTTCCTCCTCCACCCGCTCCAAAATCGGGGTACTAGCGCAATAAGAGGATAGGACTTTCCCAATACATAGTCCAGAAATCCGAAGCGTGAACCCTGAGAGCTCACTCCGTTAGCCATATGGGTGAGCATAAGCTGACTAGTTCCACACTACAGGGTCCAAATAGTGAAGAAAGTGCCACGGAAAAGATCACAGGCTAACAAGCAACACCAAGGGACACGCATCCACGCGTGCTCCCTCCCTGCTGCAGCGGTGCTCAGAATTCTGGTTTACAAGTTGTCGGTATCAGTATTCCTGGACTGAGTGAGTACCCAGAAAACCCTTTCCTCCCAAACGACACCCCTTCACTACCATCACCGGGCCCACGTGGCAAAACCCCCTACCCACGGAGGGGTTAAACACCTTGCTGCCATACCACCGCCACCGGGCGCTCCCAACAGCAGCGGTGGTACTACATCATAACACACACCGTGGGTGGCTTCATGAACTTCTAATACCCCTGTACATATCTCCCCTTTTAAATTCGAGTGTCCGCGCGACCCCCTCCCCGGGTCCAGAGACCCCTCGAGCCACCGTGATTCCGGATCCGAGCGGCTCGGCCACTGACACGGGGGCGGTACACCTCCACCAGTAGGTGGGAGGTCTCAGCTGGCCAGGATGATGGTACAGAGTCACTAGCCTCAGAGGTCTGTAAAGCCGTTATGGCCCGGTCCTTTAGGACTACAAAGTTTAAATCCGGATGCTCCAGGGTCCACAGTCACAGCTGCTTGCGATCCTCTGCTGACCCCAGCCCCTGCAGGAACTGCTCCACAAGCATTGTGTTGCTCTCCGGCTCATTGATAGAATTCACTTGCCTTAAGCCCACTTTACACGCTGCAATGTATCTTAGGCCTAAAACACACTTCCGCAAAAAAAACGTACGTGTCTCACGGTCCGTTTTTCGGGTCCGTGTTCCGTTTTTTAGGGGCGTTTCTCCGGTACGTATGGCATCCATGTGATGGCATATGCGAGCCGTGTGTTCATGTGGAATGTCCGTATTGACATAAAATACGTACGTGTGCAGTCCGTGTGCCGTCCGTTTTTTCAGATCCGTATTTTCACACAAATAACCTTGTTAGCCCATCATAATGTGCTCCTGGTGTGTTAAATTGGTCAATTAACTACCCAATTTGGTTAGTTTGCTTAAAAAAACCTTTAAAAACATGGCTTCTGAGCTCATTCTCACATTATACATACTCCAAAATGTCTCTCTCCAATGAAGCAACCATGTATTTGCTCTGGTTGATATCTAGGAGATTTGGGGTTAGGCGACAGATGACTGAAGAAGAGCCACCACTGGAGAGAAGGATGTGGATTCACCCCCTTGTGAAGCTCAGGAAAACACATGGCCATTTTAATATTTTCTATGGCGAAATGCGGAAATTTCCACCAAAATTCCAAGCCTACTGCCATCTCACCATGAATTCATTTGACAACATCCTTGGCCTTGTGTACCATCGTTTGAAGCATCAGGACACCTGTATGCGCCTCAGCATCCCCCCTGAGGAACGACTGTTGGTGACTTTACGGTAGGTGTTGTCATGTATACTCATGCTTTATCTGGTATTTTGAAATACATGTTAAATCTCAAAGGCATCATTTTGTAGAAATTATGTAATTTTAAATTTAGGTATTTGTTTTGCTGAAAATTTATGTAGATCACAAAAACTGATTGTAATCTTAAAATATGATCTGAGTGCTCACATCTACCATTCTATCGCTACCAAAATTAAAGAAACAAGAGTCATAAATAAAACAATCTTGTTTATTAAACAGAAAAGTAATTATTTTTCCAATATGGAAAGTAAATATCAACACATATGTTTTTCCAACAAAAGCAATAAAATAATAGTCATACACAGTATCTCGCCAGTCATTGGATGACACAAATATTTGTTTTGAAAAACAACTTTCATGAATAGTCAAAGTAATGTCATGTTTTTTTTCTATTTCAGTTACCTTGCAACTGGGCAATCCATCAGCAGTCTACATTTCAAATTCTTATTGGGAAGGTCTACAATTGGCTAGATTATCCTGCATACCTGCACTGTGCTATGGGAGACCCTTAGGCATCATGTCATGCAGCTGCCTTCAACACAGGAATGGATGCACATTTCTGAAGAATTTTTGGAGAAAACAGCTTTCCCTAATTGTATTGGCGCCATTGACGGAAAGAGTGAAGAAACCACCTAAGGCCCGTTTCACACGTCAGTGAAAAACACTGACGTTTTTCACTGGTGTGTAAAACACGCACATGTCCCTCCGTGTGCCATGAATCATGGCACACGTGGGTTGTCTAAGTGCAATCCGGGCTCCGTTCTCTGTGGGCCGTGATTGCACTTAGAGATTAACTCACCTGTGCCCGATCCCGCTCTCCATGGTGCTGATCGCTCCCGCGGTGCAGCATCCGGCTGGCGCTGACCTCCGCAGCAGCTGCTTCCGGGTCGGCTGTGTCGTGCATCATGAATATGCGCGACAGTAATGAGCCGGCTCAGAAGCAGCAGGCTGCACGGGCTGCAGAGGACATCGCTGGAGCCAGGTGAGTAAAACTTATTTTTATTTTAAAAGCACGTTTTTTTCTGGCACATGTTTCACGGACCACACCACTGCGTGGTCCGTGGGACATCAGTGATGCCAGAAAAAAATGGACATGTCTCCGTGCGGCAATCACGGACACGCGGGTACGCCGCACGGAGACACGTGCAGTGAAAAATCACTGACGTGTGAGCAGACCCATTCATTATAATGGGTCTGCGTATGTCAGTGATTCTGGTACGTTTAAAAAAAAGCACAAACGTACCAGTATCACTGATGTGTGAAAGGGGCCTTACTCTGCATCAAGATATTTTAATTATCATAAGTTTTTTTCTGTAGTTATTTTGGCCATGGTAGATACAAACTACTGCTTTTTATTTGCTGATATTGGGGCCTATGGCAGTGCCTCAGATGCACGCATTTTCAGAAGCTCACGTTTAGCAAGACAATTAATGTCTGTTAGTTTAAGTTTCTCTGCACCAAGACCATTGCCTGGTAATAATGGCCCTATTGTTCCTTTTGTCATGGTTGCAGATCAGGGGTTTGCATTGTCTAGGCATTTGATGCGTCCATATCCCAGAAGGGGGCTGGACAGATCAAAAGCCCTATTTAATAGCAAATTGGCCAGAGCACGTTGCTATGTTGCACGTGCCTTTGGCATTTTGGCCTCAAGATGGCGCATTTATCAAACCACCATCCAACTCCAACCAACCACCGTCAAGGCTGTCATTAAAGCTACAGTAGTGTTACATAATTACTGTAGATTACATGAAAGCAATGACGAAGACATTGAGGAGTTGCCAGCTTTAAATGCACCATTTGTAGAGAATGGTAGTGTTAGAACCAATGTGTCCACTTCTGGTCTACAAGTGAGGAATCAGTTTAAAGATTATTTTAGTTTAAATCACCATAGTCATGTATAAATTTGACATTGTTATAGTTTTTTTATCACTTGGTTACATAATCACAAACACATATGTAATACAAAAGAGAAAATGACCATACATAGGTATAATTTGTGGGGGTTTTTGTTGGTTGGTTGTGTTTGTGATCCCAATAAGCTATTGTGATTTAACTTTATTGCTATAAAATCAGGAATTTTTGTTTTGCAAGTAACAGTACTACTGAATGTACATGACTAATAAAAATATGGCAAATTGGATTTGAAAAAATTAGTCCAGATTTTTTATTGAACCTATGTGTTACGGGGGGCTGTCTGATAATAACCGAAAGGAGTATCAGACAGTCAGGGTCCACCGTGCAAAGACTTTGCTGCAGACTATGGCAGAGTGCAATACCTCTGTTAACTCACAGAAGGATATAATAAGTAAGTAAAGCAATTCCTCCCTTACTTGGAGGGTGTGTGGAATGATCTCTGTTAATAATCACAGAGACAAGGCAATGTGTGCGAAATGGCACCTACCTAGGTCCGCTCTTCTAGTGGTGCAAAAGAGACGAACAGCAGCGTAAGCCGCACAAAGCTCCTACCTACGTTCGCTCCACTAGTGTGCGAGGACACGAACCACTAGATATGGCACCTGCCTAGGTCCGCTCTTCTAGTGGTGCAAAAGAGACAAACAGCAGCATAAGCCGCACAAAGCTCCTACCTCTGTTCGCTCCCCTAGTGTGCGAGGATACGAACAACTGCCAGACGCAGTATAAGGAACGTTACCCTAGCGGCAACGTCCACCTACGAGTAGAATCACAAGGCCCAGCCAGACCATGTGCCTCAGGCACCTGCCTATGTCCGCTCCCCTAAGAGGTAAGGATACGGACAGCAGCCGAAGCTGTAAGGTATAAGAACGCTACCCTGCCGGTAGAGCTCACCTAGCATAGACAGAGGAATGCCTAGAGGAACGCGCACAGAGCGTCTACTCATATGCATGAACCAAGAGGACTGAGCACCATGCGGCGTGTGTCAGGGTCTTATATAGACTCTGTGCCTCATCCAAGATGGAGGACACCAGAGCCAATCCGCTGCCAGAACGACAGGAGTGACGTCATGCTGGCCTATCACCGAGCAAGGCGTCACAAGCACATGACCAGCGACCAATCGGCATAGAAGGTGTCAGACACATGTGACCTCGTGTCAGCGATGATGTCACCCGCACATGTGCAATGGCTCCAAGATTGGACTTAGTCTCCGGCGCTCGCACATGTGCAGTAGCAAGAAATCTGGACTTAGTCTCCAGCGCTCGCACATGTGCAGTAGCAAGAAATCTGGACTTAGTCTCCAGCGCTCGCACATGTGCAGTAGCAAGAAATCTGGACTTAGTCTCCAGCGCTCGCACATGTGCAGTAGCAAGAAATCTGGACTTAGTCTCCAGCGCTCGCACATGTGCAGTAGCAAGAAATCTGGACATAGTCTCCAGTGCTCGCAGCAACCGTAACACTATGTATGTCTGTTATCTTTTGCAAAACACCCTGTATTCTATTATTTTTTTTACAGAATTTTGTCAGGGACATTAGCCCATACAAAACACCATACTTTATTATGCAATAATGTCATGCAAACATAATTTGTTTGACACTATTGGAATACAAGTATGGGACCAGACCATATGCAGATACTTCATAGTGGCTGGATTTTTAATAATAAAGGTGTCTGAATGTTAGTGTAGTAGTTTATGTGCGTGCATTTTTTCCCTAAACACAGTTTTTTCTAATGGATGGTCCAAACAACATGTCCAGAGCAAGGCAACATTCTAACAGGCAGGTAATGTTTTGGAAGTGATAGAGTAATTTCTATTGAATCTTTGGAAAGGAAAACACAAATATGACCCCATGCATATAGAGTAAGTAATGTGTTACATTTTGAAATGTTTTCCGATCAGCAATACCCTAGAAAACATACCAAAATGTAAAATAATACATACAATATCACATTATGATTCAACTAAATCCTCTAGGCTAGTGATGCTTTCCTGTGTAGTCTCTATTGCATTGACACCTACAGAATATGTTTGCTGCACAACACTAGATGTTGTAGTGAGTGACTAATCAGTGTTTCCACTAGTAACAGTTGTTGTACTTGGAACAAATAATGATGCAGTTGTTTGAGCAGATGGAAGACCAAGTGTAGGTGGTACATATTGATGTGTTGGAAGAGGCTGAGTATGTGTGTATGTGAAGTTAGTTGGGTAAGTCTGATGTTGAAAGTACTGTTGTTGTAGATTATTAGGAACATGGTAGGATGTTGGTTGTTGAAACATTTGAGGTAGTCTATGAACATTACTAACAATACTAGGATACTTAAAAGAGGTTTGCATTGGTGTCTGTTGGGGTACTTGTGGGACAAATGATGGCTGTTGAGATGGCCTTTGTGTCATTAATGTACCTGTTTGGTGTGGGACAATTGTTGGCCTAATTTGTACATCGCTTCCCATAGAAGAAGATGGACACTGTATATGTGTTTTTCTCAGCCCTTAGCCACATTGAGGCCTATTTTAGACCCATGGTAAGGTTTTAATATTAGAGAGTGTAGGTACTATCCCAACTGGGTACACCTTGACGTTTGGTGGGATAGCTTTATGCTTTTTTTGATCAAAAACAGTGTTTACTAAGTACCCTATGTTTATATGCACTATGCTTTTATTTAGTTACAGCAGGGTATGTTTTCACAATTTTTTCCTTGGTTTCTCACTGTATATGTGTTTGTTGCACTACAGGATTTAGTTGAAAATTAGAGTAATGTTCATCAGTTTGGGTTTCCACAGTTTGTTGGGTTGTGTTTGTGTGTGGACCACGTGGATTAGCTCTCCATTGCTCTATCACTTCAAAACAATATATGGGTTCTGGCTCACATTGGGTAGCAGATATCAGTGTTATTAAGGACGTCCTCAATCTGTCCTGCCTATCAGCATGAACCAATGCAAGAGAGGGAGAAAGGGAGCGGCAAAATCTCTCTCCATCACTTTCCGGTATCAGTGAATTCATCATGTGTATTATTCTGGTAACAATGATATCTGGCAGGGAACGTAAATCTTCATAACGCCTATGTCTGCGACCATGGATAGATTGGGCTACTGTGCGCATGGTATTAGTTGTTATTCTTGGCTGTGTGCCTGCATGTTGCTGTGGACTACTCTCTGCAAGAACTGGTGAAGGGCCACTTTGTTGCCCTGTAGACTGGCCTGGAATTACATTAGTGGATGGACTTGTTCCCAAACCCAAATCAGAGGACATTTCTTCTGCGTCTGGCTGGCTGGTGTTGGGTATCGTTGGTGGTTGATATGAGGTAGGCTCCATCTCGGAAGCAGAGGTCGCTGTTAATACTCTGACTGGGCTTCCTCACTATCCTCTAGATTATCCTCTGTACTTTGAAGAAAGAAAAAAAAAACAATTAATGTGTGCATTTAAAAAAACCCGCCATGTGATGTAATGGTTTAAACTTACTTTGGTACTTCCATAATGGGCATGAGGAAGCTGAGTCTTTCATAATGGACATAATTTTTCTGTTTTGCAGCAGCAGCTGTGGTGGCCACTGGGTTATATTCTCTTCTGAACTGGTCACGTGCTGAGCGTCATCGCCATTTAACAAGATCCACTGTTTAAAAACAAAAAATTGTATAATAAGGTCACAAATTAAAACAATTGAACAATAAAAAAATAAAACATTATTCTTGTATTGCAGCAATTTAAATAAATTGGAACACACATCCATGTGTATGAAAACAACAACCCATGACACTCATATAGTGACATAATCTATATATACAATTGCCTTATTCTGTCTGTCTGTCTTGCTCCAAAATTGTGTCCTTACGGTGACACAAAGCTGATTGGCCGCTGAGCTCGCCATGGCCCCGCCCCCCGCACGGATTGGCCGCTCGCCTCGCCTCCGCCCCCCCCACGGATTGGTCGCTCGCCTCGGCCTGGCCCCGCCCTCCGCATGGATTGGCCACTCGCCCCGGCCCTCCGCACGCATCGCCAGACATAACCTTGCGCTGCTGGGATCGTGACGGAGCCGGTGAACGCTGGTAACCATTATACACATCGGGTAACTAAGGTCCCTTAATTACCCAATGTGTATCATAGTTACCAGTGTACACCGGCTCCGTCACGATCCCAGCAGCGCCAGACATAACCTTGCGATGCTTGGATCTTGACGGAGCCGGTGAACGCTGGTAACCATTATACACATCGGGTAACTAAGGTCCCTTAGTTACCCGATGTGTATCATAGTTACCAGTGTACACCGGCTCCGTCAGGATCCCAGCAGCGCCAGACATAACCTTGCGATGCTTGGATCTTGACGGAGCCGGTGAACGCTGGTAACCATTATACACATCGGGTAACTAAGGTCCCTTAGTTACCCGATGTGTATCATAGTTACCAGTGTACACCGGCTCCGTCACGATCCTAGCAGCGCCAGACATAACCTTGCGATGCTTGGATCTTGACGGAGCCGGTGAACGCTGGTAACCATTATACACATCGGGTAACTAAGGTCCCTTAGTTACCCGATGTGTATCATAGTTACCAGTGTACACCGGCTCCGTCAGGATCCCAGCAGCGCCAGACATAACTTTGCGATGCTTGGATCTTGACGGAGCCGGTGAACGCTGGTAACCATTATACACATCGGGTAACTAAGGTCCCTTAGTTACCCGATGTGTATCATAGTTACCAGTGTACACCGGCTCCGTCACGATCCCAGCAGCGCCAGACATAACCTTGCGATGCTGGGATCTTGACGGAGCCGGTGAACGCTGGTAACCATTATACACATCGGGTAACTAAGGTCCCTTAGTTACCCGATGTGTATCATAGTTACCAGCGTACACCGGCTCCCGGTACACATATGCAGGGAGCCGGCATTATACTCCTCTCCCCCCAGGATTACTCCTCCTATTATAGTCCTCCTATTATACTCCTCTCTGAGTATAATAGGAGAACTATGATAGCATGGGGGATGGAGCACAATGGGGTGCGCAGCATGGGGGATGTAGCACGATGGGGGGTGCGCAGCATGGGGGATGGAGCACGATGGGGAGTGCGCAGCATGGAGGATGGAGCACGATGGGGAGTACTAAGCATGGGGGATGGAGCACGATAGGGAGTGCGCAGCATGGGGGATGGAGCACGATGGGGGGTGCGCAGCATCGGGGATGGAGCACGATGGGGAATGCGCAGCATAGGGGATGGAGCACGATGGGGGGTGGGCAGCATGGGGGATGGAGCACGATGGGGGTGCGCAGCATGGGGGATGGGGCACGATGGGGGGTGCGCAGCATGGGGGATGGAGCACGATGGGAGGTGCACACCTCCCCCCAACACACACACACAACACACCACACAGACACTGGGAACCACAAACACCGCCATACACAGACACCCACACACACAGACAACGCCGCACACACACAACACCCAACACACAAACACCGCGGCATACATAAATATACACACATACCGCACAACACACACATTGCACAAAACATACCTCCCCCCAAAACACACTACACCCACACAAACCGCGCAACACACACACACACAACGCTACAGACACACAGCGCTCCACAAACAATGCAACACACATACAACACTGCTCTCACCCCCCGCCACACCCAAACAACACCCAGAACAAGTACAGCGCCCTACACAAACACTTGGCAACTACACACAACATCTATATATATATATATAACAAAAATCATACATGAACTACACAATACGTAAATTCTAGAATACCCGATGCGTAGAATCGGGCCACCTTCTAGTAACACAATAAGCATGACAAAGTAAACAAGATCTCCAGTAAAAAGATTAAACCACTGTATAATCATTTATCTCCTTTTTTACTTACAAAAATAAAAAATAAAACCTTCAGTAAGCCATGAGAAACAAAATGTCTATAAACCCATGAAGTGCCATATGTTCCTCAAAGATTTTCCATTATACACTACACATTACTGTTACCATTCCAGACATGGTGACACCAAGGAACATGCATAATAAACCAAACATGAAAATACAACTCAAAATGTATAGACATTTCACAGCACATTTACAATAGAAAAACCACAAAATTGAAAACAAAAATATATTTCAAACATGTTTAATTGTTGCTTGACCACCCTGAAATGCCTTTTGTACATGCATAAAATGCTTTGCAGGCCACATATACACATGGTGACATTACTAGAAAACTGCAATGAATACTTCAAAAGGCCAAAAAACTACACTATCCTGTTTGTGAGTCTCCAGTGTAGCTCAAAACGAGTCAGGCCCATTAATACATGCAAAACAAACTATACAAATATGGATATAATCTGCCTACAGAATGAGCACATGTAGGTAAAGACAGAATCAATGCAAATATCTGTACTCACCATATCTATTTTTCTTTCCTGGGGTACATTGAGACCATCCATTCCTAGGGTAGACTACCTCTGCCACAGATATCCATGCTCGTTCCACCATTAACCAGTCATGGTAGCCATCAACACGTGTGTCCCACAGCTCTGTATGCCTCTCTACTTCTCCAATCAGCCTCTCTGTATCGATTCTGGGCGCCATGCTCAGTAGCTGTGTTGTTCTCTGTGCTCAAAGTTCCCCTGCAGTGAGAGGACAGGTGCCCAGCTGCTGTCTGGTGTGCAAGTGAGACAGGAAATGTATGTTTGGCGCCAAAATTAATGGCCATCAATTGACCTGATAGATTGGTAACAAGTGTTTCAGATTTTGTGATGAAAAACGGACACGGACGATACGTGCTGAACACGGACATACTCCGTGTGCGGTCCGTGCAGGCACGGACCCATAGACTAAAGCGGGTCCGTGCCTGCGTGCTACCGGCCAAAAATGGACATGTCGTCCGTGTAGAAAAGCGCACACACGTACTTACCACACGGACACACGTTCCATGTGATTTTACGTGTGTGTGCCATCTACCATTGAATAACATGGGTCTCCGTGTCTCCGTGTCTCCGGTACGTGCAAATGCATACCGCACACGTACAAAAAAACGGATGTGTGTTGTGGGTTTTACAATGTGTCGGCAGGGTCACGTCGTAAGTGACACACATCCGGCATTGTAAGTACATTGCAGTGTGTGACAGGTACGTGCGATTGCGATTGAACGTTAAAACGTTCATCGCATATGTGGCGCCCTGGACTAGCCAGGTCGTCACAGGTAACACTCAAACACCCCCACCCCCATTAGACAGTAACATTAGCCAAACATAAAATCCTTGTTGCCTCCCTCCAGGGTCTGATGTCCACACGAGGTGGGGCGGAGCCAAGCGGTTGGCCCCACCCACCGAGGAGTTCACAGGCCTGGAGGCGGGAAAAGAGATAGTTGAGTTCAGGAGTTCAGTGGAGGAGGTTGAAGTGAAGAGTGTCTGAGTTTGGCAGACGGTGGTGGCCGTCTGCAGGAGTGGTGAATCGATTCGGAACCGTAGGACCGGGGTCGGGCGTTGGCCCGCCGGTACCGACCGGGGAGCGAAGTGAAGCCAGCACACACAGGCAGGGCCATTGGACCCCGAAAAGGCTTGGAGTCGCCGTCAACAGTCAAATCCGAGTGTGATAGGAACCCCAGGGGTTTCCTAACAGCCAAAGACCCGTCAGAAGACAACTGCCCACACCGTGAGGGTATACAGCTACCGCCTAAGGCTAGAGACCCAAGGGCCAGTGCCTGCGGGCAAACGGGCTCCTCCGGCATCCATACACTGGGGAGCGGACTAACGTTGAGGATCCACCGTAGTCAAACAAGTACACAAAGGTGCAGGGAAAGACAGCCGCCATCACCTGTCCGGGGAGAGACACTGCAGCCGGCTGCGGGACCCGTCCATCCAGCCATTTGGATTACCGAGGACTTTGTGCATATCTTACTGAGTGAGTACACCCGTGCCATCCGGCACCGCGCCGCGCTGTTCCTGCAACCCTGCACCTCACCAACCCTGCCTCCCCGTCACACCACCGGGCCCCGGGACCACCGACCCCTACCCACGGAGGGGGAAAACAACATCCCAGCTGCTCCCTACCATCGCTCCTGGGATCCCCGTCACCAGCAGCGGTGGTGCCCATCTTCACCACAACCCGTGGGTGGCATCATGGACTAAATCCCCCAAACCAACCACCCCTTTCACTCATGGGCGAGGAGCGCCGCTCGAGTCCCCGGATCCGGCCCACCGCTCGAGCCACCGAGCAGCAGCAGCCGCAGCAGCGCCGGACCCGAGCGTTAGCGAGAGCGCGGCGGCGTACCTCCCCGCCCGCGACACATACACATCATACCTGTCTCTAGAATTGCACGTTAGATTGTTCATCGTACCCGGGGTAGCACACATTGCAGTGTGTGACACCCCGGGAACGATGAACAGATCTTACCAACGTCCTGCGGTTCCCGGCCCACAATGCGTAAGGAAGGAGGTGGGCGAGATGTTTACGTCCCGCTTAGCTCCGCCCCTCCGCTTCTATTGGTCGGCTGCCGTGTGACGTCGCTGTGACTCCGAACGTCCCTCCCACTCCAGGAAGTGGACGTTCGCCGCCCACAGCGAGGTCGTATGGACGGGTAAGTATGTGTGATGGGGGTTACTCGTATGTGCGGCACGTTCAACAATTTGAACGTGCCACACATACGATGGGGGCGTTGCAAATCGCATACGAAATCGTATGCGAAATTGCAACGTGTAAAGCAGGCTTTAGAGTGCGCAGAGCGGTTTGTAACCTCAAGGCATAGTCCCTAATGCTGTCCTGTGGACGCTGCAGGCAGTTTTAAAATTGCATCCTTAGCTCCGCCTCCGTGCGGGTCTCAAAGACTACTTGCAGTTTATCAAATATGGTGGCAACCGAGGCTCGATCCTCATCAGTCAAGGTCTCCACCTCCTGTTCGGCCGTGCCTGTCAGCTGTCCGAGCACAAACGGATGCGCGCTGCTTGCCAGTCATTGCATACATATCAAGGACAGTGCATATCTTCTTCTTAAATACCTGCAGACCATCGGGTTAGCCATCATACTGGGGCAGCCAGGCGGCTCCAGGCACGTAAGGTAAAGTAATCGGCATAACTTGCATGACCGCCGGGACAGCAGGGTCCACCGCTCTTGCTTCCGGAGGGTGACCTGCTGCTTCTCCGTCATCCTCTACCGCTGCGGGAGCCGCGGCTCCTCCATCATCGTTAGGCACCGACATCTTTCCGGTCTTTCCCCCTTGGTTTTCGACAGCAGTCTCGCGGGACCCACTGTCCTTTACTTCCTGCTCTGGAGATCACCAGGTTCCGCCCGCATTCTTAGGGGGCGGGCTTCAGATTCGCACTCTTTTTGGGGAAGAAGATGGCGAGGTTGTTGTTTTGGTGCCAAATATGGCGGGCAAGATGGCGGCAGTCCAAAAATTTTTAGCGTTTCACGGTTTACAGTCCAGAAAAGGCGCACTTCACCCAGATTAGTAGATGGAGTAAGTATCCTGTTCGTGACGCCAGTTTTCGGGTTGTTGCGGACGGGGGCTGGGCCGTTGCTGGGGCTGCTGGGATCGTTACTGCGGCTCAAGTGGTAGCCGGACCTGGGGCTCGTGTGGCCGCCTGTCCTCACAACCTTAGCTAGGGGGTATTTACAGGGGAATAGTTTGTCAGTGACACCACCCGTGGGTTGCGGTGAGAGTTGGTAGCACCGCCGCTGTCTGGTGATGGGACGTCCGGGGCTGATGGAGCGGGGCAGCAGGATGGAATCCCCTCCACGGGTAGGGGAGGTGTAGCCCCGGGGCCCAGGTGTACGGGAGTGGTGGCTGCAGAGAGTGTCTTGCAGGGTTGGACCGGGGATGGATGGTGTACTCACAGTTCCAAAGAATTGCACACAGTGTCTAGTGGTAAACCAAATTGCCAGTGACTGGTTGCCTCCGGCAGGTGTATTCGGGTCCCACACCCTGGTGTAGCAAACAGGGGTCCCTTCCTCTTGCACTCAGTGTTTTTGTCTTCAATGGGACAACTCCACTTGAAACGGGGAAGTCCACTCCCGGTACTTTGTATGTTGGGAGCAGAGGCCCGCGAAATCTGACCCTTTGGATCTCTGTGGGTTCTGGCGGACACCCTATCCCCCGTGTTGGGCTTCCGTTTCACTCTCTGGGCATACTGTGGAACAAGGCCTGAAACCTTGTCCCCAGCTAGTCAATTGACAAGGGGCTTGAAACCTTACTCGCCCTAGGGTATAGGCACCCCGACTGTGCACGGCCTCTGGACCGGATTCCCGCTGTCGGCTCGGCGGGCTACAACCCTTCCCCGGTCCATTTAAGGTCTCCCGCGACCGGATCTCCGTCGCCAGTGGTTCTGCTTGCCACCTAGTCTGGTAGTCCAGGGGCCCCAACCCCTGACTCACCTGTAATCCACTTCAACTGTCAGAACTCAACTGTTGTGTTCCCGCCCCTGACACCTCAGGAACCCTAGGTTGGCTCTCCCATCCACCTGGTCCCGCCCACTGGTGTGTCTCTATTGTCATGGGTGGGTGACTAGGTTTTACTGGCTGGTGTTGCGCACCTGGGTGTGGGTTTTGTGCTGGAATGCCAAGGAGGATGGAGTCTTGTACCTGAGAGATATGTACAATCTCTGTGACTACCTGGTTTTGCCAGGGCGTCTCACACATGTGAGCCAAATGGGAGAAGACACAGAGTTTTGCTGGTCAGTAAATGCAGCAGGTAGTGAAGAAGAAGCTGGAGGAGATACGGAGATGTGTGACAGGTAATGAGAGAACAGGGGGGAATGGGGGGTGCAGGGTGAGTGTCATATGGGGGGTGCATGGTATATTTAGGGGCAGAGTGTGAGATGGGGTGCAGGATGTGTGGGCTCTGGGGGACACAATGTGTAAGACAAGGGGCATAGTGTGTGGTGTATGGGGGTGCAGGCCCTAGGGGATATGGGAGTGTAAGGTGTGAGGGATATGGAGGTGCAGGGTGTGTGGATATTGTAGTGCAGGCTGTGTGGGATATTGGGGTGCAAGGTCTTTAGGGGATATTGGATTGTAATGCTTGAGGGATATTGGGGTGCAGTGTGTGTGTGTGTGATATGAGTGGTGCAGGGTTTGTGTGATATGGGGATGCAGCGTGTGTGTGATATGGGGATGCAGAGTGTGTGAGATATGGGGATGCAGCATGTGTGAGATATGGGGATGCAGCGTTTGTGAGATATGTGTGTCCAGCATGTGTGAGCTATGGGGATGTAGCGTGTGTGAGAAATGTGGCTGTAGCATGTGTGAGATACAGCACCACAAAGGAGGTAAAGATGAGGGATAAGGTAACTGCTCCACCATGAAGCAGGAACGTGGGATTGGGAATAGGGGTGTTCACTCAGCATACAAAGTGATGATGCATTATGGGAGGCAGTAAGGACAGTGTGAGAGGAGCAGTATACAAGTGGGCACATTATCACTTATCGGGATAAGGTCATTTCCTCACCCACCTCTGAACCAGCATTATTAGGTTACCTATCTACACACTATGGGTAAGTTTATTTACTATGTAATTGAATCTTAATACATGATCCTGTAGTGTACCTCCATTAATACAATATTGTTATTTAACCCATGATGATATTAAGCTATATGGAGTAGAGATGGGATAAACTGTGCCGGTTCTTTCGTGAGTGGGTATGATAGAATCCACCTGCTACCTCATGTAATTTCATTATATGGAAAGTTAAACTTTTTAACTATTGTATGTCTATTTAAAAAATAAAATTAGTTTTTTACACTTGGATAAGTCTCCTGCACGTGTTTTTGAGCACGAAGTATTGTTGAGGAGGACCTTTCCATCAAATACTTAATTAACCTCTTGACAAGGGATTGTGGGAAATATGTCGATTTGCCTTACATAATTCAGGTTTCAGATCATACACATGACACAGATATAAAGATGGCTGCCATTTCCTGTTCTCCACACCTTGCTTGGAATGCAAGGAATGTCCAGATGAAAGAAGACCACCATATAAGGGAAGACCACTGGTCAAGCTAGAAGACCAACCCACAGATCAGATGACATCACAGACCAAACCATCAGCATGGATCCACTAAATGGCGTCCCTCCCATCACCATGGTTTCATCCACTGGAGTCAGACCCGCCCATCAACAGCAACACGGATCTCCCCATTGGCTAGCTCATGAACTGTCCCACTAAATGTGCATATCTGAACTTGTGTACGCCCCTAGCCTATATCAAGAGGACGCATGCTCTTCCCTGCTCTATTTGGTGCCATCTTTACTGTGACCAAGAAGAGATTTCATATCCGACTGTGTCTGGTGTGAATTCTTTTATGCATGCACTTGGCCCATGTCAATTCGGCCAGGCAGTAGGCAACTAGTGATCTCTGGTTAAGAGTTCACCTTAACAGTATTGAGTTGAATTTTGGGAGTAAATTGCACATTATACTATCCATACAGGGATTTTGATATAACTTAGTATGATGAATTTGAAAAATTACATATATCCCGTTTTGTCTATGACCTATTGGAAAGTGGGCACATTATGGAGGCTGTACCGGTGGCGGGAAAGGGGGAACACAGTATGGAGAGGTGGCAGTGTGGTGAGGGACACAGAAGATATAGTCTGTGGAGGCCATTGTTCATATCACAAGCACATTATGTTGCATGGACATCATATAGGTCATGGTTAATGAGGGGGGATGGTTTGATGGATATTTTTCATAAGGAAAGACAGTGTAGCTGCCATAATTCATGGTGGCGGGGTGGTGTAGTGGTCAGTATATGAGGGGGACAGTGTAGGGGTAACGTTTTAGGCAGGGAGGATAGTTGGACAAATATTTTAGGTGCACAGTATATGGGTTATTTACTGCACAGCATGTGCGTATATTTTTTATTTGGGTGTAATTATAATGACACAGTTGTTTTTTAGGTCATCTCATTGGGATGTGCTGCTAAAGTCTGGAGAAGATGGAAGTCTGCAGAGACGAGTGAGGTGTGCCGCCCCCGTGGAAGCAGCCGAGCTGCTCTGATCTGTGTTCGCTGTGGCTCGAGGGTCTCCGGACCCGGTGGTCGTGCGGCAACCTCAAATGAAAGGGAGATATTTACAGGGGAGTTGATGTATAGTTCGTGACGCCACCCGTGGTGTACGGTAATTTGGGGAGTACTGCCGCTGCCGTTGGGAGTACCCGGGGTGATGAAGTGGGGCAGCAAGGTGTCGTAATCCTCAACGGGTAGGGGGATGCCCCGGGACTCATTGTAGGGGTGCCGTGGGGTGCAGGGGTCACTCTTGTACTCACTGAGTTCATAAACAGACGCTGACAACCGGTTAAACCAAGTTTCTGGGTACCGCTGCCGCTGAGGGGAGCTCATCTGGGTCCCGCCCCCTATAGTGTTGCCTGGTGATCCGTGACCTGCCTCCTGGCACTAAGTTTAACTTCAACTTGGTGGCCCATTAGTATGGAACTGGCCGGGCCCCGCTCCCCACTTTGGCTAAGTGTGGGAGCTTGCGCTCAGGGCTCATGCTTGGGATTTTCTGGACCGTTTTGCATTGGAAAGTCCTATCTCCCTCGTTGCGATAATGTCCCGATTCTGGAGTGGGTGGGAACAGATCATAAAGGCTCCGTTTTCCTCAGGTGAATTGTCGAGTTGCCTGAAGCTACTCCCCGACCTAGGGTCAGTGTACCCCATCGTGCCTTCGGTCCCGGAGCGGTGACAGTGCTAGGCTGCCGGCTGTCCTCCTCGACAGGTCCAGGCACCTTGCCACAATCCCCTGCAACTGGGCGTCTGACTCCTTTAGGCCCAGACCACCGTCTGCAACCTAGACAGTTCCTCCAGGAGCCACCGCTCCTGACGTCCTGTGAGCTGCTCACAGCTCGAGGGCTACTTCCCAACTCTCTCTCTACTCACAGACTCACTACACTCCTCACCTCCCCTCCCTGACCCCCCAGGTGGACGACCCTATTCCACTCGAGCCGTCCACTGGTGTGCCTGGTGGGTGTGGTGCAGGGTGTATCTAGGATTTGATTTGCTGTTGGAGGCAACACTATTTAGATAGGGACCCAGAACCAAGAGGGAGGCGGAATACTGCACGAAAGGGCAGCTTGTGCAGTACCCTGTGACCACCTGATAGTCCAGGGGCGTCACACGAGCAGTGGATGTGAAAAGTTATCATAGCATCTGGACCAGATGAAGAAACATGGGGTGAGACAAAACCAATCAGAGAAGAAGTCACCAATAAGGTACCTGGCTCTAAGGTGCATTTATACTGAACAATCGCTGCCTTTAAATGACTGTCAACTGGTTGGTCATATGAAACTGATCGGTAGTCATTTAATAGTCGGAGACTACAGACGTGTGAATCCTCATGGGGCGCACCGCACGCTGTCAGGGTTTTCCAGTGACAGTGGTGAGAGCGGCCATCATTGATCACTTGTGTGTAATTTGCATACATCTGGATACATTCCAACTAGATGTGCGCGATCTCGCTCAGTACACTTGCATCACATGATAAACCTGGACAACCCCTTTAACCCCTTCAACCCCGGGCAATTTTCTGTTTTTCCGTGGATTCGGCCGGGATGGATGGATGTAGTAACAGCGGCCAGTAAGGATATCTGCAGCAGCGGCAGCAGATATCTTAGTAGATGGCTGGGCATAGATACTTGCAGCAACAGATATCGTAGGAAGCGGCTGGCATGCATACTTGCAGCAGGAGACTTGCACTTAAACACTGATAGGAATCAGGAACAGCACACATTACTATAAAATCAGTTGCACTAAGGACTTGAGAACTAGCAACATATTGAACTCGTTACCCAGGCACTTCCCTTAAGGTGAAGCTGTCTTAATTACCTGATGACTCACAGCTGACCGGAGAGGTACGTCTGGGTCAGGGTGTACTGGCCCTTTAATAAAACGGACGTGCCCACACAGGCACACCCTACAGGCATTCCCCGCCTGCACAGGCCCTGGGAGACAGCAGCATGGACCGGCCATGGAGCAGCCACCACTGGGCGGCTGGAAAGGTGAGAGTCAGGAAAGAGTGGGATCGCCGGTATGGGCAATTCATGGTGACATATTTATGTACTATTGATGGCTATGATGTTTTATGTATGTGTAGCGCCCCTGAAGCCATCAGGGAGCTACAAGGTACTGCATCCCCACCAGGATGCAGGGCCTACCCCCTAGAGACCCAGAAGACCAGTGCCGGTAACACGCAAACACTCACAAAAATCCCTGTTTTCCCCCAAAATCCCCCATAGAATGGTACCAGGCTAGGGTTGGACCAATGGATGGCCACCTAGAGGTGGAGCCACTCCAGTCCACTAGACAATCAGATGGGAGGGGCAGACAGTGGACAGTCAGACAGTCGAGAGGAGTGAAAGTGAGCAAAGGGACTGACCGGGAGTGAACAATAACTTGGGGGCCCAGTTGGTTAGTTGCCGGTGGAGTACGGTGGAGTGCTCCCGGAACTACGCACCAATGGGGTACAGAATCCTAGGTCCGGCAAAAGCTCCAGGCAGACTTGATAAAATCTGCACATTGAGGGGACCATCAAGGACCTCACTGACTTTGAAATTCGTGACTCAATAGCAAAGGGAGATCCGGGGACAGGACCAGAGACTCCAACGCCACAGGGTTCACATTACTGTCATACGGACAGCTGAAGAAGACAACCAGGAGAAGACCCCCAGCTGCTCTATGCCACGGGGACCAACCAACCAAAGACAGGTGCAGGGGAAAGAAGCCACCAGGTCACTAAACCAACACTGGGACTACGGGGACCTGCGGTTAAGACCAGCCATCCTCGGGTGACCAGTTACCATCAGAAAGTGAGTAAAGAAGCAGTTACACTGAAACCCTTGTGTGGCCTACCTTCTTCCGACACCCGTCACATCACCTACCCTCTGGGACCTGGCTCTGCTTGTGGAGGGCCTAACATCCAGGCTGCCACTAACACCAGCCCCAGTAGTGAACATTGTGCAGCGGCGGATCCATCTACATAGGCACAACATCGCAAGTGGCGTCACGCATAAACTTTATTCAACAATCCCCTGTAAATATACCCCTTTTCAAAAAGCACCCAGGGCACGGAACCGGGCAACGGCCACCAAAGTGACATTCCCTAGTTATACACTGCCCGGGACCGAGTACCCCATAACCCTGGGCGACACATATGTACTTATGACGATTTTGGTTTTGTATTCATTTACTTAACATGGTTCTGGTGGTGAATACAGCACCAGAATCAGCATCACTACATGACTACATCACCAAAGACATCAGTAGTACATGACTGAAGCACCAGAACAAACTTCAGTGCATGAATACATCATCAGAACAGTTATCTAAAAAGTAATACATCACCAGAACCACCATCAGTACATGAATACGTCATCAGAACCACTATTTGTAAAGGAATACAGTACCGGAACCACCAGTTTTGTTGCAAACAATACTTGTTGCATGGCAGATGTAAAAACCATTATAAGTACAGTGGAACCTTGGTTTACGAGTAACTTGGTGTGCGAGTATTTCGCTCTACGAGCAAAGCTTACTGTAAATTTGTAACTCAATTTACGAGCAAGCTTTGCTGTACGAGCAAATACTCACTGCACAAACATCCGGTTCCCTACTTTCACCGTGCTCTGACCCGCTCTTGCAGTCTGCACAAACACACACAAACATGCACGCACACACACATATTATGCTCACCTTACCCTCCGTTCCATCTCCGGCCTCCTGGTTCTTGTAGTCTGCAGGTACAGGATGTGTATCCGGTAACCATCGCGACGATGGAGGAACTTCCGCTGTCAGCCGCTTCTCAAAGGCAGCGCGCTGACCAATCAGAGGCAAGCAGCTCATGCCTTTGACGTCAGCGTGCTGGCAGTGGAAGCTCTGGCATCGGTCGTGATGGTTACCCGATACACATCCTGTACTAGTGAACTACAAGAACAAGGAGGCCGGCGATGGAACGGAAGGTAAGGTGAGCATAATATGTGTTTGTGTGTGTGTGTGTTTGTGCATGTGTGGAATGGCACAATAGGGAACCAGGATGGGACATTGAACAAGTTGTGAAACGAATTGTCTGAGCTTGCATTATTTCCTATGGGAAATTTTGCTTTGCTAGACGAGTAATTTGGTTTACAAGCACACTCCCAGTACGGATTGTTCTCATAAACCAAGGTTCCACTGTATCCATTTATCTGTAATGGGGTCTGTTTAGTTTCCATTCCATTAGAATATCCACCAAATGCTGGGCACTTCAGTTTTAGCAAAGCTTTATTGTAAATAACTTGTAACAGAAGCAACATAAACAAAACATTAATGTTGAAGATCCCCACGCAGGGGAGAAAAACAGAAAAGAGAAATAGGGGAAAAACAGAAGGGAATTTAAAACAATGACCCATTCCTTTGCTTAGGGGCTGTGGGATATGGAGGGTGCCATCGACTTCATATGCTTAGGGCACCAAAATACCCTGAGTATTAGATACGCTACATGTGTAGCACCCACGGGGCAAGGGGTTAACTTTACTCGTCGCTGGGCGGTGATGTCGGGGATGTTATGGGTGGCCCTGTCCGAGTTCGTGGCCCCAAGGCGTACAATAAATTAATCTTTACCCGAGATGAATACTGCACCTTAAGTGAGGTGCAGTACCCTGTGGCGATTGAAGCCGCAGGGTCGCCACATACCCCACAGCAAATGGCAGCACTCACAGGGTGCAATAAAATAACAATGGTATACCGCATTTTTCTATGCTATTAAACACTTAAACAATCTTCCCTTTATGGGAGGCATTTTCAATTTAATATTTCCAAACATTAACAGTTACCGGTCATCAGGGTGATCAATGCAACAAAACATCAACATTTGCATATGAAAACATTTTACTCTTTCTTGACTGCTAGTGATGCCAGAGGGCCAGTTCCAGGCCCCTGGTTCTAAGCACTCAAGGGACATCCTCGTGCAAAGTGTCCAACCTTGTCGCAGTACCGGCAGATTGGTTGCCCATCAGCGTCGTAATGATCAGGAACCGGAGGCAGCGGGCTCCTCCGGCGTCGCCGCCAGGGGAAGTCATCAGCACTGGAGGCCAGCTCAATGGTTGTGGGTTGCTGGGCTCTTTGCTTAGATTGCACCGCAGTGGTCAAATTAGCCATACCTTTGATCAATTCCAGAATCTGGAGCCACAGTTCATTGATGAAGTCTTTAGCCACAGTTTGTTCCTTGGCTCCCACCAACCCCGGGCACCAACCTCAGTTGCTGTAGCATAGCGCTGCAGTGATCCGGCTCACGCAACGCCCGGATGGCCTGGTCTTTAAATTCCGCAAGCTGAGGTTAGGGTTTTGAATGGACACAATGCACAGCTGGATCCAATGGGCATCGGACAGAAGCCCCTCGATGAACTGATCAGTCAGCAGGCGGTTCTCATCTTTCACTTCCTCCGGTTCCATCTGCCGAACAGCTCTCCTTGCCTCCTGAATGTTTAAAGCATAGTCCCGTCTACTGTTTGCACCTTTTGCTTGCATCTGTAAAAGCGTATATTTATGTCAGCTGCTGTGCGAGTATCAAACGTTTCCTTAGTTTAGTCAAATTGTCCTTTGCCACTATTTTATCGGTCTCCGGCCAGGACTTGACTTCTCGCCGAGCTGCCCCGGTCAGTTGACCAATCAGGACGCTGGCTTTCTGGTCCTCTATTATAGGGTACACCTGGAATAAACTGTACAGTCTCTCCTTGAAGTCTGCCAGGGTATAAGCCTCCCCAGAATACTGGAGTAGCCATGTTGCTCCTGGGAGGTATGGCATGGTAAACAGTAGCACCGAAGCTGGGGTTAATGCTGCAGCTCCAGCAACAGGAACGGTTTGATGTCTTTCCTCACTGGACATGTCTTGGCCAGTAGTTTCCTGCTCCGACTTAGGGTACTTTCACACTTGCGTTGTTTTCCTTCCGTCACAATCCGCCCTTTTGGAAAACAGCGGAATCCGTTAACGGATTCCGCTGTTTCCCATGGTCTTGTATGGATGACGGATTGTGCCAAAAGGACCTGCGTTGCTTCCGCCCAACGGGAGGAACGCAGCATGTAAAGTTTTTTTGAGCAGCGGAATCCTTAGGATTTCACTGCGCATGCTCTCTCTGGCTCCCTGCACCCGTAACCAAGGTAAATATCGGGTAACCACGCAAAGTGCTTTGCCCAATATTTACCCTGGCCACGTGTTCAGGGAGACCGACACTTCCCCGCTCGGCTCCGCCCCCTCCCGCACTCCACTCCGCATGTATATATATATACACAGACACACACACACACACACACACACTCACCCACCTGTCCTCAGCGCCATGGCTCCACCCCCTCCCGCACTCCACTCCGCATGTATATACACACACTCACCTGTCCTCAGCGCCATGGCTCCGCTCAGCTCCGCCCCCGCACACATTAATGGCGGCCGAGCGATCAGCTGATCACCCGGCAACCGGCTGCAGGGAGCGATCAGCTGATCGGCCGGCTGCAGGGAGCGATCAGCTGATCACCCGGCAACCGGCTACTGGCAGCGATCAGCTGATCACCCGGCGGACGGCTACTGGGAGCGATCATCTGATCGTTCACAATAGTCTGCCGCCGGTAAAACTGTAAAAAAAAAAATAAATAAAAACGGATTCCATTGTTTTGCAGCATCCATTGCATCCGTTGTGCCACTATATGCAACACATCCGTTGCATCCGTCACACAACGCAATGCAACGGATACCGTTCAACGCAAGTGTGAAACTAGCCTTAGAGGCACGTGGTCTCCTGCTCGTTTCCAGCAGTGGGGCTCTCCTTCACTCTCTTTCTGGGCTCCACCCATGCTTTCATGCTCTTTTTGGGTTCTGCTCACAATATCATGCCTCCTCTTCTCCCACGCAGAATAGTTAATGGCGACTGTCCTTTTCAAGCAATACGGTTTAACACAGCTGTTCGTATCCTGTAATCCTGTTCGTGACGCCAAGTTGTAGCACCCACCGGGCAAGATGTTAACTTTACTGGTCACTGGGCCGGTGATGTCGGGTCTGGAGATATCACGGGTGGCCCTGACCGGCTTCATGGCTCCAAGGCATACAATAAAATGAGGACTACATGGAGGATGGGATGAAAGTTTGTCTCGTGACGCCACCTGTGGTACGCAGCTAGGGATTAGCCGCCGCTGCGGGTGATGTCCTCCAGGGCAAAGATGGTATTGCTCCCGACAGGCGGAGTGGGCCCCAGGGAGATGATGAGGGATGTAATGGCCGTTGGCACTGAAGTGCGGGGCGATGGCGCCGGAAATGAAGGACGGAAACGTCAGTTGCGGTACCAGGTCTTTACTCACTGTCCTTTGGTTTCCCGGGAGTACCGGCCTCTGCCATGAATTGCTCCAGCCAGTCCCGGATCATTTAGAGGCAGCCACCGGTATTTGAAAGTGTCCTGTCCTAAGGGATGTCCCTCCAGAATTGAAGAACCCGGGCTGAGTGTGGTGTCGTGCTGCCAGAACTGAAGTCCCGACTTGACTGACGTTTGTGTAAGAGTTGCTTCTACTTCTACCCCAAATGCTGCCTGCCCCCCAGGTGGTTGTCCTAGTGACCGGGAAAGCCCCATGCTTCGTGAGGGCCACCCCTCCGTCTATCCTAGTCGAGTCCCCAGTGAGAAGGCACCTAGGCTGTATGTAAGGTGAAATGTTAAAACACCGGGGGTTAACCCCCTCCTTACCCGAGATGAATACTGCACCTTAAGTGAAGTGCAGTACCCTGTGGTGACTGAAGCCGCAGGGGCGCCACACATGCAGTGGCAGAGTATAGAGATACAGAAATTAAGGCAGACAATGTAATGTAATTTGTGAATGAATCTTTTACAGCAATCAACCAAAGCAAATACTACGTTTATTAGTGTAATAAACAGTACAAAGCAGAGAGCAACCATGTAATGCCAGCTATTCAAAACAGATTCCAACTTATCTTTTCTCTCCATCACTGTTCACCTTATCCACTAGGAGGCAGTGATGCCTCAACAACAATATGGGAACATCCTTATGTCACATCACATTTCAGGTATAGGCAATTTGTGGTCCCCACAGCCCAAATGTGCCGTAGGAGATAGAATACAATGTGCAACACACCACACCTTTCAAAATACATACAGCAAGTTTTTAGTACAAAACAGTACCAGAGACATATTATACCTATGCATATTGTAGTTAAAGAAAGAAAGCTGTGCAAAGTCCATAGATACAGTAATAAATAAAGCTACCTGTATGGAGACAGTAAAACAACTGAGCACTCGATAGATATGGAAACATAACTAATGTAACCTTCAGAATTAGCACCTAGCAGGAGAAAGATCGTATCCTGCATTTAATATCAGCATTTGGTGTTCAGAAAACCCATCCACAGCGATGTCAATCAATCTTCACTGAAATATTCCATATCAATAGTCTTTGAAAATTATATTATTTATAGCCAATAGGAGAGGGGATTTGTTCTAATCTAATTGAACTTTATATTACGTGAGAGAACATAATCCATTTTGTTTGCTTGGCATCCATCTTTTCCTACAACTTCTGATGTCATGGTGATCAAGTAACTGATGGGAGGGGAAGCTTCAAATTTCTATTCACACCCTAAAAGTTCCTACTGGCTCCCCTATCTAAAGTGGATACATGTGATAATAAAGCAGAAGTCCAGAGTAAACCATACAAGACTGTGTTGTATTGATTACCCAAGCGCTCGTAAAACAAATCTTATTGACTTGGACGGTACATTGCCCCCTTTTACAATTTCCCCTATTGCCCTATAATGTGCTCTCGTAGTAACACTTTGCCCAATGCCCCCTTCCTTCCCTCCAAAGTGAATGTCAGGACATGTACTTTTCAGCTCCTCCATGGAGAGCCTACCATTCCCACCGCATGTTTGCCACCTCCTCGAGGCTCTGCATTGCCCACAGTGCTGACCTCCTCTTGCTGCTGCACACTGGGCTGCCAGACGAATTGGGAACAAGAAGAAGAGTAGTAAGATTGGCAATGGTGAGTAAGGGAGGCTGCAAGTACTGAAAAAGTGAAGCTCACAGAGCCTGAGACCAGCCTAACTAGGTAACCGGGCACCCAGACCACCAGAAATACAGCCATCGGGCTTTCTAGGCCACCATTCCTGCCAACTGAGTTCTCCAGCACTGCAATGTTCATGTGGCGCCCTGGACAAGCCAGGACGTCACAGGTACTGCAACAACACATCCCACACCCCGGTTAGGCACATCAGCCGCACGCAAAAAATCCTTGTTGCCTCCCTCCAGGGGCTGATGTCCACACCAGGTGGGGTGGAGCCAGGCGGTTGGCTCATCCCACCGAGGAGTTCACAGTCCTGGAGGCGGGAAAAGAGTTCAGTTTAGAGTTGAGGAAGTGGTAGTGAAGGAGCTGACTGGTCGTGTCCGGGTACGTGGCCCGGGCACAGAAACAGCAAGGTTGGCAGATGGTGGTGACCGTCTGTAGGCGAGGCCGATTGATGCACAACCGTAAGGACCGGGGACGGGCGGTGGCCCGCCGGTACTGGGCCGGGGAGCGAAGAGAGGCCAGCACCATTCGGCAGGGCCTGCGGACCCCGACCAGGCTTGGAGTCGCCGTTAAACCGGTCAAATCCGTCAGCGACGGGAACATCCGGGGTTTCCCAGCAGTAAAGACCCGACTGAAGGCAACCGCTCAACCATGAAGGAAATACAGCTACCGCCACAGCTAGAGTTCCCAGGGCCAGCGCCTGCGGGCAAAAGGGGCTCCTCCAGCAAATATACCGCTGGGAAGCCATCGGGGCCGAGAACACAACACCGGTGCAGGGAGAGACCGTTACCGCCAACCTACCGGGAGTGACTGCCGCAGCCATCTGTGGGACTCGTCCATCCAACCGTTTGTTTTACTAGAGACTCCGTGTACGTTACTGGCTGAGTAAGTACCACCGTGCCGTCTGGCACTGCGCTGCCCCTGAGACCCTGCACCCGGCCGAGCCCCGCAATCCACCTTACAGTCAACAACTCCGGGCCCCGGGACTACCAAAATCCCCCTACCCACGGAGGGGAGAGAAACATCCCAGCTGCTCCCTGTCATCGCTCCCGGGATCCCCGTACAGAGCAGCGGTGGTGCCCCAACCTCACCACACACCGTGGGTGGCGTCACAAACCGACATCCCAAACCCCAACAGACCACCCCTTTCACTCACGGGCGAGGAGCGCCGCTCGAGTCCCCGGATACGGCCCACCGCTCGAGCCACCGAGCAGCAGCAGCAGCCGGACCCGAGCCGCAAGCGAGGTCGAGCAGCGCACCCCCCGCCCGCGACATTCATATCCAGGATTCATGGGGCTTAGGTGTTCTTGGGTAGGCCTGTTGTAGAGGCAGATCGGATGGCTAATCTACGTGCTCCCAGGAGGTCTAGGCAACCATTGTCTCCTCGCTCCTACCAGACACGGAGGAGGAGGCTCGAGGAACAAAACAAGGCCACCTGAGTGCCCATAAGTCATCTGTTGAATCCTGATTGGCCAAAGGCCCTGTTGGGGGACAAATGATAAGGTGCCCCTTGTTGTTGAGAAAAGTTAGAGGCGGATAAGCCTCAGTTGGGCAGGATGCCCTGTTGCCCAGAAGAGGCCTGTGTGTGTGAAGGTTGAATAGGGCTGTGTGTAATGCCCTCGTGGCCAGGTAGGTTTGGACTTTATGTGCCTGAGGGCCCTTGTTTACATGAACTTGAACTGTTGTGGCATCCGGGGTCCCAACCTAATGGTACCAAGGTTGGAACAACTTAAATTGACAAGACGTCGGAATTCTGGAGAAGCAAAGAGCTATTAATAGTGTTTTATCCATCTTATTACATGCTTGTAGTGTTTTCCACATTTCTGCATGGCCGAGGATGGCCATAGTTAAAGAGAGTAGGAATGAAGGAGAGTTACCTGTGATCAGCAACCCCCTGAAGAAGTCATTGCTTTTATATGAAAGTAATATGTAGTTATTTGCAAAGTGGAAGTGTTATGTTTAAATCCCCTGAGTGTGTGTGTATAGGGTGAAGGGCTATTAGCCACCATTAGAGGTCACCAGTCCTGGGTTCCCTAGTTGAAAGGGGAAGCTTAGCTCTCAGGTATAGTGACAGGGCTGAAAGGGTTAACTAAAGAAGCCGACCCACAGTAAAGGGAATATGATGTTGGGTATTTCCTAATTTTAGGGAGTTAAAAGTTAAGGTCCAGTTAAAGTGAACCTGTCAGGTGCAATATGCTCCCAGAACCACAAGCAGTTCTGGGTGCATATTGCTCATCCCTGCCTAACCGTCCCTGTATACACTAGCATAGATAAAGAGATCTTTAGAAAAGGTATTTATAAAGATCTTTTACTGTATGCTAATGAGCGAGGACAGTAGCCCAAAGGGCGTATCTTACCACGGTAGTCACCCCCATTAGCATGTTAGTACGCCCCTGTGGGCGTGCTATCATGCTAATGAATACGCAGCGTCACACTCACCTCCATCGCCGCTTGATGCTGGATTTCAGCTCAGTGCACATGACCCTGTAAGTTCGGTCAAGCGCACTACTTCAGTTTGAAGCCAGGACGCGTACACCCGGCATAGTGTGTGGCACCCCTGGGCTTCAGGTGCCACAGGGTATTACATCACTTTTCAGGGGTAATATCTATCCCGGGTTAGGAGGGGGTTAACTGCCAGTGCCTTCACAAAACACACAAACAACAGTAAGGTGCCTTCCTTCGTTATCCTCCCCGGGGTAATCCCGCTTCGCCGGTGGGGAGCGACATCATCCCGGCTGCGACCTTCACCATCAGCTTCGGAGAGCAGCACCCGCAGTGGTAGCCCTAATCCCTTGCTGCTGCGGGTGGCATCACCATCTTAAAAGACTTTCCTAAACATCACTACCATCCCCATCCTCCATCCTGCCTCCCGTCCACCACCTTTTCTCCCCTCCTGTACGCCTATGGTTAACAGCATCGGGCCAGGCCACCCTGTGACATCATAGAGGATCTGCACCCCTGGCCCGGCAGCAAGTAGGTTAAAACATCTGCCCCGTGGAGCGCTACAAGTGAGCATGACCCAAACTCCGGGATCATGCGCACTGAGATTAAATCCAGCGTTGGACACGATGACGGCGGAGCGGTGAGTGTGACGCTGTACATTCATTAGCATGTTAGCACACAGGGGCGTACTAACATGCTAATGGGGGCGACTATCCAAGGGAAGCAACGTCCTTGGGGCTACTGCCCTCGCTCATTAGCATGCGATATAAGATCTTTAGATATACTTTTTCTAAAGATCTCTTTATCTATGCTAATGTATACAGGGAGCTTTAGGCAGGGATTAGTAAATATACACCCAGAACTGCTCATGGTTCTGGGTGCATATTGCACCTGACAGATTCCCTTTAATAGTGTGGTGTGGAGAGCGCGAACCAAAGTATAAATAACAAGTAGGAGGTTACTGGGACCGGATTGTAACTGGAGGTTCTGTGGAAGCGAATTAAGGGACCAGAGAGTGCCTCCCATCAGACAAGGCTAGTGTGAACAGTGCGGACAGTGGTGGGTCAGTGTTGACTGATCGTCATTGATATTGGGGGAATTGACTCGAGGAGTGATCCCAAAGTAGTAGCAAAGCCGTGTAGGGTAGTCTAGCCACAGTGACACACATGGACCCGTGTGGTTGGATATCCAGAGGATAGCAGAGCATCAAACCCCCTCAATCCTTAGATCTGAACTTGTCCACAATCGTAACGGAAGAGGCGGTCTGTACCACAATGTTATTGCCTTAGGAGAAACCGAGTTTGAAACTTGTTGCAAGCAAAAAGAAACGGTGTTTGAAACGTGTTTTAAGTAAACGTGCAGTTTCTAACCATCGTGAATTTGTCTTTAATGATCCTGAGCGCAAAACTGCATAGTGGGAACAACACGATGGGAAGCTATCTTGTGACTAAGTACCGTTGCGACCATGTAACACCTTCACACCCACTAAAATCCCCAGTGTCTGTAGCGTGCCAGGGTGAGTGAAGCAGTGAAGCCCTCACCCATGACTAGTGCCTCGGCCCAATTACACCTGCATGAATCATCCCACTCTTCAACTCCTGACCCATTTGCTCCCTCTTCGCCCCTGCGAGGAACTTTGCAATGACTCATGAACATGCAGTGAAGATAGACAGTGATGACATAGACCTAAAGGTAAACCAAGGAAATAACTGGCTAGAAAGGCAAAGTGAGCAATTGTAAAGGGTGCTTTACACGCTGCAACATCGCTAGCGATCTCGTAACGATGTGACACGCCAGATCGCATATAATATTTGCCGAGATCGCACATAGGTCTTTTTTTTATAGCGCCAGACACATGTGCGATCTCGGCAAATCGTATGTGCGATCTGGTGTGTTACATCGCTAACGAGATCGCTTGCGATGTCGCAGCGTGTAAAGCACCCTTAAGTACACAGTGTTATATAATATGATGACTGCAATATATAAACCCCATCACGACATTCGCTGTACATGTGCGGCGCATGTCGAATCCGGGTGTATGGAGCCGGCTCATGGGGTAAGCTCACCCCCTACTCGGCAGGTAATGGCTATGTGTTACAGCTAGGACTTGATGCAAACAATCACAGGTAGAGAGGAGTTGCTCGCAATTGTTAACCTATTTAATACACTCCAGCATAGGGGCACACCATTTTTAGCTCCCTTCGGCGTACCTGTGATGTGATTGTGGGTCGCCAATGAATTGCCTTGATAGCAGAGGGTCTGCTGAAGACCTCCGTGTTGTTATAGCAGAGCTCCTTTGAAATCCCTGCCTGTGACCAGGCTTCAAAGGAGTTAGTGATTTTTACTATTTACAGCAATTAAAAATAATTTTAAAAATACAGATATGTGGTGTCACCCAGTTCAGAAAAGTCGATCTATCAAAATATAAAAACATTTACCAGATCGGTAAACACTGTAAAAAAAAAATATTAAAGAACGGTAAAATTACATCTTTTTGGTCACTGCAATACCGCTAACAAAATGCTGTAACAAGCTATCAAAACTTAATATCGACCCCAAATTGGTATCATTAAAAACGTTAGCTTATGTTTTGCCGGGCAAGACAACACTGCTCCATCAAGTGAAAATGAAAAGGCTACGGGTGTTGGAAAAGGGTGAGACAACCCCCTAAAAAAATGTTTGCAAACTTTTTTCACCACTAAAATAATAAAAAAAAACTGGACATGTTTGGTATCACTATATTTGTACTGGTATGGTGAATACCCATCATTCTGGGGATTTTTTTCAAAATTTCTCCACATTTGGAATTTTTCCCCATTTTACAGTATGCTACGAGTTGTGCAGGCTGCATCATATAGGGAAATACAGAGACAGTTAGAAAAAGAAAGAGAGGACGGGAGGGTCAGAAGAAGCAGAGTGGAGTGAATAGGGTGGAGGTGGCAAAGACAAGCAAGAAGAGAGGAAAGGATACGGACAGCAGGAAGCTCATCTGTGACGCCCCTGGACTATCAGGTTGTCACAGGGTATTGCACAATCTACCCTCCTGTGCAGTATCCACCTCCCTCTTGGTTATGGGTCCCTAACCAAATGGTGTTGCCTACAAAAGCAAATCAAATCCTAGATACACCTTGCACCACACCCACCAGTGGACGGCTTGAGTGGAATAGAGTCGCCCACCTGGTGGGTCAGGGAGGGGAGGTGAGGATTATAGTCAGTCTGTAGTAGAATGGAGTAGCGAGTGATGGTGAAAGAGTAGCCCTCGAGCTGTGAGGAGCTCTAAGGAGGTCGGGAGCGGTGACTCCCATAAGGAAACTGTCTAGGTTGCAGACGGTGGTCTGGGCATAGAGGAGTAAGACCCCCGGTCGCAGGGCATCATGGCAAGGGGCTCGGATCTGTCGAGCAGGACAGCCGGCATCCTTGCACCATCACCGGTCCGGGACCGAGGCACGACGGGGTACGTGGACTCTAGGTCGGGGAGTAGCTGCATGCAACCCGATTTACCCGTGGAGAACAGAGCCTTCAAGATTCGTTCCTAACCGCTCCAAAATCGGGGCACTTGCGCAATTAGGGGGATAGGATTTTCCATTTAAAACAGTCCAGAAAATCCCAAGTGTGAGCCCTGAGAGCAAGCTCCCACACTTAGCCACAGTGGGGAGCGGGACCCGACAAGTTTCACACTACCGGGAACACCAGAGAAGTAAACTTAGTGCCAGGAGGCAGGTCACGGATCACCAGGCAGCACCATTGAAAACAGGACCCGAACTAGCTCCCCTCAGCGGCAGCGGTATCCAGAGATTTGGTTTACCCGGTTGTCGGTGTCTGCTTAATGGACTGAGTGAGTACCAGAGTGATCCCTGTATCCCACGGCCTTATCCTCACACCGAGTCCCGGGGCATTCCCCCCTACCCGTGGAGGGTCACAACACCTGGCTACCCCCGTCATCACCCCGGGTACTCCCCAACGGTAGAGGCGGTATTCACTCCAGTTACCGCGCACCACTGGTGGCGTCACGAACTCTATAATCCCTTGTAAATACCCCCTTCATTTGAGTGGCCGCACGATTCCCGGGTCCGGAGACCCTCGAGCCACTGAGAACCCGGATCCGAGCAGCTCGGCTGCTTCCACGGGGGTGGCTCACATCTACATTGGAGTGTAAGGACCAGGAAGTGGAGAAAGGAGAAGTTGGCCGCCCCTACCTTAGTCCAGCACTTGTCAGTACCTGAGGGAATGCAGTCGCAGCTGGATGGCAGCTTGGTCCATCCTTTTTTGCGCTGAGCCAATTGATCCACCACCATGCTTAGGGATTGGGTCAGGAACAGGAGGATAAGTCTCCCCATAGTGGCCGTCACTGTAGAGCCGAGTCAGGTACAGGAACGAAGGACTGTAACTGATGATGATGATTGCGATGGCGATGAATCTGCCTTGAGAAAAGTGCAAGCTGCTGTTAAATGTTTTTTTAGTAAAGTTATGGACGTTTTACCTGGTGGTCGTCCCTTTACTGAACGAACGGGGCACGAGGCCCATAGAAGTGAACAGGAGCTGGAGGAGCTGGCTGAAGATAGCGCAGCAGCCAGCAGGTATCACCTCCAAACCTACCACTCACACCACTCTGACCCCGTGTCTGTACTGTGCCGGGGTGGGTTGAAGACCGCCATGACCCTCAACCACGATTGCCCCTCCCTGGCATTTTACAGGTACATGACTTTGAAATTCAACGACAATATGGCTTTTTTTCCAATAAAAACATGATTTTTATTAACAAAATTTGGACATACATAATTAAAATAGTACAAGCAAGGTGTGCACAACAAAGGGTGGATGCAATTAAGGACAACATTTTTTAAAGAAACAGTATTGAATTGATCTATAAGCCACAATAGGCAAGACTGATTCACTAGCAAGCCCCTAGGGTCAGAGTGGTAACGTTCCCTGAAGAAGAAGGTGAAACGCGCGTCGGAACGGTTGGGGTGGTGCCTTACGGACAAAAGTTATACTGGTTAGTAATGTTGTGCTGATTGTATTGTCAACATTGGTATCACTGCTCGTGTGGGTATAGATAGGTATCTAAACAGGTCCTACTTAGGTGGCTATTAATTATTTAAAAGCTACCACTCTGACCCTAGGGGCTTGCTAGTGAATCAGTCTTGCCTATTGTGGCTTATAGATCAATTCAATACTGTTTCTTTAAAAAATGTTGTCCTTAATTGCATCCACCCTTTGTTGTGCACACCTTGCTTGTACTATTTTAATTATGTATGTCCAAATTTTGTTAATAAAAATCATGTTTTTATTGGAAAAAAAGCCACATTGTCGTTGAATTTCATAGCTTAGGAGGTGGTATTCCTTGTAATTGTTACGAAGGTCCCAGTTAGTGACTTGTATATTTAGGTACATGACTTTGTATAATATCTGATAGGAGAAAGTGACATCCTTCTTATCTCAGAGCTGCCTGTAATTCCCTTTTCATGACTGCAGACCCCTTGTAAATAGTTAGAGATCTCCTCAGTCCTTAAAAAACCTATTCAGAGCAATACAGTAACTAGAGGACAGAGAGAAAAGATGAAGAGAGGGTCCAGCAGCAGAATAAGCCGCACATGGCACATGTTACAGGGCAGTAATTGTCAGATTTCATGTTTGGTCAGTCTGAGCAGAGTCAGATCAAATGGATTCTCAGGATTCATTATGATGTTATACCAGCTCTAAGCAAATGTGTGTACAACAGGGACAAACGTAACTTATTTATACAAATGGACCAGTGTTTCCAAATCATTTTAGTACCGATTTTCAGTTCTTCTCCGTAGGATAATTCTGAGTTTAGAGGAACGTATTAATTTAATAAGATATTACTACTAAGCTAATGGATCCACAATGAGATAGTTCCGTTCATTAAAGTCATTAGTTCTAAGGTTCTATGAAATATCATATTCAATATCACTCATATTGGATTTAATGAAGCCTAATAGAACAATACTACCAAAACTAGAGTTAGGGGTAAATACAACAAGGGATACATTACATAACAAGGAGAAAGTAATTATAACCATTGATGTATATTCCTAATCTGCGAACCAAAGTTACATAGAGCCACTTTCCACAAAGCCCACAGGAAAGAATTTTGATATGTTTGCCAATATAACTAACAATAGGATGGTGTGATGCAATTGCAGGCCCTGGTCACAGGCTGGACAACTGCCAGGGGAGTCCATGGATGATCAGATCAGGGACCTACAATAAATAATAAATTAGAATATCATCAAAAAGTTAATTTATTTCAGTAATTCAATACAAAAAGGGAAACGCATATAATATATACTGCATAGTCATTACAAACAGAATGATCTATTTCAAGTGTTTCTGTTAATGTTGATGATTATGGCTTACAGCCAACGAAAACCTAAAAGTCATTATCTCAGAAAATAAGAATATTCTATAAGACCAGTGGCTTGACAGAAGGAATGTGACCGTTGTAGACCATGTCTTGGATACGTCTGTGTGTGGTGGCTCTTGAAGCACTGACTCCAGCAGCAGTCCACTCCTTGTGAATCTCCCCCAAATTTTTGAATGTCCTTTTCTTAGCAATCCTATCAAAGCTGCGGTTATCCAGGTTGCTTGTGCACCTTTTTCCACCATACTTTTTCCTTCCACTTAACTGTCCATTAATATTCTTGGACACAGCACTCTTTGCACAGCTAGCTTCTTTAGCAATGACCTTTTGTGGCTTACCCTCCTTGTGGAGTGTGTCAATGACTGTCAATGACTGCCTTCTGAACATCTGTCAAGTCAGCAGTCTTATCCATGATTGTGTAGCCTACTGAGATAAGGACTTTTGAGTTTTCATTGGCTGTAAGCCATAATCATCAACATTAACAGAAATAAACACTTGGAATAGATCCCTGTGTGTAATCACTCTATATATTATATGTTTCCCTTTTTATATTGAATTACTGGAATAAATAACTTTTTGATGCTATTCTAATTTATTCAGATGCACTTGTATGTGTTATCTGTGGTGTTGCATAGTACTTCATGGTAAAACACCAGCTCACACACTTGTCATGCTCAAACCTGGAGAGCCCAAGGCTTCTCAAGTGCAAAATGGTCCTTATTACTTGTTTCCTGCTCTCCTAGAGAGTGGAAATAACCTTTTTAGGTGTACTGCTGAAATGGATAGTACTGACCTTTTGACCCAACAAAACAAATTCTGCCGCTAGAGATTGTAGAGGAATATATCTCGAACCTCCCTGATGTGACATTTTCAAATAGAATCATGATGTGTTGATTCAGGAAGAGTTCCCGATTCCTCCTGAGGGTTTGCCAGATGGCGTTTAACTCTCTGAAGTTTGAGGATTTGTTCTTCATCTGTATTGGCCACGATCCCTGAAAACATCTGGATCCTACATGGGCGCCCCAACCTGTCTGACTGGTGTTGATAGTAATCGTGACACAAGGAGAGCAATCTCAGGGAACTCCGACCTGTAGGTTTTTCCAACCCGTCCATCTTAGGGCATCTTTGAGATGGTGAGGCAAACTGATCTTGCTGCTCAATGACCACCGGGAACCGATCATAGTGGTCAAGATCAGCTTCTGAAGGTCCCTGGAGTGAAATTGGCTCCATCTGACGCTTGGGATGCACAATGTCATCAGGCAGAGGATACTCATGGCTGTCCTGACCGTGCTCGTCCGCTTCTGTCTGAAGGCATGAATCCTGTTTCTGATCACATCTGCTTTCTTCATTGTTAAAAATGAAGTTCTTATGCTGGAGTCCAGCAAAATTCCCAGAAAGATCTTCCTGGTGTCTGCATGGTGGTTTGACTTGTGAGTATTTATTACCCAACCTAGGGACTTAAGCTGTCCTAAAGTAATAGTTATTCCCCGAGATAGTTCCTCCTGTGAATGTGCTACTAGCAGAAGAACTTCCAGGTAGGGTATAATCATCACATCATCTTCTGAGATGAGCAACTACCTCGACCATTACTTTTGTGAAAGTCCAAGGAGCAGAGGACAGGCCAAAGGGGAAGCACCAGAACTGAAAATGGAACACCTTTCCCCCATTTCCAGGGCAAACCTTAGGAATTTCTGGGAGTCTGGATAGATGGCAATGTGATAATAAGCCTCTTTTAGATCTATCGTGGCCATGACCGAATTTTGTTAAGAATAGTGATAGTGGTTTTGATTGAGTCCATGCAAAATCTTTTGTATCTGACCCACTGGTTTAGTGGTTTTAAGTTTATTATAGTGTGGAAATCGCCCAATGTTTTTTTTTTACTGAAAAGAGGGTTGAGTAATGACCCTGAATATGTTCCGGAGCTGGAACAGGAATTACTGCCTGCATACTCAATTTTTTTACATATGTCCAGAGTCGGTTGTAAATGGTTGGGGATATGGGGTTTTGTGAGGATGAATCTTTCAGGGGGACAATGGGATAACTCTATCTTGAGTCCCTGAGCTATAACCTGGAGGACCCATGGATTGAAGGATATGTTCTTTCACTCCCCCAGGAAGCCACATAGTCTCCCACCTAGCGATTGGCGTCATGATCTATCTGGTCCCCTCCAGGAATCAAAACGGGGGTTCCTATCCTTTCCCCCTTTGTGATAGCACCACCTCCCCAGTTTCCCCTTTCCCTTGTAGTCTTGCCCCTTGAAGTAACGAAATCTATGAGAGAGCAGAGGTCTCTGAGATTTCTCCTCTGGGAATCCCCCTTTTTTATCCGAAGCCTTCTCCAGGATATCGTCTAACACAGGGCAGAATAGCCGGAGACCTGAAAAAGTGATGGAACAAAGCTTTTTTTTGGATATGCTATCCCCTGATAAAGTTTTAAGCCATATTGCACGGCGGGCTGAATTTGTTAGCACATCATTCCTGGCACCTAAACTTATGGATTCTGCTGAGGCATCCACCATGAACCCTGTGGCCATCTTAAAAGGGGAATAGAATCCAATATCGCTTCCCTAGGGCCCTTACTTTTGATCTGAGACTCAAAATCTTCCAACCACCTAGACATAGACCGAGCTATGGAAGTGTCCGCTATATTAGTTTGAATGGTGGCTGCCGAAGCTTCCCAGGCATTCTTCAAAGGCCATCTGCCTTTCTGTCCATAGGGTCTCGAAGACCAGAAGAGTCCTTAAAAGTTATGGATGTCTTCCTAGCCACTTTTGCCACGGGGACATTTATCATGGGAATATCCTCCCATGCCTTGATGTCCTCGGGCTCAAAGGGAAGATGAGCTCTAAAGTGCCAGGGAATCGCCAGCTTTTTCTCAGCCTCCTCCCAATCTTACAGGATCATTGCTCGTACATGTTGGTTAACAGGGAAGACTCTGTTTCTCTGGGATCTGAGGCCCACAAATATCTTGTCCTGGATGATCCATGATCTCTTCGTCTCCTCCACCATTACTGTCCTTTGGACTGCCTTCAGGAGTTTTCATCTGTATCCTCTGATGAAAAAAAAGGTATCTTTTCCCTTCCTCCGGCATTGTTCCTGGAACCTCTTCCTCAAATTCTGAGTCACATGACGGATCTTCATCTTCAGATGACTCCTCTAATTCCCATCGCGGTCTCTTCTGAGAAGCCGTTCGGGGTTCCTGCTGGGGCATCATGCTGGACATCGTAGTCTGCACCTCCTCTCAAATCATCACTCTCATATCCGGCAGGAAGGACTTCTGTTCTTCCGATACAAGCTTGGCAATACATTCCTCACTGAGCTTTTTAACACAAGTGTCAGCCAACTTCCTGTTGCACACTGCACACCTTTTAGACTTCCCTGGCGACTTCCTAGCTGACTTTTTTTTTTTTAGAGCTGGTGCCAGAGTCCACCGAGGAACCTCCACCCTAGAACATACAAGGGCTCAGACGGTTTAGTACGCCAAGTACACTCTCTGGGCTTATCCTACTGAGCTGGCACTCACTTGGACCTGGGGCCCATCAGGGGAAACATCTGAGCAGGCACAGTCATCCATGACTAGGCTGTCCAGGATCCCTGTACAGAGCCTAAAATGAGGGAATACTGACTGCGTCCCTCCCCCTCCCCACAGGTTTTTATTACCTGATCCAGGTGGCCTCCTGTGTTCCGTACTGGAACACATGCCGTCCTCCAGAGTGTCGCTATGACCCAGAACCAGAAGTGCAACTGATTCCATTGTTCACATGCGCGGCAATGCATCCCAGCGTGGAATGCACTCCATGCAAGACTGGAAATGCCTGTGGCCGCTGCTTGCATGCAGGATGCTGAGATTCCTTTGGTGAGGGAAGCGGCTGGCGCTGGGAGCTCCTGCTGAGGACCTCTCCTTGAGAGGTGTCCGCCCGGGGCTGCTTGACAGGCCAGAAGGAGAGAGTGAGGCCCCCCAATCAACCTGGACCCCTTTCATCCCGATGGTCAGATCCTCTTGCGTCCGTCCTGTACAGGGACAAGAAAAACACTGAGGAGGTTGGAGTGGGAGGGGCTTTAACCTCTTGTGTTTTCCTGTCCCTGTAGAGGTCAAAGGAGAACTCCTGTGGTGCTGTCATGTGGTGACCTGGAAAGTGCAAATTATATCATAGTTTTTTTTTTGTTTGTTTGGGTTTTTTTTTAATTTACCATGTTCACTATATGGTAAAACTGACCTGGCAGTATGATTTCCGAGGTCAGTACGAGTACGTAGATTCCAAACATGCATAGTTTTTCTTTTATTTAATTGTTGGAAAAAATGTCAGGCGTTTGTGTAAAAAAAAAATTGCTTTTGGCTTCATTTTCTGAGACCCAAAAGGTTTATATTTTTTGATATCAGGGGCTGTGTGATGGCTAATTTTTTTTGCACTCTATGCTAATGTTTTTACTTATACAATTTTTCGGTAGATAAATGTTTTGATTGCCTCTTCTTGCAATTTATTGTAATGTTGCGGCGACCAAAAAACATAATTCTGGCATTTTGTTTTTTTTCCATTACACGGTTTACTAAATGATTAATTTATTTTACACTTTGATTGATCAGACATCTATGAATGCAGAAATACAAAATATGTGTTTAATTTTGTTAATTGTTTTATTTTCAGTATGCCAAAAGGGGGCGATTTGAACGTGGTTTTTTTTCATATTTTTTTAAAAACATTTCTTCTCACTTTTTATTATATTTACTTGAAGCTGTGATCTAACGATCGCTTGTGCTGTACAGAGCATGGCATCAACACCGCTCTGTACAACAGAAATGCTGATCTCCTATGAGCACCGTCTCACAGCTTGCAGTCACAGGACGTTCATCATGACAGAGACAGGGATCAACACCTGACCCCCCCCGGCAGTCATGATAAACCATCGGCGCCCCGCAATCATGTTACAGGGCAGTGGATGGGAGCGGGGAATGACACACTCCACAACAGCGCATGGTAAATCCTGGTTTCAGAGATTGACAGTGGGATGTAACTGGTTAACAGCAAAGTTGCGTTCATTAGGTGGGTGAGTCATGTAATAATTTAATATTTACAGTTGCCACAGATGTAAAAGAACATTCAGAACTTATGTATTACTTGTATTAATTATATTGTTTCGGCACAGTTCTTGAGTTGGCTTTATCACTGCATTATACGAGCGCACATTCTTCTATAACATTTTATTACAACAGGGCTGGATGGAATTACATTTTTTAATAAAACTTTAGCAATTCTCTGCCATCTAGTGAGATAAAAATTAAATAGGATTAATCTAATTGAGGAGAACATGATTGCCTAGTAATTGTGTTCTGTCACTTAAAGTGAATCTGTCAGCAGGTTTTTGCAATGTAGTTTGAAGACCACATGCTGTAAAGGTTAAAAAATAGAATTTAGTGCTGCCCCTTTTTGTCAAGGTCTATCAGTTTATCTGCTATGTTTGTTTAATTAGTAGGACTTCTCATTGTTTGGACTGCAATGTCATGCACATGGCAGTCCATTATGCCCCTCCTCTGAGTGAGACCTCACTGTCAATGTGCAAATATCTATAGAGAGCCTGGGGTGGGTGGGAGCAGATCTCAGCTCTGCTACATGACAATCTAATTGTTTCAGAACCGCTGCAACCAGTAATCTAAGTGATACATCATTGGATTCAGGATCTCTTTACCTACATCATGCTTGTCTCAGATAAGGGAGCAAAAACCTGCTGACAGATTCCCTTTAAATCTCATCTATTTCAGACCAAAGACAATTCATGTCCACTCAAATCACTTTTTCTCTCTTTTTTTCCCACCAGAGTGTGCATTGCCTCCATATGTGCATACAGTAACAAACATCTATAACAAAAACCCTTTATTACACATAACTACATGCTAGAAATATATTTTACGGAACTTTTATGTACAAAATAATGAAATACAGGGACAGATAAATTAGCACATTCAAGTAAGAGCTAGAACAGGAATAAAAAAAATACTTCATGTAAAAATCATACTCTGCTTTCTATCTCTCAATAATATCTGGGAAGGACCCTCATTTTCATATCACACTCATAAACACTTTAACAGGAAAGTATTGCAGGAAGTCCTTCGAGGGCAGTCACACAGTTTCCCAATCCGAGCACCTTTCCGGACAGCACACTGCTCTCCTGCGTCACACTGCAAAAGAAAGGAAATGCAAATCCACTTCAATAAAACAATATAATTCTGCACAAAATAGCACAGGATGGATATACAAATATATATATATATATATATATATATATATATATACATATATATAGATATATATAGCTATTTTATATATATTTATATATATATATATAGATAGATAGATAGATATACACACACACACACACACACACACACACACACATATATATATATCTGTTTTATAATGCTATTTTTCATTAGAATACATTGTATTAAATATTAGATCTACTTTTTGTGAATAAATAGAAAAAATAGAAATTATTCAGATGTGATTTGTACATTGTTTGTTTTTTTTCTTACTTTTTGTTCTAATGACAAAATCATTTTCTTGTTTCAGCAAAACAGATGCAATCAATGACATAAGGGGCAAATTGAAATTATTTATTTCATCACTAGACATTTATTTATACACTGGGCAATGATTTTCACCCTGTATCATTGACCGTCAAGTTTCCAAATGATACAATGTAGCACAATTTCATTTTCAATTAGTGAGGTATCTTCTAAACTTCTAATTAATACAAAGGTCAAACAGTTTGCATAATTGATAACATATTTTATTTTTTATTTATATTTTTCTTTAGGTGGGGTAGGGTAGCAATCTGCCATTTTTTTCATATGCAGTTGTACTATACCCCACAGAAAAAAAAAAAATTGGTTATATAATTCTGAGCTTTGATTTGTACATCCAAATCTTTTACTAGTAGATTGTAAATATTAACTTCATTTTATCACAATATCTGCACATTATCCGCTATAATGACAAAATGTGAATTTACCCTGCTGGATTATCATGGATGAATGTTCCTAGGAATATTTGTTTCTCAATTATCACGCAGTATCAGCAAGCTGCAATCACCCAATAAATGAGAAAAATGCTAATCTAAGGGTAAAATTATCTTTTATGGTGTACAAAAGATCATCATTCTGGGCAGCCTATGCACACCTAACGAATTATAGATTGTTCAATGAACACCGTTAAGAATGGTCTGCCTATGTAAACAGCTTAGTGAAAGACCACCAATCTCCAAAAAAAGTGGCTGATAGTCAGTCGTTCTGTGCTGCCATACAGTTCATATAAATCAAACTTATAGGGAATCTGCCAGCAGGTTTTTGCTATGTAAGCTGAAGCCAGCATGCTGTAGGGGTTAAAATACAAAAAGCAACTATGCCTCTTATCAGGCTCTGTTCTGTTGTTTACTTAAACCAAAGGCTTTATCACTTGGTGATTATCATTGCTAGCTCTAGCTGGCTTGGCAGTCTGACATGCCACCTCCTGTGATTGACACCTCACTGCCAATGTACAATCTCTATTGAGACCCTGGTATGGGCGGAGGCAACTCTCTCAGCTCTGCTACATGATTAAAGCTAAAAATTAAGATTGTGTTAGAATGGCTGCAGCCAGTAATCTAAATGATACACTGTTGGATTCAGAATTGCCTTGCCTACTTCATGCTGCAATCACATGAGGCAGCAAAGACCTGCTGACAGATTCCCTTTAATTGTATTGAAGTCCTAGCATCAAGGAAAATACCTGCATGGAGTTTGCATGTTTATCCTATATCTGTTTCTGCCTCTTTCCACAGTGAAAATACACAATGATTATTCATATATGCATTATCAGTATAATAAATCGCCTTTACATGTTCCCTTGTGCTGAGATAAGTAAATTACATAGTGTATATGATGACAATATCTGTACAGGGATTTGGAATCAGGGTTGTCATCTTGTTATATTTTAATCTGGACAGATTATCAAAAAAATCAATGACAGACAATATTGTTTACGGACACATTGAAAAACCATGTCAATAAGATGATACGTGCTGTGTGTGTACAATCCACAAGTCTTATATGAAGACATTAACTGCATTCACTCTGAACTATAAAATGATATTACTGCACACGTTTCTCCAGCTTGTAAATATTCAAGGAAGCACCAACATTTTTTTAAAGGCAATGGAAAAAACTGCCCTGTTTTTAGTAACTGTCCTGGAATTTTGGTAACTCTGTTTTGAATATTTTTACAGACGATAGAAATAAATGAAAGAATTAATATAATATAAATTAACGTCATATAAAAAGTACAAATTATTCTAACCCAGTGTTAACGGTTTTATTACATAAGTCTGGATTGGGAATTGCCGTGTATTTACAACAATCTTGTCCAGAAGCTTCTATTTTCTTAATTTAATTAGCCGATTCATTGATATTGATTCATAACGGTGTAATGCTGATGCTTCCATGGATAACAGTAATATACAAGGAAAATAAGGGGAAGTATAAACTTATATTAAGTGTAAAGTCACTCTGAAATGTGAACTGTATATTCCGAGCCCATAGAGATATAAAACCCTGACGCTGACTGTTTCTAGCCTGAACTGGAAGAAAGCACTTACCTGTACTGAGTGCATAGTGAAAACCTGTATATGACTGTCTACATAGGCTGTAATAAGTAGTAATGACCAGTAAATGGAGGCATCACTCACCATGGGCACTTGTCCATACTTCTTCTCAAATGATGGAAGCTTTCTACTTTTCAGTTTTTCTAACACTTCTTGCAAAGCATCAATCTGAAACAGAACAGGCTCATCAGGTGGATATATGGATGATTAGTATATACTGGCCATACACTACTAAGTTTGATAATATGACAACCCTTACTGAGGACCTCTGACAACACTTCTGCACTGGACAGAATGAGAATATTTAAGACTTCCAGGTCTATGAGATGCTAGTGTCACGCCTGGATTGGAATGAGTATCACATACCAGCTCCTTCTCATGGACGTTGTTGTCTATGGGGGAGTAGAAGTCCAGGGACCTGCTCTCCAGGTAGTCTGTGTCCTCACAGCTGCCTCTGAGCACCAGGAGGAGGAGTGTGGAGCTGAGCAGTGAGAGCAGGGCTCTGCGGGAGCTCTCCATGGTGCTGGTCCAGGCTGCTCTGAGGGCTGCACAGAGCTCTATATATAGGGGTAGAGGCCATCCCACTGACATCAGCAGGCAGCACCCACACCACACAAGCGTCATTAGTAACATTACCAGGGGTGCTTGTAGAAAATCCATGATACTTAGATAACTAATAATAGTCAAATAAGGTACTTATCACACAAACAGAAAGATATATAGATAGGTTACACTAAGTTTTCTTTCACCTTCGGTTGATCACAAATGCAAATCATTAATTGACATGTAGTGGTCTTTTTAAGATGTCCTTCAGCATTTCAAATCTTTAAAAATCAAATCTTTATTTTTATATAGCACTAACATATTCCACAGCGCTTTACATACATCAGGAACACTGTCCCCATTGGGGCTCACAATCTAAAGTCCCTATCTGTATGTCTTTGGAGTGTGGGAGGAAACCGGAGAACCCGGAGGAAACCAAGGTAAACACAGGGAGAACATACAAACTCCTTGCAGATGTTGTCCTTGGTGGGATTTGAACCCAGGACCCCAGCGCTGCAAGACTGCAGTGCTAACCACTGAGCCACCATGCCGCCCGTATTTGGAATATTATAAAATCCGGTCTTCCTGGTTTTTCACAACCACATAATGCTGAATTTAGAATCTGTAGACTTTTATTTATAATAAAAAAAGGGTAAGAACATCTGCTGTGGTTCGGCGTACGTATAGAGAAGTCGACCACAGAGCGCTGACTCAAGGGTTTGAATCCAGATGAAATGTTTGAAGGTTGTTGGTTCAAGTCTCGGGGAGGGGGGACTATAAAAGATAAATAAATTAAAAAAAAAATGACATTTCATCTGAGATGGTTTAGTGAATCCTGCAGGGGGTTGGACATGATGGTCTCTTCTATCTCTAACATTCTATGATCTCAAACGGCTTAAAGGGAACCTGTCACCAGTTTTTTGCCCTATAAGCTGTGGCCACCACCAGTGGGCTCTTATATACAGTACTCTAACATGCTGTATATAAGAGCGCAGGCCGCTGTGAGAACATAAAAAACTACTTTATAATACTCACCTAAACCGGTCGCTGCGGTGCTGGTTGGCCCGGTGGGCGGCGCTGTCCTGAGGGACCGGTGCCTCCTCTCTCAGCCATCTTGCTCCTCCGTCTTCTGAAGTCTGTGTGCATGACGCGTCCACGTCCTACACACTCGCCAGCACTGAGGCCCTGCGCATGCGTACTTTGATCTGCCCTGCTCAGGGCAGATCAAAGTATTGTAGTGCGCCTGCGCAGGACCTCAGTGCCGGTGAGTGTATATGACGTGGACGCGTCATGCACACAGGCTTCAGAAGACGGAGGAGCAAAATGGCCGAGAGAGGAGGCGCCGGACCCGGAGGACAGCGCTGCCCACCCGGCCAACCAGCACCGCAGCGACCGGTTTAGGCGAGTATTATAAAGTGTTTTTTATGTTCTCACAGCGGCCTGCACTCTTATATACAGCATGTTAGAGTACTGTATATAAGAGCCCACTGGTGGTGGCCGCAGCTTATAGGCCATAAAATTGGTGACAGGTTCCCCATTAATATATGGTGAATAGAAAACAGATTCTCTCTAAAAAGATGACCTATAGCAGCTGAGGTGTGTATATTTAGGGTATGTGCGCACGTTGCTTTTTACCTGCTTTTTACCTGCTTTTTTGCTGCTTTTTCTTCTGCGCTGTTTAATGCCAAAATGGATGTGTTCTTCTATTCAAGCAAAGTCTATGGGAATTTGGGTTTCTTGTTCACACTATGTTGTTCAAAATGCTGCCTTTTTGTGGCAGAACTTTGGTCAAAAACTCAGCTTTGCAGTGCAAAACCCAAATGGCAAAAATAATTGACATGTTGCTTCTTTGAAAAGCTTAGTTTTTGACCAAAGTTCTGCCTCAAAAAGGCAGCATTTTGAACAACATAGTGTGAACAAGAAACCCAAATTCCCATAGACTTTGCTTGAATAGAAGAACACATCCATTTTGGCATTAAACAGCGCAGAAGAAAAAGCAGCAAAAAAGCAGGTAAAAAGCAGGTAAAAAGCAACGTGCGCACATACCCTAAAGGGAATCTGTCACCAGGTTTTTCCACCTAATCTGAGAGCATCATAATGTAGGGGCAGAGACCATGACTCCAGAGATGAGTAATTTACTGAGCTGCTTAGTGTACTTTTGATAAAATCTCCGATTAATCAGCAGTAGATCATTAGAGGACTACTTGCCACGCTGCCAGATAGTCCAGCACATTCATGAGCTCTGTAGAACTGCTGGATCTGCAGCAGAGAAAACACTGATTTTATCAAAATGACAGCAAACAGCTCAGTAAGTGACATCACTGGAATCAGGGTCTCTGCCCCTACGTTATGCTGCTCTTAGATGGGTGAGCAAAAACCTGCTGACAAATTCCCTTTAAGTAATATCTTATCCGAGTTATACAGAATATTAGAATGTTTGGTTATGTAACTTTGTTAATTTCTAATATACAGTTAGGTCCAGAAATATTTGGACAGTGACACAAGTTTTGTTATTTTAGCGGTTTACAAAAACATGTTCAGAAATACAATTATATATATAATATGGGCTGAAAGTGCACACTCCCAGCTGCAATATGAGAGTTTTCACATCCAAATCGGAGAAAGGGTTTAGGAATCATAGCTCTGTAATGCATAGCCTCCTCTTTTTCAAGGGACCAAAAGTAATTGGACAAGGGACTCTAAGGGCTGCAATTAACTCTGAAGGCGTCTCCCTCGTTAACCTGTAATCAATGAAGTAGTTAAAAGGTCTGGGGTTGATTACAGGTGTGTGGTTTTGCATTTGGAAGCTGTTGCTGTGACCAGACAACATGCGGTCTAAGGAACTCTCAATTGAGGTGAAGCAGAATATCCTGAGGCTGAGAAAAAAGAAAAAATACATCAGAGAGATAGCAGACATGCTTGGAGTAGCAAAATCAACAGTCGGGTACATTCTGAGAAAAAAGGAATTGACTGGTGAGCTTGGGAACTCAAAAAGGCCTGGGCGTCCACGGATGACAACAGTGGTGGATGATTGCCGCATACTTTCTTTGGTGAAGAAGAACCAGTTCACAACATCAACTGAAGTCCAGAACACTCTCAGTGAAGTAGGTGTATCTGTCTCTAAGTCAACTGTAAAGAGAAGACTCCATGAAAGTAAATACAAAGGGTTCACATCTAGATGCAAACCATTCATCAATTGCAAAAATAGACAGGCCAGAGTTAAATTTGCTGAAAAACACCTCATGAAGCCAGCTCAGTTCTGGAAAAGTATTCTATGGACAGATGAGACAAAGATCAACCTGTACCAGAATGATGGGAAGAAAAAAGTTTGGAGAAGAAAAGGAACGGCACATGATCCAAGGCACACCACATCCTCTGTAAAACATGGTGGAGGCAACGTGATGGCATGGGCATGCATGGCTTTCAATGGCACTGGGTCACTTGTGTTTATTGATGACATAACCTCAGACAAGAGTAGCCGGATGAATTCTGAAGTGTACCGGGATATACTTTCAGCCCAGATTCAGCCAAATGCCGCAAAGTTGATCGGACGGCGCTTCATAGTACAGATGGACAATGACCCCAAGCATACAGCCAAAGCTACCCAGGAGTTCATGAGTGCAAAAAAGTGGAACATTCTACAATGGCCAAGTCAATCACCAGATCTTAACCCAATTGAGCATGCATTTCACTTGCTCAAATCCAGACTTAAGACGGAAAGACCCACAAACAAGCAAGACCTGAAGGCTGCGGCTGTAAAGGCCTGGCAAAGCATTAAGAAGGAGGAAACCCAGCGTTTGGTGATGTCCATGGGTTCCAGACTTAAGGCAGTGATTGCCTCCAAAGGATTCGCAACAAAATATTGAAAATAAAAATATTTTGTTTGGGTTTGGTTTATTTGTCCAATTACTTTTGACCTCCTAAAATGTGGAGTGTTTGTAAAGAAATGTGTACAATTCCTACAATTTCTATCAGATATTTTTGTTCAAACCTTCAAATTAAACGTTACAAGCTGCACTTGAATTCTGTTGTAGAGGTTTCATTTCAAATCTAATATGGGGTGCCATGCAGAGCCCAACTCGCCAAAATTGTGTCACTGTCCAAATATTTCTGGACCTAACTGTATTAACTTCAGATTAATATTAATATGAGAAAATTTAGAACATAGGTTAAAAAAAAATAAAATGATCCTTTCATATGAGCTAGTTAATGCTATTAAAGGATTTTACCACTTAAGCTATTATTAACTATTATATTATTCATATGTAACTGAAGCTGAAGGACTATAGTAGATCTGAAGCTTCTGTCACTCCAGCTCTATTCCCTGCCAAGCATCGCCTCTATATCAGTCAAGCAGGAGCTGGCACTGGGCAGGGAATAGAGCTAGAGTGACAGGGGCTTCAGATCTACTATAGCGCTTCAGCCTCAATTGCATATCAAGACAAACCCTGATTTCTCAGTAACAGAGGAACAGACCAGCCATGTCATGTAAAGATATGATAAGTCTTGTAGTTTCTTGAAGCACAACCATAGATGTGCAGATTTTATGCTACACATTATCCAGATGTTTTCGTAGTGTCATCTCACAATGCTGAAAGCAAATGGTTAAATGACAAATTCAGCTCTACTTTATTTACAACCAGTGATTGGTGCAGTAATTAAATACTGGCACACTGCTGCTCGTATTATGGCGGTAGAAGCACAGTCCGATTATTTTGTATGGATTTGTATGGCGCACAACAAACTTAATTTCATTTATAAAAGGTGAGTTGTAGCAGTTTAAAGCAAAAATAATTTACAGAATTATACTATCATATAGAATTTGCCCGTGCGGTGTCATATCATTAGTATTTTACAACAGTTTTAATTACGTTAGTTATCTACACAGAAATGTTTTATGTATAACCCTTCAGGGGTTCCTCTACTCACTGCTCATATCCTATTTAATGAATTGTTGTTAGTACATTTTAATAAAGAAAGTATCGTTTACCAGCCAGTTTTCAATATATTTTAGCAGGTGCAGTATGCTAAAAAAACCATAACAAATACCGTATTTTTCGGACTATAAGACGCACCGGACTATAAGACGCACCCTTGTTTTAGAGGAGGAAAAAATAGAAAAAAATAAAATTAAAGTAAAAGAATGTGGTCATGACACACTGTTATTTTACTGCTGACTGTGTTACTGAGGTAATAATATCCCCAAATTCTGTCCTCATATCCCCCATTCTGGGTACCTTCCAGGTATATATGGCCCCCATCGTGGAATATGTATGTTCCCAATCATTATGTGTGTGATCCTCCAATCTGGATTGTGTGTGTGTGTGTGTATATAGTTATATAGTGTGTGTGCGTTTGTGTATGTGTGTGTAAAGATATATATATATATATATATATATATGTGTATATGATCCAACCCCATCCAGGTGTACAGTAATGCCTTTATACTGTATTATTTATTGCCTTACTTTTACTGTTGTGCTGCTCACCATGCTTCAGTTTGTTCCTGGCATTACAAACAGTGTCACATATCTGAAGGACCTGCAGTGATGTAATGCAGAGGCGGGCACTGTGCTGTTCTGTGCTGCTCTGGCCACCCCTCTGCAATACATCACTGTAGGTCCTTGTCAGCTACGGGAGACTGTTTCTAGTGTAAAGGCAGCAGGAGCAAAGTGAAAGTAATGTGAGCCCTCAGCACAGAGACTGCGGCTGTGCTGTGAAGGTATGCCGTGCTCTGGCCCGGACACTGCAGTGATCTGCACTTCCCCCCGGGCCATACATGACTGCAGCGTCCCCCTGCTCCTGCATCCTACACAGCGGACACAGTCTCCCCAGCCGCTGCAGGAAGCCGGCGTCTGGAGCTCCCACGTGTGACCGCTGTTTACATTAAACAAGTATTCATTAGCTGCTCCTCACCCCCACTGACTGCAGAGAGAGGTGGGCGGGAAGCAGCTAATGAATATTCACTGACTTTAAGCAGCGGGCACACGTGGTTTCTCCAGCAGCCGGCATCTTGCAGCAGCGACCCTCCCTACCTCCTGTGATCCCACTGCATAGCGCTGACTCCCCACAGCTCCCTACCCCGCAGCTTCAGACCATAAGACGCACCCCACACTTTCCTCCCAAATTTGGAGGAAAAAAAGTGCGTCTTATGGTCCGAAAAATACGGTATACCTCAGATGCTGCAGCTCTTCTTAAAAAATGATTGGTGAACAATAATTTGACATGTTATGATCTGGTAACCGTGGAAGATTACAAAAAATCCCATAGGTAGAAAAACACCAAGAAAAACAAGAGTAGTTGGAACCCGGGCTGACCGCAATCCCCTAACTATCAGACCACACTAGAAGTAGCCGTGGAACGTTCCTAAACACCTAGACGCCACGTCACAGCCGGAGAAACTAGCTACACTTCACAGATAGAAATGAGGAAATCTACCGTGCCTCAGAGAAGTCCCCAAAGGAATAGCAAGCCCCCGACATATAGAGATTGCGGTGATGTAGGAAAACAAGATACACAGATAGGAAAAATAGATTTAGCAAAGGCGAGGCCCGACTACCTAGATACAAAGAAAAGAAAAGGAAACTGATTGCGGTCAGTACAAAAACTCTGCAGAAATATATACCAATCTCCTGATAGTAAAAATGGCCCTGGAGGTCAAACGACTTCACCCCCACTATATCAGGTACTCTTGAAAATAATGGGAGAAACAAAATACCAAAAAGAAAAAAAAAATACAAAAGTGCAAATAATCACGTTTGACAGGGAGAAGCTCCCTTTTCTTGCAGAAGAGCTAGCAAAGGGGGAACCCCCATGCTCAAACTAGAAAAGCAAATCTTCACCTGCAAGAAAACAGATTCCAAACAAAACAAAAGAAAAACAAAACACCCTAAGGTGTAACTTAGGAAGCAAAGCAAAAGCTTGCAAACTTATCTTCAGAGGTCTAGCACAGGAAAACAGGGAAGGACAGAACTCCAAGCCAGGTTCAGAGACTGAGGAAAATTCAACTATCACCGGTGCCAGCAAGGCAAAAAGTGCTCTCCTATATACACCAGGCTTGTGTGTAATAGGACTTTCTTAATTCCCAATCAACGCCGACACCTCTCTGAGTCACAGACCCAGACTGAGCTTCACTACCTTTCCTGGCCACCAGAGGGAGCTCTAAAACAGCACCCACACAGACGAAATTAAATTGTCATGTATTATAAGAAATATCTAGCTCCATACTGTAAATAATAAATTATAGTAGAAATTACTCAGGAGTGCAGTAATCTGTATAAATGCATAACACTAGTCAATATTTATGGTAAAAAATAAAATGTATGGTAAGAGAGTACACTGTCAGTATGCATTGTAAGGCATGAATGTGGCAAGAAAAAAGACCCATAAACAGACATCACTTTCAGGGGCAAGGCTGGTCTCTGTTGCCTGTGTTCTCTCATTATCATGTACGCTGACAGTGCACTTTCTTTCCAGCTCCTCGCTTCTCATTAGAGCCAGCAAAGGAGTGCACTGTCACTGTGCATTAAAAAAAATATTGCCAGCTGACAAGTGAGATCATACTGAGCATATGTCGAATTTGACTACCCACGCATGCTTAGTAGAACAAGGATTAGCCTAGCCCCTGCAACAGACGTCACTGATGTAGTCCTGTTTGAGTATCCCAGCATGCACTGGGGATTCTCAAACAAAATGGAAGTAAAATAGAGCAGAGTAGAGAGGAAATAGTAGGGACTTTTTAATTAAAGAATATTAGAAAAGTGGTTAGATTATTACATTAAATAGACCTTTAAGATTAAATCAGTTTGTTTTGGACCAACCCTTTAACTTCTAATATCCTTAGAATGTACATAAGGGAGGACATTATCACAAATAAAATGTTAAAATTGTAAGATTAGTTTTCTCGCTTTACAATTAAACGTTTGTGCTTTCTCCCACATGATATCTCAGGAAAAAAAGCTAATTTTAAGGTTTTAAAGCCACAATCTTTAGTCATACTTTATGTAGACTAAGAGTTATCAATGTCAACTCTATTAATTCACTTCCATGTCACCCACTCAAAAATTGAGGTCTCGCCTTATATTTGAGGGTTCCCTCGTGTGCACAGTGCAAAACCTTACTGTCAATTATCTCACTGTGTAGAGATTGATTCTACATTTGCAACATAGTCTGGCATCAGTTTGAAATGTTTATTTGCCCCTTTACTCTAGGTCTGTGATATGTGTTTTACAGGGTCCATTTATTGGGTAACACGACTGCTGTAACTGCAAGATAGCCGAAACACATTTTTTACAACCAGGTTTTAATATTTTAAGTATATTGACTTAATGAGGCTAATGAGCTACTATTATGCCAAATAGTGAATGTCTCCCAGCAAGGGTAATGTATATATTACAGATTCCCGCTAACAGAATATATATATACCTCGCTGGTAGCACCACAATAATTATATGCAAAAATAATATAGCTGCCACCACCAAACTTTACAGGTAGTTTGGACCCCCATTTCAGATAGCATAAAACTCTTGGGTTTGGGGATCGTATATAGAGCAAGGGGAAAGACTTTATTAAATTTTATATATTTAATCCACAAGAATAAGCAGTGTTTATAAAAAATATACAAGATGTTACAATAGAGAAACAATACAAATACTACATAGACAATTACATAAAAATAAAAGGGATAAACATGAAACTTACTAAACTTGTGCCATAGATATGACTTCCAGATTTATGGAGGGAGGATCCCCAAAGGTACACAAATGGGCAGCACCACAGCTCATCGGTGTCCTCCAGGACTGACAAAACAAAAATGTGGCAGCTGACTTTTATGACCTCAGGTCACCCTCCCCTCAGTATTAATGAAAAAATACTGTCTGGAACACCAATGTGTGTGAACTAGGTGCTAGCTTAAAAAACCCTCCCCTCAGTAACCTCATTTTGGGATGTCTTGTGGGCTGTGCCAAGAGCTTCAGACAATTAGGAAATTCTAGTTTTTATCAAATCTTTTCCCCTGGGCCACACAGGGGAGTGATATTAGCGTCATATTTCACATCCTGATTTTTCCTTCACATAGATATCAAACACGACACATCTAGAATGATTTTATTGGTCAATACCCATTTGTTGGGTTACCAGCGATCTCCCAGCAAAGCAGAACAGTGCTTTGCATTTTCCGCTTCGCCAGGATTCCAACAATATACTTTTCATATCTCTAATATTAACGTGGCACCTGAAATCTAGGTTCAGAGCTTTTTTTTTACCTAGAAGAACAAAGGGATGTCTTTCTCTTCACATTTTCCCTTCAGCTACTTACATCCTCCTGGTCGTTCACTTTTATTTCTGATGGTTCCTAGCTCTGACCCTTTCTTCCTTTTCCAGATTCTTGTGTCTGTGCTTTGCCATCTCCCCTTCTCCCAAAATCTTGGTTTGATGTTCAGTGCCAAGTCTGCAATTTTCATCTGTTTCTTGCTCTGGCTTTAACCTCACCTACTGGTTCCTGTAGTGTTTTCTTCAGAACTATCCTAGGAATCATCATATGTGGGTTATCTAGCAGCAAAGAGTATATTTCTTTGAGGGGTTATAGATAAAAAGACAAAGGGCAACCCTAGATTATATGCCATAGGTTAATCTATCCTAATCAAATATGGTATATGGTGGTGCAATATGATACCTAGTTCTGGAACAACACACCTTTATGAGCTTGTTGCGCAACCCATTCCAAAACCATTGACATTTATAGAGATTGGCCAAATTTTGCAAGTTTAACAGCCTCCAGTCTGCTAGGAAAGCTACCACAAAAATTTTGGAATGTTTGTAGTAATTTAGCTCTATTCAGCCAAAAGGGTTTTGTTAAGATCATTTTCTGATATTGGACAAAAAATTGTTTTTCAATCACATTTCCAATATATCCCAGTGGTGTTCAATGGGAATCATATCAGGGCTCTGTAAAGGTTTCCTCCATACCAAAATTGGTAAACCATGTGCTGGGTTTTGTGTTCAGGGACACAATCATACTGGGGAAAAAAATGGCCTTCCCAAACTGTGATCACATACGTTAGAAGCAACAAAAATTCAAAATGCCTTGCACGCTATGACTAATATTATCAAGGTTTTTTTTTACTAGACACTAGCATTATTGTAGGCAGTGCTCTCCTGGCATGCACACATCCAATGTCCATCCATCAGGATACTAGATAGTGAAATGTTTCTCACCTATCAAAGATCCTGTTTCCACTGCTCGAGTCCACTTTACACCACTCCAACCAACGCTTGGCAATGTACATGGTGAACCTAGGTTTATGGGCAGCTACATAGCCATAAATACCAATTGTTCTGATGTTACTTCTAGTGACAGGTAGGAACTCTGTAGGGGGTAGTCACATGTGCACAGTTAGTAGTCACCTGGCAGTTCTAAAATTGTTATCACGAACAGGCAATCTACTGTTTCCCAGAACCCAAGGGTTGCCCTGACCTTCAACCTTTAACCCCTGTACAGGGATCTGGTCTTACACAAAGGTCCATAGGTAAGGGCAACAGTGGGAACTGCTATTCAATGGTGCAGACTAGCAAGAAGGATATACGGGACACTAAAGGCCCAGTCACACTAAGCAACTTACCAGCGATCCCAACAACGATAGGGATCGCTGGTAAGTTGCTAGGAGGTTGCTGGTGAGATGTCACACTGCGACGCTCCAGCGATCCCACCAGCAACCTGACCTGGCAGGGATCGCTGGAGCGTCGCTACACGAGTTGCTGGTGAGCTCACCAGCAACCAGTGACCAGCCCCCAGCGCCGCGTGGAAGATGCTGCGCTTGGTAACTAAGGTAAATATTGGGTAACCAACCCGATATTTACCTTGGTTACCAGCGCACAGAGCTACATGTGCACAGAGCAGGGAGCAGCGCACACCGCTTAGCGCTGGCTCCATGCTCTCCTAGCTACAGCACACATCGGGTTAATTAACCCGATGTGTCCTGCAGCTACATGTGCACAGAGCAGGAGCCGGCACTGACAGTGAGAGCGGCGGAGGCTGGTAACAAAGGTAAATATCGAGTAACCAAGGACAGGGCTTCTTGGTTACCCGATGTTTACCGTGGTTACCAGCCTCCGCAGAAGCCGGCTCCTGCTGCCTGCACATTTAGTTGTTGCTGTCTCGCTGTCACACACAGCGATCTGTGCTTCACAGCGGGACAGCAATAACTAAAAAATGGCCCAGGACATTCAGCAACAACCAACGACCTCACAGCAGGGGCCAGGTTGTTGCTGGATGTCACACACAGCAACATCGCTAGCAACGTCACAAAAGTTGTTCGTTAGCAGCGATGTTGCTAGCGATGTTGCTTAGTGTGACGGGGCCTTAAGGTCAGATCTAGGATGTCATGTCAGAAACAGAATCAAACAATGAGCTGATAGTCCAAGATAAAGCCTAGCTCAAATGACGTGAATATAAGGTCAAAATAAAAACAGCACACAGGAAAGAGGCACTAACCAGGATAGAATCTCTATTGACTGGCAGTGGGAGCTCGCTCTCTGGGGTTCTTATAGCACAGCCCCACCCAGTGCTGCAAACAGACAGAAATCAAGACAAGATTAACTCTGTAGCTTCCAAAATGGACAGAACCACATGTCCCAGGAATAAAATAGGATTCTTTTATCAAGCATCACCCGCAAACACAGTGTGGTGCCACCTAGCAGCCAAAGCGGAAGCTGTCAGAGTTTATACGAGTAATGCAACTTAATTTAGGTGAGTTTTAGAAGCTACAATGCTTTAGCATTTAGTGGTTCCAATTTGTGATTTTGTGTGGTTTAACCCATTTCTAGCAGAATCAATGTTTTTGTTTTGTCTACCCTTTCTTGACGCCATTACTTTACAAAGTCATGTAAAGGCTTGTTTTTATCTTGGACAAGTTGTAGTATTGAATGGCACTATTCATTTTACCAATTACGGTACTGAAAAATTACAAAAATTTCAAATGTCGTGAAATAAAAAAAAAACAAAAAAAAAATCAATTCCAGTAGTTATCAAATTGTTTTTAATATTTTGTTTTTATGGCGTTCATTGTGCAGTAAAAATGACCTGACAACATGTTCCTGCAAACATATCCACCATCATGGATTCCTAAATCAATATGGCACAACAGATATGCTCAGGTACTAGCGACATTAATTTTTATAGGTTTACAGTATTCCCCCAAATTGTCAAAAGCTACAAATCTCCTCTACGCTCTGTGAAATAAGTTGCCACCATTACTCTGTTGAGTTACTTTCCCTAACTAGCTATATGTATCCTCAGCACTAGACACTGAGTGCAATGCTGCTGGTAGTCTTGTGGATGTTCTTAGTGAGTGGTCCGCAGCACTTTCCCCCTCCTGCCGGAAGCCGTTCCTTTTATTATTTTAACCTTGATGAGCCAGACCAAGGAGGGAACGTGTTATTCCAATACTGTCATCTCTTTGTATAACTAAGAAATTAATCTCTTAAAAGCTCCAGAAAGTGTAAAGACTCTGAGTAGATACTTCTATTATATCTGTAATATTAGGAAAATCTTTTTGATTCCACCTTGATGTTATTAATAATTTGGTAATTAAAAGAATAGGGATAATGATGGATCTAAATTGAGGAGTAATTTCTTATATACCAAGGGGTAGGTTAGAAAGATAAGGTGTACATTTAATATTCGTATTAGTTATCTTACAGGTAAGCTTAAATATTTATCTTCACAATGGTTGGATTAAAGTGCATTTCCAGAATAAATGATATAAATGACCATTATGGCCACATTCTTTCCAGCAGAGTTTCCACTGGGATGGAAATGCTCTATTTAATTTAACTGGAGCAAAGTACCATGTTGATACTAATGTGAATGATGATTCATGTAGCAATGCACATAAAGTAGAAGAGTACGTTTAAAGCATCAGTACACTCACCGACAACGATCCCTGCAGCATCGTGATCTCCTCCTGTCTGCCGGTTGCGGCTGTGTGTGGAGACTAGCGGTGCTCACAGGGATGACGTCATCGCTGTGCGCACGTGTCCACACGCAGCCGCGGCCTGCACATAAAGAAGGAGATCGCGATGCTGCAGGGAGCGTGGCCAGCTCCACACAGGTCAGCGGCGCAGCTGCCGGCACTGACGGGAGGAGGAGGGATGCTGCATGGAGCGAGGAAAGGAGAGTATGAACGTCTATTTTTTTTGTGTGCCACAGGATGCGGCCATATAGCAAGCTAGGGGTATATAGCAGGATGACGGCATATACCAGGATGGGGGTATATTATGAGCAGGATGGGAGTATATAGCAGGGTGGGGGTATATAGCAGGATGGCAGTATATGGCAGGATGGGAGCACATATCAGGATGGGGGTATATAGCAGGATGGGAGCACAAACCAGGATGGGGGTATATAGCAGGATGCGGCCATACACCAAGATGGGGTATATAGCAGGATGCGGCCATATGCCAGGATGGGGTATATAGCAGGATGAGGCCATACACCAGGATGGGGTATATAGCAGGATGCGGCCATATGCCAGGATGGTGTATATAGCAGGAAGGGAGCACATACCAGGATGGCAGTATATAGCAGGATGGCAGTATATAGCAGGATGTGGGCTATACCAGGATGAGGGACATATATATATATATATACACAAGGCAGGAGGATCATTACCAGGATGGGGTACCTGAGTTAGAGAATTTGAGATTATCCCCTTAACAGTGTCAGCAGCAGATCCTCACCCCATAACAATGTGTTATGACCACATTTTTCGTTTAAAATTTTAATTTTCCTATTTTCCTCCTCTAAAACCAGAGTGCGTCTTATAGTCCGGTGTGTCTTATAGTCCGAAAAATACGGTAACAGGTCAATCATATGCACGGTGGTGAGGCAGATTCTGAAACCCCTTTTCTGAAAATACAACCACAAAATCAGACAAAAAAAATCCCAAAAAACAAAAGCAAAACAAAAAAACAGAGTACCACCTTAGTGGAGACAAAGCATATAACAGAATTAAGGCATTTATTCCTGCACAACTAAGGCTGGGTTCACACATAGCGACAACGATGTCGCTGTTACGTCACCATTTTCTGTGACGTAACAGCGACCTTGTATGTCGCTGTTATGATCGCTGCTTAGCTGTTAAACACAGCGACGCAGCAGCCAGGGCTGGCTCCAGGTTTTTGTGGGCCCTGGGCGAAAGAGTCTCAGTGGGCCCCATCCACACATAGACATGCACAGATACATACACATACAGGCATACGTACGCATACTTATTTAAAGAGAAATTCACAAAAACACATAAATAGACATAAATCTAGACACAGTCATATACACTGACATACATAGATACACATCATACATGCGCACACACACACACACACACATTATTTTTATATATTTATCCTGTATATATATTTCTAATATTGGGAAGCCGGCAACAGTCTCACTCACCTCCCGGCTTGTCTAACAGACATGGCCGCACATAGAGCACACTAACACTGATGTATATACATCACAAGAGAGGCTGGGGACAACCACATTACTGGGGGAATATATATTACTGAGGAAAGGGGTATACAGCAATGGGGGGCATACAGCTCTAGAGGAGGGCAGTGACTGAGGTGGGGGGGACAAACAGCTGTGAGGTGGGGGGGTGACATGCAGCTCTGGGGGTATACAGCTCTGGGGTGGGGGGGGACATACAGCTCTGAGGGGGTATACAGCACCTGGGTGGAGGGAACATACAGCTCTGAGGGGGTATACAGCACCTGGGTGGAAGGGACATACAACTCTGGGGGTATAGTAGTTTGCAGCCCCCATATTGTGTTATGAAGCCCCCATTGTCCTCCATATAGTATTATGTAGCCCCCATATGCACTATGCAGCCCCCATAGAACATTAAGCAGCCCCTATATAGCACAATGCAGACCTAGATAGCATTAGGCACCTTCATGTAGTATACACCCCACATATAGCACAATGCAGACACATATAGCATTAGGCACCTTCATGTAGTATATAGCCCACTTATAGCACAATGCAGACCCAGATAGCAATAGGCACCCTCATGTAGTACACAGCCCACATATAGCACAATGCAGACACATATAGCATTAGGCACCCTCATGTAGTATAGAGCCCCTAAATACCACAGTGCAGAGCCAGATAGCATTAGGCACCCTCATATAGTACACAGCACCTATATAGCACAGTGCAGAGCCAGATAGCATTAGGTATCCTCATGTAGTACAAAGACCTATATAGTACAGTGCAGACCCAGACAGCACAGTGTAGAGCCAGATAGCATTAGGCACCCTCATGTAGCATACAGCTTGCATATAGCACAGCCTGTATATAGCACAGTGCAGAGCCAGATAGCAATAGGCACCCTCATGTAGCATACAGCTTGTATATAGGCTATATACAAGCTGTATGCTACATGAGGGTGCCTATTGCTATCTGGCTCTGCACTGTGCTATATACAGGCTGTGCTATATAACATAGCACAGCCTGTATATAGCACAGTGCAGAGCCAGATAGCAGTAGGCACCCTCATGTAGAATGCAGTGATTAATACTCATTGGCGTAACTAGAGTTTGATGGGCCGTGGTGCAAAATTTGGACCGGGGCCCCCCTCCACGTACACCGACACTTAGGGTACGGAATAATGACACTGACACTTGGGGTACAGGATAATAACGCTGACACTTGGCTCTCACCCTCAGCACCCAGGTTTTCATGATCTGAAATCCCTCTATCAGTACCCTGCTTTCCCATGTTCTGATATCCATCTTGTCCTCAGCACCCAGCTTCCCCATGCTCTGCTATACATCTTTCCCTCAGCACCCAGCTTTCCCATATCAGAGCATGGGAAAGCTGGGTGCTGAGAGATGTACAGCAGAGCATGGGAAAGCTGGGTGCTGAGGGAAAGAGCCTTTTTCCCTCAGGACAAAACATTTCCATCCCATACTTGTATCTTTGTCCCCCCTTGTATATAGATCTCCAAATACTATAATGGCCCCCACATAGCCTTCCGTATAATATAAAGAGTCCCACATAACCCTTGATATATTAGAATGCACCCCCATAGTTCTCCATGTATTACAATGCATTTCCCCAAAGTTCTCCATGTATTATAATTCACCCAATAGTTCTCCATATATTATACTGCACCACATAGTCCTCCATATATTATACTGCACCACCTAGGCCTCCAGTTTTATAACGCACACCCATAGTCCATGTATAAGGTAGCCTCCATATTCCTCCATATATTATAATGTAGCCCCCATAGTCCTATATGTATTATAATGTAACGCCATAAATCATCATATTGTATTATGCAGCCCCATACTCCTCCATGTATAATGCACCCCTATATTCCATGTATAAGGTGTCCTTCATGTTTATTATGAATATGTAGTCCCATAGACCTCCATGTGTCATGCAGCCAGCAAAATAAAAAAAACAAGTACCTCTCTTCTCCTTCCGACCCCTGCGACCGCGGTAGTTACTCCCCTGCCCCCATATCTCACACACCCTGCTCCCCATACAGCCTGCACCCCCATATCACACACACTACACCCCCATATCTCACACACCCTGCTCCCCATACAGCCTGCACCCCCCAGATCACACACACTACACCCCCATATGTCACACACCCTGCTCCCCATACAGCCTGCACCCCCATATCACACACTACACCCCCATATCTCACACACCCTGCTCCCCATACAGCCTGCACCCCCCAGATCACACACACACTACACCCCCATATCTCACACACCCTGCCCACATATCTCACCCTGCCTGTACCCCAACTTACCCCTCTCAAACACTCTGCACCCCTTCACATCCTTCTGTCACAGTCTGCAGCCCTCATATGCCACTCACCCTGCAGCCCCCTTTCCCCTCATGTCCCCTCTTTTCTTATTACCAGTCATCATGTGTCCAAATCTCTTTTAGGATTCAGTATCTCTTGCTTTCTGCCCGGCATCCTGTGTCTCCTCCCACACAGTCACATGGGCGTGACATCATCGCAGGTCCTGCAGGATGGCTTATTCCGTCTTCTGTGCAGGTCAGGAGCATTCCTGCTCTGCTGCAGCTCAGAAACGGCTGGTGGGCCTCTCCAGGTCAGGGGCCCCTCTACTAACACTGGGCTCCCCTGACTCACAGGCCGGCCCCCTGACGGTCGCATTGTCGGCCACTGCACAGCGGCACTACACATAGGGGCCCGGCGGCTGGCTCTGCAGAGTGGCTGCCGGGCCCCTATGTGTACTAGTGCCGCTGTATAGTGGCCGGCCTGTGAGTCAGGGGAGCCCAGTGTCAGTAGAGGGGCGGCTCACTTCTCGTTCCCCCGCTGATCCGGTCTCCTCGGCGCGTCGTCTATTGCTGTCGCTCGCTCTGACCTCTCAGCAGGCGTGCAGTGATGACGTCACCGCGGTCCTCTGCAGAGCTGTCAGAACGCCGACAGTCTGTCACAGCGGGGAGAATGATAAGAGAGAGCGCGCCGCTCACTCTCTCATCATTGCTCTCAATTGTATCGGCACCTGCGATGCCGATGCAATTGAAAGCGCGATCCTCGGTGGGGGGCGGTGACAGCACAGCCACCGGGCCCCCCTGAGTAGCGGTGCGCCACTCCTGCCACCGCGAGTGTGCCCCCCGGCAGCTCAGGGCCCCGGCATTTGACCGGGTTTGCCGGGTGCTGGCGCCGGCCCTGGCAGCAGCAATCATAACGTTGCTACATGTGCAGAGAGCAGGGAGCCGCGCACACTCCTTAGCTCTGGCTCCCTGCTCTCCTAGCTACAGTACACATCGGGTTAATTAACCCAATGTATCCTGCAGCTACATGTGCAGAGAAAAAAAAAAAAAAAGACTGCCTGCACTCAGAACATGACATAAAATACAAAAAAAAGACAGTTTGCGCTCTGATAATGCTAAAGTATGGAAACCATAAATATGTGAACATGGACCTGCATTACTGCTAAGGAAAATCTAAGAAAAATGAGATATTTTGCATATAGAAATGGCCATTTGTATATCTGCCCAGTTGCCCCTTCACGGCATATCTCGTAACTCGGTACCCAACGCTATTCTGAAGCCTCTCTCTGGGTTAAAAACCTCCTGTGTATGGCTTCAGAATAGCGTTAGGTACCCAGTTACGAGATATGCCGTGAAGGGGCAACTGGGCAGATATACAAATGGCCATTTCTATATGCTAAATATCTCATTTTTCTTAGATTTTCCTTAGCAGTAATGCAGGTCCATGTTCACACATTCATGGTTTCCATACTTTAGCATTATCAGAGCGCAAACTGTCTTTTTTTGTACATGTGCAGAGAGCAGGGAGCCGCGCACACTGCTTAGCGCTGGCTCCCTGCTCTCCTAGCTACAGTACACATCGGGTTAATTAACCCAATGTGTCCTGCAGCTACATGTGCAGAGAGCAGGGAGCCGCGCACACTGCTTAGCGCTGGCTTCCTGCTCTCCTAGCTACAGTACACATCGGGTTAATTAACCCGATGTGTACTGCAGCTACATGTGCAGAGAGCAGGAGTCGGCAGCACAGGCAGCGTGAGAGCGGCGGAGGCTGGTAACGAAGGTAAATATCGGGTAACCACCTTGGTTACCCGATGTTTACCTTGGTTACAGCTTACCGCGGCTGCCAGATGCCGGCTCCTGCTCTCTGCTCGCTTCATTTCGTCGCTCTCTCGCTGTCACACACAGCGATCTGTGCGTCACAGCGGGAGAGCAACAATAAAAAAAACGAACCAGGGCTGTGTGTAACGAGCAGTGATCTCACAGCAGGGGCCAGATCGCTGCTCAGTGTCACACACAGCGAGATCGCTAATGAGATCACTGCTGCGTCACAAAAAACGTGACTCAGCAGCGATCTCGCTGTGTGTGAAGCACCCCTAACTCCATCTGACAGACTCGCTCTCTGGACTGCCAGTCCACCACAGGATTATGCATATCTAACCAGGAAAGGCCCGGTACGATAAGGGTACAGAGACCTTCCAAGATAGAAAAAGAAAGCTCATTGTGAAGAGCCCCTACGCGCAGGTTTACATTATATACTACTTGCGCAAAACTTCCCTAACAGAGAGGAGCCAAGACAATGGCGAATATGTGGATGGATTTAGCCAGCATATTACAGGAGAGGCCATGAAAGAAAAGAAAAGAAAAGAAAAAAGAAAAAAATCGACAGTGGTACAAATAGTGGCTCTTGCCCCACTATTCAAAAGGACATATATGATATCAGTTTGAGTATCTATGAAAACTTCAGTAGGCAAAATAAACTGAGTTACACATGCGGAGGAAATATATACACCCATGTTGTAATCCTCCACACAACCTGGAGAAGTTTTCAGACGACTTCTTTTGCTTAAGACACAATGGATAGACCCTGAAAAATGACCCTTATGACTACAGAAGAAACACACCCCTGTCATGTGGCAAACTGCAAAGGATCCAGACTGAGTGGAAGCCCCCTCCCCTAACTGCATGGATTCATCAGATTACTGGAAGGACTTCAGCCTTAGGAAACGCTACAGAGGTCGGAGTCATCATACGGTAGGTCTATCTCTGAGGTGTCTATTGATATGTATAGAAGCTGCCATGGCTTTGGCTGAAGTCTCAGAGGATTCTTATACAGTAACACAAATGCGTCCTTGAACATTTCTGACAGACTCTGGCAAAAATTACTCCTAAGGCCCGTGTCATTCCACCTAGTGTCAGTTGCCCAGATCCAGAACTTAGTACAAAATTCCTCTGTTGGCCAATCTTGCTGCTGAAGCATGATTAGCTGAGGCTCCAGTCAGGATCATCGTAGATGAGACAGAGGGCCGGAAAAAACTCATACACTAGCTGAAGCAGCAGTCGGTTGGAAGAGAAAAGACCTAGGATTGAAGGTCTCCCCGAAGGAGGGAGATCACAATCCCCAGTCATTATTCCTCACTCCAGGAAGTGTGTGGGCGAGCTTAAATTAAAGCTTGCAGGCTAAACGGAATACAAAAAAAAACCCCAAAACTTATTCCGACCTCCCAAAAATCTACCCGGGAGTGCCACCTTGGGTTCAGGTATAGTAGTATAGCTGGCTGCCAGACCCACAGCCCGCTGCTGTGGTTGCAAAACCCTGGATCGCAGGTCTGCCAGACCAAGGCAGAGGATTCTGCACCCGTTCTGAAAGGGCCTCTATAGGATCCATTTAAGGTCTGTTGAAAAAAAAAAATAAAAATTGGGCCAGTGTTAATGGCAAGCAGTGACTAACAGGGTTCCGCAAGGCATAAGGGAACATCTGGCAAACGCTATAACACACAGGGTACACAATACTACGGTGAGTCCTGACGCTAGAGAGAGGGGAGCGGGGGTCACCTCTTGCCACTCACTGGAGGCGGATCCCTGCAAGGAAGTGGATCTGCAAGCAATAAGGCGTTGTGACTTTCTGATGCCAGACTCGTCAGAGGTCTCTCCAGAGTGGGACACACATGACAGTTGCTTCCTCAAATTTTTTTTTTAGGTCAATTTCCCAATATGTTTTTTTTTTTTTAACCTTGCAGAGTTCAGACATTTTCCATAAAGTATTATTTTCTGTTGTTGGGGTATAGGTGTGAATCTGGCTCAATATTTCTCAGTTGAAATTGGTAAACTGACATTTAATTACCTAGATCATTTATTGATCTGTCAGTCAGCATACTGTCCAGTAATAATATCTTGTACTTTAGTCGGATACCTTAAGGATTTTTGTGTTTTCCTATGACAGCATGGTAAAAAAATGTACAGCATAAAACACAGATAACGCAGGAAACCTGCATGTCTAGAGGTGAGTTTAGATACAGTAACCTAAAAAAGCAACTGGTCTATAAGAAGGGGAAGGCTGGACCAGGGGAGCAGAGGGGCATATCCCCCTTGGCTGCCCCCCCCTGGCAGCTGTTTAGGGCGACTTGATCCGCCTGCTGCTTTAGCAACCGCTGGGAGGCGCTACACCTTTAAATTTAACATCTTGGATGCATCATGTTATAGCAAAGGCAACCACAAAGCACTGTGCATCGTCGTGCTCCAACACAGAGTGCGCCGGTTGAGGATTTCCCATTGCCATCCCTTCATTCAGGGTCTCTGCAGTGCTCAGTGTCAGCTCTGCTTCCCTACATTGCCTTTCAGGGCTTCCCACCTGCTGCACGCAGCAGGTCCTTGCCGGTGAAAAGTTGGGCAAGATGCATATAGCATCTAATAATTTGTGTACAGTTAGGGAGGGAAGTTATTACGCTGTATGGTGACAGGTCTCAGGGTATTAATTTCAATGTACTCTGGTGGGGGCTATATATTATAACATATATGAGGTAATGGGTGTATATTATGAGGGGCTGGGGGTCTGCGACACTTTATAGATTATGCAGTTATGGCTGGGGAAATACTACTCTGTAGTGTTGGTGGGTGTTACACTGTAAGGAACAGGGGGGTGAATTCAGTGTTGTACATTGAGTGGCTGTCGTGTGATGAACTGGGGGTGTTCGTGTATGTGTGTGTGTGAGGAGCTTTGTTGATTTTCTCTGATCAACTAAGATGTTTGCGGATCTGGATGAACCCGTGCAGAGGTTAACCCCTTCGTGATATGCGCTGCACATATAATGTACGGCACAGGTCGGTAGCAGGTGTTTGGAGTGGGCTCATGGGATGAGCTTGCCCCATACCCAACAAGCAGTAGCTGTGCATTACAGCCAGGACCTGCATCTAACAATCGTGGGAGGAGAACACCACCACATGTAATTGTAAATGCCAGTATCAAACTAAAGCCTGCTTTACACGTTGCAATTTCGCATATAATTTCGTATGCAATTTGCAACGCCCCCATCGTATGTGTGGCACGTTAAATTTGTTGAACGTGCCGCACATACGAGTAACCCCCGTCACACATACTTACCCGTCCATACGACCTCGCTGTGGGCGAAGAACGTCCACTTCCTGGAGTGGGAGGGACGTTCGGCGTCAGAGACGTCACACGGCAGCCGGCCAATAGAAGCGGAGGGGTGGAGCTAAGCGGGACGTAAACATCCCGCACACCTCCTTCCTTCCACATTGTGGGCCGGGAGCCGCAGGACGCTGGTAAGATCTGTTCATCGTTACCGGGGTGTCACACACTGCAATGTGTGCTACCCCGGGTACGATGAACAATCTAATGTGCAATTCTAGAGACAGGTACGATGTGTATGCGATGAACGTTTTAACATGCAATCGCACGTACCTGTCACACACTGCAATGTACTTACAATGCCGGATGTGCGTCACTTACGACGTGACCCTGCCGACACATTGTAAGATACATTGCAGCGTGTAAAGCGGGCTTAACAGTTGCATTAACATAGCACCAGCAGGAGTATGTTATTCCATATGTAAAAGTGGTGGAGTAAGGCTATCGCGCTCCTACCCCTGAAGACACTCATCACGTTACGTAATAGAGTGAATAATGTCTTGTGTCTTATGTACGTATTGTGATATAGAGTATTTATATTAGAATGTTTAGTAAGGAGGTTCTTCCCAGCAACAGACAGCAGGGACAGAAACAAGTGTTGGGACCAGCCCACCCTGGGAGGGGTCAGCTGAGTTAGTGAAGGCCTAGGGAGTGTACGTGAGACGTATAGACGACGTGAAGGTCGCATATAGTGGGTAGTTTGTGGCTACTGAGAGCAGGAGCAGAAGACAAAATAGCGTGAACCCTGAGAGTAGCCGGAGACACGGGGTGAACAACGTTGTAATTAAAGACCGATCCTAGAACAAAAAGGCCCCATGCAATAGGACCAGGAGGAGGGAACCCTAGCAACCAGGCACTTTAAACTGTCAAGGGTCCAGCTGACTTCTACTGGTGCAGGGCTCTAGTGGGCACGCTTAACTGTCAAGGTACTGGGTTAACCTCAACTAACGTTTAACATATTTCACCATCCAATGGTTTCCCCCTAGATGTCCGGGTGTGCAAACCTTTACTTTGGGCACTATGGAACCCCTAAGGAAAGTGCATGGGAGACATCAGGAGTGGAAGGTGACCATCACAGTGTACACCAACGTTGGACTGTGTTGCAATTGGATTCTCCGGCCCAGTTAGATCGGACACAACCCAGAGGGAAATTGAACTGCTTCTCAACTTTGCGCAAAACTGTAAAGTACTGAAAGATATGTGCTGCTATCTGGAATGCAAAGCTGTGAATGAGAAAAAAATGATCAGTAAAGAGTTATGATTTAAAGAGAGCTGTTGGTGTGTGTGTGTGTGTGTGTGTGTGTGTGTATGTAAGTTGTCATCCAAATCATGGCAAGTCAATACAAATGGGCAGTATGCAGCCTGCAGGGGTTCCCAGCTCAGACCCACACGATCAAAGTCCACACACCCAGACAGGACCTGGTGTTTCATGTAGCATGCTGGGGCATCTGGAGTCAATCCCTCGCTCTCAACTACTGCCCCACACCACTCTACACATGCAGCCATCAGTGTGCCCCGTGACTTGATCACAGTGCATCAATGGAGTCTCCTATGAACGCCAGTCACGGCCTGTTATTCACAGAAGTACTGTAATGACAGGCACAGGATGCGTCAGCAAAGCCCTTGCCATCATGGTAACCCATTGGTTACCATGATGGCACCACGGGCGGGCTGATGAGCACATAGAATAACATTCGCTCCTGTCGGCTTGCAAACTCACATCAAAATCAGGAAGCAAACATATGACATACCAGTACATCATATGTCGGTAAGGGGTTAAAGATGGACCACCGCAACTTGATGGCCACGACTGTGTGCTTGCCCCCAGGTGCTAAAATTTGCCTGCCAGTCCCTGCCTATAAATATACTCAGTAAGTTATAAATAAGAAAAACTTCCTTAATAAAAGGATTAGATATCTTTTGCCTTCAAAAGGTCATCAACTTATAGCGACAGGGATAATAAAACTGCAGAAATGACCAATTATGTACAATGAACCCCTAGAGCAGCTGTATATAACATATGATTATACTAGATATAAACTCTTCAAAATCTTCCTCAAAGATGCTTCTGATGTGCCAGGTACAGAACTAAAATGATTATTTTATTTCTAAAACTGCTCCATAATTTTTGCACCTATATGACATCAACCAATAGATAAGTACTAGTCTACTCATAGCTGTCAACAGGTTGAAAAGGCAAGATATTGTGTATTGGTCCTTTTAGTTGCTCAAAAACATGTCAGAAGTTCAAACTGCCTGTAAACACAGATAATAAATGCCATCAAAGACCATTGTATAAAATTTTTTTATTTTACATAAGAGGATAGATTAGAAAGGTCACATTGAAAAATTTGATGTAGTGAGCACAATGATTCTGGAGTCGATCACATTCTGAAAACGCCAAACTGAGTCTTCTGAGTTGGAGCATTCAGCGCTGCACTGAGACTCATCCCTAGAACCAATCTGGTGTCAGCAGGATCAATAATCCCATCATCCCACAACCTGTGGATACAAGAAAAAGATTATATCATTAAGAAAACAGGGAAAAGAAAGTTAAAGGTGTTGTCCACTACTTGGACAACCTCTGTTCATTCCCCATGTTTGCCCCCATTGAAAGAGGGAAAGAAAAACAAAAACCTTGCAGATAAATTATTTTGTATTTACATATAGTTTCTCTGATAATTAATCTTATTTAATTAGTAAAAACATTTAATTTGGTTCTCAATTCTTGAACAGAAGAAGAAATGGAATCCAACTAGTGGAAGGCAACAGTTTGCTAGTTTGAAAAAGTGAGAAATGCCCCGAGAACAGGGGAGCCCATCCAATCACCCAGAAGACCTAATACATATATCCTGGGATAGGGCTGTATTTTTGTATGTTATGTATAAGATACATTTTGATAGTGTTTGAGATTCACGCAAATAATTTGAGCGTTAACTCCCATATGTCATCTCATTGTTCCTCAGAGGACAGACATCTTGTTCCAAGTTCATTTTAACCCTTTCGCGTCAGACCCTGTTTTTGCCTTTGTCACCCGGCCAATTTCTTCATTTCTGACCAAAGTCACTTTGACAGGTTATAACTCTGGAACGCTTCAACGGATCCTGGTGATTCTGACATTGTTTTTTCGTGACATATTGTACTTCAGGATGGGGGTAAAATGAAGACGATATCTTTTGCGTTTATTTGTGAAAACAATGGAAATTTGGCGAAAGTTTTGAAAAGTTTGCAATTTTGAAACTTTACATTTTTATGCCCGTAAACCAGAAAGTTATGTTACATAAAATAGTTACTAAATGACATTTCCCACATGTCTCCTTTACATCAGCACAATTTTGAAACATAACTTTTTTTGTTAGAAGGGGTCAAAGTTCATCGGCAAGTTCTCATTTTCCCAACAAAATTTACAAAACCATCTTATTATGGATCACATTTTAAGTAACTTTGAGAGGCCTGGGTGACAGAAAATACCCAAAAGTGACACCAGTCTGAAAATTGCACCCCTCACGCTGCTCAAAACCACATCCAAGAAGTTTAATAACCCTTTAGGTTCTTCACAGGAACCAAAGCAATGTGGAATAAAACAAATGACAATTTTATTTTTTCATGGTGGCTCAGTGGTTAGCACTGCAGTCTTGTAGCGCTGAAGTCATTGGTTCAAATCCCACCAAGGAAAACTATGTTCTCCCCGTGTTTGCATGGGTTTCATTCAGGTACTCCGGTTTCCTCCCACAATTAAAAAATATACTGATAGGGACCTTAGATTGTGAGCCCCAATGGGGACAGTGTTGCTGATTTATGTAAAGCGCTGTGGAATGAATAGTACTATATAAATGAATAAATATATTATTCCCATAAAAATGTTACTTTAGCCTCAAATTTTGTATTTTCACAAGGGTAACAGGAGAAAATACACCATAAAATGTATTGTGCAATTTCTCCTGAGTACACAGATACCTCATATGTGGAAGAAATCAATTGTTTGGGCGCACGGCAGGGCTCAAAAGGGAAGGAGCGCCATTAGAATTTTTGCAAGCAAAACTGGCTAGAATCGTTAGCAGACACCATGTTGCATTTTGGAGACCCACCGAGGTGCCTAAAAAGTGGCACTCCTCCACAAGTGACCCTATTTTGGAAACTAGACCTCTCAAGGAATATATATAAATGTTTTGGGAACACCTTGAACCTTCTGGAACTTTACAGACGTTTATAATATTAACCCATGAAAATAAAAATAATACATTTTTACCACAAAATTGTTACTTCAACCAGGTGGCTTTTTTTTCAAGGGTAATAGGAAAAAAATGCACAATAAAATTTATAGTGCAATTTCTTCTGAGTACATAGATACCTCATATGTGGTGAAATTTCACTATTTGAGTGCATGGCAGGGCTTCGGAAGGGAAGGAGCGCAAAGCACAGCAGAAGCCGACGTTTATATACCGTCGGCGGTCTAAAGTGCTTAACTTATATTTTTTGTTTTGCAGATGAGAAGATTAAAGTTGTTTACTGTATTGAATATTAAAACACTAGTAATTGCAGTCATGACAAATTAATCTATAATAAAATTATTTTCCATGGCTATCCTTGACAGTCTAATGGCACTGTTGCATGTCTTACTTTTACCAGTATTTACAATCATCTATGAAGGCATTGTGAAATATTTAGTGCATGGACTGTTCCAGAAATCCTCAGAAATAAAAGTCTATTCTTTAATTTAATGAAATTGATCATCAGCTCATATGGAGAAAGGTAGGAGTGATAAATGCTTTCAGGACAGGAGGCTCCTAATGACTCCCATAAATTCAGGATGTTCAATCAGTGTAATCTATTAGAATGTAATCTAATTTGATTTACAATTAAAAGAAATGAAAACACCTGGAATGAAAAGAAAAGTAATAGAACTGGATTGCATTATCTATTACCATTCCCCTTTGGTCTTGGCGTGCTAACATAATACTTGACAACAAACCATAAAGTACCGTCATGCCTTCTGCTCATTGCTTATGAAATAACAACATCTATTATTTGTAAGTATTTATTTAATCAGTTCATCCATCTATGGCTGCCATTTCCCCATCTCGGACTTGTCTTGCATCACATAATTGTAGAACATTAAGAAGATGGACTTTATATTTTCTATGAATTTCATGAATTACTTCTCTTAACTCCGGAGTTCACCCAAACCATAAAACAAACTAACATTTTCTTCAGATAAGAAATGGCGGCAACTCACTGGTAGATATTAACGGCAAATTTATTGCACAAACTGCAGCATTGTTACAGCATAACCGGGGAGGGGGGAGTGCAGGGGCGCCGGATGACGGCCGTTTCGCACCGTAATAGGTGCTTCCACAGGTCCCAATTCGGACCTGTAGAAGCACCTGTTACGGTGCGAAACGGCCGACGTCCCTGCACTCCCCCCTCCCCGGTTATGCTGTAACAATGCTGCAGTTTGTGCAATAAATTTGCCGTTAATATCTACCAGTGAGTTGCAGCCATTCCTTCTCATCTGAAGTTCATATTGGATTCCTGCACTTTGGCAGAGCACCACGGGGATCGGCTGGAGATCCATGATCCACATGAAAACCACAGACTTGTGAGTACACACCTGGGCTTGCAGTGCCTAGCCTTTCCTTTCTATTACTGTTTGCATAAACTAACATTTTCTGTTGTGTCATACAAGACCGATTACCAATACTTTCTACTGTAATACCATAGAAAATGCAAGGGCAGCATGGTGGCTCTGTGGGGTCCTGGGTTCAAATCTCAAAAAGGACCATATCTGCAAGGAGTTTATAATGTTCACTTTGACGAAAAAAGGGGATGGCACCTCCTGTCCGTGTGACAACAAGATATTGGGGTGCACTTTAGGTTCCAAAGCCATAAAGTGAAAGATAGACAAGGCACTCCCAAAATGCTTTGCATGAAAATTTATTTATGTGCTTTAGAACGTTTTCGGTCCTATTTGGACCTTCATCAGTAGCACATATGTAGTGAATAAGGTGCACATGGGCTGTCAGGCGCGGATTCCACCGCTGCATGGGGGCTGCCATCCCCCATGCAGCGGTGGAATCCGCGCCTGACAGCCCATGTGCACCTTATTCACTACATATGTGCTACTGATGAAGGTCCAAATAGGACCGAAAACGTTCTAAAGCACATAAATAAATTTTCATGCAAAGCATTTTGGGAGTGCCTTGTCTATCTTTCATATAATGTTCACTTTGTGATTGTGTGGGTTTCCTTTGGGGGTTCTCTAGTTTCCTCCCACATTCCGAAGACATACAGATAGGGAATCTAGATTGTCCCCATTGGGGCTCAGTTATGATAATCTCTGGAAAGTGCTGCAGGATATGATCGTGCTATATGCAATGCATAATAAACATGCGGGATTACCAATAACAATAATATTGTGCATTAATTCCTAGCGACATGTGACAAAGATGTATGGTGTATGCAGGAGCTCAAGAGCTTAGTCCACTACAAACTGGGCAGATGCGGTCTGTATTACACAGTCAGCATCTGCCTGTAACAGCAGTGACTGGAACGAGCTCTGATTGCTGCAGTTTGACCTTTAAAATGCTTCTATCAATCACCGACAGTGGAATTTAAATGGCTCGTTTGCTGGCACATGCCTGCCTGATTGTGGGGAGCTGAAGCCTGCAATATACAGCAGGATACAGTATAATCAATCAATTGAAAAAAAGACATAAAAATGTACACACACACACACACACACACACACACACACACACACACACACACACACACACAGTGTGTTTAAATCCTCCATGCTTTTTTCTCCCCCATTAACAAAAAATAAAAAACCTTAAATATATTTGGTAACATTGGATCAGTAAAAGTTCGGTCTATCAAAACCTAACATTATTTAAACAGCGGGGCAAAGTCTAAAGAAATTAAGTGCCAGAATTACCACATTTTTGTAGCTGCACTGTCCCCAAAAAATGCAATAAAAAAACAAACATTCAAAACGTGCCCCAAAATGGCATCAAAACTACAGCTCCGTGCATAAAAAAAAAAATAGAGCCTCACATGTAGGTGCACAGTGTCCGGCTTACAGTCTATTAGTGACACCCATACTTTTCGATTAGGCAGGCTGCCCAGCACTGTATGTGCACCACACAAGTAAATGGCTTGCTATACAGGCCTTTTGGTGTGCAATTTTAGTATTACGCAATCACCCCCTCCATGTGTGACAGTGTGTGAGTGGTTGCGACATCAGTGTTTTGCACCTGTTGCCTCCATCTTTATTAAGGGGTTTTGCTGCATCCTGTCAGTGCATTAGATTCTGTGGCCTGGGCAGGTAAACACTGTTGCACAAGGGTGCAATACAGTGATGCGTTTCGGTCATAAGAACCAACCTTTCTCAAACCATATCATGGTTAGACATGGTTTGAGAAAAGTTGTTTATGACCGAAACGCGTCACTGTATTGCACTCTGTCTTTTCCTTTATTTCAAGCCATGAATATAAAAAGAAATAGCAAAGATTTGTGCGAGTGCTGATCCTTTTTGCTGAATTTATGTGGAGTCCATCCTGTGATTACGAGCACCACAGAACGGGAAGTGCCCACCTGCTTTGGAATTACCGTATTTTTCGGACTATAAGACACACCGGACCATAAGACGCACCCTGGTTTTAGAGGAGGAAAATAAAATTTTAAGCAAAAAAGTAGTCATGACACACTGTTATGGGGTGAGGATCTGCTGCTGACACTGTAATGGGGGTAATGTCCCCAAATTCTCTACTAAGGTACCCCAGCCTGGTAATGATCCTCCTGTCTTGTGTATATACTATATGTCCCTCATGCTGGTATAGACCCCATCCTGCTATATACCGTCATCCTGGCATATGGCCGCATCCTACTATATACCGCATCCTGCTATATACACCCCCATCCTGCTCATAATATACCCCCATCCTGCTCATAATATACCCCCATCCTGCTCATAATATACCCCCATCCTGCTCATAATATACCCCCATCCTGCTGATACCGTATTACCCCCATCCTGCTCATAATATCCCCCAATCCTGCTCATTATATACCCCCATCCTGCTATATGCCCTCATCCTGCTATACACCCCCATCCTGGCATAAGGCCCGCAATCTGTGGCACATAAAAAAAAATAAACATTCATACGCACCTTACCTCACTCCCTGCAGCATCGCTCCTCCTCCGTCTGTGTCAGCAGCAGCGCTGGAGTGTGGAGCCGGCCACGATCCCTGCAGCACCGTGTTGTCCTCCTATCTGTGCCGGCGGCGGCTGCGTGTGGACACGTGCGCACAGCTATGACGTCATCGCTGTGCGCACCGCTAATCTCCGCACAGCCGCCGCCGGCACAGACAGGAGGACATCGCGGTGCTGCAGGGGTCGTGGCCGGTGAGTTATACTGATTAATTGCACCCCGCGCTGATGATGGTGCACAGGGGGCAGTGAATACAGCAGCACATGATCACTCCAGGCTGTAGTTGACAGGGGTGATCATGCGGGCAGGCTGTTTAATATGCACGCATTCCCCGCCCATCACCCCGCCCACCTATCAGTGCCAGCTTCAGCGCTGAGAGATGATGGGCGGGAGGATGGGCGTGCATATGGAATAAGCGGGTCCATTTGGTCACGGCAGGCTGCTCGTGCCACCGATGACCCACTCCACCGCAGACTTAATTTAAGCCTAATGGTTCGGCCTTCACACCAGTCACTGTTTCTCACGTGGCCCCTCTGGAAAACTAAATTGCATATCCTTGGTATAGATTATTACCTTATCTTTCCAAGTGTAGGCTGGTAACATTCCATGTTTGATTTCTGAAGATATTTTCCCCTTGAAAGTTTTTTTTTCTTATGTAGTTGAATGGATACCCCAATTTAGATGTGAACATTACACAATTCTGTCGTAATGCCATCCATTTGTCAAAGAACAAACTATTGTCTGACCTTCAGACCTGATGTGATTACTACTAGGGATGATCGAATACCTCAAATATTCGGCTTCGCGAATATCCGACAAATAGGTCGCCGCCATGCGAATATTCGATGTGCGTTGTAAGTCAATGGGAAGCCCGAATAATTTAGACTAGTTGATATTCGGGTTTCCCATAGACTTACATTGCGCATCGAATATACACGAATAGTGGCGACCTATTCGGCAAATATTCGCGAAGCCGAATATTTGAGGTATTCGATCATCCCTAATTACTACCTTTGGTTGCTGTACCTTGTGGGGTCTGGTTTTATAGATCATCTCACCTGGCGCTGGAGTAGTATGGGTTGCCTTCCTCTTCAAAGCGCTTTATTATTGGAGCTTTAAGAGCAGCTTCTTCCTCCTCTGAAAACTGATAACACAATATAATGAAAAACTGAAATTAATGTTAGAATAGAATTATAAAAAAACAACAGAACAGCGCAGAAGAACTTAACAAGGCCCGGTCACCTCCCTTACACGTCTCCTTTAGTAAATACAAGTTCAAATACATACAAGGCCTCGAACCGCTCTAGTGATGGAAAATTACAAAAATGATAGTTGTCAAAAAAATGTACCGCAAACCCAATTTTGTTTTCATTTACAAAAGTCATGAATTTTTTAAAACACAAAGTTTGGTATCGCCATAATTGTACTGACCGGAAGAAACATTCGGCTAGTTGATAGGTTTTACAACACTATAAACTCCGTAAAAACAAACCCCCAAAAAGTGGCAGAATTGCTTTTCCTCTACTCCCCTCCTACTCATTTCACTAGTCCTGGAATTTTTTTTCAACTTTATATGGTAACATTTTGTGTTCAAAAGTACAACTTGTCCCTTAAAACCAATCCCTCTTATGGCTATATGAATGGAAAGTAAAATAACTTCTGACTCTTGGAAAAAGAAAAATCAAAGTGTAAACCCCCCTAAAATTGGCCATGGAGGGAAGGTGTTAAAATGAGCATTTTTATATCAGGGTTTCAGAGTTATTCTGCTATGGGATTACAAAGTAAATACTCCAATTTCAACAGGCCTAAACAATCCATTAATGAAAGATGCTTCTATTATGAAATCTAGTGACAGATTGGGTGACGAGCTTTCATAAATAAGAGAAGGAGAAAAAATGTTTGATGCCGTACAGCGCACACCCGCAGGGCAAACAATTACAATATAAAGCAGCCATGCAGACATTTGTACATTATTTATCATTGTAAATAATAAAATTAGTGCACGAAATGACATTACTGTCACAGGTTGACAAACCAGGGTGACATTTCATGGCAGATTTTAATAACAAGGAGACAACTTAGAATTTCAGCTATAGATAAAACAATAATGATCACGCTCTCATGGTAGAAAATATTCATAGCGAGAAGAACTTATACATTATCTTGTCTTCAAGAAAGTAATATTACTTCATGTATCCAGGTGAGTGCAATAGAGTTATATTATCAGAGATCATCCTTTTAAAATGTCACCCATATGGCTATAGCCCCCGGCAGACTGCTGACTTGTGGAGCCATTGGCTCCCCGCTTGGCCACCAACTCCGGCAGGCAGCAGACGGCTTCCAGCTTGCGGCCTGTTAGAAGCAGATGCCTTACAGAAGACGTCGGATGGCACAATGACATCACGGCTAGCCTGAATTGTGTATAAGAGTTTGGATTTTTCATTTTGTGCCCGGGAGTTGGGGTTGGAAGGTGCTGTGGGGGCCATTATACTGTATACAGGGTGGTGTGAAGGCACTCATTCTGTATATAGGGGAGCTGTAGCGTCATCATATTGTTTATAGGGAGCTGTTGGGGCCCATCACACTAAATGGGGGCTGCATATTTCCCCATTATAGGATTTATTATTATGACTGTGGTCCATGTACTTGTTATCGTATATTCTATTTATTATACTGAGTATATTTGTTAGGCCGGTGTCACACTTGCGATTACCTCTATGCAGCCGACCCGCTCCTGTGAGCAGCGTATGAGTTCGTGACGGGTGATGCACCGCGAAACTCGCGTGAGATATACGCAAGGCAATCGCAAGTGGGACACCGGCCTTATACGGAGATGTTTTTATAGGACCAGATTCTTGTTTATTGCTGGATAGTCTGCATATTGTATGGCACTGGCACTTACAAGTCCTTTGTGCTAATACGCCATTTCATTTTAAAAAGTACTCTTCTTATGTGATACATTTTTGGCAGAAGGGGGTAGAAGGTTACCTTATTGTGGGTAATTATTACTTATTGCTGTCTATTGGCTTTTAAAGGTGTACATTTGTATAATACAATTATTTGAATTTATAGAGATCCCCTTTACACTTATTTTTTTTTTTTCTTTTTGTCTTAAATAGGTTGTCTCCTACTTTTACATAGGTGGCCTATCCTTAGGATAGGTCATCAATGTCTGATCAGTCGGGGGCTGACACCCGGTACCCCCGCTGATCATCCCGGTACCGGCGGAGGCAGCTGTAAATGCTCTGTTCCAGAACTGCCTCATCTTCTGACAGTGGCCGCGGCCGGGTACTGCACATCCGCCTCCTATTGATCTGAATGGGAGGCAGATTGCAGTACCCGGCCACGTCCGCAATCAGAAGACTGAGCAGATCAGGGAACTGAGCATGTCCAGCTGCCTGCTGCTGCCGGGTCCAAGGACAGCTGATCATCGAGGTTGCAGGGTGTCGGACCGGCCGATCAGACACTGATGACTAATCCTAAGAATAGGCCATCTATGTAAAGTAGGAGACAACCCCCTTTAAATAGTTAATCACTATGTATTAGGTTGATTTCCTTAATAGCAATACCCTCTTAGTTTGCATTTTTCTATAGAAAGTTCGCTTTTTTTTACATTTTTTCAGTTAAGGGTGCTTTACACACTGCGACATCGCTAACGATATATCGTCGGGGTCACGTCGTTAGTGACGCACATCCGTCACAGTTCGCAACATTGCAGCGTGTGACACCAAGAAGTGACGATCAAAGAGCGCAAAAACGTGAAAACGTTGCTCGTTGACACGTCGTTCATTTCCTTAATATTGCTGCGGCTGCAGGTACAATGTTCGTTGTTCCTGCGGCACCACACATCGCTATGTGTGACACTGCAGGAACGACGAACATCTCCTTACCTGCATCCGCCGGCAATGTGGAAGGAAGAAGGTGGGCGGCATCTTCCGGCCGGTCATCTCCGCCCCTCCTCTGCTATTGGACGGCTGCTGTGTGACATCGCTGTGACGCCGAACGAACCGCCCCCTTAGAAAGGAGGCGGATCGCTGGCCAGAGCGACATCGCAGGGAAGGTAAGTCCAGGTGACGGGTGTTAGCGATATTGTGAGTCACGGGCAGCGATTTGCCCGTGTCGCACAACCGACGGGGGCGGGTACGCTCGCTAGCGATACCGATATCGCAGCGTGTATAGTACCCTTTAGCCAATAAAAAGGCATCAACCACTGAGGACTCAAACTGTAATATTTTTCATGGTAGTTCTGAAACCAATATTAGTAATACTGCAACTATACGTGCCCAGGTACTCTGTAAATCAGAATGACTCTTAAGGTGGCTTTACACACTGCAACATCGCAAACGACATCGCTGTAACGTCACCGGTTTTGTGACGTTATAGCGACCTCCCCAGCGACATTGCAGTGTGTGAAACACATCAGCGACCTGGCCCCTGCTGTGAAGTTGTGATCGCTACAAATCGTTCAGGACCATTCTTTGGTCCTTTGTTTCCCGCTGTGCAGCAAAGTTTTAGTGTGTAAAGGGGACTTTACAGCGACTTCGTTAGCGACTTCCCTTTCAAAAAGCTGCTTTACAACGTCCCCAATGACTAGCTAGGTCGTTCTGCAGGTCCGGATCGCTGTTGCGTCGTTGGCCAGGTTTGCCTGTTTGACAGCTCACCAGAGACTTTGTAGCGATCCCGGCCAGGTTGGGATCGCTGGTGGGATCGCTAGAAAGTTTCAGTGTGTAAAGGGGCCTTTACGAAACGTTATCAGCAGTAGAAAGCTGAAGACAAAAGAATTAGCTACAGACAGTAAACCCTGCTGTCATTAAGCTAGAATGAACAGGTAATTGAAAAGGTTTTTCCAATCAATAATAAAACACAAAGAATAAAAATATTTAAAACCGGCTGTGAGCAGATGGGGAAAGTAAGACGAATATTAGTTTTCAGCAGCTAACACATAATAAACCTGTATTTTTGTTTATTTTAGTTGCAAGCAACTTCTCATATTACCATACAATGGGGATGACTCACGCTGCAAGTGACGTGCTGAGAGATGGGCCCCAATTTCAAGAGGCAGGACGCATGTGTCTAGTGCAAGATTAATACAATGTGTACGGAATATTGGATTATACAACAATGTACATCATACTGGAGGCCGAATAAGAAAAATTAATTTCCTTTTTCTGTATACTGAGGGGAGCATGTATTCAGCTCGTGTACAGTTTAAAGGGAAGGTGTCGCGTTTTTTTATTTTTGTATTAAAAATAGTGATTATGAAATAAAGTATTTCTAATACAAAATGAAAATCGCAGCTTATTTAGTTTTTATGTAATTCTTATTTTACTGGAGGCACTGGGGGCTGCCATGCTGGATTTGCTGTCTGTGTAACGACAGTAACTCCTTCCTTTATGGCAGCCCCTGTGCACAGACTCTGATAGTCGGGCTCAGACCCCATGAAGTACGTTACAGTGGCCGTCTGCTGTGACCTGGATGCGCCCCCTGGGCTGTCCAGGACACAGCAGAGGGAGGAGTTCAGCGCCATTACTGTGGAGCTCACAGCGTGTGCTGTTTGCTCCACTTTACCCCTGTCACCTGCCGGGATGTGTGAGTAAGGGCCGCCTCCCCTCCCCTCCCCTCGTTACTGTCTCTGATGACATCCCATCTCCCCAGCCCCTGCTCTGCCCCAGCTACTGACGCCGCCCCTCCCCCCCCGCCGTTACCGTCTCCAATGACACTCCCCTCCCTCAGTTCTCCCAAGTCCCCGCTCTGCCCGCCGCCACGTGTGTGTGTGTGTGTGAGTATATATAGCACAAGGTCCCCATCAGGGGTGATTGTGTGTGTGTGTATATAGCACAAGGTCCCCATCAGGGGTGATTGTGTGTGTGTGTATATAGCACAAGGTCCCCATCAGGGGTGATTGTGTGTATGTGTGTGTATATAGCACAAGGTCCCCATCAGGGGTGATTGTGTGTGTGTGTGGTGTGTATATAGCACAAGGTCCCCATCAGGGGTGATTGTGTGTGTGTGTATATAGCACAAGGTCCCCATCAGGGGCGATTGCGTGTGTGTGTGTGTATATAGCACAAGGTCCCCATCAGGGGTGATTGTGTGTGAAGTGTGTGTATAGTACAAGGTCCCCATCAGGGGTGATTGTGTGTGTGTGTATAGCACAAGGTCCCCATCAGGGGTGTGTGTGTGTGTGTGTGTGTGTGTGCGTGCGTGTGTGTGTATAGCACAAGGTCCCCATCAGGGGTGATTGTGTGTGTGTGTGTGTATATAGCACAAGGTCCCCATCAGGGGTGATTGTGTGTGTGTGTGTGTGTGTATATAGCACAAGGTCCCCATCAGGGGTGATTGTGTGTGTATAGCACAAGGTCCCCATCAGGGGTGATTGTGTGTGTGTGTGTGTGTGTGTGTGTGTGTGTGTGTGTGTATGTATAGCGCAAGGTCCCCATCAGGGGTGATTGTGTGTGTCTGTATATAGCACAAGGTCCCCATCAGGGGTGATTGTGTATGTGTGTGTGTGTGTGTGTGTGTGTGTGTGTGTGTGTGTGTGTGTGTGTGTATATATATAGCACAAGGTCCCCATCAGGGGTGATTGTGAGTGTGTGTGTAGCACAAGGTCCCCATCAGGGGTGATTGTGTGTGTGTCTGTATATAGCACAAGGTCCCCATCAGGGGTGATTGTGTGTGTGTGTGTATATAGCACAAGGTCCCCATCAGGGGTGATTGCGTGTGTGTGTGTGTATATAGCACAAGGTCCCCATCAGGGGTGATTGTGTGTGTGTGTGTGTATAGCACAAGGTCCCCATCAGGGGTGATTGTGTGTGTGTCTGTATATAGCACAAGGTCCCCATCAGGGGTGATTGTGTGTGTGTGTGTGTGTGTATATATAGCACAAGGTCCCCATCAGGGGTGATTGTGTGTGTGTGTGTGTATAGCACAAGGTCCCCATCAGGGGTGATTGTGTGTGTGTGTGTGTGTGTGTGTGTGTGTATATAGCACAAGGTCCCCATCAGGGGTGATTGTGTGTGTGTGGTGTGTATATAGCACAAGGTCCCCATCAGGGGTGATTGTGTGTGTGTGTGTATATAGCACAAGGTCCCCATCAGGGGCGATTGCGTGTGTGTGTGTGTATATAGCACAAGGTCCCCATCAGGGGTGATTGCGTGTGTGTGTGTGTATATAGCACAAGGTCCCCATCAGGGGTGATTGTGTGTGTATATAGCACAAGGTCCCCATCAGGGGTGATTGTGTGTGTGCGTGTGTGTATAGCACAAGGTCCCCATCAGGGGTGTGTGTGTGTGTGTGTGTGTGTGTGTGTGCGTGCGTGCGTGCGTGTGTGTGTATAGCACAAGGTCCCCATCAGGGGTGATTGTGTGTGTGTGTGTGTATATAGCACAAGGTCCCCATCAGGGGTGATTGTGTGTGTATAGCACAAGGTCCCCATCAGGGGTGATTGTGTGTGTGTGTGTGTGTGTGTGTGTGTGTGTGTGTATAGCGCAAGGTCCCCATCAGGGGTGATTGTGTGTGTGTCTGTATATAGCACAAGGTCCCCATCAGGGGTGATTGTGTATGTGTGTGTGTGTGTGTGTGTGTGTATATATAGCACAAGGTCCCCATCAGGGGTGATTGTGTGTGTGTGTGTGTATATATAGCACAAGGTCCCCATCAGGGGTGATTGTGTGTGTGTGTGTGTGTGTATATAGCACAAGGTCCCCATCAGGGGTGAGTGTGTGTGTGTGTGTGTGTGTATATAGCACAAGGTCCCCATCAGGGGTGATTGTGTGTGTGTGTGTGTGTGTGTGTGTGTGTGTGTGTGTGTTGTGAGACTGTGACCGGGGTTATCTATGACGGCCGGTATGTCTCGCCCCGGTTGTGCTCACTCCATGATAGAAAGTAAATCCACTCTAGGGTTAATGCTGTTTCCCTACAGGCTGAAGGAAGGGTTAAATAGAATCAGGAACAAGGGCAGGGGTGCCGGGTGTGGGGGAGTGAACAGAACTCCCTGAGCTCTCTGCTGGAGAGGCACATGTATATTGTTGTGGACTTTTGTTTGGACATTAAAACCGTGTGCTGTGAACCTTAATGCCTGGATCCCGTGTCTTCTGCTGCGCAGCCGACCGTGCTACCTCACATATGGTGGAGAATCGGCGGGCATGACAGCCGGTGAGGTGTAGCATCCATCTCTGGTGACCCAGCAGCACATGTCCTGGATTCGAGCGGCTATACTACAGCCCAAACCCGGCGACGCCATGGAGGACATACTAAGGCAGCAGCAACAGACTAATGCACAGCTACAAGAGGCTAATGCACAGCAGCAACAGACCAATGCACACCTGCTCCGGGCGTTGGAACGTCAGCAGCAATCCTTGCAAGCGCAGGACAAAAGGCACCAAGAACAGCTGGTTCAGGCCAATACACGTCAGCAGCAAGCCTTGCAATTGCAGGAACAAAGACATCAAGAACAGATGGTTCTCCTGGCCAAGTCGATCCGTGCCGGACCGGCAGCAACAACCCCGGGACCGGGTGACGACGGCAGCGTCCGGAAAGCGGTGAGACAAGCGTTGCAAAAGAGGACCCCGGGGGATGATGTGGAAGCGTTTCTGGCGGTGTTTGAGCGGGTGGCCGAGCGGGAAAAGCTGCCGACCCCCCAGTGGGCTGAGGTATTGTCGCCCTATCTGACGGGGGAACCCCAAAAAGCGTACCTGGACCTCTGTACCGAGGACGCCATTGACTATGCGACCCTGAAAGCCGAAATACTGGCTCGGTTGGGGGTGAATACCTATGTACGGGCTCAGCGGGTAAATCAGTGGTTCTATGAGGAAGCCAAACCCGTACGCTCCCAGGCCTATGACTTGTTGCATCTTGTAAAAAAGTGGTTGCAGCCTGACACTCTGAGCCCGGCGCAAATGGTGGAAAGGGTAGTAGTTGATCGTTTTGTGCGCACTTTACCCGTCATCGTACAACGGTGGGTAGGACAGGGTGACCCGAGTACCCTCGACCAATTAGTGTCCCTGGTAGAGCGGCATGTGGCTACGCAGGACTTGATACGGGACACTGAGACTTTGCGTACCGCCCGTCGGTCCGGCCCCTCCAAGCCTAGGGCCAAGGACCCACCGCCGACAACGGTGCAGGAGTCCCCTACCGTCCCGTCTGAGGCAGCGCCCGCTGTTCCTGAGGTCCGGAAGGTTCTGTACCCTAAACGACAACCCGTCAAGGGGGTTTCCTTCCCTATTAGATGTTGGCGGTGCCAGCGGGTGGGACATATGGAAGCCCAGTGTCCACTCACCACGGAGCCCATGGATTGTGGGGTTACCCGGCGAGGTTCAATGTATGCTCAGGTGGTGTGTACCGCTGACCTGGTCTCCCCAGAGACGGAGCCCCACTTGTGCCAAATACAGGTGAATGGATGTCCGGTTACAGGATTGGTGGATTCCGGAAGCTTAGTGACCCTTGTGCGATCCACCTTGAGGGCTAAAGTAAAGGCCACAGGACGTACCGTGGTGGTGGTTTGCATACATGGGGACCGCCGAGACTATCCCACGGGGATTGTCACCATCACAGCACCTTGCGGTCAGGTGCAACATGAGGTGGGACTTCTTAACACTCTTCCTTATGACGTGATCCTAGGAAGGGATCTGCCCTATTTTTGGACTTTATGGAAGGGACCCCCTAAGTCTCCTCAGATATTGGTCAGTCCGGGACCTGAGCCCTACAATCCTGAATCCGGGACACCTGCCATAGGGGTCCCCATGATAGGGACAGAATGTGAACCCGATAGGTCGCCCCTAGAGGTATTGGCAGGAGAGGCTGAGACGGTCGAACCCATCCCGGAGTTGGAGGCATCCCCGGATACGTTTGGGACAGCCCAACTCCAGGACCCTACGTTAATACATGCCCGGAGTCGGGTGACAGTAGTTGACGGGGTGGCACAGCTGCCCGGTGCCCAGGTAAGGTACCCCCATTTCGCTCTTAAGCAGGATTTACTCTACCGGGTAGATGAAATACGGGGCGTGGGGGTAGAACAGTTGGTGGTGCCCCAGCCGCATCGCCGGCGGGTCCTCGACTTGGCTCATAAACACCTGATGAGTGGCCACCTTGGGGTCAAGAAAACGCAGGAGCGAATATTGCAAAGGTTCTATTGGCCCGGGGTCTTTGGGGAGGTAAAACGGTTCTGCGAAACCTGCCCGGAGTGTCAGCTTACCGCACCCCTGACCCATTTTCGCAGTCCGTTGGTACCGTTACCCATTATAGAAGTCCCTTTTGAACGGATAGAGATGGATCTGGTGGGGCCCCTCGTAAAGTCCGCTCGAGGGCACCAACACATCCTAGTGATCGTTGACTATGCCACCCGGTATCCCGAGGCGATACCTCTCAGACATACTGCAGCAAAGCTTATAGCTCGGGAGTTGTTTGCTGTGTTCTGCCGGGTGGGATTGCCCAAGGAGATCCTTACGGATCAGGGGACCCCATTCATGTCTAAAGTGACCAAAGAGCTATGCCGGCTACTCCAGATCAAGCAGTTGCGTACGTCTGTGTATCATCCTCAAACGGACGGTTTAGTCGAGCGTTTCAATAAAACCCTGAAAACCATGCTAAAAAGGGTGATTTCAAAAGACGGGAAAGACTGGGATATGATGCTTCCCTATTTGATGTTTGCCATCCGAGAGGTGCCACAGGCATCCACGGGGTTTTCGCCTTTTGAATTGTTATACGGGCGACATCCCCGGGGATTGTTGGACCTGGCAAAGGAAACATGGGAGCAAGAGCC